>NC_065548.1:20309724-20928627 GCF_022605725.1 Anthonomus grandis grandis | reverse complement strand
ATGATTACCATTTCGAGCAAGTCCAAGAGGCTTCCATTCAATCAATCGCCATTCAGTGGAACCTAGTGAGGCGGTGTTTTTAATAAAAAAAGTTAAATAGTCTGTAGGAAGGATGCTGGTAAAAAAGCGTTTTGCATACAAAGAAATAAGTTTAGATCTTTGAGGGATATTAAGTTTGTTTAGGCTGTTGGTCAAATCCACAGAATTTTTAGTTGAATGAACACTTTTAGATTTGGTCACCTCTTTCAGAAGACTGTAGCATAAAGAGTTAACAAAAAAAATCACTGATTTATGGGAAAATTAGTCTAGTGGATCTGAGAAAGACCATACAGGATCGGAGTTTTAGGATTCATAGGATACAGTTTTTCTTGATGAGTTAGTGGGGTCTCTATTATTTATAACAAAATCCACAGAATCTAAAAAAACGCAATCGTTTCGAACATAGTAATTTCATTTTAAAATAACTGAGCCATAATCCTTATCTGGTTTTGAAAATATTAAATCATTACTGTTTATTTTTTATACTATTTAAGCCGCAGCCAGAGTTCAAAAAGCATACTATTTTAGTGCGTAAGATGTACTTATTTCTTATATGAGTTTTCTGCAAAACACTTTGCCTCCACAGCTAAAGTCTCTCGGGTAAGTAAGTACGCCTTATTAGAAAGATTAAACTTAAGGTCAACGTTAAGTACTCTCTCTTCGGTACAGGTATACACAGGGTGCGGCATAATTGTCTCCCTGTTTTTAAAGCTTAATAAAATAAATATTATTTGAAATACAAAGATTTTATTTTTTTATTTTAAAAGTACAACTAAAACATTTTTGTCCTATGTGGTTTTAAAGAGAATATCTGGCAAGTGCCATCCACCATTATCGATAAGCACTGGTGCAAACGACTTCTGAAGTTTCGCATAAGTCTTGCAAGCATTTCTTGGGGTATTCTGCGAATTTCCAGGCAGATTGCATCCTTTAGTTGTCTAATAGTCGTTGGACGATGTTTGAAGACTTCAGCTTTTAGGTAACCTTACAGAAAGAAATCACAGGGCGTGAGGTCGGGCGAGCGTGCAGGCTAAGGAATATCGCCTCTCAGGGAGAGCAAACGTCCGGGGAACATTTCTCTCAATACTTGCACTGAAGCTCGAGATGTGTGAGCTGTTGCCCCATCTTGCTGAAACCAAGCATCTTGCACATTGAGTCCTGCAAAGGCTGGGGCGAAAAAATTGTGAATCATCGCTATATAGCGTTCCGAATTGACAGTAACAGCGTGATTTTCTTCTTCAAAGAAGTAAGGGCCGATTATCCCCATTTCAGACACGGCGCACCAAACTGTCACTTTCTCACTATATAGAGGCTTCTCGTGTATCTCTCTCGGATTCTCAGCGACCCAATACCGAAAGTTTTGCTTGTTTACCCAGCCAGACAAGTAAAAATGTGCCTCGTCACTAAAAAAAACTGCGACTTGAATGTAAATTTTGAACTTTGAATTTTGACTTGTAAATTTTGAACCATAATTTCACATGCAGCACGTCAATTGTTCCAATCACGTTCTGATAATTCCTGTGCCAGAACCATCTTGTATGGATGAAAACGAAGATCCTTGTGAAGAATTCTTCGCATAGTGCGGTTAGATAAACGAAGGGCAGCTGCGTGTCTCCGTGCAGAACGTCTAGGTGACCGTAAAAATGAGCGTTTCACAGTTTCGATGTTTTCGGGTGTCCGAGCTGTCTGTGGCCGTCCACCTCCTTTTTTGATAACAGATCCAGTTTCTCTAAAGTTCTTGATCCACAACACAATTGATTTTCAGTCCGGGACTCCTTCATTTCGCGGAATTTGGAACCTTATCCGGAACGCTCGTTGCGCAGCAATAACTGACCGATTTTCGCGGAGGTACACTTCCACGGCGAATGCGCGCTGTGCGTTGGTCCACATGATGCTTCAGACTAAAACATGTTTAAACAAAACTGTTTACCATACGGGTCTTAGTGGCGGTACCCCTACTATTCTGCGATGCCGCACGGCATTATGAGGGAAGGTTGAAAATAGGGAGACAGTTATGCCGCACCCTGTATAACATCTGGCAAATTAAAAAATCTTTATGGAGCTGAAAATGGCATTGGCCAGATTTCTTTTGATATTTTCTAAAAATATCAAACTTTAACCTAATGGAGGTTTTAAGGCGATTTAAATTATTGCTTAATTTATTAAGAGAGTTTCTAGAACTAATATTTATTCTATCCCTGAATAAACAGTCGAAATAGAGGTACTTATTTATGCAATAGTCAAACTTTTGTTGCAATACCATATGATCATATCTTAACAAAAAGATTCGATCGGGTTTTTAAAGACTTAGGTCAAAGAATGGTTTATCAAAATTCTGCCAAATTCAGAAATCTTTTAGGAAACCCAAAAATAAAATTAATGGCTATAGGATGACATAGGATCACCGAATAAAATTATCCATTGGACAAATAATTTGTTATTGTAAAGGCATTTATAAAATGGTATGTTCAATGGAAATCTAGATCAATGGATGAGGAAAACTTTGTCTCATTTATCATGTCTTCAAAAAATGTATTTTGAAATTAATTATGAAAGAAAAAATGGATGGAGATCTCTCAGATATTACAGAGATACGTTTAAAATATCTTAAAGACCTTTTTGCAACAAAATGCATTAATGAATTGTCAAAAAAAGTATTTATTTTATTATTGCAACTTTTACTGTTTGTACAAAAAAAGATATGGCATGGTTTTCGTAACTTTAATAAATATCTATTATATATGATAAAAATGTTAATACCCATTATCTTAAGCTTTAATATATACTTGATATTTCTCCATACGCATTATAATTAAAGGAATATCAACACAAAACAAATTCTACAATAATACTTATAAAGTGGATAAGTTTCCTGAGCTCAAATTATGTTTTAAAATTTTACTACCTAACTACAAAAGCCTAAACTACAAGATATTGAATAAAAGAATCTTCACATAAAATTTTCGTTTGTAATTATATTTCTTAGCAGCCGTTGGCCCCAGCCCTCTACAATCTATAACATATATTTAAAAATTCACGGCAGGTAACAAATGGGTGATTAAAACAACGTTTGATTAATTCCGTTTACGAAAAGTTATATTCTTGTTTGAAACCAGAGGAACCCAGATATACGGAGTGGATATCCATTGGATATCAGCTTTTGGATAAAGGGACTATCCAATGGATATCCATGTAGGGACACTGGATATCCAGTGGATACTACGAATGACACACTCATGTAAATTCTTTTGGACACCATTTGTGGATACCTGATGGACGCTAATCCTGGAATGCAGTAATAAATAGTGGTGTATAGATCTCATATTTTATATTGAATGTCTAAAGCACGCATATTTTTAAAAAAATGCAAAAACCTACCCAGTGGTGGATATTCTCTGGATACCAAGCGATAACCCTTTTAATGCAGTTGGATACCACAGGGACACCTAATGAACATCATTTTTGGATCAATCCGAATTTTGAAAATACTATTAAATAAAAATAATTTAATTTAAAATTTTAACATAGAATCAAGTGCAAAATGTCCAATAAAATTAAAGATTGGAATATCTTCTATTACTGATGTGCCAGGGTGACGTTCACTTCAAATTTTTTCTCTGAATTGCTTATCAGTTCTTAAATTAAATTTTTGATTTGCAAAGCACACTCGATTATTAATATAATCACCTTCAATATCATACTTAAAACAAGAGTAATATCCAGAATATCCTTTACTTAAAAGAATAAAAGACTTTGCAGGCACATCACAAACAAAACCCGTAATTTTAAATGAATATTTCTTGTTAATAAACGTAATACCATTGTCCATTAGCTGTGTGGTCTCACTTAAAAAATCAGATAAGAAGTCATTCGGTTTTTTTGGCTTTTTATAGCCATGGTATATGCCAACCATATGGACAGTATTTGTTTTAATAGTAAGACTGCATAAAATTGGATATACTTGGCTTGAAGAGCTTTTAGCAAGGGGCAGACCATCTATGTTTATTAATATTTTAACACAATTAGCTTTTAAGAGTAAAGGATAGTATTGTAATACTAAACTTATTGCTGCAGTTTTTAAGCCAAAATAATGATAATATCCTGGTTCTACATATTTTAAATCAACTATGCGAGGTGTTTCTAAAAGTGTCCTTGCATCGAGTGGAAGGCTAGGATGAAATGGTTTTAAAATGTTTAATAATCTATTGAGTGCAACATGTGAAGTTTTAAATTCAATAACCCATTCTGCTAATAATTGATTAATCAGTTCTTTTCCGAGTATATCAAAGTTTTCCAAAGGGAATTTGGGAAAAAGGTGTGTGTCAGTATTATTCAAACTAGATCTAGAGCTACTGTCACTGTCATAATCAATGTGACCAGAGACATTTGGGCATTTTGACTTTCATGACTTTCTTCAGGATTTTCATGACATTGTTGAGTGTAAACATTTACAGAAAGCTTCATATGATCTTCACTGGCTAATAATGAGTTATAAAACTTTCGAGCAGCTCTATAATGTCGCTGATTAATTTTGGGCATGGTACTAAAAATATATATAAAGCTTTTTGGTTGAGTCAAACTATATATTATAATGTACGTGAATACTTCTTATCTAAAAAAATTAACAGAACACTGGTTTTTCCGTTTTTCCGACAAAATACAAAAACACAAAATACAAAAGTTTAGCTTCTACGACTTCCACGTTTTGCAAAAGGATGTAAAAGAAATGGTTGACCAATGACACTAATGACAAAATGCTGATGCTCGGGTGCCCGCAATTCGTTGATGGCAAGCGTCCGTGACTTCAGATAATTTCATAATAAGGGGACTTTTTGACTTGTGTAATTTTCTTTTTTCCGATTGGTTTGATAATTAATTTATTTATAAATCACTTATTAATAAATTTAAGTTTTAAAATAAAGTATTTATATAAGAAGATCCTGGATACCATACAATATCTATTTATGGATATCCTTAATCATGCCGAAATTAGTATAAGTATCCACTGGATATCCATATAGGTTACCGGACAGTCTGTAATGTATTTGGATATTTCATGAATATCCACTGGATGGTCTGTGCTATCTGGGAATACTCACTGCGGTTTAATTGGGTATATATTTGACAATTTCTATTGTTGACTTTTTTATTGTCTGCTCTGTCCGCGGCCGTACCACTCCATTTAATTTATTTCATTGATGAAAAATACTATTATTACTTGTCATCTTAGTGTGGTAATAATAACATAATAAATAATAACAGAGCAGGGGTAAATGTTGACCTATTGATTAAGATTGCTTCGCTTGCTCGGTGTTGAGTTTCTGGATTTGCTTTACGAATGTCATCCGTAATTGCTTGTATAAAAACGCCATTACCCCGTCCCTTAATCATACTGTTTTGCATCATAAATAGAGTGCCGGATTTTCCAGTACATTCTCCCAAACAACTGTCTGAGCTAAATCATAGAAATTGGTAATGGGGGATTGTTAGATTTTAAGGAAATATTTTTTCGTTATTTTTAAGCAACCAAACCTGTTACCGTATTTGTAATAATAAAGATTAATAGCAATAAGATTTTAATATAACGGGACAATCTACTTTCAATATCTACCTGGTTTCTCCACTGTTTAAAGGCTTACCCTAGAGGCTAGATGGGACGCTAAGCTCCTTTAATTACTTAGAGTAGCGCCCGAGGCATTTTTGTTAACTTTTCTCTTATAACTTGTACAAAGAACTAATGAAGGGGTTGACGGATACCCTGCAATGTCAAAAGTTATAGGGTGGACTTACGTTAAGTACGTAACGAACCCCGCTACAAATTTGGCTGTGACTATGTGGCCTGTTTGGGTACCCTGACATGACTGTGTTTATTAAAAAAATAAAAATATATAAATAAAATAATTTTTTCTTTCCTTGCTTTATTCTAGCTAACTTAGCATTAATTTTTAAATGAATGTAAAGCAAAATAAATTGTTAATTTATTCCTTGAAAATTTTATATATACATTTAAATGTCATTTAAACTCACTTGAGTGCTTGCTTTTATTGTGCATAAATATGATAAACAAAATACCTACACTAATTAGCTGCTCAAATTGTACACGCACACGCACCGGCCAAAAACAAACTTTTATTAAATACCGTTCCTCCTAATATAATTAAATCCACCTTCATACCCCTTCTAAATATAGTCCTGAAAAAAATTAAGAGAATTCCAATAAAATTAAAGCTTCTTGCTACCTGCATCGTCATAGCGACGTAGAAAAAACGACGCTCCATACCTTCCGTCGCGGCGTCGGCCGACACGAGTATACACGGTGACGTATTTTTCGCGGGGGCGCCAAAAATACGTGGGCCCCCTCGGTTCCACATGGCATGGCCAAGATTCATTCATGGCTCGCAATGTTGTTTCGTAAACCGTCCCGGAGAGTTTGGTTTCTTCTAGCCGGTCTCCAAATGCGTGAGCTTATCTTTTTTCGAAAATCCCGGATTTTTAATAACTTTCAGTTTACGCATGTGCGATCAGTGTACGTATTGCCAACACAGTCGGCGCCAAATGAAGAAGTTTCCCTACAAAATTAAGCAGGACATGATTTAACTAAAACTTATCGGTATATCTTAAAAAACTTGTGCAAGATCAGGTATTAGGCTAATTTCACTAATAAATATTTAAAAGACAATGTAGTGTAGCGTTAAAAATACTGCGCAATTTGAAGGACTTCCGACCTGTTGGTTGATAATACATGATATTACTGGAAGGAATTGTGACGGTTAATATGATAGTTTTTGTGATGATGAGAGTGTAGGAGTATCGGTTCAGTTAACTATAGTGCCTTGTAAATGGGATTGGTGTAATTTAGGAATTGCTAAAGGAATTAACTCACAGTACAAATCTGTAAGTAATTAGTATTTTATAGGTTATGTTTTCATTTGTGTAAATTATTACTGCATGCCTGTCACTAGAACTGTATTTATTAAATTAGATTATTTTAAGCTTTAAAAGGATTATTGACCTTTAGGTTTTTCTTGGCTTGACGCTATATTAAAATATTTGCTCAGGACACTTTATTTATAATTATGTATAAAATATAAAGAGATTTTATTTAATAGTATATTATTATTGAATGTCATCCAATAAAATGTTCTTATTGTTTGTATTCTATATAAAGCATAATTATAGGTTTTAAATATTTTCTTTAAATTATGTAAAAAATAAAATTATGAACAATAAATACACTCATAAATCTGATCACTTTAATATATATAATATATTATAATATCACTTACTTATAATATGTTACTTACTGCCAAAACCTGATAAGTAATATTTTGTTAGTTTTGTGTAAATAAGGGTTTAAAGTTTCAACCTACAGTAAAACAACTACATGAACGGAAACATTTAATAAATGATAATATAACATATATTGTAGTAGTACAAAAAAATAAAAAGTAAAGTTTGCATAATTTTAATAAATTTCGTTTTTTTTTGGAACTTATAGTTCGCATCTTCGCGTACGCATTTTTTGTGAAAAACGTTTCATTCAACCAGTTGACCTTTTCGTTATTGACCTATTCTCTTGTCTCATTTTTCATAAGTTTAGAAAGACTATCTATATAGTTCTATATATATATATATATATATAGAACTTGAGAAACTTTTGAAACTTGCATTTCTGTACAAATTTTTTAACCTTCTTTTTTAATGCTCTTGTTCTGGCCATACGAAATATTGTTAATCAATCATGCATTGTAAACACAGGAACAAACTTCTAAGTCCGTTTAATAGCACTGTGCAGGCTGTCTACTCGTATGTAGCTGTATCCACTTTCCACAAACTTTTGCTCTATAATCATTAAGTTGGGACTTTTTTGAACCAGATAGAGTAATAAAGGGCTAACCTGTTTTTGCAGAAAAAATTATTCCCTTTTTGCAAATGAAATTGTTATTTTTCCTAAAATATGTACTTACCCTGTTTTAGCTGCACAGTTTCGAGCAAAATGGATAATTGCCAGAACAAGCCTACATCAGTTACTACCTTTCCATTGTTCAACACTTATCTGATTTATGCAGTAAATTTATATACGAATTTTGGTTACGAAAATGCAATAAACGTAAAAATGTACTTATGTTGTTTTGGCAGTAAACCGATGATATTTTGTTTAGTGAGGAAAGGATCTAAAGTTACTTGGCCTATAAGAAGTATATACTAAAAATAACATCTAATATTTTTACTTTATGAGATGTTTTGTTTGGTCTAAATTTGCAGGCATATCTAGATTTGTTTAGTTGTCAACTAGCTTTCTTACCGTGTAATCAAAGTACCAGTATATCCAAAGAGTATAAATCAAATTTTAGTGTCAAATTAGCTCATCTACAATCGATGGATCCCTGGAGATAAATAAGATTTCCATATCGATATAATAAAATACTGAAAGATCAGGCAACCAAACTGGATTACAAAAGTGTGTAAATTTGTATTAATTTTTTTCTTTATAAAATTACTTTTAACTAAATCATTTATTTTTGTTAATGTATCATTATACAGAGTAGCTTTGAAAGACGACATTAGTGCTTAGGAAGCACTAATATTATCTTTATTAATATTAAAGATATAGGGCAAGTAAATTATCAAACAAAAATTAAACATGACGTTCTAAAGAAAATGCGAAAAATGTACTTTTGTTTAATAAAATCTCCTGTATATTTTTGTATAAATCAAAAGATAATAGTTTTCCTATTAAAAAAGTTTATTTACATTAATAGCTTAAACCTAAAAATAACAAAGTTATTTTACCAAATTTAGGCAAGATGGCTTTGAAATATGAAAACAAAATCAAGCAAGCCTACTTAATTTACAATAGATGAACAAAAACATCGCTATCTTCTTCAATACATTTCTGAGCATACTTAAGCACGCGTCTTGTAGATTTTAACATCGATCTTAAATCTATTGATCCAATCATTTGCCTAATATGTGTTTAAAGTTTATCAACGGTTCTGTATTTTGTTTATACACTTCATTCTCTCTGTAATCCTAAAAATAAAAGTCGACAGAGGTTAGATCTAGTGACGTAGGTGGCCAACGAATCGGTCTACGGGTCGCAATCCATTTGTTATTAGACAGTTTGCTTAGTAATATTCTTATATCATTTAGTTAAGGGGAGGTGCTCCATCCTGTTGGAAATAGATTTTATTGAGGGCGCACTTACCTCTGAAAAATATTTAGAGTTGCTTCAAAATCAGATAGTGCCTAGTTCAAATGCACTTTATCCAAATGGTGAAAACCCATTTATACCGGCAGATTCGATATGTTTCCAACAGGATGGCTCCCCCTCACACTATTTGCAAACAGTACGAGATTACCGTACCAACATTCTCCCCCATAGATAGATTGGAAGAGGGGTTTTATTGAATGGCCAGCAAGGTCGCCAGATTTAACTCCATTGAATTTTTATCTATGGGGTTATCTAAAATTTAAAGTTTATTTTGATAAACCTGAAAGAATTAAAAAATAGAATTAGAGCCGAAATACAACAAATCCGGCCTCAAACATTAAGTAAAGTATAACAAGAAATGGAATATCGACTTGGTTACTGTCAGGAAGTTAATGGTCAACAATTTGAACATTTATTTTAATTTTTTTGTTTTATTTTTTTTATAAACTGTTCCAAAAATTCATGATTATTTATAACAAATTGAATCGCAAATAATAATTAATAAACATTAAGGTTAGGTATAGGACATGGTATACGATTTCTTAAGGAAATGGCGATTTCTTAACTTGACGTCTGTTTAGCAATTTCAGTAAGTAATCCTGACAACTGCGGATGTCTTTCGCTATACATCTTTATTCTTAACATAATACCATAAATAACATATATATTTCTTAAATCTGCCTTTCCCAATTATCCACATTTATGATTTGTTGTACCTCAATAAATAGCATTGCATTTTTGTTCTGTATCACTCTTGTTACACGTTGCATATTAGTGAAAAATATTTTTATTTAACCCTATAAATAGAATAACTTATGTTATCTAAATTACGCGTGTTCGACTAGGTATGTTTGACCACTACACCAGGGGCGTAGTAATATTAAAGACGTTTTCTGTAATGAAACATACCGGGATATCTTAAAAACTTGTGCAAGAACAGGTAATTGTGATTTATAGTTTAGTGGGCAGCTGAAGGCTGTTATGCACATAGTTTTTGGAATAATAAATAGTCTTAGAAAAGACTAATAAAGCTTTCTGGTTTAAAGGACTTGTTTTTACTTTGACGTCGCTTGGTACAGTGTAGATGGTATACCCAAGAATTTGAACCAAGCGTGCGTGAGTGCTGGCCACTTTCCAATAACGTGGTCTGCAGTTTTATTCTTCTCCCAATTATACCGACATTCCAGGTGTGCCAATAGTGTGAAGATAGCACCTTAAATACCAGTGTTCGGTTAAGAGACCTGTCACTAGTCTAATTTCGCGATTTTTTAAGCGAAGTAGATATCTAGTGAGGCAGGCAGAGAGGCCCATCTATGTGTGCTTTATCCTATCTCATGCAAGGTGCTTCAATCCATTTTCGGAAAGTCCACTTATCCAGCACTCGTTCTTGATGCAGTTGGTACGCATTTAGCTATACCGATTATTCGTTCAGGTTCCACCGGCTGTTTCGCAGATTCTAGTCTAGCAAGGGAGTCTGCTTCTTTATTTCCAATACGGCCTGTGTGCTCAGGCATCCAGATATGTTGAACCTTGCGGCCCACGTTTATCAGTTGTTTCAGGACTTTTATGCACTCCAGTACGAGTCTGGAGCTCACATTTTTGGCTCTAAAAGCCTTAATGGTAGCCCCGCTGGCTAAGCAGATTGATACGACTATTTTGAGATGTTCGAAGTTTAGGATTTTGTGATCGCATTTAACCACAGTAAAATTATAGCATGCTTTCCCAGCGAGTATGCTCTGCTAGTATATTGAACCCCACTACAGAGTTCTGCACCAGCTCTATTTTATTCTGTCCAGATAATCCCCTTATTTAGCAGTGTTGGCCCATTGGCTCTCCTCTCTGCCTGCTACGTGGGTCACCAAACTCTTATAATCTACAGTTGCAAGAATAGGTATTACGCTAATTTGTCCAATAATTTTTTTTTAAAAACAATATACTGTAGCTATTAAAATAGTGCGTAAATCAAAGAACTTTCAACCTGTCGCTCGATAGATAATACATCGTATTGCAGGAAGGAGTTGTGACGGTTAATATAATAGTTCTTGTGATGATCAAAGTGTAGTTCAGTTAACTAGAGTGCGGTTTGAATAAAATTGTTGTAATTCACGTATTAGCTTGGCTTTTCTGACATTAAAAAGTTTTGCTTGGCTCACTTTATATGCACATCCCGACGCTTAAAATATAAAAAACCATTTATTTTATAAATTATGGAGAAATTAAAATACATTCATAAATATATGGATCTATTTGTAGAACAAAACTATTAAAAAAATAAAATATGCGTACATATTACAATAGGTTATACATTTTTTTATAGTATAACCTTACCAAATCTTATATACAAAACCGATGCCACTAGGGTAAATATTTATATAAGTATAAGGAATTTAAAATATATCTACTTTTAACACCTATAACATTTAAATTATATATAGAAAAGCAGTTTCTATACACAGAGAGCCTCTGATTAAGTCGGCACTATTGGTGAAAAATGTACTTTAATAATAAAACGGAATAGCCTATATATTTTTACATCAATTAAAAGATAATAATTTTCTTAATAAAAAAGTTTATTTACACAAATAGTTTAAGCCTAAAAGTCATAAAATAAAAGCGATTTTAATAGTTATACCAAATAATAGCAAGTTGGCTCTGAAACGTTAAAATAAGATCAAGTAAACCTAATACATTCTTAAGTAAATTTAAGCTTGTGCCTTATAGCTTTTAAAATTGATTTTCAATCTAATAATCTAATTATTTGCCTAATATACATATGTTTAAAGTTAATAAACGTTCTAAATCTATATTGTTATAGCGAATAAGCTCTTTTTTAAAATTGTCTTGAATTACCTGTATTTTATTTTATTTTAGTATCTGATGATGGCTGTTTACACAGCCGAAATGCATAATACATTTACCTAAGTCTCCTACATGCATTTTTCTTGGAGATAAAGACTTCCCCTATTTGTAATCTTTGTAATCTTTAATAAACGGTTTTGTATTTTTTATATACTTAATTTCTTAACTAACCCGAAAAATCAAAGTCGAGAGGGGTTAGGTCTGGTGACCTAGATGGCCAACGCCACATATCGTAATCGATTTATCTTTAGCCAGTCTTTTAGGTAATATTCTTACATTTAATTTTTAGTTAATAAGGAAGTGCTCCATATTGTTGGAAATAGATTTGTTACCGTCTATCTCTAAACATCTATTGTATCGTTATCTAAATAATCTTCCAGCGCTCCAGATATTATGAGGTTAACATATCTTCTTCCGATGAGATGCCACTAAAGGTCTATTATGACAGGTCCTATTATTTTGCTTCCTGTTAAACCACACCAAAGGCTTATACTAAATTGATTTTGAGGATTTCTGGGCTCAGTAAGGAGAAGATTTTTTTGAGACCACTAGTATACGGTAAAACATATCTTCATTTGAAAAGTTAGCTTCGTCGCTCTAAATTATACAGTTTAAAATATTATCATTTGCTTCATGTGCATTACGTTACCAGTTGCAAAAAGTAAGTCTTTTTTCGTTATCTGCTGTCGAAAATATTTATACTGAATACTTGGCACAAATTTGTGTTTCTTTAAGATAACCATATTATTACTAAGCTCACACGTACGCTCTTGCTAAATCTCTAGTTGAATTTTTCATTTGAGCTTCAAAATATGCCAATCTAATAGTCGCACTTACTATAAATTGGTTCGTTTTTTCAGTTCTTTTAAACACATTTCGTTACTTCTAAATTTTCTGTAAAGAATTAAAAAGCATTTTCGGCTTGGCAAGTTCAAGTCTAGAAGCTCTGGTACTCTTCTTGATTTATCTATTTTGCTATCAAAAAGTTCAAAGCCAACTTGCCTATATTTGGCAAAATTATTAATATTGCTATAACATTGTTATTTTTAGGTTTAGGTTATTAGTGTAAGTTAAACTTTTTTATTAAGAAATCTATTTTCTTTTAATTTATGTAAAATTATATAGCGGATTCCCCTCAATAAAAGTATATTTTCTCGAGAACGTGATGTTCAATTTTTTTTCTGTTTTCACCATTTTAATCAGTAGAAAAAAATCCTACTAGGTTGCTTATTTTACCCAACTCTGCATCTCAAATATTAACAAAGATAATAAGAGTACCGACTTAATCGAAGGCACTCTATATATTTACATGTAATATACCTATGTATAACCGCCTAAATAACAACGTCATAATAATAATCAAGTAATCAAATTCCCATTAATCCTTGAGTCCTAAGTTATGCGAATGAATAAAATTCTGGATCATCTTCTAAAGTCTTTTAAAGCTTTAAATTTGGGGGCCTAAACTTTGATGAGCTTACTTTCGAATGTTTTTAATATACAAATATCGATTTATTATAAAGAAAAAATTTCATCCTTTTCCCAAATTTTTTTCGTATTGTTAAAAGCTATTCGTATTGTTTCGTGCAAATATTCGTTAAAATAATTACAATTGTATATAAAAACTAGCTAAAAATTATCACAGCCAAACATATAATTTAAAACAAATTCGGCCTAAACTTTTTGATCTTGACCACGTTTATTTATTTGGGATAACGAGGGGGATTTAAACTCGCTGTTATTAATCGGCAACATTGTTTTTGTAAAATTCAGATTATATTTTTTTTGGCATGGGGCCAGTCGTATTATTATATCACAATTTGTTCTAAAACTAAATCAGATAGTCTGGGACTCGAACCCAGGGCCACACAACTAAAAAGTGTAGACCCAACTGCGGTGCCAAAGCCAGCTAGATTATAACTATTAGCAAGAAAAATGTGTGAAACACTTAAATTGCAAAAGATAATGATTCCTTTTTTCCTGCCCAGTAATGACTTAAGATTTTTTAAATCGAAATATACCATTTAAACCTTAATGGTATGTGCTATCTAGAAAATAATATCTAAATGGGAAGGATTTTTTTACAAGACTGCTTAAACTGCTTAAACCTAGGTAAAATAGCAAAGTTTATTCATCTCAGTTGCAAACACCAATAATATTTTGCTCTTTAATAAATTTTTTACTGTTTTTGAATTTTTTCTATATTCACTTCGGTTTTTTTTTTCATTAATTATATAAATTCAATTAGATTTTTTTTCAGGATGTACTATAATTAGATGATTTTGAGAACTTATAAAATTATAAATATACAGAAAAGAAATACATACAGTGAGTATATTAGGAAAAAATACCAAAATAACAATTGTATACTAAGAGATAATGACAAAATAATGGAAAATTTTAAGAGAAAATTATTTATCTTTCAATACAGAGGAGCAGCCAAGCACTACAGGCTGCGATTCTATTTATATCAATTACTTTAATGAATATCGTAAATTTGATAAAAAAAAGAAAGAGAACCCAAGACTTATCCCTGGGAAACCCATGATCATTCCTTTCATTAGCTGAATTTTTATTACAATACGAAACTAATGATAACTGTTAACTAGTTAAGTAAGATCATATTAAGTTTGGTTTGTTTTAATAAAAATTATATTTAAATAGTTTCCTAACACTATTAAGAGAACACACATTATGAGTTACCCAAAGAAACCAGGTTGCATTAAAAAGTATTTTTATTTCGAATGATAAGTGAGGTGACCGCATCACTAGTGGACAAACCAGTTCTAAAACCAAATTGTTAACTATTTGAAAAGATTTGGTAAAATCAATTTTTTTATAAAGATTATGCTGAATATAGGTAATATCACAGAAATTACGAGACAAACTGAAGATTAAAATAGAGAAATTTAATTCAAAACTGGTAATGAAAAAAATCTTAACTCACCAGCTTAACGAGCTAACTACTGATTCATTGGGAAAAAGCAGCGAGGAAAAACATATTATCTAATACAATAATTTATTATTTTTGTGAGGGTTATTAAGCTTAGTATTGAGTTTACTATTCTAACAATTATATCAGAACAAATTATGGTTAAATCTGTGAATAATTCATATAAACCAATAAGTTGGTATGAGAAGGAGACAACTTGGATACAATTGTCAGCAATACTTCAAAAGTGTTCAACTTATCAACATTAAGCTACAGATTGAACTTAGAAGCTGCTGGGTTTTGAGTTTTTATTAAATGTCAGATTGCTTTATGCTTACAGACACATTTATTTTTCATATGCATTACTTACATTACATAAATTTTTTACATTATTATATTTTATTATAGAAACTATGAATTTATAAATTTTAGTCAAAAATTTTTGTTTCCCTATAATATACCTTCCTTATTTAAAGAAATTTTTGCAACCATTTTTAGATTTTCTAAATTTTTTAGAAAACCTTTTATTACTATAGTCGTCACAGCGAACAGATAGAGTAATAAAAGTGCATGTTTAACCCGTCTTTCGATCTACCGGTTTTCATTCGGATTAAACTAGCGGAGCTGTATGACTATTTTTTTTTATATAAGCAGATTTACTAATTAAAAAGTAATAATGGCAACAAAAAGTTATTGTAGATTTAACATACCTTCATATTTTCCCTGTTAGATAGACAGGTAGTTGATTAAATTAATAATTACAGATAAAAATATATTTTGATTTAAAAACAGAAGTACCTGGTAACTAATTTTTCTTACCCCTTGTGATACGATTACCTAAGAGTAAAGCCCAACTTTTTTTAATCCCTACCAAGAATTTAGCAGCAGTAAAATGTTTATGAGGTTGCTTTCTGGAGGGTGAAAATGTAGTACTGCAAGGAAGGATCAGCCATGTTTTATTTTAAAATAATTCTTTCCAAATCACTCACAAGCTGCGTTACTAATTATTAATTAACTGCAAAATTATGAAATGAAATAATAACCTATTTCGCTCGACTAAATATATAAGGATCACAGGCTAAAAAAGTACCTCTATCTATACACTCTAGGGTACAAACATAGTGGAGCGGCGAGCCTCGAGTCTAGCCGCGATTCTAGCGGCGAGATTAAAAACTCGAAGAGACAGACATCCTATAGTAGAGCGACGCGTTTTGCATTTTAGTGAGAGACAAAACCTAATATCCAGTTACCAAGATGTTGTCGGCTAGTGAGTCAGGACGAAATTCTTCTAGGTGGTGCCGCATTGCGAATTTTAGTACTTTTACAAAGACAAGATGCTGTACATACAGTTAATAAAAGAAGAACGAAGTGTGGTGCCTACTAAACTCTATTTAGAGAACTAAAAAACCACCCTGAAAGATTTTTCAACTATGTGAGAATGGACTTATCTACATTTTCGTACATTCTGGAGCAGGTATCACCATTTCTTCAAAAGAAATGCACAAATTTTCTAGGACAACCTATTTCGCCTGAAGAAAGACTTTTAGTTACTTTAAGGTAAGTAATTAACTACATAGTCTACAGATTTACATAAATGGTATAATTTATTTTAAGGAAAATAATACACCTATTACAACTGTGTTTATATAATTAAAATTAAAAAAATAAATTATTCTTTCAAAGCTAAAGTTTCAATCTATGGTATATTATTGAAATTATAGTTTTTCTGTTGTAATACAGTTGAAGTAGAGTTAGGAAGGGTAGTTATTAAGGTCAAGTGCGTCGTAGTCTCGGTCGTAGTTATAATTAAACCCCTCCAACTGCGTACGATGTGATTGTGGTGGCTGTAAATTTTGTTTTTGTGGATAGGCATAACGTTGCACTATATTTTGAATTTCGTTTCTAAAAGCCAGTTTACGAGAGTCTTCAATTTTCTTGACATGGGGTATGAGACTGTCAAAAAAAAGCTTATCCTCATCGGGTGCTGATTCCGACTGAGGTTCTTCCGTTCGCTTCCTCTATATGTAGTCCATTGTTTGTTTCTCAATTTGCAGGAGAGCATCAACTTGGTTTTTTCTAGTCCGACGTCTTGCTTGCAAAACTGTTCTGGGTTCCTCATAAACCGAAGTAGCAGTGGATGTGGAAGGCGTGGGATGTGACGAAGAGTTAAATTGAGTGCCTGAATCGTGTGAACTATTGTCATCTCCGCTGACGGATGGGGCATTATCGGGCGACGGAGGACTATTTAACGATACGCTAGCAGAGTCTTCAAAATCATTGTCATCGGTTGTAATAGAAAGAATGCTCTGGGATGGTCGAGGGGTAAACTGGTCTTTCAAAAACAGCATTTGTTTGAAGTGGGTCCAATTAGACTTCGGTGCTGAACCTCCGGAATCCCCTGAGCGAGGAGGGGGTATTTTTTTAAGTTCTCGTCTAAAATAGTCTCTGAGACTTTTCCATTTTGCTTGTGCTTCTTTTGCTAGAATAAATAAAATTTGATGAAGAAAAATAGAATGCCAATCGTGCATTGATAATAATGATTTTTTACACTTTTGAGAGTACCTGTGTACTTGCACGATCAAATTCATGTTTTATGACATAAGTTTTAAGATCAGTTTATAATGAAGGTAATATTATGTTAAAATTTTTCTTTCTTTTCTAGATATTGAAAGATAGAAATAGAAAATAGAAAGACTAGATATTGAAGATGGCAACCGGAGAATCCTACAAGAGTCTGTCATTTACATTTTGAATAAGAGCTGCAACGGCAGGCCAAATTGTAAAAGAAACAGTCAAGTTATTATGGGAAGTTTTGCAACCTCAATATATGCCAGCACCTTCAATACAAGCTTTTCTTCAAATAAGTGATGATTATATGCGACTGTGGAATTTTCCCAATTGTATTGGTGCTTTGGATGGGAAGCATATCAAAATTAAAAGTCCCGATTGCACTCTGGTACAATGTGTTACAATTATAAACAGTTCTATTCCATCGTTCTTCAAGCAGTATGCAACGCTCATTATGTTTTTACAATTATTGATGTCGGAGGTTTTAGAAAATAAAGTGATAGCGGCACTTTTCAAAGTTCTAATATGTGTAAGTTACTTAAACAACAAAAATTGAAAATTCCCACAGATAGCTTTCTTCCTGAAACAAATATTAAAGCGCCTTTCGTCTTTATTGCTGATAAAGCCTATCCACTTATGACGCATTTGTTAAAACCATATAGTAGGCGAAACTTGACCCCAGAAAATATGAATTTCAATATGCGTCTTTCAAGAGCGCGCAAAACAATTGAATGCGCATTTGGCATTCTGTATTCAAAATGGCGCATATTGTCAAAAGCAATTGAAACAAATGAAGAAACTGCTGATATTAGACTACATAATTATAGCAATATGTATTTTGCATAACACCATCATCCATAAAGAAGGCTTTGAAAAACATTTAAAATTGGTAACTGACAGAGTTCTTCAAAATGTTGTGAACAGACCAAGAGGACGAGCTACTAATGAAGCTCAGTTTACGCGAGACACTTTTCAAATGTATGTCAACTCCTTTCCTATCCAGTATACAAAAATATTTAATTTTGAATAATATACTTTGCTTTTATTGTAATAAAACATATTAATATTTGACTTACCTGATATTTTACATTCCTTGGCTACGTCGGCCCATAACCGGTCTAAAACATATCTATTATGATGATCTGGATGTGATTGATCCCAAAGCGATTTTAGATCATAAAGACAATTATAATATTTTCATTTATACTCATTTTCGGGCTATTCTTCACGGCCAACAAACGTACACTTGACCTGTAGTAACGTGTAGTATCGCTGCATATCGCGCAATAAAGATATAAAATTTTAAATCTAGGCTCGTCGCTTTCTTTGACTCCATGCTACAACCAGAGACAACCAAAGAGACGCGCAACTGTGCGCTAATAAAATATCCGATTATTTGCCATCTTTGTCTCTCTTCGTGAAAGGCGAACATAGATGGCGCAGATAGCGTTTGCCGCCATAATTCAAACCTCGGCTATTAAGCATTTAATGATTTATTTTAATTAAAATCAGCCGTTATGTCTCAGAAGTGTCATCATAATTATGTTCTGAGAGAGAACAGCTGATTTTAATTAAAACAAATAAAAAGTTGTTGATATGTTTTTAATTGCTCAGAACGATGACAGACTTTAATTAAAACAATGCAGTTTGATAACATTAAATTGTATTTTCAGTATATGGTATGCCTATAATATGTACATGCATTTTCTTAATTATTTTCATAATTCATAATTTAAGACGGTAACAGTAACATGTTACCGTCTTAAGTTTGTAGAGGTTTGAGACCATCGTCAGTCGATTTAGATATTCATTGTTAATATCTGGACAAAAAATAATTAAACTCCCTTGGGAATTTCAGGAGATACGGGCATTATATTGATTAAATAACAGGGAGCGCGGACTATAAATTGGTCACTGGCAACCGCCATATGCTGCGTTCTCGACGATGGTTGCTGGATATCGATCGGACGCTAGCTTCACACACATAATCTGTATTTTACAAAAAACTACAACTACTAACTACTGTAACCAAGTTCACCTAAATCCGGTGGGTAATAAAATACGTAAAATTCAAGCACTCGTCCAAAATCTCAACTATAATGATGTAAAACAAAACAAAATTAATCAGCAACAACAACTATTCAGCCATATTGAAATGCCCTGTTCATGTTGAGCTTGATTGCACTGTTGTCGTACTTGATTATAATTTTAGAAATACTAGAGAATTAGACACAAGCTATCCCGTATTTTTGCATTCATTTAGACGGAGATAGAAGAATGTTTTCTCTTGACTGCTCTGATAATTAAACACATTTTGCATTGCGAAAGATTAGTATTGTGGCGCCACCTTAGTTCACCTTTTATAAGGGAAGAGAGAGACAACGAAATACAATATATACAGATTAAAGAGAGCAACCACAATAGGATAAAAATGTCTATCTAGTTGCATGTCTCTTTGGTTATCTCTGCTACAACGAGACACTCGTCGCTTCACTATATACGCCTCTATTTGAATATAATTGCTTAAAATTTGTCTCGCCGCTAAAATCGCGGCTAGACTCGAGGCTCGCCGCTCCACTATGTTTGTATCCCTACATCTACTACACTCTATCGCTTTGGCGTGACGACCATAGTTTATAACAATAAATAACTAAACTGGTCCACTGTAAAAGCCCTTAATTCCCCTCTATACCCTTAACGATATTCTAAAAAGTATAGAGCCCAATATCTGTTATCAGTTGAGCAATGTCTTGGATCTGAGACTGGCAGAAAACCAAATAAGTAATTTTGTTCTAGCACATTTAATAATAAAAACACTTCTTTAGAATAATTCTTATTGTTCCTACTCTAGCCAATGTTTATTTAAGGATGAAATTGGTTTTGGACTAAAAAATAATCAATATTAGAATTTTGATTATTATGCTTGTGACTTAGTAAAAGTAAGACTAAGTGGCCTAAGAAATACAGGATTTTTGTACTAATCGTAACTCAGTTGCTAATCATAAAAAAGCTTTTAATAATAAGTAGAAATTCACTTTATAACTATTTTTTCTAGTGTGTCATAATATTATGAGTTTTATGACAATGACAATACTAAATTAATTTTATGTAAGTGTAGTATAAGTCAATGCAGAAAATAACTTACTCTGTTGTAGGAAACCTTTTATTACTAATTTTGCAACAGTACTATAACTAGACTGGTTTACTGTAAAGCACCAGCCTATATCCTTAATGATATTTTAAAAAGTATAGAGCCCAATATCTGTTATCTGTTAAGCAATGTCTTTGACCTGAGCGGTATTTCAGTGAAAATGCCCATTATGGTCCTCTAAATACTTATACCCTTAGAGTTCCAACCTATCCTACTGTTATTAAGGAATATATTAAAACCGGAATCATTATATCAAGGAATTAATCGGATATCAAGGAATATTTAAAAAATGTAAATTACTATACTTGCACATTCAAATGAAGTTCGCTGTAAACAGTATTGGTTCTTCAGAAATTTAGAAAACCAAATAAGTAATTTGGTTCTTGCAGATTCAAGAATAGAAATACTTGTTTGGAGTTATCTTAAATATTCCTACTCTAGCCAATATTTATTTAAGCATGAAATTTGGTTTGGATTAAAAATTAATCAAATAATAAAATTTTGTTTCTTAATAGTAGTATTACTAAGTCTTAGTGAGTTGAGAAAAGCAGATATTTTGTAATAATCCTTTAGTTAATCTCAGCTTAAAAAGCTTCTGTGATTCATTTCATAACTATTTTCTCTAGTGTGTCATATACAGTGCTTTTCTTTGAAGTCCCCCCCCCATTTATTTTTTGAACGGGTCAAAAAAAATTTTTGAAACTTGGCATAAGTAAATTGGTCTATAGATACTATTTTTCACTGTAAACTAGGTAGTTGTAAATTCCAAGATGGCGGCTGGGCGACATCTTGAGAAAAAATTTTAAATAGAAAGGGGGGTCGTGTGGTACCTCATTTTAAAGGTCTCAATGACCTGTCTAAAAGTAACAGCCAAAAAAATACACTGTTGCGATTTTATTAGCGTTTCTAATAGAATACAATGAAATACTAATTTACAATTAGCAAATAAACAATTTATCAAAAGAAAAACAATATTTAATTTAAAAGATGCTGGAAATGATTTCCTTGTACCTCTTGACACATAAATAACCTATCTGAAAATTCACGTCGAACATTTTCAAATACATCTGCCTCAATATTTTGACAAATGTTAGTGATTCTTTGTCGTAGCTCAAAAATTGAGGCAGGTTCTGTTTCGTATACCTTTTGCTTTAGGTATCCCCACAAAAAAAAGTCTAGCGGCGTTAAATCTGGTGACCGAGCTGGCCATTCAATAGGACCCCGACGACCTATCCAACGACCAAAATAATTATCATTTAAATAATTTCTCACATTCCTGGCAAAATGCGGAGGAGCACCATCTTGTTGAAATGTAATTTCCATGTCAAATTCATGTACATTAGCCTCAACAATTTCTGTTATGAGAGGATCGATAGCATTTTCCAGCATATTTAAGTACAATTCACCTGTTAAATTTTCTTCTAAAAACAGCAGCCCTATGATATGATTCCCTAATATTCCTGCCCATACATTGATTTTTTGCGGATACTGAGATCGGGTTTCACGAAAAATGTGTGGCGACAATCAATCGACAATTTTGTCTGTGGACATTACCATTTAAAAAAAAAGTACATTCGTCGCTAAAACAAATGTTGCGCACGTACGTAGGTTGCCTTTCTACTCTCTCTGCCATAATTTCACAGAATTGCACTCTTCGGTCAGGATCATCTTCAGTCAGTTGATGGACCATTTAGATCTTGTATGGGTGAAATTTATTTTTTTTTTAAAACTCTCCATGCCGTGGAAGTTGAAACTTCACAGATATCAGCAACAGTTGGAGTAGAATGTTGGGGATTTTCTATTATTTCGCCAATTATTTGGACTTTTCTTCTGTAATAGACATATGGCCTGGGCGTTTTTTATCCTGGACAGTACCAGTAGTTGTAAATTTATTTACAAGTTCCCTTAAATATTTACGGCAAATAACACGATCAGGAAAACGTTCGTTGAAAACCCTTTCAGTCTCATGAAAATTACGCGTTGCTCCATAAATAAAAATTGCTTCTACTTTTTCCTCCAATGGACGAGAATTAACCATTTTGGAAAAAACAATAAATTCAAACTGCCAAACACACTAAACAATATCTGACAATGACCGATACAAGAGTAATTTACCGGTTAAGGAAAAATATCTTAATATTTTTTTTCGAGTTTTTTTAATAGCTATTTGGTTTTTGGAATGTCTAAATAATGTTCAATAACCTTTACCGTGAAATGTGACATACGAGGGCGGTTCAGTAAGTCTTTAGAAACCAAAAAGTTAATCTTTAAATTCAAAAATTATAAATTATTTGTATATTATTATTAAAAACGTTAATAAAATCGCAACAGTGTATTTTTTTGGCTGTTACTCTTAGACAGGTCCAAACGGAGTCCACCGAGTCCATGTAATAAATATTAAAACTAAGTACTCAATAAAACCTTTTAAATGAGGTAACACAAGATTTCTATTTAATGCATTTATTCAAGATGGCGCTTATGTGTTATTTTGACATTTAGAACTGTCCTTTTTATGTCAAAATAAAATAGTGACGCATTTATTTTCGTACACTGATTTTTACCTATTCAAAAATCATAAAAATGTAAAACGTTAAAATAAAAAAAAATACTTTTTTATTAGGCCGCAATTTTGAAACGAGTTAAGATATGGGTCTAATATTTCAGGGTTATAAAGTACTTATTGAGACCTTTAAAATGAGGTACCACACGACCCCCATTCTATTTAAAATTTTTTCTCAAGATGTCGCCCAGCCGCCATCTTGGAATTTACAACTACCTAGTTTACAGTGAAAAATAGTATCTATAGACCAATTTACTTATGCCAAGTTTCAAAAATTTTTTTTGATCCGTTCAAAAAATAAATGGGGGGGGGGGACTTCAAAGAAAAGCATGGTATAGAAAATGGTAAATTAATTTAAATTAATATAAAAGTTGATGCAGAAAATAACTTAAATCTGTTGCACATAATTTGCTTAAAAAACACATTTTCTAAAATGAAATAAATATTTATGTGTAATTAGCTTTTTTCACCTTTGGCTCGCCCATGGTATAATCCTAAAACTATTTTTATTTTTAACGTTAGTCTGTTTTATCTATTCATCTAATCATTTAATTTTTCACTAGTCTTATAGTTTATATATTTGCTATATATCTTCTTATTTTTCGTTTATCTAATCCAGTTTCTCCAATCCATAGACTTATAACCAAGGATAGACCCAGCATGTTTACATTAAACGAAATCATACACGCATATAGATATTAAGGCCATGATGCCAAGTTGAAAAGATGTTTCGCCGGAAAATGTATTATTTTTCTATTTAATTGCCAATAATCCACAAATTATCACACTATTTACTGTAACAAGTCCCCATATCAAAATGAAAATATTCGTGTCATGCAAAATTTGTTCCTCAGGTACCTAAATACCTAGAAATACAATAAAATACCAGTTTTATACGACCGCACCCAAAACAACGGAATTTCCGAAACAAACTGACCTGGTGACGAAAGTGGCAACTCATCTGTTTACGACGTAAATTCATTTTTACTATTTCATTCATTTTTCGTTTGCGCTGTTGCCTAACAGAGATCTCGAGCTTTATAGTCGTTTTTTTGTGATTATTTGATTGTTTTTAACGTTTTTTGTGTTGTTTTGGACTATTAAGACTTAATACCCTGACTAAAAAGTGTCACGTGTGCCAAAGAACGAGTACTACGTCGGAAAATGTATATTTTCATAGGTAAGCAAGAATATTTACGTCAAGCATGATTTTGAGTATCAGTGGCGGCGCTACGCCACGAAATGATAGTAAACCATACCATAAAATAATGTCGTTTTCATTTCATCACAATAAAGTAGTGTATTTTATAATATTATATATTGTATTTTGTGAGTTCATTCACGAAATAAAATAATATAACTTTTAGGTAGGTATAATAACATAAATTAAGAAATTAAATAAAAAAGTTCACGGTATGTTTTGTTTTTTTATGCACAGTACATGCTAGGCAAAATAACATTATCTCATTATATAAAATAAGGATTGGTCAACTTTTTATACTAAAATCAATTTGATTTGCCTCGGATTTGCATTTGCCCATAGTAAAATAAACTTTTTTTAAGTGATTGCTTTTTTCAAATTTATTTTTTGATATTTTTTCTTGAAAATAAGTTGTTTGTTTTGTTTTTTTGTTGTAATAATCCCAAACAAGTAATGAAAATTTATCATGCTTTGAATGTTTAGTAAGAGTAAGTAGGTATTTTATTTTCCTGCATGAACTCATAAAAATAAAAACACTTGTCACTTTTTTTCATTTTGTTTGCATGAACCAAATATTAGGTACCTAAATCTTTCGTTAAAAATATCTATTTAATTCTAGACTAGTAATAATGTTATTTTATTACTTACCCCCTAAAGTACTTTATAAATACTAGATTTTAATTTTTTAGATTTCCATCTGAACCAATCAACTGAATAAACCAATTACCAAAATCTGCACTGATTTGCTCTGAACATTTTAAGTCATCTGACTTTTTTCAGAGTCGAGATGACAAAAAATGTCTTAAGCCAGGTTCCCTTCCAAAGTTAGTGGGATCTCTTTATGATAGTTCCTCGACTAGGTAAGAATTTTGTTAATTATTTTCTGCTTATTTTAAAATATTTGCTATATTCTTTAAAAAATTTAAAAAAACTTACCTAAACTTACCAAGAAAATATTGGAATTTCAAGTCTCATGACATTTTGAAATATACATATGTATGTATAGTATATAGATTTGATTTTTACAATTTTCTTCTTCAAACAACCTGCATTTTACAATAATAAAAATCGATATGGGTCTATTTAATAATTCCTTAAGTAATTCTTAATGAAAATCAGTCATTACTATTTTTATTAAAAAAAAATCTTATTAACAGTTCTTGAAATTTGAACTATAATAATGACTAATTAAATTTCTTAGTCTTTATCTTTCCCCTCTAATCTTTAGATCCTAAAAAAAAACAAAATATATACAGGGTGTCTTAAATACCATGTTCCACGAAACCACCTTGTCGGACTTGCATTGTCTTATTTATTTAATGGAAAATTAGAAAAAAGTTCCCAATTTTGATGCTCATTCCAAATCCTTTTACAGTGTTTCATTAGATTTCGTTAGATTATTATTTAGAAACTAACATGAATTTTGCAATAATGTAAAAAATTTGGAGTGAGCATCAAAATTGGCAACCTTTTTCTAATTTAACCGCCCTCATATATCTTTTATAGTTTCCGAGATAGCAATAGTGGCACATGGCCTTTAAGACACCCTGTATAGCCTACTTTAATGGAAGAAAAAACCTTAATAGTACATATTTTTATCAATAATATGTACAATATAATTTTTATGTCACGTTTTGTATATTAGTACCTACAATTGCTGTAGATTTATAAGTAAAACTTTTTCAGCTTATCATCTCAAATTTTTATCCTGCATACCTGGCCCTTCAGAAATGATACAGAGATCATCACCTACATCTTCAAGGACAGCTACTGCCTCTGAAGCTGAATCAGAGGCCTGTACTAGTGTTTCAGCTGATCATTCCACATTACAGTCCAAGGCAGTTGACGGAGATAGCCTTCCTGAAGCTAAGGAGGCACTGGTGTTTATGGTGGTAGCCATCAATGATTCTTGAAAAGTGCCTGTTGGGTATTTTCTTCTAAATGGGCTTGAATCTGCCGCTAAGCAGATTTAGTAATTAATTGTATCAGATTAATACTGTGATGACAGTAATACTGTGAATTTATTTATGCGAATAAATTTATATATTATTTTAGAAAATCTTTGGTTTTCGTTTTTACTGTATACCCCATAACATTTTATAAGAAAAAAGAATCTCTTATAAAATGCTCATAGTGGAAAAAATAATTATTACAAAAGTATTGATCCCATGGAGAACCTTAATACCTCGAGTCTTAAAAACAACATTTTTTTTAAAAATATGTAATTAATTAATTGATTAATAAATTCATAACAATGTTACCGGCCAAAGCTGTCGGTTTTTAACAATTTTAAATAATATTTTATACCGATTTAAAAAAAATAAATGAAAATTTTCGCGTAAATTCAAGCTTCAATTTCTAAAACACTGAGCGGTAGAGACACAATTTGTTTATGCTATCTTAACACGAAAATAAACAAGCCCTTTAAATTTCAACCTGCTGCCGACCTACTTTCTTTGCAATTTTTAAAATTTCCGCTTCAAAAACAGCCCGTACGTTTCGTATGGCAATAATAATTTATTATTATTGTTATTATGATATAAAATAGGTGTCTACTTTCATTTTACCACTTTTTCATTTATCTGCCACACGTAATAGGTATAAATTTGTTGACAAATTTTCAAATTGTCTCAGTAATCCAAATGACATCCGGTTGTATATCATATTTACAATATTTTATCAGTTGATAAAGATATTTTATAAGAATTAAGGATTTATTAAATGTAAAGTCAATTAAAATAAATAATATATTGAAAAGAAAAAATAGTATTACAAAAAATTAACTACGCCTATGGCTGTTGAAACGAAATGACCGAAATGAAAAATCGATACATTGAGGCATGCGTGTTTCATGGCGACATCAGAGCAGCAGTCGCTGCCGCGGACGGTGCGACGTTGCCAAACGATGGTTTATCGCTTTTCCTAAATTTCCATGACTGATCGCTACTTATTGCGATTTATGAATGAGTAGTTTGGTCTATCCTTGGTTATAAGTCTATGCTCCAATCTAACTAGTAACTCTAGTTTATACTTTCTCAACCTTGTTTAATATCTGCCTTTTAAAGTTAGCCTTCATGATCTAAATATTAGCAGCCATCAAAAATTAATTCTTCATTCGGAAAGCTATTAATTTTTTTATGTTGTTGCTTAACCAAGAAAGTAATTTACACTCAATCCATAAGTTTTCTGCGAGCTATCCTTGAATACTAAGCAAATCATTTAAGGAAAAATTATATATTTGGGTATTTTTTTAAAATTAGAGACAGTTATATTCAGTTGCAAATTGTTTAGTAATCTATGATTCTTTTATTAAATTCGTATTGATTCTAAATGTTCTGGTAAACTCTTTTAAACTATTTATATTTTGCTCTTTGGCACTCTTATTGTAAGTTCTGATAAGTTTATTGCTATATCTAATAAAGCAATTGATAAAGTCAATAAATAGATGATCTTTTAATAAGTTATTGAACTAATTTTTCATTGTTTTCTTGTTAGGTTAACATTAATAAATCCATAATATTTTTATTGGAAAATTATTTATATGGGTGGAATACACTTGGCTTCAAAAAAATACTTATATTAAATTAGGAAAGCATTAAAACGATCATTTTCTTATAAGAAATAGTGAATTTTGATTAAAGGAACATCAAAATATATCTCCTTCTAGATTTACTTCTTTAAAATAATATTACAGGTAAAAGAGCTAATAATCAAGAATTAATAAAAACAAAAAGGAATACTACTAAGGCCTTTTACTTATAAGGTTAGGTGAATTGGATGTTTTGTAAAAACAGAGATGAGTATTAAAAAAAACCAAATAAACAGTTGCGACCGGGAAAATAAAATAAATCGTTTTCCATTGAGTCATGTTTAAAATTAGATCTGCAATATATTTTGCTATAAAGAGGATGAAAAGATTTTTTTAATGCGCACTGGACCAGTTTCCATATTTGGAAATGGTCTGTCAAAACTGGTTTAATAGTGGTCAGTCCACTGGCAGCACCTGCGATATTTTTTGACAGTTTTGGTTTTAGTGTATAAGTGGATGAACAACCATATTTAAGTTCGGTTTGGTTTATATTTTGGAAGAAAAACAGGATATTTAAGAAACGGTTTATTCCAAAAATAGGTATTTATTATTACTTTTGATAAAACTGAGTCACAAATAAATTAAATTAAACATATTTTTGTTGAAAGTAGGTAGGTTTGGATGACTTTCAAAATGTTTTAATCCAGAAAAATTTTCATAAAAGAACAATTAGTAGTTAATTTATGTTAACCTTGCCAACTAATGAATAATTATTTCAGTTGTGTAATAAAAAATTAGCAATACATGACAGTTCAATAATATTTTGAAATTGGAAAGTTGCTCCATGCCATTTTTGAAATATCAGGGTCAGTATTTTCTTTTATTAGTCACTGATTAATACTTTTTATGTAAACTGGCTATATACTATAATTGTGTCATTGTGTAAAAGATAAAAATGTTTGCATAACTACCAATTATTTAAAAATCTCATTTTGGCATTACCTTCGATGACCAAAGCTATATTTCTCCAACCTTTTATATTTTTATAAAGCTTTTAAAAGTTTTTATAAAAACGATTTGTTAATAAATATTAAATTTATCTTTTTTTATTTCAGGTTATGACAAATCATATCTCTTTCTTGGGCTGCACAAATAACCTCTTACCACGACGTAACTTATTAAGAACTTTTACAAAGCAAATAGTCGTCTTCAGAGACGTTAATAACTTTTTACAATTTTCTTCTACAACTTTACAAGATTTTTTAATATTAATATTTATACTACGCTCGTATGGCAAGAGGTCGTTTAGCCCCTTGCCAAACTACCATCTCTCAAAATGTTAACACTTGCGATGCGTCACTCTCAACATAGTGAAACGACAAGGGTGCCACCTACCGGGATCAATCCTGGTAATAACGGAGATGAGTTTGTGGATATCTTACAGGTAAGATTATTTCTAAAATATTATAACAATAATACTTATAAAATACACAAATTAAATATGAGTTTTTCACATTAATCATTTAAAGGCTTGTAAAAGTGCTTTTATGGTTTATTTGCACTATATAAGTTTGCTAATACGATAAAATTCTTGTAATGCTATGTTTCTCTGTGAGGTTGGTGTCCTATTTTGATTATTAATAATGCTCCTAACATGTTAAATCACTTACAATCCAACTTTAATATATCCTATTTCTCGCCAATGTTTGCACTATTTGCTCCATATTTAATCCTCTTTTCCTCTTAAAGTCACGTCATTTCATTTATAGTCAATGACGGATAATAGTGTCTATCTTGTATTTTTCTTAGCGTCTAGAACCTTTGGCTGTTGCTTGACTTCTGATCCTTCTATTTATTTTTCAGCTCCTACTATTCCTAATATTGTTCTTCCCATAGATTGTTGGGTTTATTTTGAAATAAGTAAAGATCATCACGACTTTTTAGTCTAATAAATTTAAGAAAATCTTAATTAAAAACTCTTTTTTTCAAACATTGTTCTTTTTTTAGATTTCTAGAAACTAATTTTAAATTCTGAAATTCTTCACAAGGCAACCACATTTCAGCTATACGATCTCAATAAGAGTCTTAAATATCTATCCAAAGCATCGTTTTATAGGTATGAAGTTTATATTTTTCCGTCAGTTTATTGTCATAAGTGCATTTTTGTGTATCTTATAAATTAACCTCCTATAACGGATCTATTTTGCATTTATTAGATGAAGTAGGAATCCAGTTTAAACGTTAAGGAATTGGTGACAATTTTCATGAATAGCTTATAGGTTTAGAATAGTAGGGCTTCGAACTTAACGTTCCAAACTCTAAGATTCAAATTTTCAAAGAAATTTAGGATTGGTGATGTAAATGTTTTACCTTTCTTTAGTATTTATACCAATATTTTAAAAGTGCTACCTGCCCTGTGGTATTAATAATAATAAATTATGCAAAGTAAAGAAAATTGGGCAAATTTATTCTGCTGTACCAAACAGACTAATTATGTATAACTTAAATGGGTATGATACCCATTTATTCATTTGCTTCTTTAAGCATTAATTATTGAAGGTAGTAGAATTTTTTTAAATTAAGACCATTTTATTTACAATTTACCAGTTTAGTCAATATACTTCTTTTCTTAATTATTTGGTTCAATACTTGCCATACCAAAGCCAATCATATAATTATTTTCTTCATAATAAAACAATATTGGTATTAATTTTTAATAACTATTTAAATAATATATCAATAGTACTATTTATTAAAGACAAATAAATGATAAAAATTGTCAAAAAATCATTAAGTATTATATATATTAAAAAAAACATACTCAAACTACGTATTACGAATTAATAATTACTTCTACTTATATAAATGTTGTTTTATATATTTAACTTAAGTATTGCTAACCGATATAGGGTTGACATAACAATTATCGTACTGTTGTAATCAAGTGATTTTAATCTTTGTGTAGATCCAGTTTTAGTCCCGTTCTCGTGCATCTGAATATGCCATTTTTATTAATTCTTAGTTGTTTTAACCTTTTGACCTTGCCAGAGGCAGTATAGCTTTTTATATGTATTGGCGAAAACCCTCAATTTGTATCCCTGATGAGGGACATTTTATATGTCTGAAACATGTAGGTTGAATAATTTTGAAATAAATATGTTTAAAAAAATATGCATTAGGTTTGTACAAATTTACAATAGGAAACTAAATATTTTTGCATAACCTAAATGGCTATGATACCAAATACTATATTGTACTTTATATAGATTTTGGTAATATCAAAAATGTATATGTGTACATGTTATCAAGTTATTTACCTATTTTCTTATGTTTTCAGTTTGTCGAGTAGTTCCTGTATTTAATTTTCAAAAAACGTAATTAATTTTTTTTCTTTTTCTAATCTTATTATAATTATTATCTTAACTATTGACCAGAAGACATGGTAAATATATACATTTTTATAAAGGTATTGCGTTTCCAAGCTAATTATTCCTGGAAAACTTAAATGGCAAATATTATTGCATTTTTAAGCATTTTGTATAGAATATATTAAGAATGAACCCACGAAAATAAATTTTTCTATAATTCTTAATTTTAAAAGTATCTACTGTATACAGTTTATATTTTATGAAGTCCTTTTTTTTATCAATTTAATTTTGATTAACGTTTTCTGTGCTCTACTGAGAATATTTCCAGGAAATCAAAAAGTGGAAAATGCCAGAGCGTATAACATATACGAGTTAGTGGGCGATGTTTTTCTTCCACATAGCTGATTTTAATCGATAAATTTCTTAAAGTCTAGACGACGTTAGTAAATTGATAGTGATGATGATTTGAAAATTGATAAATGTGAACGTCCCATGAATGAACTTCGAGTGAACTGGATGGCGCATGAATATGTATGAGGTTTTTGCACATAGTTCATTGATAGAGTATTTTCCATTCAGAAATTGCCATGTTATCCAAGAAAATTTTATTCATGATAACACAGCAGCTTCAGACGATGTAAAGATAATTATGTGGGAGAACCACAATTGTTTTTTTTTACATTTTTATTTGGATTATTTTTTCAATGTCTGAGAAACTATGCAGAACCGGAATTTATTTAAAAAGTATATTAATGAATGTTAAAGGATAAGAGAATAAAAAACCAATAAACTACGATATACCTTTTATTTTGATACTTGACTATTATACACTTGCGTGCATAGAAATCGGCCCAGTGTAAACTTTTGACTTTAAATATATATTTTTAAAAAATTATACATCAGATCAAAATAAAAAATATGCTGTTAGAAAGACAATTTAATATCCTTTAGTATGAGTATAAATCTATGAAAACTTATTTGAACATCGTATCTTTAACATAGTGAAATTAATGCATTAAGAAAATTAGGCTTATTTATTATTAACATAAATAGGGTTATTGACAATTTAAAACTTAACACTTAATTTTTTAATAATGGTTATGACCTCCTCTTGCCCTAATAACATCTCTCATACGATTAGGCATAGATCTAATCAAGTTTGCTATTATTTGTCGTGGGATGTTTAGCCACTCTTCTTCTACTGCAACAATAAGCTCTGGGATCGAGTTTGGGGTACGAAGTCTAGCTCGAATTCTTCGTTTTAGCTCATCCCATAAATGTTCGATCGGATTTAGGTCAGGACTGTATGCTGGCCACTCCATAACCCGAAAACCGACTTCTGCAATGTAATCTTGCACGATTCTTGCGGTGTGCGGCCTGCCTTGTCATGCATAAAGGTAAATTCATCTACAATGTAGTCGACGTAAAGTACTACATGAATTGCTAAAATTTCCTCGATATACCTAGCAGCCGGTAAACCTCTTCTTTCGTGAACACGGTCGCCCCTACGAATGAACTGAAGGTCGGTTCGTGCTTCTATAGAGAATTGCACCCCAGATCATGCAGGAACCACCTTCATATGTACTTCGCTCTTCAAAGCAGCAATCTGCAAATAGCTCTCTTGGTCTTCGGTACACTTTCCTTCTTCGGTCGCTACCATGGAGGCATATTCTGGACTCATCTGAGAACAGAACAGATCCCCATTGTTCCAACGTCCAATTCAGATTATCCCTTGCGAAACGCAGGCGTGCTTGCCGATGAGCTGGAGTAAGTTTTGGACCAATCGCAAGTGTTTTAGCGATCAGGTTTTTTTCCTGTAGTCTTCGTCTCACTGTCCACTGACTAATAGGCACTCCTCGCACCTCACGGAGCTGTCGTTGCACTTGAACGGCATTAAGGTGGCGATTTCTTAATATTGTTGGCACATATAGACCGCAATAAAGCGGTCATCACGAGCGGTTGTAAATCGCTTCCGACCTGTTCCAGGTCGCCTATGAAAGGATCCAGTCTCCTCATAACGTTGGCACACTCTTCGAACCGCTGCGCGAGTCATATCCAATTGTCTAGCAACAGCTCGCTGACTAAGTCCATTTTCGATTAAAGCAATAACTTGGGCGGCTTTTTGTGGTGTATTATGCATTAAATGAACACATTTGAACACTATTGAGGTTATGAAAAACGAATAATATGCAAATTTCAGTTGCAAACGCAATAATTTTATTATTTGACAAATTTGTTATATTCGTTACAATCACCACATAAACACGGTTCATGTGTTTACCGGTTGCTACGCATATAAACGATAAGCCTTCTTGATAAATTTCTACTCACATTAAAGGATAATAAATTGTCTTTCAAACAGCGTATTTCTTTTTTTGATCTGATGGATAATTAAAAAAAAAAAAATATATTTAAAGTCAAAAGTTTACAGTGGGCCGATTTCTATGCACGCAAGTTTATATTGCTTAACTATTTATTTCATTTAAACGCTAAGATAGAAAATGGCAGTGATCAGTCAAAGATTGAGAACTTAAAGTGAATAGTCCAATTATCTGTTACTTAACACAATCAACTAGCTTAGCTATTAGTCAGTTAGTTATAGAAGCTTAAATGGTATCAGGTTATAGTATATGCTATGTTATGAAAAAAATTAAAAAATTTTGGGAAAACTATCGTAATTTAGGTAAGAAGAGCAATAAGGATATTTGAAAAAGAACTAAAGAACTAAGAACTGAATTATAGAAACTTTAAAATTTTAAAAATATTTCTTAAAACTTTTTCCTATAGTCGCATTTATTTTATTAGGAATTAAAATGATTCATAATAATATCACTTATAGTCGTAAATTTCCTATTCTTAAACTTCAAGTTTCTTACAATGTCTATATATTTAATGAATTTTCTTTAATTTAATTTCAAGATTAGAATATATAGCTCAAACCATTTTTTTACTCGAGTAAGTGTTATTACTTTTAACCAAGACAATATTCATTTGTAAATAGCCCTATTCTAATTTAACAATAACCACTAGTAGTAAAACGTTCAATTTTATTAATCATTGTTAAACATTCATATACAAAGTGGCAAAAAATTTATAACTTTGTAATTACTTAGTATCCAAAAAATTACCTAAAAAAAAACAATTCTGGAAAAAAGTTGTCCGGTAAATTATTTCCCACATTTCAACGTGCATGATTTTTTCTGTTATTTCTGATTTGCTCCAAATCAACTTTGTTTTTTTTAATCGGACGCCCTACAAGTGGTTGCGTATTTGCATTCTTTTGGGAAAACTTTGATTCAGTTTTATAGTTCAATTAAAATGGTAACTTCATTAAAGTAACTTTTTCGTATACCGGTAATTAAAAGTTAACAGTCATTATACGCAGCTCTTTGGCAACTTCGTTATATCTGTGACATGTCTGAGACAAACAAAAATTTTAATCTTTACAAATTGATTTTTTCCAATTATTTCATTGACTATTTTCTAGGCATATTTCTTTTCTCTATCGGCAGTATCTATCTATATGGTAATTAATTAATGACTTTGTGTTAACAATATAGTTAAAATTTCAAAATATTTTTCTAGCAGTGGAAAAAAGTGTTTTCCTTTATATCAGAAAAATAAGATTCACAAAGATGCATGAGTATACAAAGCCCAATTTCAAGACCAATGAAACAAGATGATTTCGGGATAAATTAAATCAGAAGATATTCTATTGGAATATTTCATCAGCTTTTCAATAATGCAATAATTTACAATATTCGAATGCGGAACAGAAAGTAATAGGAAAAACTTACTAATAAGCAGATCTTAAAAATATATAAGAACCACGCAGCTTTGAAGGCATACGTAGATCCCAGGGTTATATCAAATTTGGTATAGAACTATCTACAAAAAAATGAAATTAAAGAACCTGGGAAACTCTAGCAATATAAAACTTGTATGAATACTAGGACAGCGGCGTAATAGGAAACGAGGAAGCGGGTAAACTAACTAAAAGACAATCTATTAGTACCTTTGTTGGAGCACCTTAATTGGTTGTTATATTATCACCTGTATTGGGGTGCCAAAAAACTATACATAGAAAAATACGAGTTCAAGGTAAGAAACCACACCAAATTTACTGGACAGCAATGAAGCAGTTGAACAGGGACAACTTCTTTATAAACTTTTTATAAGTGCCAGACTATCTCCCCTTGAAGGGATAAACTGAAAATGATTATAGGGCTTCAAATGGTAATTAAGGGACACCTAAATAGATTTACTAGTATAACGGAGACCTAACCTATTGTTTCTGCAATAAAAACTAGAAACTTTACGACACATTACCTGCGCATGCAAAGCAGTGCAACATAGTGCAGAAAGTAACAAATATATGGAAAAAATATACGGGACCTAGAAAAACTGACTACCACACTAGCAAAAACTGTAGTATAAAGCTAGGTAGAATAGATATTAAACAGGTTAGCAAAGTAAGCCTCTGCCTGTGATAGGCTGAAAGTGAAAATTAGGCGAATTCTAGGAAGGGAAAAAATCAGAGTCGCAAACCTTGCTATTATTGCTAACAACAATGCTGTCTACTCTAATCTTATTTTTTTTTAATTTACATCATAAACAAATGCTGTTTCATTTATGATACATACAGTACATCTCAAAAGTTATGTTTAAATTCATTTAAAATTCAGGGGTGTGTTCGAAAAAAAAAGCGCTCGGACCCGTCGATTTTTATTTCAAGTTGCGCATTTTTGTACGTAAAGTTTGTATAGACAGGGTTGTTCAAAAATAAATTACGACCATCAACTTCATTTTTTCAAATGAAAGCACCTTTTTTTCATTTTATCTTTGAATTTCGCGTGGAATTGGAATTGGAATTGGAACTACGTATGTTTCATGCATCATGTCCTATACCTAAAGTCAACAGGTATCGAAAAAAAGACGATTCATGTAACAAATAAAAAAAGAACAAAAATTAAGTTAAATGTTCAAAATGGTTGCCATTCACGGCTTGACATTATCCAAGTCAATCAATAAAGTCTCGTTGCACATTTTCAATCATTTCCGGAGTTATGGCGCGCACTTCTCTGCGAATTCTCTCGTCGTCTAGGTTATTTAGCCTCTTAATAAATACCTTCGACTTCCTATTTACCGATTGGCAGCACAGTGGCAGCATAATGCGGAGGAGCGCCATCTTGCTGGAAAATTAGTTCTTCGTCAGGATAGTCTGGGTCCCATGGATTTGGAAATAAAGCTAGTAATGCTGGAACTAATTCAAATTGGAGAAAATCAAGATACATTTGTCCCGTTAAAGTCTATTCAAAGAAAAAGGTACCTATTACTTTTCCGCGCACTATTCCACACCACACATTTAGTTTTTGAGGGTACTGGGTGTTTACGTCCATCTTCCAATGCGGATTTTCTGTTGCTCAATATCAACAATTTTGTCTGTTCACACTACCATTTAAACAGATCGTGGCTTCATCGGAAAAAATAATATTTGTTACTAAATTATTATTTAGATTGCACATGTTTTGTAAGCGTTCACAAAACTCATTTGGCCTATCGAAATCGTCATCAAATAACTCTTGCACAGGAATAACTTTGTAGAGGTGATATTTGTGCTTTTTAACTATTCGGTGAACTATAGATTTCGCCATGTGTAAATTTGCCCCAATTTGCGACATAGGAGTGCATGGATTTTCCTTCAAAGAAAGCAAAACGTCAAGTGGTTCATTTTTATCTCGAGCAGGACGACCAGATTTCGGCAGATCTCTAACATGACCGAATTCTCTAAATTTAGTCTCTATTCTACTCACCACCTTTTGATATATCGGAGGACAATCAGGATGGATTTCATTGAATAATTGAGCAGCTTCTCTTTGAGTACGTGTTCTATCACCAAACCCAACCATGCACAGAATTTCTATTTTTTCTCGTTCCGTTAACTTTACCATTGTAAAAACCGCAACTTTGCTCGTACACTTCACACTTGACAACATCTGTTTGGTGTACAACTGTCATACAGTTTCTATGAAAATACACGGTCACCAGCCAACAATAAAAAAATACGAGTGAATGGAATTTTGCTCTGTATAAAAGTTCTCAGAGATAAGGTGACTCGTAAAGTGAACTTGAATAATAATGTTTGCTCGTCTTTTTTTCGATAACTGTTGACTTTAGGTATAGGACATGATGCATGAAACATACGTAGAATTCCACGCGAAATTCAAAAATGAAATAAAAAAGGTGCTTTCATTTGACAAAACTAAGCTGATTGTCGTAATTTATTTTTGAGCAACCCTGTATTTAGAAACTTCACGTACAAAAATGCGCAACTTGAAATAAAAATCGACGGGTCCGAGCGTTTTTTTTTGAACACACCCCTCAATTTTAAATGAATTTAGACCTAACTTTTTGAATGCACTGTATATTCTTAAATAAAATGTTCCTACTACGTTCTCCTTTTTTCCTTTAAAAATTAAACGACTTGTTTTACAGCAAAATTTAAAATCTCTAAAGAATTCTTAAAATCATGAAATAAGTACATGAAAATTTATCGAGGTTCTTATATTGATTTAGGTTCAACAAATTTTACTGGATACAAACCGTCGAGACTCTACCGGACTGTGCCCAGTTGTCACAACGCAATCAGGAGTACCTTCTCGCTTAATGATGGATACTTTGGGTACAACCGCCACCCCTTCCTATTATTACGGGAATCCGACTTACCATCAGACACCACCAGGTTCAGCTGGTGCTAGCATGGATGAGTTAGTAGCCATGTGGTTTAGTGGTGGGCCCAGTACTACCGGTAAGTTGTAATATTTTTTTTTAATATTACCAAATAAGTGGCAGTGTTGGTGGCGTATACACATTTTTTAATTAAGAATAAAATCAAAATCGGCAAATATTTTTGTAAAAGCAACAACTCAATAATCACAGTATAAAGAACCTGTCAGATGTAATAAAATCATTAAAAGGTATTTATATCAAAATATAAGTTTAACTTAAAGTATCGTTTTGCAACGTCCACTAGAAAAAAAACAAGAATCGAACAAGCCTATTTCATTTTATAACTAATAAAAAAATTTGATATATAATATTATTTGATATTTTAATATATACATATATTAAATATTTTTTATTAGATTATATTAAACCATAAAAAAAATAATTTCATAACGGTGTAAATAGATGTTAATGGCATTAACAATATTAAAAAATCTAAAATGATTAAAAGTCATCTTCGAACTGCATTTACAAATCCAGATAACTGTCAAATGTTTAAACCATTTAAACCAACCATACGTTTTTTTTTAACTAACATTATGTCGAAAATGTTACATTAGAATCTGGATAAACGTTTATTATATATGTGACATTTTTAATCTTACATCAAATATTAATGGATATGCTGATAGATTTCTGCAAAATCAATTACTTTAAAAAATCCAACCCAATAATAAAAAAAATATAACGGTATCTTAACAGCTTAGAAGGATACAAGTGTTAGACTTATAAGAACATCAAATAGTCTAAAAATATAAAGAATGATCTCAAAGGCTCAGTAAACATAAAATGTCGTCAACTGTTGATGTTCAATAACTCTTAATGTTCATGTTTAATATGTTCCGATTCTTTGTATGTATTGTGTTTCTTGTATTTTTATTTGATTAAAGTTTGTAGTGGGTAGCTGTAATGCTATTATATAATATATTATAATCTTTTACTCTAATTTTTGACAATTGTGTTGTTTCCATTAAGACTGATGACAACTAAACTTCATTATTATGATTATTTTTATTAAAATTATGTTTTTTTATCTCTTCGTTGCCAATACTAGTAGTCATGATTTATTTTTATTTATCCCGAAGTTACATAGACCTAAATACTATAAACAAAATTAACCGCTAGGCAGGTATTTAGGCAGTTAATATTATTATACCTTCCGCAAGATCAAAAATAACTTTAAAATTGCTTTAAATGTTTGTCATCGAATCAAAAATTACTCCAAATTACTAAAAGATATATGAAATTAATTTAAAAGTTTAAGAAAATAAAAAGTGTTCCAAAACCACAGCAGAAACAAAAAATGGGATGATGACGTCAGAGGCCTTGGATACGACTTAAAGCTGAGAGTTTAAAGACTCAAGAAGGGCCCATTACAGATAAAAAAGAACCTTAAGAACCCGGAAATTATTTAATATTGAATTTCTTGTAATAAGCAAAAAAAAAATCAAATTATTTAAAAAATATATAAACTTAAGGTTAAATTTAGTCTAGAGAGACTGAATTATAATAAAAAGAAATCGCACTAACTTTTCTTTAAACTAAAATGGATTTAAAAAATTATAAGATCTATAATAAGATTCTCTCGTATTAAAGCTTATTGACTAATTTTAGGACTTTATAAAAAAAGAAACGACTCATTACAAATTTTGTTTTTCTTTTCGGAAACATGCTTTGAAACAATAAGATTAACACCTATTATTTAATACATAAGATGATTAAATTACTGCTTTAGCTTCTTTAAACAGTAGCCGTAAAATTTAACTCAATTAAAATTCTAGGTTAGTTGCTACTTACTAAGACTCGACTTTAATTGGATGTTGTGACGATGTTAGATATTGTTAAGAAAAAATAAATATTTCTCAGTTTACTTTTGTAACTATTATAGGATCTTAAAATCAAGTCTAGTTTTGAGTGTTTGGCTATTCCTTGTCAAACTCTACTTAATAATATTAAACTTACGTATTAAATATACTATAGACTCAGTTCGTAAAAAAAAAAGTACTTTTTAATAAAATATAAAAACGCATTTTTTTTAAATAAATTTTCTCGTAAATCTATTGCATGGCATTTCTTATGATAAGGAATAGAAATGAAAAAAACACTTGCAACCAGCAAAATTGAAATTACGAAGAAGAAAAGTGTTGTCATATAATATAATACAAAAACATTTTGCAATTTTTGGTTTATAGCAGTCAGAAAGCTTAGCAAACAAATATTTTCCAATCCTATAAGTTACATGTTTCTGCTGAAAAGGCCTATCCCTACACTGATAAAATCTCAAAATTTACAATTTCAAATCCTTAGTGTCAAATATTCTGAGGAGTACTAAATTTAACAAGATGTATGATAATAGTTCGTGGAGAAATGACTAAAGTCAATTTTTTGCTATTTTAAATTATTTAAAATCTTTGCAATGCATTCTTTATGTTCTTGCAATAACTAATAATAATTAATATAATGCTAATTACTAAAAAGGCCTGAAAATTTTTAACAATTACTATAGAGGCTGCATTAACATGGAATTGAATAAAAAAGTATAATTTCTTCAAGAAGACAATTGCTTTATCCCATCTAGTATCAACTTAGGAGTGAGTATAATAAAATGCAGTCCATTCGTTAATTTTGATGTAAATACCTGTCTCGCATATATAATAAAAAAACCAACTTTTAGTCTTTTGTTCTTCCTTAAATCATTTTTTCTTATTGTTCTCTCTCCTGAATATATTTTTGTGACGTAAATATTACTGTCCTTTCCAGATATGAGTTTCTAGTTTTAATCCTTTGTTCTTTTTGTGAAAAATTAGAAACTATTCCAAACCTCCCCAATTTAGAGAATATTGAATATGAATAGAATTTGTTCTCCCTAAACAAATTCTAGGGAGTTGATTTAGGAAGAAGATTTAAAATAATGATTGCAATATATCTTTAGACTAAGCAAAGGAAATTTTTCGCTTTTAAGTGAACTAAATAATGTTCAGGAAAATAATCTCGAGAAGAAGTCAATAAAGAGAAAAATGGTAAATATTGTATGCCGTATTTTCTACTACGTTAACTATATATTTTCTGTTAATTCTGAGCAAATTTTTGTAGGAACAGCGCACAGTTGGCTTATATAAATCATTTTATTTTCAAGATAGTAAAAGATATGTCTGCTGCCCATAAAAATCTTATAGCAGTTCTTTTAACATTTTATACTAAACCCTAAATTTCTTATGTTTGCAGATAACCAGAAGATATTTAAACTTAAATCTTTAACGGATTGATTATCCTTTTAAACTAATAATGGTCTTGAACCTTAATATTAAAAATGTGTATCTATTACTTTTGGTAGAATAGTGAAAAAGTTTTTGCCTTGATCATAATGTGAATAGCCGTACTGCAAATGTTTAATGAAATAAATAATTTGGGTGTGTTCTAAGATGAGAATTTTATCCTAAATAAACTTGTTTAAACTACATATTTGCTCCCTTCTTTTACGTAATATTTCGTAATTCTTTAAAAGTAACACAAAAGCGTGAGAAAAGGTAAATTCATCAAAACCAATAGCAGACGATGCCATATACGGTCAATAACAATATGTACACAAACGTACTTATCTAATTCAGTTATTAATTATTTCATCAGCTTCCTTAAGCAAACCGCTACGTCACCAGTATCCATATTCGACGCCTCTTCACTCGATTTAGTGCGACCAATAACATTAATACTTATAATTACTCCATAGCTTCAATATCGCCATTTTCGGTTTTTACCTTACGTAATGTTCCGGTAATATTTGCCACTTTTATATTAGTTGGAGCCCACATCCAATTCAAACTACCTACGCCTATGGGTACGTCATTTTGAACGAGTTTTTTTTCTTATATAAAGCGAATAGGTTGGTAAAAAAGTACCTTTATAAAAACTACGTTTTTAAATTATGTATAAAAAATTAGATTGGCTTTTACAAAAATAAATTTCAAAAAAATTTATAAAAAGCTTTCCTTTCAAATTTACAATGTAATTAATTATGTTTTAATATTAATACCTTTATTAAATACGCAGGTCTTACTCAGCAATGACATTATTTTTATGAAAAAAAATTAAAATCGTGATACACTAAACTTAAGTGTAAGTTCATAAACTATACTTGTAACATTTGTTATTACCCACCGGACTATAAACCTTTTCTAAGTAAACATGCAACATGAACATATATGATATTTTAGCTAAAAGTAATAAATGTTACCTTCCTTATTAGGTATTCCTTAAAATAACCTTTATGGCAGATATTATAGGGTTAATTTCATATATACAATAAGTTAATTCTTTTAAAAAAGTTACTCATTAACGTAGATTATTTTTATTTTAGTCATATTCTTAGATTTTTAACGTTTCGTAAAATAGTGTACTATATCCATTTAAGTTATGCGTTTTTTTTTAAATATTTCGGCCTCTAGGCAATTAATCCTGTAAAGTCTAAAATTATCTAGGGAGCATAAACACTTACAATTTTTATCCGAACTACGTCAAGGAGTTGTCTTTTTAATATTAATTAAATTAAAGAAGGCATTTATATTAAAAAAGTGTGAAATGGCTTTTTATTTGTAATTTTCATAAACTACCAAAAAGAGTAAAATAAAATTTTTGAAAAAAAAATTAAAAAAACAATGATTTAATTTGAATAATAAAAGCTCAGACTACATATCATTATAAACAACCTATTGAGTTATTTTTAGCTGGATGTTTTTAGGTTCTGCATTTTCTCCTAAAATATAAAAAAACATAAACCTATATTAAACAACTTATTAAACACAATACTTAAAATATCCTTTTAATTTTACAAATTAATTAAAACTGATTTTCCTTAATAATAAATGACTAGAGAACAGTTCCCTTATACATGACTATAAAAAAATATAAATTTTTATTGCCGTTAATCTAAAAAAGGTTCCCTAGCCCACGCCCATGGTCACTAAAATAATAATATGTCCGCTTCTTTAATTTGGTATACACATTCCTTTTTGTATTTAAATTAATTTAAGATACATTATTTGTTGGACTACTGATTATAATAATAACTCTCTAAATAATTTAAATCATATTCCAAATTCTAATGAGTTACATTGTTTTAAAAGATTACTTCTAATTTTTTTTTAATCTGAACGCCATTGAAGGATTCGGGAATATCATTAGTAATAATACTTGTAAGGTCAACAACAAGCATTAGGCTCATAAGCAAATTAACTTAAAATAAAATTAAAAAATATTATTAGCTTTAAAGCAATAATTCTTTCTTAGTTCTTGCTGCCGTAGCGCAGATAAACCAAATTTATAGTCTCTTACCACGAAGGGAAAACTGAAGACACTTCCCGGAATTTTTCTCCTATTTGCGCCCACACTGTAATCTGGATAGAAGGATCAAATACACTTATTAGAGGTTTTTCTTCATTAAGTCAGTAGCTCCCATCATTTTTACTGCAATAATTTTACCAAAATAATAAGTTAATCTAAGTCTAATTTTTTTTTAATATTTATTTGGATTGACTTTTTTGAGATTCATTTTTGCAGAAAATATCTATACCTTTACTACATTATACTGTCACAAAGTTTTTTACGTACTTACTTTTACTCATTACAAGTATAAACTACTTTCCTTCAAAATAATTCTATATATTCTAATATCTATAATAATACAAAAATTTTAATTTTTGCAACTTTTAGATGAAATTTATTTAACTTATAATAATGTTTTACACAATAAAGCTTAAAGTGTTATATCTTTACGAGCCGCTAGACACTTAGTAATAAAATGTGTTTTTATATGTGATAATAGCCAATATACTTTGTTTTACTTTTATTTCTTTCTACCGAATTTTATTGCAATATTAGTGCCAAAATCATATTGAAAGTATATTTTTAAGTAATTTGAGAAGAATTAGAAATGAGAAGCAATATAACTTAATTAGCATCTTTCACGAAACATGATACTATGCTTAAAGCGATCTAGCCTAACCTAGGAAGACCTAAAATTCTGTCTTTGAGGCTAAACTAATCTAACCTAGCCTTAAATTACTTTACATTTTTAGTATTTCCAGGCTAAAACCGACCTGGCTGACACTAGGAGATCCTAAATTTCTCAGTTTTTTCCCAACTAAATTGATCTATTCTATATCTATTTTAAATCTTTTAAGGCTAAGACCGATCTGAATTAGCCTAAGAGCATCTAAAATTTTGAGTCTTCCTGGGCTTAAACCGATGAACTAAAGGCATACTCTATTCTATAGGCCTATATATTCTAAATATAGACAATGATATCAAAGTAACATTTTACAGCTATTCCAATAATTAGAGAGAGACTTCTTTCATTCTAGTATATTTAATATGCTTTTTCCAAGGGACTTCTTATGTTATCTGTATAAAATCCTCCATAGACGATCTTATGATACAGTTTTTGGTTGGATATTATGCTTTTTATTGTATTCTCGGATTTAAAGGCGTATTGCAGTAAAATATATTCTTGCAATATGATCTGCTGATATTTTCCATTATTCCTCTTTATATTTTAGTTGTGTGAAGTCATACATGTTCGCCGGTTATTTTCATTTCTCCTAAGTTTAACTCTTTAATTATCTCTATAATTTAATTATGTATGATCTCTATAATTTAAGGTGGTGGACTTTCTTTAAAAAATCATTTGGTACAAATGATTTTTCTTCCTATTACTCGTATTTTTTGTATTAAAGCGTAGCAACACATCTGTGGTATCACATGAGTTAACACTTGGTTTTGCAAATTTAGCAGATGTTCTTTAAAGCTCATAAGCTATCATATTTTTTAAAATACCATTCTGTATAATTCATATCAGGTTTTTTAGAATTGATATGTACTATAACATAATTGTACAGTTGTAAGCACTATAAGATTCTTCTTATTTATTGATTTTTTTTTGATTAATCACATTCTCGCTTTAGATTACGATCTTTCTATTATCGCATTAAAATAAGTATTAGATTTAAAACAGCATCATAAGTGATGTACAATAATTGTATAGGTCACGTTATAATAAAAATACTGTCAGTATCATCACATGTATATTAACGTGATTTAGTTAATATTATTTCAATCTTTTAAATGTCATTTCAAAATAAATTTATTATTTCTGCTGCACTAGAATCTCAATTTAAATTTTTAAAATTTAAATAATATTTTGTCCAAGCATCTCGGTTAAATATTCCTTATCCTACGCCGCCACTGTAAGCATATTCATATCTATTCCCAAAACTGCATCACTACCCCCTCCCGTCCCTTTTCTGAATCCCCTTTTATTTCCCCCAGCGGAGCTCGTTTACAAGCCAGTGCGCTTTTTACTACCCACGATCGCTTCATTCATAAAATGCCAACACCCTGCTTTTAGGTCATGCAACATGCCATTTTCCTGTCTTTTAGGTTCACAATTATTTACTCAACCTTAGCATTTGCTTATTAAAGCTTGAAGAGTAAAAAAGTATAGAATTTATTATGAAGTCTTTAAAGGCCTTTCCAGAAAAGTAACTTTGGAAATGATTCGTTTTACATAATATTGATTCTTTTCTTGATAACAAAAAGAAATAAAGAAATAATTAGCTGTTTTGTGTTTGGTCAATTTTTTGGTTATTTTCAAAAGAGTGTTATATAAGCTTTTATTCTACCCACAATTCATCAATATTCTTATAAAGTGAAATAGATAATAATAGAATCGCATATTTTTCCATAATACTAATACTTTTTAATGGAAGAGCAATAAATTTAATATAAATTTAGTTGACTTTTAAAATGACATGGATGAAAAATTTACTGTGGAGATATCGTTTTAAAATGTTAGCATATGAGGTGGTAAATTGCCTTAAATCAGACAAGTAAGAAAAATTAACTTAAATATTCGTATGAATTTACTATAATTTGCTAATATGAAAATGTGGGCAGATCTTATTCTTGGTTTGCAAGCTCAATGTTTTCTTGTGCAATTTTAAGTTATAATTTGGGCAATATTTTTTTTAAATTTCTGGGTAGAGGGCTAGGGTATTGTTACCAAAGGAGGAGAAAGTATACTCAAAGTCAAAGTCATAGTTTCACAAATCAAGCGTCTATTAAAAGGTTACGCATTTCGCCGCATTAGGGCATCATCAGACCTACATAAAATTATCAAAATTAAATAATAAGGAACAAAACGCTAATTAACAGACAAGACATACCTCATCTAAAACTTAAATAAAAATATAATATGTCTACAACATCGTGTACCGTTATTGACTAAAATATGAACTTTAAAACGCCAAATATTACCGAAATCCAGTATATTTTATACATATTATCTTATAAAGAATCAAAACAAATACAATTATGAAAGATCAAAAATAAAAAAGTTTTTTTAAAAAATTAAATAGGAATCGAACCAGAGACCATTGGATCCGAAGTATATACTTTGTCGCCAAACCGGCGTAATGATGTAGTATACAAGTAATAATAATATCAAATAATAGTAATAATATATAATCTCATACATAAATATGAGAAGTGATAAAACGATGTTAATGAGATTAAAAGAATTTTTAAGTATTATTAGGTATATGAAATGTACTATTTTGAAAAAATAAATACCTGATGTTTAAATTAAATGACAGCTAGTTATGTTTAGGTAAAACAGCCTTTCACAATTTATAAAGACTTTTTAAATTATGCAGTATTCTATAACGTATGCAGTCATTTTTGTAATCCATTTCTAGCAAAAAAATCTTTGAAAAAGACATATTATTTACGTAATCAATATGCTATTAAAATAGCAATAAATATTACTTTCTTGTGTAACAATTTGTCCACTATATTGTCTTAAGCACTCCAAAACATTAAAACTGTTAATAAATTAAATTCATGCAAAGGAATGTTGTTTAATTCTTTACCATACTTTATTTTGTAAACTATTTATTTTCACAGCTTGGATACAAAGCACTTTAACGTATAAAAGTACATTACAGGTACAGTACAGGTTTGAGCTAAAATAATAGGTAGCAAAGGTTTATAATACAATTTTTTCATTATATTATTATGTGTTACCTTATGTTGTTTTTATTGAGACGAATTATTCTTATTGCCCCTAATAAATTTCTTTTTATATATTCAAATCTTTATTCGATATTTGTTATTTATTATTAAATATTTATACATGTCACATAATAACATGAATTTGTAACAGTGTATTCGCCGCCCATATTAGACATAATTCTTATTTTTTATAAAGTTTTTATATTAATCTTGTATATCTATAGTTATCAATTTTAAACATGATGTAAAAATATAAGATTACATAAGATACATTTTATTCGCATTTAATTTTAGCACACTAGAATTGACCTCTAAGGGACTTACTCGTATTAAGTTATCAAATCGTCTGCATTCCTTGTCTATTCTTGATATGTAGTCCACTACTCTTTCCTCTCAACTGTAATTTCCTATCATTGATAGGGGATTTGGGCAAATCCTTTAATCTTCCATTTATTGTTATCTTTCTTTCGTTATTTGTTTTCATTTTCTTTCTCTTAATACTAGATGTATGATGATGTTATTATTTTAGATTTGGTTGTAGTATTTTTGGCCTATTTTGTGACCTATTGTATTGCATGTATGACATTATTTTAGATACCGGATATTTTTTAAACCGGAGCATGATATATTTTCGAGCTTTTTAATGTTTCTTTTAAAATAAATACCACATAGACCTAATCTTGATAATTTCAGAAATATTAAATTGCAGTTACAAGGTAGTGGTTTAGAAGTGAAGTCACGTGACCATATATTTATTAAAAAACCTTTTATTGATTTTATGCCCCAAATTATCTTCTTAGGTCAAGCTTATTTTTAATTAGGCTCGTTTTTAGAGGAAAAAGAGCTCATATAGAAAATTTTTGATAAGACCTTTACCACAACAACTTACTATCTGGTATGCTCTACTAGTGGTATCACCAGCCAATTATCAAAACATATATATAACATATATTTTAAACGTATTGGTGCGATAGTTCACATTATTAGAAAAACCATGAGTTCAAAGAAAAAATTCCTAAATCAAATATTTTTCTTGATGCAAAAGGTCCAAGGAGAATTAAACAACTTCGACCAAAAGTTTGGCCATCAAAAAGTAAAAATTTATAATTTTCACTTTCACACTCTTTTTTCTACCCCTCTGGCTATATAGAAATATCAAACCATTTCTACGTGTCTGCTAAAGTCACATATATGTGGCTAGGAAAATTAAAAATACTACTGAATTTACTACACCCTCACCCCTCTAGCAAACTATAATACAAAATCAGTTGTGCCAACCCTCTTCTCATTTTACAACCTTCAATTACCGATAAGCGGTTTAAACACCCTTACCACCTGTCGATAAAATTATATCGTTTAGGTTTAGGGCAAACCACACCCCACCAGAAGAGCTGTTAGCCGAGCTCTTGGCAGCCTCGTGCCGGGTCAACCGTTGACGTCACGCGTTCATTCATGGATTTCCAACCCCTTCAAGTCATGTGATGGAGTTACCCCCACCTGTTCGCTGCGTGTCGGTCAATGTCGCTGCCGGGACGGGGGTTTGTTGGGTGGTTTTTTTTACCGGGTACAAGCCAAAAGTTTTTGTTATGGCGGCCAAGGGTGAAGGACGAAGCAATGTTGCTGTTTTCAAGTAAATACTGCAGGAACATAATATTTTAATGTGATGATGTTTTGATTAAATATTTTTTTGATTTTTCTCACTTTTCCTGTAAGAAATAAAAACTTATAGAGGAAAAAATGTTTCTTTGACGAGTCTTCAAAATGTTATAGGTACTGCGCCAACAACAATTATTCTATCACCCTTTGGAAAGCTCAACTGTAGAAATGCTCATCCTGTCAGAATTGTTTTGAGCTCTCCATTTGCAATACGAAACCGCCACAAACTTAAATAAACATTATCATTAAACATTTGATTTAACCCCAAAACAAAGAGAGGTAGAAAAATCTGTGCTGAGAATTTATAGAAACACAGGAATGGTGTGGAGGGTGAAATCATTAAAGTATATCAGGTGACTATCTTGGATTGGATAAAAAAAACTGTCGAATAGGTCAAGCTCCTTCAGAGCATCATATCGTGATCCTGTTAAAAGAAAAAAATGAGAAAGCAATCTCAACAGTACTCCAAGAAGTGCCGAATATCATCCCAAAATGGCGCGAGAGAGAGGAAATGTACATTAGTCTGCTTAGAATGATAATAGTACCACTCACCAGAAAAAGGAATATGGGTCAACTCTAGCCGTTTGAGTTGATCTTGAGAGGTAAAACCATCCAATTTACGACAGGGTGAAACAACTTGGGGTTACCTTAGATAAGATAGTTAACTGGAAGTCGCGTCCCGACAAAACAGTCAAAAAAGCAAAACTATCCCTATGGAAAAGGATATGCGGCAAGAGCTGGGGAGTGAACCCAAAACACATACATTGGATATACACATAGCTCATGAGACTTACGATTTCCTACGGCTCTATAGTATGGTAGACCAAAGGAACACTATAACTGGCCAAAACAAAACTTAACAGCCTTTAAAGGCGGGCCTACTTGCTCATTCCAGGGGTGACTAGAGCCACTCCGACCATTGCTATGGAAGACCTGGCCTGACTCCTCTGCACATATACTCAAAAGGAGAATGCAGATATCCGGCACTAGAGAGAACCAGGCAGGCAATCTCCGGTAATGCCTTACATCAGATGAACGAAATTAAGAATGATTCTCCTTATAAAATTATTAAACTACACAGAGCAGACCTGCTTGGGGACATGTTGCAGACCTGACACATTAAAGTGAGCCATAATAGACATACGGTTGCAGTGGAGGGACAAAAGTTGTCCCACTCACATTAGAGAAATTAGAGAAATATGAAAATTCCAGTAATAACCTAAGGGAGATTACTCAGCTATTTCCTAATCCAGAGATCTGCATTCTGGCTGACTTCAATCTTCCTAAAGCCACATGGACCGACCATTGATGATTTTTGTTCTACTGTTTATCCAACCATTAACAACTACGTACCACTACCTAAAATTAATAAGATCTTACATGTGTCTAAAACTTGTATGTTGTACAACTTGCTTCAGCCTAATAAAATTCCAAATTTAAACAATGTTCTCTAGGTACTGGCTGAACTGACTTCACTATTATTAATAAACGTCTTGAAGGAATTGTACCATGGGATAACCCTTTATCCAATAAAGCCATTGAGAAAATGTTAAATATTTTTATAAAATTATGGATATGTTTGTACTACTTAAAAAGATTACGAATAGGATGTTTCTCAGAGAGGATCCTATATCTCAAATTATCCAGAGAAAGGCACAAAAAAGGCGTAAAATTTCAACTAGGATTTGTTATAAGGACTATATTAGAGACACTGGGGTAGCATGTTATTAAAATCCGGTATAAAACCCGGGAATTTAGGTCTTACACTCATTCTTTACAGGATTTTTAAAATTATCCACCTAGTTTTTTTCTCAGTGATAGAATGGCTATAATAGAACCGCAATCTACTCAACTTTTTGCTGAATATTATAGGTCTGTTTACACCAGTCAAGCCTTGAACATAACCTCTACAAATAATTTCAATTCTCACAAATTAAGCAGTTTTTCCATTTTAATCTCAGGTGTTTATACACAGTTAGTTTATACTTTATCCTTTCTAGACCTTTATATATTATCAGCAAAAACTTTTCAAATTTTTGGAAAATGAGTTATGTGGTTCCCATCTATAAGTCCGGTGATAGCTTAAATATAAAAAATTCTTGGCCAATATGTATTTTAAACACCATATCTAAAGTTTTTGATCATTTACCAGGTTCATTATTTCCTCTTTAGACTGTAAAATTATTCGGGAACAATTTGGTTTTAAGTAGAGTTCATCAGCAGAACTAAACTTGCTGATGTATGTTGACATACTGTCAGGTGCTTGAGAGACGGTAAGGTGATTCATTTCATTTACACCGACTTCTTCAAGGCATTTAATAATGTGAATCATGAGATCTTACTCAGTAATTTTCTTACTTGGCATATCGAGCTTTTTTTTTGGACTGGTTGAGGATCTGCCTTACTGGTAGAAATAAAATTGTGCTGGTTAACAACTTTAAATTTTCCCAATAGCAGTCTCCTCGGGGGTCTAACACCTGGGTCCTCTGTCGTTCAAATTTTTCATCAATAATATCAAATTCTATTTTGACCATATCCATTTTATATTCTTTGCTCACGACCTTTTGCTTATTGTCATAATATTATAATTACTCACTCTAATATATAATTGCTCACTTAAGTTCTTCAAAGTAGAGGCATGCCCTGATGACTGCCTTGCAAGATAAACTTAATAATCCGTGACTTTGATGCTACACCAATAGCATGGATTTCAACATCTCCACATCATAAAATTTATTAAAAGAAAACAATCATGTCATTTTATTTATCACATAAACAGTACTTATTTAGAGAGTGTGCAACACATAAGAAATTTGGGACTATTTGGTTCCAACCTAGACTTCACTCCACATATGATTCACATTAATAATAAATCTCTAAAGTAGGAAAAGTACGACTCTGCTCAATACTTGATTTTAAAACCTTATCAGCTAGAAGAAAGCAGAGAGACCTTAAAATTCTCTATTCAACTATAGATTTTCCATACCTCAAACCTTCCATGTATTTTTTTACAGTACAAACTATGCCAAAAACTCGATCATTCTTCGAACATTAAAGCTAAGCAATAAGCTACATAGCCTTGATTTTGTTTAATCTTTAAAGCTTCTTCTAAAAATCTTTTCTGGGAGCTTTATCTGCCCACCATTTGTTTTTTTTATTCTTTAATTTTCATTATTGTTACTTGAATTTACTTTGTCTTGGACTTAAATAAATAATTTATTCTTTGCACAATGCAGTATGGTCGTATGAAGAAGTCGTAGTCATTATCCATCAGGAGATAAAAATACTTAACGAAAGAAAACTTATTCTTAGATTTGACTTTTTGTACTTGCCTCTAAGGAGCTGTTTCTAAGCAGCCTGTATGATATTGGATGCACTCCTTACTTACTTACATCTTAATCACTTCTGCAAAATGCAGTAGAGCTTAAAATGTACGATAGTTTAAATAATATATCTTTATATCTCCAAATAATAGTTATGTGAACCTAACCACCAATATTTTTTATGAGTTACTTGTTACAGGTACAGCTAATTTTGCCTCATTAAAAAGTATAAAACATTTTAATTTTTTAAATGATTTACAACGCATCTAAAAAAACTACTTCACAAGAAAAAGGAGTATTTTATTCTATGGATCCTACTTATGCAGATTATAAAAAAAATATAAATTTAGAAGTGGAATTTAAAAGATTTTTTGAGGTTTGCTTCTTCTTGAGGGAAGATCCTAAATCTTTTTGGAAAGCTAAGATCTTTAGGAAAATGCAAAAGATTAATTCGCTTGGAAGAGATTCCAGGATGAAATAATCGACAATTTCCACTCCAAATACATGAAGGTTACGAAGCCATCTAGTATTAAATCTTTTACACTCTACCTAACACTAATTTCATTTGCATAGTTCGCTGTTTAAGAATACCGTCGACGGTTTCCATACCGGTGAAATCTACAGAAAATGGTATTTATCAGAGTCTTTAACAAACTTTGACTAGCGAGACCGGTCTAGGACGGAACTCTGTCTAGTATTAACATAACGTCTGAATAAGCATATCGACAAGGTTTAGAAGAAAGAAAATATTCTAAATTTGTTCGAAGATTATGCAACGACTAGCTCAAAGATAATTAATACTTAATTGGTCATTCACAGCATGTACAGCACCTGCAACCGGAAAATTATGTTGGGCGTATGCAATTTTGTGGTTGGGTAAATAATACTCATCCTGTTGTATTATGCATAGTTTTTGGTGATGCAGCAATCACCCGTAATGGCATCAGTAATACTCACAACTCTCACGTATGAACAGAGGAAAATCCACCCGCAATAGTCGAAACTAATTTTCAGCACAACTTCTCAAGCAAAACTCAACTTCTTTTCGTTAAACGTGTGGTGTGGTATGGTCGATAGTTATTTAATTAGCCTACACCTTTTAGAGAATCGTCTTATATGAGAAAACTATTAATTTTTTTTGCGAAATGATTTAAGAGCATTATAAGTAAAAGTTCCCTAAACATCAGAATTCAAAGGTATTATTAGCACGATGGAGCTCCTGCACATTTTTGCTCGTCAGGTTAAGCAATATTTGAATGAAGAGTTTCCACGACTGTGCATTCGTCGCGGTGGTCCTATTAGATCTCCAGACCTCACACCACTGGACTATTGTTAATGGGGCTGATTTAAAAATTAGGTGTACAAAGTGAAAATCAACACTGAAGAGGCCGTAATTCGACGCATTAGAAAAGCGACACTGTTTATCATTTAGACAAGCAGACGCTGCAATTAGAATCGCAGACGAAGTAAAATTTTACCTCTGCAATACAAATCTGGAGTTTGGTGCCTTCCTTTCGACTTATCCTGTATATAGATAAAAAATCAAATAATAATAGATAGCTTCTTTATGGATTTGAGCTATAGTTAGATTAGTTAAGGAGTTTTTTTAAGCTGCATGTGTGTACACTTAAACCAAAGCAATACTAAGAGACCCGATTACCGAAGTACTTTCTGAAAAACTTTATATTTTTAAATAAATCTTTGAAAGATCTGTTTTTCCAGTAGCCTCGAAGGATATTAATAATTACCGCAGTGCATCTATTCAATTACAAAGCTTTTTTCCCGATTAATTAATTTTAACGATTTAATTCCCGAGTTAGTGAGCAGTCAAATTGACTGTGTAAAGCTTTATTATGTGAGAAACAGCATTTATAGCTGATATTTTAAAAAATATTAAAAAATTAAGAAAATGAATAATGCACAGACTTCTCTAAAGCCTTTGATAAAGTGAAACGTAAAAAAAATCGCTTTTCATCTTAAGGTATGTTTCGCTAAGTGGTCAAGGTTTACACAATTGGAACATCTCTTTTTCAAGCAATTAACAAAAACTTTTTATCATTATTGTTCAATATCTCTGTAAATGACATCATTGATTCTTTTTAAAATAGGCGATATCTTTTGGAAAATTTTTGAATGTCTAATCGATTACTTGAAGTAAACGATTTGAGGTAATTAAACTTAATCTTGAACCCGTTTAATAGGTATCCACTATTAAAAATTGGTTGTCAATAATAAATATTTTTTAAACCATATGATTTTCATTAAAAAAGTATAGTCAGGCTACATTTTTAAGAGGAGCTGTGTGTCTAAGCTTATTAACTCCTCTCAGATTCTCGAAAGGTTGAAAGTAAAATTTTTGTTTGTATTAGGTATTGATTTATTAAACTTTTGAATTCTTAATCACTTAAAATTTAAAGAATCTTCTAAAAAGTCATCTATATTTGCCCTTGACCCAGCTAACTACTAAATTTTTAAATATTAACTTTACTATTAGTTGCGGAGTTGATAAGTCTGAAAGTAAAAGACTAGAGTGTTCTAGATTTTAATTTATTTAGTTATGTTTTTCTTAGTCTGTTATATAACTAGTGTGTTCCTACCCTATATCGATTGTCTTTAATTTTATGATATTTATTTGTGAAATAAAGTTTGGTCTCTTTATGATTTATATATTTTTATGCAAAAATTATTATTCAAATTATTTTCGTAAGTTAAATTAGTGAACAAAAAAAAATCACTTGTGGAAAAACTATTTATTAAAAAAAATACAATTTTATTAAAGACTGTTGTGGATCAGATTTTCTCAACAAAAATTAAAATTATGGTTCTTCCTAAGAGCCAGCCTCAATAATCAAAACAATTTTTATATAAAATATTAATCGTCATTACAAAGCCATTATAATTTTTAACTTTAGACTTAGAGATTTTGTTTTTTTTTTTAAATGATTCCTTACTAATGTCAAAATTTAGATAATCAAAATTGATAAAAAGAAGTCTAGAAATAAGACTAGAGTGTTTTCGAGCTAACATGATTGATGGTTTTTTAGATAAATAACATTATCTATCTAACCACTATTATCTTTAATAAAAAAAAACAAGTGTAGAAGCTTATAGTTATTATAAATATGAACTCCTAATCTTACACAGGTAAATTGGCATCAACTCTTTTTCGAAATAAAATTGCCGATCTATTTATTTCTATGTTATCCAACGTCGCGTCCAACTTTTAATGGGTATTTTGTCACCCAACACCTCCGCATTAAAGGAGTTGTTAAAAATAGATCACGATGTTTCTATTTCAACATTTCGGTTGGAAATAACTGGACGGATTTTCTCTCATTTTTTTTTGCTCGAAATTGATTTATAAAATAAATACCGTTAAGTGACAATAATTGGTATTTTATTTTAGTATTGTTTTGACATTTGTGCAGTTAGTTTAATAAAGTATACTTTTAAAATACGTGAAGCTTGATGCTTATTGCAGCATAATAGAGGAGGTATGTTTATCCTGGGAACAGACATGTTTAAAAAAACATGTCTGTTTCTAATAAAATACCTTTAGTAGAATTTAGAAGTTGTAGCAATCAAAGAAAAATTGTGACATATAAGTCATGGCGCAGTGTTAAATATAAAACTGTCCTTTTTTTAAGTTTTAATTATTAGCAAAAGTCTTACATTATTAAATCGATTTCAATTTATAGAAGTAAGTTTTCTATGCTTTAATTCTATAATTCGTCAACTAGTTTTTCCCAAAGCTTCCGGCTTATAGACGTTTAGAATAAGGTGGAAGATGGTCTAAAAAGTACTGGAAAAGATTATCGAAATACTTTTGTGCCAAAGGATATTATTTGGAAAACTAAGGTTGAATTCTTGCATTTTTGGATATATAGGCTCACTGACTAGGTTGCTTATTCCTAATTTATTACTTTGGATTTATTTGTAGCCAAACTTTCGACCAACCATTTTTATTCTATCTTTTATGTTCTTCATACCGATCTTTTAGAAGGAAATGATAATTCTATAATGTCAATTTCTTCCTATTATGAGATCTCTTAGAGATTCGCTTCATATCAAGAATTTTTTACTTTATCTAGGTCTAAATTTGCAGCGCTCCAGCTACAAGTCATAAGCCAGTTTAGGTGCGATAAAGTTAGTTTTGGAATACAGTATGAACTGAAATTAAAATTTTTCCAATCCAAACGATTCTTTACATTATTTGGGTCTATACGTAAGATGCTTTTGTTACAAGTCAGAAACCAGTTCAAGTGTTAAAGGCCCCTCAAATTCCTTGAACTTCTCGAATTGGTCATTTAATATCAAGAAAATGCCGCCGCTAATGACTTCTAGTAAAATTTTAGAATTTTTGGGTCTTTAATCATCCTTTTGTAATGTTAAAAACTAGTCTAGGCACTTGTTTAATTATAACACTATGAACTAATGATTTTTATGAAAACTTAGAAATTTTTGTGAAGGAAAATCAAAATCTTTGTTATCCTTGATAATTATTAAGAAAATACCGCTACTAATAAATTCCGTGAATATTTCAGTTATTCTCGATAGAACCTATGAGAATTTATTAATACAAACATTTCTTACAATATTTAGGTCTACGAATAAGATACTGCTATTACAAGTTGAAAACCAGTTCAGGGTATGATAGTAAAAATTTTCTGGGACGCAGTTACTGTTCTCAATCTTTCCAGATTGGACATTTCTTATACAGATAATACCACTATTATTCAAAAAATTGGAAATTCTTACGAGCTATATCAAATTATTGCAGACTTCTTTAAAGCGCCAAACCAAAAGCTTTCTTTATTTTATTTATGAATCTATTTAATTTAACGAGAAAAAATATTATGCCAAAATATTAGTTTGGTTATAGTCTAATTCCAGATATTGATCTGTAATTCTCTCCTGCATATTATTCGAATTTAAACGATTTTACAGATAACTCAAAAGGGAAGTGTTAAATTGGTATTCGTTCAATTTATACAACAGCAAAAGCTGGTATCAGCCTTATTTCTCGTGATACAATTTCAAATATACTTGAAGAATCAATGAATAAATCTTTATTTAATTTTTTATAAAAACTGTTTTTTTATAAGATTTGACCGACGATTTTAGACGTAGTTAGATAACACCCTGTATAATACGTTGTATTATTGCTAAAAAAAACTGAATCCACTGAATATACTAACTTGTAACCAGTCACATCTAAAAATACAACTTCGGATCAGCTGGTTTCAATTTCGTGTTTTTTTACCGTCAATTCACAAATACAGTATAATCGCTTACTGTATAATATGTAGTGTGTTACGTAATTTTAAAAATATCCACCGTGTTGAATCTGAATTTTTGACGTAAATGAACGACATGACTTGGCACTGAGTTCAATGCCTATAAATATTTTTTAGATTTTACGGCAACAGCTTGGTTCGGTTTGTGAGTCATGAATTAAGTAAGTAATTTTTTTTAGGAGCAGCAAGTTTGGCATTTATGGAAAGGAAAAATAGTAAAGACAAATAAAAATCTGGATGGTAAGTCCACAAAGGAATGGCCTAATTCTGTTAGTCGAATGTTTTGTCGAATCTTTACACACAAGGCGACTCTGTCTCTTGGCCGGTTCTCCCAAATGTTTTGTATGAAAGTCTTCAGAGAAACATATTTTAATTTGTTAGATCGTAAATCTAGATGGCTAATTAATTAAAGGGTTCCATTCCATTATCCACCTGTTTAAAAATAATAATTTTATAAAATGATCATTTAGCAATTGCTGCACTTTTCTGGTAGTGAACACCCATCCAACTGGATAAATAAATTTTGTTGCTCATTAGTTAAAATTACATTTAGAAAGTCAGTATTTATTCCTAAAAAAATTCGTACGTTCATGTTTTTCCCAAAAAAATGAAGGACAAAGACTACTTTGGCTTAGAATTCTACACCAAACGTCGATTTTTTGAGAATACTGACTTTTGCAGTTGGGATATTTCGCTACCCCTTATCGACAATTTTTATCAAATATTCGTAGTGAAAGTTCATTGGTAAGCATCGCAAGGTTTAAAGTAATTGTAATATTTGAATCTTCTTCTTGGGCCCACACACAATATTTCATACGTTGTATTTTGTTGGCCTCTTGTAATGCGTATTTGTGTTCAAGAAACATTCAAGTTGGAGGTTTTTGAAGTAATAAACGGATAGGTACATATACAAAATACTTCGGAGAACGTAGAAGTATCAAAGGTGGTACCTGCTGACACGTGTTTCACACATGTGATGCATCCTAATTTGCCTGGCTATCCACGGATGTACTTAAGAGCTTTACCAAAGCTAGTTACTAGATTAGCACTAGTAACATTTTGATAGAATCTATTTAGACAGCCTTTTCTTCATTTTGGATGAGTTGGTTAGTTGAACACCATTACTTCCTGGAGTCACAGTAATTTTCTACATTCTAAATCTAAAACTTTATTCGTCACTAGCAGCTACTCCCACAGAAGTATTATCGATAAACCACTAAAGGGTCGTCGGCAATAGGTAATGCTTAGTCATTAACAAATAGTAGGAATAATATAGGTGCAAATATGGATCCCTGTAGAGCACTTATGTTGGCATCATGAAGATTAAATTTAACTCTGATTAGGTTAACCAGTATTTTCTCTCTGGTAAAAAAAATACATTATTATTCATATACCATTTTAACTTTTCTTTGTTGTAGTTTGGATCTTCAATGAATGTCAAATTCAGGGTACTAAAGGCTCTGAAAAAGGTCACATGTCTGTTGTAGAGTACACTTTTTCAACAATCTTAGAAAATATATGTATTAATATATATAAAATAATTATATGTTCTTTTCAATAGCTTGGTGATCGCCTTTTTTAAGAACTTGATTATTTTAGCTATTTTTAATAAAGATGAGAATATGTTTTTGAAATTGGTATATAATGGTAATGTAGAAACAAGTAGTCGGACTGACATTGTCTTTGTTGTTCGTATAACACGACGTTTCGGTCGGTAAGTATCTCCGACCGTTATCAAGTGCAAATTAAAGCAATTTTCTATTCTGCAGGCTTATTTATATATGATTGATGGGATCAATGAGGCGTGAATTCTGATAATGCGTGAAGAGAGCGTCTACTAGAAGAAGTCTCCGTATGTTGGGAACATTTACACTGGGTTGGCTGAAGACGCCCTGGTTTTGCGTTATGTAGGCAATTTCCAGAAATTTCCTTTTTCGCCAGTGTGATTCCTTCCTTAGGATTTTTGTTTCAGACCAGTGAATGTTAATGCCGTTTGTCCAAGCATGTTCAGCAATGTCTGATCTGGCTACTTCTCCAGTGGTCGTCCATTTGCGATGTTCCTTGGTCCTAACTACCAAAGATCTTTTAGTTTCGCCAACGTATGAGTCCCTACACTCACAAAAGATCTGGTAGATGCAGTTTTTGGTGTCTGCTGTTGATTCTGGCTTTGTTTTGGAAACAGAACTTCTTATTATATTGCCAGATTTAAAGGCGGTTTTTAGATGAAACTTCTTATTAATTCGTCGTTTTTTCTCTGATGTACCTTTTACATAGGGGATTGCGAGAGGCCCAGTTGATTCATCCTCTTGCTTGGTTCTGGTTTCCTTCGCCATCGACCTCTGGATAAGTTTTTTGGGGTAGCCATTCTTCTGCAGATCTTTAGTAAGAAGTGCTACTTCCGCCTTAAAGTCTGCGTCGTTATTGCAGATGGTTACAGCTCGTTTATACAGAGACCTGATGATCCCAACTTTAGTCGAAGCTGAGTGATTGGAATCAAAGTGTAGGTGTATTGATCAGTATGTGTTGGTTTTCGATACACAGACGTTCTTATAATGCCATTTGAATTTCGGACAAGAATATCTAAGAAGAGCAGCGTCGAATTTTTTCTCCATCTCCATGGTGAATTTGATACTTGGCACCATGTTGTTCAGATGGTGTAAAAAGCCCTAAAGTTTGTCTTCCCCTTTACCCCAGATGATAAATGTATCATCAACGTATCGCAGCCATATCTTTGGCTTTTATCGTGAGATGCTGATTGCCTGTTCCTCAAACCATTCCATATACATGTTGGCTACCACCGAAGACAGCGATGATCCCATAGGCAGACCCTCATCCTGAGCGTAAAACCTATCTTTCACTTGAAAATAGGAATTTCGTAGGCAAACCTCCAAAAGTTCCATCACTCCTCCGAGCGGAAGCTTGGTTCGAGACGGAAGTGACGTGTCATTGCTCAGTTTATTCTGGATAATCGTCAGGGAATCTCCAATCGGGACATTGGTGTAAAGACTTTCCACGTCAAAGCTAACCATTCTATCCTCTGGTCCGATGTTGATAGGTCGAAGTAGATTCACAAAATGACTGGAGTTACGTCGAACGTATGAATTAGTATTCACTTGGAGTAGTTTGATTATTTCTAAAAGGAACCTAGAAAGTCCTGACGTTGCTGAATCCCTTGAGCTAGTAATGAGCCGCAGTGGTATCAATTCCTTGTGAGCCTTCGGTACTCCATAAAGATGTGGAGGCTAGGCATACTGTGATGTGGGGTAAATCTTGTACGGACGGCGCCTGTTAAGAAAAGTGTTCTGTATACTCTTCCTTTAATGGTCGCCGTTGAATCTTTTGATAACAACCTGTATTTTCCTTTCTGTAGAACCTCTTCGATTTTGGTCTCGTAGGTATTCACGTCCATTATATTCGCATCCACTGATTCGCGTAGAAAATTGATGTATTCTTCTTCTTTGGTCATCCTAATTTTTGCTTTTTCAAAGCCTCTGAATAGGTTGCTGGTTCCGGGTCCGTACCGGTTGTTCCATTTGTTTTTGAAAGTGGTAGACAAAAATTCGACGCTGCATTCTTAGATGTTCTTGTCAGGAATACAAATGGCATTATAAGAACGTCTGTGTATCGAAAACCCACACATCTTATTTTTAAGATTCTTTATTACTCCTATTTCTTTACCTCTCAGTTGGCTCCAAGAATATGAGTTGAGGTTGGAACGAGAATGTGGTTGGCGTAGATAGCAAAGGATTAGCAAAATGACTTTTGATTTGGCTACCGTAGGCAGTTTTTTTTTTATCAAATACTTCCTTTCCATCAATGGACAGACCAATTTTACCTTGTTTATTTTGCTGATTTTATCTTAAATTATACTCCAAATCTGTTTTCCTATGTTTTTGGTAACACAATTTTATTTTCATTTTGCATAATTTTATATCGGGTGAAAAATTCAGCATCTTCGGTTTTTACGTTTAGTTGATATGAACTAATGATAATAAGCCTCTCTTTGGCAATCCTTAATTAGTTTCAATATAAGAATCCTTTTTGATATTGAAAGGTGTTTTTCTTGAGACATGACTCGTCATAGTATGTCATAGTATTTGTATGAATCAATGGCCTTGTTTGCAACCTTAGTTATTCATGATTTTTATTAGTTTACGGCCTTTGTGTAACTGTAAGTTGCGCTTCATTCTCAGTTTCAGTCGATTCGATGCATATTTTTAGTTCTTGTAAGAGATCGTCTAAAAGATGTGGTTGTTTAAGAGTAAATATAACATAACGATTTTAAATATTTGTTGCCACATTATCGGTAAATGAGGATGATACACCTGTTGTTGTGATCGCTATTCTTCTTGGGCCGTCACAATAATTTATCATTTTAAAGGAATTTAGTAGGTCAGCAGGTATTTGGTTTTCTGATCTGTTGAATTTATTACTGAAGTCTATATTTAAATCTCCAGAAAAAACAATATTTGATGTATGTCTTAAGGCCTGCTGAACTAATTCACTTGACAACCTGAGAAATTCTTCTAAATTGCTGGAGGGTGGTCTGTAGATGATTGCAATGATTAACTTACAGTTTTTTTAAATTTACTTCTACAGCGCAGTACTCACAGTTGGAATAAGACAACGTTTTTTTATGTCAGTATAATAATTTTACCAATAATTAGATATTTGTTGATACAGGTAGTTTACCTGTGGATTTTTTCAGTAATATATATTACATTACATTACATCAACTCATAATTACTTTCAGAGGAGATATTGGGCTTCATGGCCAGAGATTTATTTGCGTATATTACGTAGTTTCCATAAATGTGAACTCTTTTGCAAAATGATATAGTTACCTTGGAAGAACCATTGCCATACTAGCATTGACAGAGATCCATGTTTTCGTGAGGCACAAGATCAACAGAACAACTCCTTGTTACATGTTGAATTCAGGTACAAATCGCTTTTGTTTTATGCTGAACTCTGAAATTATCCTGTAAGGCTAGATTTCTTGTTTTTATTTTTAAAGATGTTTTGGTGCCAACAAATCTGACTGGGACTGAGTATTATATTGTAATGCATTTTGCTCTAGTATAGGTAAGTTACCTGTCATTGTGGCTTATGCCACATCTGTCACAATAAAATGAAATAGTGTCAAAAATTAATCCCATTTTTATAGAAAGTAAGATCTAAATTACAATAAAATCTTATGAAAAGTTTAAATTAAAATTCATACCATTTATTAAATGTTTATAAGGATTTGAAATATTTAATTTTAATAATATTTATCCAATTTGATGTAAAGTAATAAAATAAGAACTACTTGGCTATTTCTTGACGTAGGTAATGTAACTATAGGCTCAGTAATTTTTTTGTTTTAAATTATCGTAATGTCCTTATTAACAAATGTATTTTTATGAACAGTTATTTCAAGATTCTATTAAAATTACAGTTTTTTCTTTTATTAAGAAATCATTAATGAAAAATTAGTTCTTACTTATTCAGATCTGACTAAGAAAGAGTATATGTCTTAGTGTAGTATTCCGAAAACTAAATAAAACATTAAAAAATTTTCCATATAGTAGACCTTTAATTATTTTACTCTTTAGAAAAAGTATGGTTGAAATTGGTTCATTACGTAAAAATGTGCACAGGTGTTTCTGATCATATGGGTCACGCTGTAAATGTAATTCTTATTTCGTAACAAGTCTTCAATTTCCTTTCCTATAATTTATTAAAAATAATAAAATTTTTATTCTTTAATTGTTTTTATGAATAATGAAAAATTAAACTCAATATCATTTTTAAACCTAGACCCTGACCAACTTACGATAGTCCTGATAATCTGTATCCTCGTAGGTGGACCTGGTGGAGTGGACCTGGTGCGCGTAACATTATTGTCGCCGACGGGTCAATTTCGGGACCCGTGGGACGTGGAGCTCGTGTCCGTGGTTACTTTTAAAGTTGGCGCCTGTTTGTAGTGGCATTTTGTTTGTTTTGGTCGCGATTCTTAAATGCCTAATTTAATTCCAACCCGCGACTTCACACCCGACAAGTAGTTCACTGCCAGTAGTGGGTCAACTTATTAAAATTCTTGACACCTACCACAAGTGTTTTTAGGTACATTGCTTTTCTTGTTAGTTGCTCGTAAGACCTTAAATCAATAGTTTATAGGTTTTACAAGTGAATAATTTGTATAAAAAGTACCAGACGTAAATGCAGGTTAAACTGTTAGGAGTGAATTTCAACACTAGCTTATATACTTTCTATTTTTTGCAAGTATAGTAGTTAGTCAGAAGTAGAAATGAAAAAAAAACAGATTAGTAAAGACGTCAATACACAAAATAATTTCAAAAGGAAAACCTGAATATTATAACAAAATATTTCTGGTTATATGCAGAAGACTTTTTGGATTTTATGAAAAAAATAGTCAGAGCTATACAAGCATTGGAAAATCAGGCAATACCTCAAGTGCTGCAGAGGAACAAGAAAATATCATGACTGCAAAATAAAGACGAAGCGCAAGAAAGACAGTTATTATCTCCAAAAAGAACGTACCATTCGATGACATTTTGACCAATATAGGTTAATTTTGTCTTTAAAAAAGATCAAATATTAGGAATCTAGATACATTCTAGATTCTTAATATTTGCCTCTGAAAAATATTAGGCTATCCTTTGCTAGTACACCAGGCTATAAAGGCTACCATAGAATCGTACGTCAGAGAAATTAGCAAAAGAAATATTAACCAAAAAACAAGGAATTTATTTAGAAAAAAAAATTTAATTTGCTGTCCTAAAAGGCAATTTGTAATAAGTTAGTGGTTACACACAAAATATCGACGATAGGTAAAGTAGAAAGAATAACTGTAAATCTACTAAAGTAAGCTTTTCTAAAATGACAATTTTTTTTACAAAATTTCTGGTTTTAATTTTAGCCAATAATAAGATTAAATAGACCAACTAATACTTAATCCACTAATAAGATTACATCAACCAACACTTATTCATGACCACTTAATTAAAACTTTGTATTCACTCAGTGGGGTTTCAAGCTGCTTTTGTCCCTGATGCCTGTGACTATAGCGCCTTATAGCACTGTTATGTATATGTTTCTTAAATACTAGATTATTTTATTAGATAAAACATATATTATTATAAGTTATTCTAACCGTTTAAAAATACATATTTTTTATTATAATACACATTTCTCAATATTTCTGTGAAGGTTTGAATGATAAGAATTTTGTTGAGATATTCTGAAAATGCTTCAGCTAAATATTTCTAAAATAAATAAATTAATTATTAATTTACGGAAAAATATTAAATATTATACTTCAATTAATGATGATATTGGACAAACATAATAAAAAGAAATAATTTTCATGAAATTTAAATATAAATTATAAAGGGTGTCCCAATAGAAACGTACATTTTGAATTGCGCGCCATTTTTTTTATCGCAGTAGGTCAAAAAATATCGAAAGAAGAATGTAAACAGTTCGCCCTTAGTAGCCAGGGAATGATATACGATTGAACAACAAATTATTATTGCTAACAATACCAACCTATACGATTACGAGATTTATGCTATTAGTGTAAAAAAACTTTGGTAATAAAAAAAAATATTTTCGTTTCATTTCTAAAAATTTGAATTACAAAAGATTGGCTTTTAATGTCTAGTAAAATATGTGTATAAGTTAAGATGAAGCTAAGAAAAATAAAATATAGTTTGTTAACATGTATTATCATTACATGTTAACAAACTTAAATATTATATGGTTTATGAAAATGCCATAATAGTGCATTAAAAAAAAAACTAATATATTATATTATAAAATTAAAACTATTTTTAGGAATTATTGGTGCCTGTTTAGCTTTAGCACGTTAAACTTATTTGAAAAACAGAAATATAGGATTTAGATTTTTACTAAAAATATGCTTAAGCAGTAATGTTATAGATAAAAAAGTATATGTTAAATAATAAAATTAAGCAGAAATTAAGTTATTATAAGTTTTATTCAGGCAAATATCATATATACAAAATTATATTAACAAGAAAAATATACTCAGTTTTAACTTAAGTAGTAAATAATTATGTTACAATTTATAAATTACGTTAGTTCTTTCGTTCAATCAGTAGATGATTATCCAAAGAAGTAGTTGTAATGGTTTTTCTAATAGGATCTTACTTGTAAGGATTATTATATGTAAATTATTTCTTGCGACCTCAGTTTGGAGATGTTCACATTGGTCAAACGTTTAAATATCAATAAGCTGCAATTTCTGAACATAAATAATCAGTCTCAATGTTTCAAAATTTAATTTATATCGTTTGCAAATAAGTACAAAAAAAACATCTTTCTTTTAAACCCCTTTTAAACATATATCGGCAGTATATATGTTTAAAATAAATATGTATGCCCCCTAAGAGAGCATTTGCCGATAAGTATTTATAACAAAAGTAAATTTATTTTCAATAAATAAATATAAGCAGGTTGATGATTTCTCAACTAATTTTGGAACACCCTATAAAGCATAAGATCCTACACTATATGATTCTCCAGGTATATTTATTCTAACAATATAGCTTATCAATGTTTTGTCTTTTTTGGATTTTGGTTTTTAGATGACCCCATAACATAAAACCAGAGGGGTAACATCGGGAGATCTAGCAGGTCATTCTACGGTACCTCTCCGGCTAATCCATCATCCAGGAAATACGTCGCTAAAAAAATGATGAACGGTAGCAGCATAATGTGGTACTGCCCCTTCTTCTTGAAATATCAGATCATTTTCTAGAAGGTTATCATCTTGTTCAAGTAACTTACATAACTAATCATTTATTAGGTTTTTGAGGTTACTGCGTATGTGTTTCTCGAAATAAATGATTGGCGTCACTCCAATGTCGACAGTTATATCTATTGACTTCACCATGTAAATAAAAGGATTCATCTGAGAAACAGACATTGTACATCAAATTTCTCTCTTGATTTAACCTATCACTAAAGTATTGACAAAATTGTATACGACGATCAAAGACATCTTCAGTTAGCTCATTACTCTCGTACTAGTTTGATTTTGTAGGCATGATATTTGTGTAATTTTAAGATTTTCGGAACGGTATTTTTAGACACGCCAGATGCGGTAGCAATTTTTAGAGATGATATATTAGGTTCCATCTCAACCTAACCCAACACTACCATGGCAATTACTACCACTTCATTTCTCACTGCATGCTGAACTTCGTTTCTTCTGTTTTGTACTGACCCTGTTTCTTGAAACTTCCTCATCAAATCCATTACATAGGGGTGATGTACCCTTTTATCCGGATGATTATCATTGAAACTACGTGCTGCTGTTCTAGCAGACTTATTTTGAGACTCCCCAACTCAACTCTTTCTTGCAGCTTATAAGCCATTGTTATCAATATCGCCAGAACTCGATCAAACAAATACTTCGTGCTACTGTTATAACTGCTCACTTCAACAAAACGCCGATACTAAAATAAAAATAACTAAACCAACAAAAGCGTCGAAATATGCAGGTATTTACTACATATTTTGACAGTTTTGTCAAAATAACTTGAATTTTCAGAATGTTTTTTTGTTCCTTATTAAAGATATTACCTAGATCATTACGAAAAAAAAGAAAATGTATGCAGGCAACAAAATTCTAAGATTTAATCTTTTCAAGAATACCAGCCACGTTTATTCATATTTCTTGAGAACGAATTGATAAGATAAAAAAGTAAAAATAGGGCTATGTTAAGAATAAAATTACTTTTAATTCAATATATCAGTCGATCCCTATTCCATTTAAAAAAATTGAGATGGGGACTTTGGAGGGTGATGGGATGAAGTCAGAGAATTGCAATTTCTATCAATAAATGTCCCCCTCAATATTAAATTTGATGTGTTCGGCCGTTTTTGGCTACAAAACTTATTTTTCAAGATTTTCAGGGTGAATTATTTTGCTTTGAACGCCCTGTATAATTTTATTTGTGTTTTTATGTATTTTTTAGAGTCTTGAAGATAATCTCCTAGATATCTAAACTGAAATACATAAATGCATCGTCTGAGGTAGCTTTTCTAATGTATATCAAAAAAAATTAGAGGCACTCTTATATTGCTAGTATTAGATAAGTTAAAACCTAAGTATCTGTAAATAAATGACTAGCTTTACTATAAAGGCCTAAATCATTAAAATAAATCGCTCTATCTCGTATAGGTCAGTGAACCCTCAATAACTCTAAAGTTAAAAAATTTTTCATCAAAAAAAACCGCAACACACACTATTTTTCTTCAACCAAGCCTAAAAAAATGCTAAATTTCTAAAATTAACCCCTGCAACCCCTTAATTTGAACAATTAAAGAAACATATGGTTTTAAAAGTAACCGTTACCTGATACAAACATATGCCACCCAACTTGCTGGATAAATTTAAATTAAAGTTTATAGTGTGAAGATGGATAAAGCAAGTATTTTAAGTAGTTTTTTTATAAAAAAATACTGCTTAAAAGCGAATATTATTTTAACATAGTTGTAGATGTTGTAAACGTGATGTAAAAGCATAAAAATTTAAGAGATTTGTTAAAATTGGGTAAACAGTTTTCTTATGACAAATAATAGTTTTTTCTCCCTAATTATTATGCCTAAAGCGACAACGTCGCACAAAATCGGCACGCGCCATAACACCCCTTAAGCACGAACTTAGCGCGCGCCCCGGTATAACCTGTTCGCGGCGCCAGCGCCTCTCGCGTGACGTCACCACCATCATAAAGTGGTAGGGACAGAGGGGAGGTGCTGATCTGTAAGCGGCTGTACCATTGGCTGGCCAAATATGGCACAGCCGGTTCATTCATAAAAGTGGTTGAACGCGCCGCGCCGTGTAGTCGCCCAGAGACTTCTTTACAGTGTGGAGGTCACACGGAACGCAGTCAGTCCTATTTTTATCACGATCAGGAATAGAGAACTTTCATTAGATAACTAATTTCGCGCGCTTTTAACCGCGTAATTCGTGCCATATTTTCAAAAACCTTCGCGTCCGGTCAACAATGAGTGCTCCCGTTTTAAGACCCATACTGAACATTCGTCATTTTGATGATCTCTCCAAAAGTCCTCTATATAATTGAAACTGTTAAGTGCTATAGTTAAAGGTGAACAAACTTTTATATATTGTGGAGCCGAAAGAGCTAAAACCGAGTGACAAAATGATAATGGACACTTTGGACACCCTGTCCGTCCACCAGCACCATCACCACCATCCCCATGTGTCGTCTGCTTTCTTATTGACAGAAACAGCCGCGGCGGCCGCTCATCACTTTAACGTGTTGAGTTTCGATACTTGTCTTTACAAGGGTAACTCGGGGGTGAGCTCGGAAGGTAGTCCGACACCGGCCTCGGTGTGCGCCTCTGAGGGGGAAACTATCGGTTGCGAGGGTGCGCCCGGTGATTTAAATACTCCGGTCACCACCGCAGGAGACGCGCCCAGTTTTTTTGGACCCAGTACGGTGGTTGAACCACCACCAATTACAGGTTAGTCCTTACCGTTACCCGGAAATATTTGTAATATGCATAACCCTTTAGATTATGAGGCACATCTTAATAACAAAAGTTTTATTGACCCTTGACCTTAAGATCGCATATATACAGTTTAAGCAAATGTTCGAAAGTATTTATTTAAATAAACTGGAGGGATTACTTGGGGAATTTTACGGCCCTTATTATGAATGAAACCTGTGGGGAAAAGATACGCTCATCTGGCTACGATCGATATCTTTATAGACGTCATTGGGCTAGGTCAACCTTTATTCCTGGAAATCAATTTTATTTATCTAGCCAGGGTGGAGTTTTCATTTTCAGTCCAAAACATGTAGCTTTACCTTGTTTCGTGTTAAGCTTTTTATTAATTAAATTATTGAATAATATTATAATGATGTAATAATAATTTTAAAAAAATAAGATGGTTTTACGTATTTTTTGGGCAAACCTTTTAATGCTACAAAATGCAAAATATTTATTTTCATTAAAAAGTAAAGTAGAATAAAACAAAAGGATAATCTTCAACTTAATAAACCATAAATGGGATGTTTTTAATTCAGCACTCAACATAGAAATTACATTTTAAAAATTGAATGATTCCGAAGATATTCAGAAATTATAAAAAATCTTATTTTATTTTTAAAGATTTTATTTTTTTTAAAGATTTTATATTTTTCTGAGCTTATTTCTTATCCGATTCAAATAGTTTGCAGTTTTGCATTGCCACTACTTTCCTGGTACATGATGGTGTTTTTAGATTTTTAATACGACGTTTCGTATTTTGCCAACCGTCATCAACTTTGTTTTTCCTTAAAAGCACCCTACTGGATTTTTGAATTTTATAAATTTATGCAAAATTACCTTGTCACCAATGTATTGCATGTAATATTTATTTATTTATTTATTTATTATTTTTAAAAACCTCAATTTTTGGAAAAAAACTAAATTGGCCGTAATAAGTGACCAGTATTTTACTAATAATTTAAGTAATTATGGTTTTTACGAATGAAGAAAACCAAGATACGATTAAAATTTATTATAAATACGATAAAAATATATCAGAAATGCATTTGTTAATCCGAAGCAACAGCAGCTGCACTACACTTTATTTAAAACTTTGGATAAAAATCCTGGTATGCTTGGTTCTTTTAATAAGCTTAGAAGTAAATATGGAGATAGATAGGATGAAGAAATTGTAGTTAAATATAAATCCAGAGAAATCTACAGGGCAAATTTCTCAGAATACTATTGCCTCTCATACAAGTATTTGGAGACAACTTAAAAAAAATAGATTTAAGCTATTTAAAATTCATTTACCTCAACCTGGTGACGCTAAAAGACGTGTGTTTTTCATAGAGACGTGCTGATTAAAGTATTTGCAACTATGGCATTTTGAACAGAAATAATAAATGCATTTGGAGCAAAAATAATCCCCTACAATTTCGAGAAACTCAGACACAAGTACGATTTATCCTAAATGTTTGGCAGGTATTTATTAAAATTGAGTTCCGGTTTCTTATTTAAATAATGGAACTCTTAATGGAGATTTTTATTACCAGTTTTTAAGACCCAATTTTAAAGACTAGTTTTGTAACATAATTTCTTTTGCAAATTAGTACACAGTTTGGTTTCATTATGATGGTATTTCCCTATATAATAAAGGACAAGTTTGAATTTATCTTTTAGAAAGGTTTGGTGACAAGTGGATTGGAAATAATGGTTCATTAAAATGGCCAGCAAGGTCTCCTTATTTGAATGTTTTAGATACATTTTTATGTCGAACACTAAAAAATCGAGTTTATGAGAGGGGGTAATTTCAAAATATCGAGAAGAGGCGGTAAACTACTATTAGAGAGTTTAACAGATCAATAATGCGATTATGTCTTAGTATACAAAAAATACAAAATAAGATTATCAATAAAGTTTCCTTTTTTTTTCAGTAAATAGAATAAGTTAATCTGTTTTGAAATATGTCTAGATATTTAAAAAATAATGAGAGTGTAACCCTAAGGTAATGTATGTGCACTACTGCGGTATTGCATTGCTAGTATTTTTATATATTTTGTATACACAAATTTATTTTTTCTATTATGAAGGAAATTTTTCAAAGATTTTAAAATTGCAAAGATCTAGACATGCAAAGGTATTTCGCCGTCTTAAATAGCTTCCTCAGACCTAAATGAAAATACAGTTTTAACTTAAATACATTAGAAAGTATAGAAACAAGAATTACCTATTTAAAATATATCATAGGGACAGAAAATTAAGATGTGCACAGTATTACACACAACAAGTACTTTACTGTGGTTAACTTTAGAGAATTTGTTTAGAAAAAATGTAAATAAAGCAAATAGATGCAACATTAAATAAGAAAAATCTGTTGTTCTACCAAAGGCCAGAACCCAACACCTGTCGGGTAATCAAGTTTGATAAAAAATCAGCAATATCAGGTGAACATGAAGAATCAAAATTACTAGTTGATATTGTTGAAAATCAAACCCCGTTCAAAAATTTTTAACCTGCAAGTTATTCAAAAAACTAATAATTTGACTATGAACTATTGTTTTGTTAATGATTCTTTTAGAATTTGATTTTTTTTAATTGATGTTAATAAATATTTTTCGATTTTTATCTAGTTAAGCCAACTCTATGTCACTAAATAGCTGTTGAGTTACTGGACATCCAGTAATCACTTTAATAAGCGAAAGTCAAATAATAGTTTCCTTTAAATGTATTTTCCAAGATCACACTTCATATAAAATCACTACAGGCAAAAGTCATTAGGTCTGGTAACCTCGATGGCCAATTTTATAATTCTTTAGCTATTACACTTTAAACATATGTTCCTCCTTTCTTATTATTTCTTTTATGTACCAAATACTAAAGCCACAACCTAAATAGAAATCAATACGTTGGTCCTATGGGTTAAAAGATCTATTAACTCTGGCGGTTTCATGCTCAACTGAACACCGTAATTGAATGACTTTACCTATATTTGTATGCTCAATTAAGCGTGTTCCGATGTTTAATTTTGTAACTTAAGGCCTTGTTTATTTTGCTTTAGGATAGGCCCAAGCGCACGAATGGGTAAGGTTAGTTGTAAGCTGTGATAGACTTTTCTTATTAAAAGAAACCGTTCAAGTTACAATACAAATAGTACTGAAAAAACTTACGGTTTTTAATTCGGTAATTTATGATTTTATATCATTGGCTTATTTGCATGCTGTCAATTCTTAGATTAAGCTACCACAGCGGTTGGATGAATACTACGATTTACATTAACAGAAGTAAAAACCATTAAATATGTTTTATAGCCAACTAGACTTATGGTCCAGTCAAAATAAGGATAATAAATCAAGTGTCGGGCGCCAAGAAATTTAAATTTAAATTAAAACAACTTGTGCAAATATTCGCGTCACTATATAAGTATAATAATTTGGACCGCAAGTTTTAGATCGGACCGATATCAAGTTTCCCAATTTGTTGTTTGCTCAGCAAACTGACACCTTTAAAAAAAAACAAGTTTTATATAGATTATACCATGCTACGTCAGTAATCAGTGCATTTATCAAAGCCAATAGTCTATAACGTTCTAGTATGGGGACAAAATTAGGAGATATATGTAATTGACAAGGAAATCGTTACTTGCCAGAATAATGGCTTCATGAATATAGAGAGCAAGATTCAGTGATAATGATTTATGGTGACACACGGAAATGAAGTGTGAGAGCCAATCCAGTTTATATTACATATAGGCAAAGATAGTTAAATTCATAACTGTCCAATAAGGTTAAAGAATAACACAAAAAGTTTTATTTGTCAAGATAAGAAAAACTGTTTTATTTTAAAGGCATTTAACCTCAAAAATATAAAAATTTTAGCAAAATGTTAAAGTAACCAGATTATACTTTTATTTTTAGGCCTATTTAGCTTTTGAAGCTAATAACCTGAAAATGTTTGCATAATTTAAATGAAATTAGATATCCGTTTTCTATAACAGCAATAGAATAATTATTATTTAAATTAGCTCTAAAACAAAATATAAGTATAATATAAGTATATATAGCTAACAAAATATAAGTAAATCGGCTTGTGTACATTATCCAGAGACCTAAATACCAGAAAAAACACACTTTTAAGAATTTCAAGCAAATCATATTAAATGTCCAGACAAAACAGAACGGCCTGCTGATCAGTGCGACGGTGTTCTAATTTTAACCGGCCATAAGTTACGTAGTATTTTCGTTCTTGGCAGCAGGCCGCTGATCTGACACTAAGTGCGAGATATTTTTAAACTTGGGCCAAATTACTTGAGCCTATCGTGTGCACCTGTTCCTAGTGCCGTTAGGTTAAATAGCTCGATTTGCACTTAAGATTATAAAGGAATGTGAGGTAATATTCAGCTTTTTTAGGTCAACTTTGAGGGTTAATATGTGTTTACAATTCAACAAAAAGTTAGAGGGCTCTAAATAACACTGTTTCCTTCTAGGCATAACTTAAATGGGTAATGCTAATACTTTATTTATTTTAATACATTTTAGTTAGTTCCATTAGCAAAATCGAATAATATGTTATGCTAGTTTTAGTTTATTCTATTAATAAATTCAAATTATTATTGATCTACATAAATCCAAAACTTAATGACTGGGATGCACTTGGCAATGAAACTATTTATTATCTGCACTGCGTCTCATGCAATGCGCACTGTGCTCGAATGACGTAACGCAAACCCAAGTATGCATAAATTCCCCACACAATACGTAAAAGAACCCATACCCCTATAACAACTGGAATATCCTCAAACTATCGATCGGCAAGCAACAGGACGGATTATGACCTTGCTAACCCTGAAATTGCTGCAGCAACAGAGCAGCGAGCAGCCCCCTTTAGAGTTCCATTCATCTCTTTAGAATCGTTCATTCATGGTTTTGTTACTATATGCAACATGGCGGCGCCTCCCTGTCGGAGTTCACCGTGTAAATGTCAAGTATAATGTTTAAAGGCTGCCTGGAAATTACAAAAATCGATGCTGAACGAGAGAAAAGGGCGGAAGATGATAAACGGTGTTTATCATGATAAAAATATAAGGGCTGCAATAAGTTTTATAATATTCTTAAAAAAATAACCGGTAATATAATCGACAAAAATCATTGAAACGATTATCTTTAAGGAAATTAAAGAATTTTATTACCTATTACGATAAGTATTATGTATACACACGGTTAATTAAAAAACAATTAAACTTTTAGCAACTTGAGATCCCTAAATCAAAATCAGTACTGCATCTGGATCGTATCACTTGAAGTTAATAAGAAACTAATCGGCCAATATCCAGGAAAATCAAAAATGCATCATATTCCAAGCAATTAAACATTATACGATACCTACGCGTTGGCTTGTGCACAAAGCAAACATAATTTTATGTGGGCGACCCTACAATATGCTTGTCCTAGGTCTTGATAGTAAACTCATATTTTGACTGAATGGAACTTCGATTCATTCAAGCACGGCATTCAATTTTCTAAATGTTTTGATAGTTGGTACATCTTCATTGATAACAACGCTTCGTATTTTGATCTAGTAGTTAAGAACTAAATAACAACGGAAATATATTATTATATTAGAAATTTAGAATACTGTCTTTTAGAATATAGCCGAGCAAACAAATACTTTTAAAGACTGCTTCGAAGGATACATTGTCAAGTTCAATGTAATTATTAAATTATCTATCTACTGGACTAAACCGGCATAGACTATATCGATTTGTATTTTGAGTATAACCAGGGTTAGCCTTTATCGATTTTCGTATGTGCGCCAGTCTATGACCTCAGTGGCACGATGATAGTCCTTGAAACAGTTGGAAATCATTGGGGATTGCTTTTATAGGATACTCTTTGGGATAAACAGATATTCTTTGGGATAACAGAGAAAAAATAATTTTTCTTTCAAACGTTGATAGAACTAGGTGGTCAGAAAGCTGCTGACTAATTAAAATTGACTAAATAGATGTTGGTATTGGTCGCTTTAACTACTACAGATATAAAAAGAAATAATAAAACCCCTTAAAATATAACCGTTTTTAATAATTCAATTTCATTAAGATGCAATATTCAGGTTTAAGTGATGCCTTATCATTATTTTGACATGCAAGTTATAGACTGACTCGTCAATTATATTAGAATTTAAAGTACAAAATTGCTGGTCTTCCAATTAAGTCCCCAGAGAAAAATTTGATATTTATTGCGCTTGCTTCATATAAATCCCGTAAAAAATTTAATTGCTTTTAACATTTAACGGCTGACTTCATGTTTTAATGCATATTATTATGTATTTCATAAAAGTAGCATATACATACGATCATTGTTTTAAAATACTTACCTACTTGTAAAAAATTACTGTGTATGTTTGGTATAAAGAATTTATTGTAACTTTATTTTTATTCAGAAATTTTCAAATTACTTATTTTTATTACCATTTGCTAAGGAGTAATTACCTAACCATTAATTTTACTTTAACAATGCTAAATAAAATTCTGTCATGATATATTTGAAAATCCTTTGTATATTATATGAATGGAATTACAGCTGGTTCGGTAAGTTTTCGCCAACTTTTTGATAAATAATCGGCTAGATCACATAGCATTAATGTATTTCCATGACCGCAATTGTCTCATATTTCAAAGTCTTATCCGTTTGTTTTCATTAAGTCATTATTGCCAGACTCCTTAGTTTTTAAAAGTGTCAGCGTAGCAAAAGTATTTTGTTTAGTTTTAAATATCGCTTTTTACGCGTAACACATTTAACATTTATCAAATCATTTAATTTTTTCAGGTACTCTTGACCCAGAAGAACTCTCTATCGACCACCAGAACCAGCCTCACCAAACTTCTCCTCATCACTCACCCAGTAGTTCGCACCTCACAGAGCGAGCGACTCCCCAAGAGTCTGCACTTAGTCCTAAAGAAGACAGTACTAATCATAGCACACTTAGCACAATGTATCCTCATCATTCGACCAATAATAACATGGCTAAGATGCAACAACACAGATCAGTATACACTAGTGCAAGCAGTCCAGGAATGCAAAATAATATTCAGATGCAACAACAGGGAAGTCCACTTGGGATGGGACAGCAGGGTTTAGGCCACAGTCCATCAGCAGTTGGACAGTGGTTGCTGTCCAGTGGAGATAAGCCCATGTACCCATCAATGTTTGGTTTTTTACAAGGAACCGGGAGTCAATCCAGTCAGAGTCCGCAACAATATTCTAGTGCAACTCCCTCACCAGCAGCGCCACAGTATGATGATAGAGGGGCTGAACAGCTTATGTTAAGCATGGACTGTTCCCCTAGTTTAACTCTTAAGCAGCCACCGAGTTATTCGAGTTGCTCAAGTACTACTACTTCACTTCAGTTGGAGATGCAACAGACCGATTTGACTTACTCAAGGGTAGGGCAATCAATCGTTGCCCCTTCAGCAAAATACCAATGGGAAACCCAAGAGTATTCACCTCAGGGCTCATTAGTACCTGGCACGAGCACTCTAGTACCAAAACAAGAGCCAGCGTTTTCGAGCTGCGGCAGTGAGATGCAACAAGGATCAGCGCCATACGGTTCCGTACAACTTGCCGAGTACAATCCATCAACGTCAAAAGGGCATGAGATACTTTCGCAGGTTTACCAGCAAAGTCCGATTCCGCTCAAGTTAGTGCCCGTAAAACCGCGAAAGTACCCAAACAGGCCGAGTAAAACTCCGGTACACGAAAGACCGTATGCTTGTCCGGTAGAAAACTGTGACCGACGGTTCTCGAGATCGGACGAATTAACGCGACACATTCGTATCCATACAGGACAAAAACCATTTCAATGTCGGATTTGTATGCGCAGTTTTTCGCGGTCGGATCATCTCACGACGCATATCAGAACTCATACCGGTGAAAAACCGTTTTCGTGCGACGTTTGTGGACGGAAATTTGCGAGGAGTGACGAGAAGAAGAGGCATGCAAAGGTGAGTCTGATTTTATAGATTAGCTTGCTACTTTAATCAAAATGCTGTCTTAGTAATAAGTAATATTTTTTGAAATTGGTCATTATCTATCATAATCGATATACCTAAAGTAGTAATTATTAATCACCTAAATGGTTAGATAGTTAGACACTAAATAGTATTAAATAGCTACACACCTAAATAGACTTATTTTAGTACCCACTGGGAGATACTTGGTAAACCTTAGTAAGATGTTTTTTAATCGGTCTGGATGCTGATTTACCAATAATTAGTTTGCTGTCAGGTTTAGGATTCCTTTTTAGTTTTATATGATGTGGTCTTCATCTTGATTAATGCTATAATATCTTCTATCAGGAGAATTCAAATAAACAACTTATATGCAAAGAACCAAAGAATATCGTTTTGTTAAATGCAGCATAAATAAAGAAGAAAACCACACAGTAAACCCGATTAATCTGCGTAATCTGTTTAGTTGATTAATTGCCAGGAATTTTATTTTAATTTGCACACAGAGGTACGCCCATTTTTTGTTCAAGGATAACTTAAATCAATATTAGTACTGGTTGCAGCAATTAATTGAACAGCGAACAAATGAGGCTGTCATTTAAAACAATATCTGATTTTTCAATTTGCCGTGGCGCAAATAGGTACCTATGTGATAATTTGTTGCGTCACTGGGCCGCTTTTAGTACGTCAGGTGTTAAAATTCTTCTTTTTTTTTACTGCCAGTTACAATGTAAGGCCTTGTATCGTCTGCAGTTTTTAAAGAGTCAAGGACCTATGGATACTAAAATTGTAAGCTTTTATGTTTTCTTCATAAAAAGGTAACGGTCAAATGAAGAAAGGAGATGAAGAAGGTACATTTAAACAACGCGTTTTTTGATAAGAAAACTGTTCACAAAGTGTAAAGTGACATAATGAGTAGATAAAATAAATTGGATGCATTTTAATGTGACTTTTGTTGGTTTACTTAAAAGCTCAGAGCGTAGACTGATAAAATTAAGAAATAATAAAACTTCATAATGAGTGATTTTATTTTTAAAAGCTTTATATTTAGCAGGTTTCGGCATGGCTTTTTTATTATCTACGCAGAATCAAAATTGTCTTTTAAAGAAATTAATTACAAATTATTAGAGAGGTATTAGTATATAAATTTCTTATAAAAACACTCATAACTTAAACAAGTTTAATTCATTAGTTAAATAAGCGACGAAAAAACTTGCCTTCTTAAAATTCCAAGTAATCAATTGCCAATAATTTCTACCATGATTTAAGTATGTGGGTTTTTGTCTCTGACGAGGTTTTAATACCAACAGTAGCGTATATAAGCTTATCTTTTAGCTTATATATACAGGCAATAATATTCATTAAAAAAATTAAAGCTTTCACTATTTAATTATAATAACTAATTACAAATATTTCTGTTGAAATATATGTAAATGTACTATAGCTCTTGCAAATATACTAAGCCTTTATTTTATCACATAAATACATTATAAATATATTAATAATTATACATATGTAGGAATAAAACAGTTTTATACTTAAAACATAGCAAGAATGATTAGTTTTAACTACAAGTATTTTAAAAGTTATTAAAGAACCAAAATATCATATAAATTTTGGAAAGCTAAAGATAAAAATACCTGACCAAAATAGTAGTTTTGTTAACATATAAAAGTGCTCATTATTATAATAATTACTTAATTAATGAACAGAACATTATCAAGTGTTTTTAAACCATTCTATTGATTAATATATACTTTTTCAATGCCACTTTAGAATGACAAATATAGTACGTCTGTTTAAAACAACAAGAATTAAAAATCTAAAGAAATATTAACAAAAAGATAATAAAAGTCATTTAAGTTATGCATAAAAATTTTTAATAAATTCTGAAGACTTACGTATATTTACTTTTAAATATGTATAGTTAAAAATAATCATCATTGAAACATTTTTAAAAAATGTTTTTGTATAAATAAGAAGTAAAAAACAGCATGAAATCCTTGCTCTTTTTTAGTGCTCTGAAATTTGAGATATATCACCATTTAAAAACATAAAATTAAATTATTTACTGACCAAATATATTTAATTATACAGACCTTACCTGAATAAAAATTTAAAAAATAGCTTTTCCTATTTATGATACTTATAAATAGTTCATAATTATATTTAGTTTAAATATCATTTACTCCAAATAGTGCCAAAGCTATTGAAAAAAAATTGTCTTGGGCTAAAAATCTGAAGACCAAATAACGGAAACGCAGTATTTTCATTAGTTTATACGTATTTGAAAACCACTTTGTAATGGCAAATATAGTACGTCTATTAAAACAACAAGAATTAAAAGCCTATGGAATTGATAACAAACAGCTTATAAAAGCCATTTAAGTTATGCGTAAAAATTAAAAAATTACTTATTAAAATATGTTTGTATACTAAATAATAGTATTATTAAGTATATATTTGACAAAAGGTTTAAAAATTTAGAGCATTCTTGTCTGCAATTTACATTTATATATATCTTATAATAACGATATACGCGTAACTAAAAATATTTGAAGCTTAATTTAAATTTAAAGCATATATAGAAAGTACCAAAAAGGTAATACGAGCGACTTAAGTTTTGCATCTAAAAATTAAACAAGTCCCAATCATTTACTTCAATATGTTTTTAATTATATGGCTAAATTTAAAACTATATATGACTTTATAATTTTAAAACACTGGGTTTACAATTTAAGACCAAAATTATTAATAGGAATAATTATTATTTTTGCTTTATACTTTTTGGTACGCCACTGTATATTCATAAGCATTACGATTATACATATAGACCGCTCAAGATAAGATCCATTGCGTAACTTCTCTATTTCTTGTATTGAATTAATTAATCGGCGATTTTTCCGCAGTAGGCATCCGTCGGATTGCAGTTCAGTTCGCGTGAAATGCTCGCCAATTAGTATCTGTCAATATATTCCCGATAATGAACCTCTATTAGATGTAATAAATATTTATTAAAAACAGCTTATTTAGTCGTTTTTCAGGTGGCAATTTCAGTCTCGATCCGCCATGTTTAACGTGTATTTACGCGAATAGGAGTTAATTTAAGCGTGGTCTTATCTTATAAGATTTCTATTTTATATAATGACTGTGTTTAACTTTTACATAATTAAATAGTTAAAATCATGTGTTATTAAATTTGTTTGTCTAAGTTCAAACTTATATACCTGCATTTTGTTTCAGGTTCACCTCAAACAGCGGATGAAAAAAGAGTCCAAACTATCCTCGAGTTCTACGTCCACGTCGACAAACAATAACAATAGTTCGACGATATCGTCTCATGTGGCGTCGCCGACGCACCATCACACGCACCATCATCACCATCACATGCATCCTCACCAAATGTCCTCTTCACATACAGTTACCAGTGAGGACGCGAGTGGACTTGAGAGGATCAGCCACGCGCCTCTGTGAGATTTGCCTAACGCCGATCGGGTAGGTATCTAAACTAATATCTTAGTCATTAAAAAAATGGCTGAGTTCGTAACTTACACGTATTTGATTATCCTGAAATACTTAAAATACTTAAAACCTATTAAAGACTCATTCTACAAATTTACACACATAATAGTTTTTGAAGTTTTTGATTGTTACGTTGAAACCAGTTTTAAAATTAGTTAAAAAAATAGAAAAAGCTGCATCATATGTTTGTCAGACGAGTATGATAATTATTTTTTTTTAAACAAAAGACTTCAAACTAAAATTATATGCTTCTTTTTAGACATTTTCGTGGTATTGGTAGTATTTTAAAAAAGTGAAAAAAATTAGTTCTAGCTAAATTTTAACCAAATCACTCTCACTACAAAATGAGACCTACTTTATTAATTTTTTGTCTAAAAACCCGATTTTCCAAAGGTTTTCGATATACTGAATCCAACCCTGATCGTAAAGTTGATATATCATATCACAATTTTAAAATATCTCATGCTGGTTGTGCAAAAAACGTATTTTTACACAGTTTTGAGGTTATGTATGTGCATACACATACATGTGGTAGATTTATTTTTAGTGTATTTTTGCCTCTAGAGTACAACACTCCTAGTCTTAATCTCACGTTCAGTTTGCTTAAATGACTTTAATCACTTTTTAGATAAACAAATATAAATAGTATATCAAATTCTATTAACTTTATTGTTTTTTGTATATTACAAGGATGACAATAAATATCAAAAGAATTAAGTTTTATTAAAATTTATATTACCTTCATATAATTTGTATGATTTTGCGTAAATTGGGAAATTTGTTAACTTAAAATAAAAAAACTCGCAGTAAAAAATAGTTATTTATGTAACAAGTTTGTAAAATGGTCCTTTCTTTATGAATGGCAAATCCCATGAATGAAAAAGGGCATTTTACACATATGTCACATAAAATTTTTTCTACTACCGAGGAAAAAGTAAAAAAAAATAAAAAAATACCAAATTACTTGACGCACTTAAATGACTTTACGGTAAAAAAAACGTAAAAAAATTATAAATTAAATGTCAAATAAACATGACAACTCGTTCTACTACCGAAGAAAAGAAGAAAAATTAAAAATAACAATAATAATAGTGAGTACTTTACGCACGGTAGCAGAAAAAAGATATTTTGTCGTCATTTAAAAGAGAAAATAATTGAAGTGCTTATGTAATTTTAAAAATGGGCAAAATGTTTTTGCTGCTTTTTCCATTTTTAGGTTAAGTCGAGTTTTAAGCTTAAAGTTTTCTTGACTAGTTGTAGACTGCCAAGCAAAGAAAAAGATCCCATTTAGGGTTGTAAAAAATTCTGTTTAATGTCTAATAAAATATTTTTATTGATATTGGCAATATCTACAAAAATCTCGACTCCAAACCAAATCCTACACATACATAAACCAAATTTAGTTCTATATGATATATAGATTGTGATACTTATGGAAAGAACTATTAAAACCAAATTTTTCACTGAGGTCTACGCATAAAAAAAAACTCTTGGAGGCTCTTTAATCCTACCTAATACTGGCTTGATACTTTTATTTAGTGTAATAGCCAAAGGTATTCCATTTAATTACCAACTGATAAGAAACGAAGTTAAATTTTCAGCATCTGCGAGAACGAAAAGAATAGAATGAGTATCTTATAAAAAAAATTCTCCTCTTTTCTTTCTAGAAGACAACAACTAAATTTCTAAAATAGAAGCTTTTCTTAAAATTTATCTAGTTATATTTATTAATTTATTTAGTTATATTTTCTTTTCTTATCTTAAAATTTAGTATATTCCTGTTTGCATACAACAGTTAAAAGATCTCAACATGACATGTAAATATAAAAACTAGTTGCTGGCAGTTTCCGAAAACTATCTTATCTGAAAGCAAATGAAGTCGATTTTCGAACTGACTTCTGATCTAATCCCAACAAAAAAACTTCCCTTTTTTGAATTATTTCTCAAGTTATGTACTTGTGCAAGTGTTAGAATCCAATATGAAAGCTACTTAAAAAAATTGGTAGAATACAAAACAAAAGCACTGACAACCTATTGGAGATGAAAAGATGATCTAAACAAAATATTGTTTTAATATGAAAGCCATAGTAGAATACTTTTGAATAGAAAGGTTCATCATTAATAATATCAACAGCTTTTAAGTAATCAAGGGTTATCATACTCGATGCTAATTTTTCATCAAGAGACATTGTAAAAGTTATCTCTAATATTTAGTATTGCAGAAGCTGTAATACATACCTGAGTACCGATTTATTAATTTTATAAAATTCTAAAAATCCATTATATTTTTCAACACTACCATATAAAACAAAAATATCATACAAAATCACAAACCAATAACATTATATTAAGTCATTTCTTAATTCACTATTGATTTATCTATACCTTTGAATGAACAAAAAATTAATTGCCCCCTCCTTTGTTTCAGGTTCCGGTCGGTGACTGTTTTATTTTGATTCAAGATGACTGTGATTTATCCAGCGTTGCCACTAGCAGCTTACCTGGCGATGCCCCTAAGATAGTTTTCATCCAAATTGAAAATATGCCATCCGAACCTTTACTTTCTGCTGACTTAGCGGCAGACGATGAAGTTAGAGAAGGTCTTCATATTAATGCCGACGACACTGGCACATCGGTAGAATCTTTTGAAAATCGCTCAACTACCCCTGTTCCGGACACTCCAACTTTGCTCTCGCTAGGTCAGGAAATGTCAACAGGGGCTGCAATACGTACCAGTATTTCACTCTTGCCAATGGATGATAGGGAAGATAATATTAATGTTGGAATAACTGGTAGACAAATGATTAGCAACGACGATGATAGTGGCGAGAATGAAGAGTTTAGTAATATTGCGCCAAGTATGCCGATTTTGACCGATGAAGATTCGGAGGGCAGTAGTGATGAAAGTGTCAAAGTGGATTAATGACTGAGAGGAAAATATGATCTCGAAATACTTTTGGGGATTTACCAGCAATTTGCCGAGGAATTATTGGGTATTGGTGCTTGTTATGTTAGATTTAATGCTGAAAATTGTTAATGATGCAAGAAATTTTGTTCTTTGTAGTTTTTAGGGTTGAAAATTGACACGGTACAAAATAACTTGCTTTTAAATATGCTATTTTAACTAATTATGTTAAATTTACAGTGTTGCGGGCAATTTATTGCAAACATAAAAAAATAATCAAGGGAATTTGAATTGCCATTGCCATTTAAACGAGTCCAGATGCCATAAGTAGAAAAGTGTGTGCCATGTATGGCTGGCACGAAAAATAAATTGTGCCAAATAGATAGCAAATCTTACATTTAGGAAGTAAAAATTATTCTCCTTGTACAAAAGCTCAGTGCCATTAAAGTTTATGTTACATAAACAAAAAAGTTGTAATAAATCTCAAAACATATATTTATCGATAAAAATGTCACTTATCCCAAAAAGATAATATATGGTTGAAATTGTAAATCTAAAATATACTAAGTATTATAAATGTTGTGCCCCCATTGTAAATAAAACCTATTTATATGTTAAATGTCAGTTTTCAGCTGCACTTCGACTGATGTAGTTCACGGTGCCATATCACCGCTAAATTTATGGTTGTTAAAAGAATTTAATGAGAAAAAATGTGGAACTAAAGATCCTATTTTTGTATTATAGAAAACTTTTCAAATTTCTTGTTATAGTAATGAGATGTTTATATTTTCGTTTCGAGTAGTTTTTATAACTTTTTAACTAAAAGCTTTAATTAATTCTTTAGGGTTATTTAACATGTTTTCTAAATGCCAAATAACACAGTTTTTAATACATTCCGTAGATTTTTTTATGTTTAGTTTTAATAAACGAAAATGTTGACTAAAAAGTTTTATTTTTTTGTTATTTATTGAGTGTGGGCGGACGGCTGGCACCAACTTTTAAATTCATTTATATACATCTTAGTCAATAAATTAGTTGTCAATATATTTTAATAATAGCTAAAAAGCCATGTGTCATGAAGAATTTTGGGAAATATTCTCGTTTGCCTTATACAAAGTGTCTTTTAAAATTAAATTGGTCAATGAATTGATGCTTGGGTCATCGATAACTCTTGCCAATATTTCAAATAAACTATTAATTATAACAAAAACATATTTTATCAAAATCAAATAACAAAAGATGCACTTAAATTTAAAAAAAGGCCTAAATTTAAAAAAGTATAAAATATAACCCCCTCCTCCTTGTAAAAAAAACTATGTATAATAGCGTGTAAATACATTCATTTAAATTAACTTCTATATATTTTGTACATACATAATTTAAAAAGTGTTAATATATCTTTTTTGTTAATTAATTTGTTATTTTTGACACTGCAACAGCTTTGATCGGCACCCCTTTGTTTTGATTTTTGTTTTTAATTAACACAATGGCTTTTTCGATATTTTTTTGATTTTATAACTGTCTTTATTATTTATTTAGAACTGTTTAACAAAATTTTTGGTTGCAACCGGAAAAACCAAAAAATTTGTCTAAAACACGTGCTATTTCTATGTTAAAGAAACATTCAATCACACAAGGCTGTAAAATCTTATCGTATTTTCTAAATGTGATATTTGAATACATGGATATTGTCTTTAAATATTAAATACAATACTGTAATATAAACATGATTGTAAGTTGTTATTTATAAAATAAGAAAACAATTGAAATTTTGAAGCAGTAAAATCTTATCTTTTATAAATAATATGTTGATGTTGTCAAAAGAATGTATTTCCCAACAAAATAATAAAATAAATTATGTAAAAATAAGACTTCTCTGTTTTTTATTTAATCGAATTAGATAAACTTTATTCATTAAATCTTTGGTCAATTTCGAAACAAAATATTCCTTTAGTCAGACATTACTCGACAATTCTGATTCAGTCCTCCACGCTTTGGATAGGAGTCTTGAATACTCATGATTTTAAATGTCCACATAAAAAGAAATCAAGAGGATTAATGTTGGGCGATCGAAGCGGCCATGGTTGTGGTCCTCCTCTGCTATTTCATTGATTTGGATAATTATTATCTAGGAATTCTCGATCAACGACACTGAAGTGTGGCGAAGCGCTGTCATGCAAGTAATTAATGCGACGTTGTTCTCTAAGAGGAATTTCCTCCATTAATCCAAGTAAATCAAATACTAAATTCTTCACCGCTAACTCTAGGGAAAGGAAATGGCGGCCAATCAAGTCGTCACTAAAAATTCCAATTCAAATATTTATCAAAAAGTCCTATTGCGTATTATTTTCAAATACAGCATAGGGATTTTCTTCAGACCATACATGGTTCTTATGCGAATTTATTATGGCTATTCGCAGAAAACATGCTTCATCCGTGAATAGTACTTGATTTAAAAAAATTGAGTTATTTGTAACTTTTTCACAGAACCAGGCAATAGTGCTTGTATGTACATGATGTTAGTGATAAGGATAAAGATGCTTATCTTTCAAAATTTTCCTAACCGTTACATGATTTAGGTTTAATTGGTGCGCAATTTTTCTTAAATATACTTGTTGTAGGGTACTCTTTGGTTGCATTAAGAACAGCTTCTTTATTTTGGATGGTTTTTACACTTGTATGTCTACAACATGTTTGGATCTTTTGTAACTGCCTCTTTCACATATTCGAACCTGAATGTTAATGAAGGTTGGTACATTGGGAAGCAGAAGCTGTGGAAATCGATCAACATATAACTGACGTGCTCATCGAGCAAAAAAATCATATTAAATTAAAAATCATATCTGTCATTACTTAATTACTAAACTGGACCATTATGATAATTTGTAATCAGTAAAACTTAGAAATATTTAAAGCCTTAGAATGGACATAGAAGAAAACAAATATTTGGCAGCTGTCGAATTATTTGAGAAAATAAATTAGTTCAATTGTTTTTGCGTACGCCATAAGTATCTGGACAAGTATAATACTTAAATATTAAAAATATTATAATCAAAACAAAAATCTTAATAAGATGGTTAAACATTTTTAAGCTAGAATAAATTAAAGAACCCTTTGTTAATGTTAGGTGAGGTATAGGCAAAGGTACAATATGAGAACTTCTCGTAAAATTAGGATTATTTGCAACTTTAACTGTATTAAATTTATAGTAAATCACACAATAGGTTTTGATAATAAACACGGATGGTAGTGTTAATATTTTTTGAGGCCAAGGTTTGCAAGATGAAGAAACGATTTAGGTCATACATAACTCTAACCGCTTGTTTTTGAGAAATACAAGGGGATGTGAAAAAAAAATTCTCGCCACAGAAGCAAAGAAGCAAATTCCATCATAGCTCATATCATAGATAAGATTCGACTAGAGCATAACAAAGGTCTTTTGCAATCCTGGCGCGTAATTCACAATCTACCACCTTCAGGGACCAAAATACCTTTTTGCTATCTTGGCGATATGAATCGAAAACTCTTGTCTGGTTGTCTGGTCGACAGTTATTTTTGTAAACGCTTGGCAATACCGCATCCCTTCCATATCACGACGTCACCATGCGCGAGGAGAGCGCCGCGCGAGTTGTAGAAGTGGGAACGACTGTCTCTCTCGTTTTGACTTTCTGACGACGCAAGCAATGACGTCATACTATTTAATTTAATAATTTATACTGTACTTATTTCTGTGTTTGGCAAATAAATGTTGGTTTTTAATTAACGTGAAATGCAAATAATCTGAACGCCACACATTACATTTTATGGTCCTTCGTCGCTGGATTTGACTCCTGAACGGAATTTTACTGCATCTTAACACCCGTACGGGACTTTCAACGAGGCTTTTACCGCATTTATTTGTGGCTTGAACTGGAAGAAACGCCGACCGCCGACCCAATCGACACAAGTTTGGATATTTTGCCTTTTGGACGACGGGGACAACAAGACCGTCTTCTCAGGGAACACCGATTGGTTTTGCTTATTTCACTACAGGTTAGTGCGTTCCTTTCTCACTTTCTTTCCTTTACTTTTACAGGCCTCTGTTTGATTTATTTGTTTATTTTTTTTAATAAACTTAAACTGCTGTATTTGTGTTACTTTATGGTGGTTACTTTGATGGTACTTTACATTGATTTACAAACGATTTCGTGATATTTGATGCTACTTTGGTGACAAAATTAATACCTTTAACTGATATTTGTTTACGTTGCAATATATTACACATTTTGCTGGTATACTATACCTATTTACACTCATTTCTTTTGGTATTTCACACTCCCTTTGATGGTGATTTCTACTATTTACATTTTATCAAATTTTGACATTTAATATACCTACTTTATTAGATAGTTTACACTACAACTAAACTACGTTTTCGATGCTTCCTGTAAATCTGACTCAGGTTTTTCTTAAAACGATTTACTTATGGTCGGACCTAATGTCCAAAACAGTCTTTTTTCAATTCTCTTACGGTATCGTATACATCCTGTAGTTCTCAGTGGTGTCATTGAAAAAATGTATCGACAAGTCTATGTAGCCCCTGAATATCGTAAACTTCAGAGAATTCTTTGGCGTGCTAATATTAATGAGCCGATTTTAACAAAGATCTAGTAGCCAGAAATGCAGCCTCTGCTGCATTTCTGGCTACTAGATCTTTGCAGGAAGTAGGTAAAATACATGCTAAAGACTGTCCAAAGATTTCTAACATAATACAGCGTGATTTTTACGTTGATGACCTTTTAACCGGCGCACAAACAGTCGATGAACTTAGATAAATTAAAGAAGACATCCATGATCTTTTTATGAAGTATGGATTTCCACTTAAAAAATGGGCTTCAAATGAGCCAACCTTAAATTCTGATTCCTCAATACATTCGATTTCTTTTGATACAGATATTCCTTCTAAAACCTTGGGCCTTTTATGGAATCACATTTCTGACACGCTAGAATATAAAATAGGTCCTATTGAATCTAGCACTCGCGTAAAAAAACGTACAATTTTATCATCAATTTCCCAGATTTGTGACCCTCTTGGTCTACTTTCTACTGTCACAATCTCGGCAAAAATATCTTGCAACAGCTGTGGAAGCTTAAAATATCATGGGTTGATAACAACGGGATGAATCGATTCCAATGGATCTTTTCACAATCTGGTCATCTTACAGGAAACAACTTGTGGAATTGAATAATCTTAAAATACCAAGACTAACTCTTTGCGGTAATCCTATTGAGCTGCAATTACATGGCTTCTCTGATGCTGCGGAGCCAGGTTTAGGTGCCTGCGTGTACCTTTGTTCAAAGGACTCGTTAGGCAATTTTTCGTCTAAACTACTTTGTGCAAAAACTAGAGTCTCTCCACTTAAAGAATTGACTATTCCTAGGCTCGAGCTTTGTGCAGCATTACTCTTAGCAAAACTAGCTAAAACTGTGTTAGCTTCAATACCCTCTACTTTGGACTCTAAGAACTACTGGTGTGACTCTACAATAGTACTTGCCTAGATTAGATCATCTCCTCATCGTCTAAAGACATTTATTGCTAATCGAATAGCTCAAATACAATCCATAACTAATATTGATGAATGGAGATATAATAGAACCGCAGACAATCCAGCTGATCTACTTACTAGAGGAATTCCACCTTTAAGCTTGTTAAATTCGACTTTATGGTTTCATGGACCTCCTTGGCTGACTGAAGATGAGTGGCCAAACGACATAGTAGATTTATCAAATATTGATACTCCTGAATTACGAAATGTCACTTCTTTTCATGTGTCCATCGAAAAACATACCAATATTGACTTACTTACTTTAATTGACAAATTTTCTAATCTAACTAAACTGGTTCGTACTTTTGCCTTTGTGCTACGCTTTAAAAACATCCTTAAATTAAAGTCTAAATCTGACTTTTTTAATAGAGAGCTTTCAACTCTGGAAATTGAGAATTCTTCGAATACACTTGTCAGCTTGGTACAAGCTTCGACATTTTCTGAAGAATTTAAAGCACTGAAGAATAATAATAAGGTCTCTAATAAATCCAAACTCCTTACCTTGAGTCCCTTCTTTGACCACACTCTTAATCTTATTCGAGTTGGGGGTCGTTTGCAACAATCTAATTATGAATATCAAAAGAAACACCCTATAGTTTTACCCCCTAAACATAGACTTTCACTTTTGATCGCACATTCTGAACATATTAAGCTACTTCATGCTGGTCCACAACTTACATTGGCATCACTTCGTGAAAGGTTCTGGCCAATCAATGGCAGGAACTTAATTAAAAAGGTTTACCATGACTGTTTAACTTGTTTTCGCTTTGTTGCAAAATCGACAAAGTACCTTATGGGTAATTTACCCAAGACACGAATTACACCCTCTAGACCCTTTTCTGTGTCCGGTGTTGACTACGCAGGGCCCTTCTCCCTTAGGGATCGCAAAGGACGTAATTTTAGAACTAACAAGGCATACATAGCATTGTTTGTGTGTTTTGCTACCAAGGCTATTCACCTAGAGCTAGTAAGTGATCTTACTAGCGAATGTTTCTTAGCCGCTTTGGACAGATTCATGTCACGAAGAGGCAAGTGCATACAAATATATTCTGATCAAGGGATAACATTCGTGGGTGCATTAAATGAATTAAATGCGTTTCTCAAAGAACACTTCTACTATTTCGGATAAATTAGCAAATCAAGGTATACAATGGAATTTTATACCGCCTCACGCTTCACACTTTGGTGGGCTTTGGGAGTCCAGCATTAAATCGGTAAAGTATCATCTTAAGCGTATAGTTGGTAGTTTATCATTAACTTTTGAAGATTTTTCTACAATAATTACTCAAATAGAAGCCTGTTTAAACTCCAGACCCTTATGTCCTCTTTCTGATAATCCGAATGATCCAAATCCTCTCACTCCTGCGCACTTTCTTATTGGTGAACCATTGACGACGTGCCCACAAGTTGATCTACTGGGAGTAGCAGAGAACAGACTATCAAAATACCAACATAGGCAACAAATGGTGCAATATTTTTGGTCTCGTTGGGTCAAGGAATGCATTGCAGAACTCCAGATACGTACGAAATGGAAGCAGAATTACCTGCAGCTCCTGAAACTAGGCGTTCTTGTGCTCATCATGGAGGATGGATTACTACCATTAAAATGGCGAACTGGCCGAGTGGTACAAATATTTCCTGGAGGAGATGGTATTGTCCAAACAGTATTAGTGAGGACTTCTGCTGGCGAGTATAAGCGTCCAGTTACGAAGATTGCTGTCCTGCCTATTTATGATTTTTAAAGCCTGGAGGCTTTCAAGGGGGGCGATATGTCTGGTTGTCTGGTCGACAGTTATTTTTGTAAACGCTTGGCAATACCGCATCCCTTCCATATCACGACGCCACCATGCGCGAGGAGAGCGCCGCGCGAGGCGTAGAAGTGGGAACGACTGTCTCTCTCGTTTTGACTTTCTGACGACGCAAGCAATGGCGTCATACTATTTAATTTAATAATTTATACTGTACTTATTTCTGTATTTGGCAAATAAATGTTGTTTTTTAATTAACGTGAAATGCAAATAATCTGAACGCCACACACTACAACTCTAATGATGAATAAATCGAGATCCCCAAAAATTTATGGACTTCCTAAACCTCAAGAAGTTCAGAATATAAAGTAGAGATAAGCATCTGACATTTAAAGGTTAGGATATTGGTATTTGAAACATTGAGTGCCAGCAAGTTAGCTTTACACCAATCTCCAAGAATCCGAACCGATAGTTTAATGTAGATCTTCCTTTGATTTGTTGTCGCACACGGAGTGGTATCATCAGCAAATATAATAAATTTTCTGGAAATCTAAATTTGGAAGCTCGTTCAAAATAATTAAAAATAACAAAAGTCCCAAGATAGAACCTTGAGGCACACCTGAGGTGATAGGTTGAACTTTTGAAGAACTATTTTATAGTAGTATGAAAAAACCTGATTTCTCATCAAAAAACCCAGCATCCGACCCTTGACAAATTCTTCAATAATTTTTGAAATTGTTGATAAGAGAGAAAACGGTCGATAGTTGAAGGGAGCTTTATTATAACCAATCTTAAAAAAAGCTAATTAAGCCTTGGACAATTTAAGACTATTAGGAAACACACCCGAAATAAAACTTTGACTTAGGGTTTTAGAAAAAACAGCCAGTGCAATATCAGGAAGTTCCTACAGAATCTTAAGAGAAATGCCATCTCATTCCGAAAAATATTTATCTTAAATTGTTTGGATTATACTTTTTATTTCCGTATCATTTCATCGAGACCCTCAGTTTTGACACAAGACAACGTTATGGACTGTATGAGGGCTCGCGTGGCAAAGCAATACCTATTGCCACTGTGTATTGGTGCTTTAATCTCTTTGTTGTTGTCATTGTCTGAGCATATTGTGGGTTCCAAGGTACTTAAACTATTTACGCATTGAAAGGTATAGGTGTCTATTGTTATATTCTGAGCGATTCTGTCCCTGGTTAATTTTTAAGTAATATGCATGTATTTGGTTTTTTCCTCGTTGATGTTCAGGCCTATTTTCTAACAATTCTTTTCGATTTTTAGGAAGCCCTTCCTTGACTCCGAAAATATTTCTTCCGACCGCGTCAATGTCGTCCGCGAATGCCAGGATCCGTGACTCCTAAAGGTAGTAAATACTTCCATGGTGATGTTCGTCTTCTTGATAGCCATATCTAGATATCTAGGACTATGTTAAAGAGTATAAGCGACAGTTCATCTCCCTGTTTCAATCCACTTATGATCGACAATTACTCTCTTATATACTGTCCTACTTTAACGCGCCACCTATTATGGTTTATGCATAATTTCGCGGAAGTAATTATTTTCTGTGGTATACCTATATTTGCCATGGCTATCCAGATACTGTCGCGTATAATGGTGTAGTAAGCTTTAGACAAGCTAAGTCACGTGTTTATTGAATTCCCAGTGCTTCTCCAGTAGTTGTCGAGTCTGATCCACTATTGAGCTCTTTGGTCTGAATCAACACTGATAGTCGCCAATTTGTTCCAATGCCAATTTGCATACAGTAGTATGCGGCGGGATTTTGCTAAATACATAACTCATTATTTAGATGTTATATGTTTATGTGATATAATTTATGTTTATAAAAGCCCTATCGAACTCGAACTTATGAAAAACTTAAAATGGCAAGCAAATACTAATAAACTGTTAAAGTGACTTTATTCTTCTTATTATGGTCTTTAATTACGTCTATATATATTTGATTACTTAATTGAAAAAAATATGATCAATACCTTTCGTTTCCATGTTATTAAAAGTCGTTGAGCTTAATGCTTATAAATGGGAAAATTATACAAAAAAAAATTAAAAAACCCAACCTAAAAATACATCTATATTATAGAAAAAGGTAATTTTGACGTATGTTTTTAGCCATTAGAAACCTGTTTTTAAAATTTATGTCATCATAAAAATAGTCAAAGCTTAAATTATTACATATATTTAAAAAAATATATTGGAAAATTTAATAGGAATTATACAAAACAAATCCATTAAGTAATTTCTATTGTGTTAGGCACCAATGTTCATCATTAAGCATTTTTAACGAATTAGGCTAAGAACCAGTTACTTTGAGAAAGTTGCAATTATTGGTTATTTTTTAAGTTTAGGTAAATACAGTTTTAATGTCGATACTGGTTGAAGAAATTGTAGACCTTTCACAAAATTCTGAATTATTTCTTCTTAGAGACTATTTGGAGAGTAGAAATAATGTAAGATAAGTTCTCAACTCGCTAACAAACTTATAGGTTATTTCTGTTAGACAGTTGAGATCTTAGGAGGTTGCAGGCGTGGTATATTTCTTCCTAAAAAAAAGGAAAGTAATATCAATCTTTTCTAGAAAATTAAAGAAACTAAAAAAAATATAAAAGACTTTTGCTTCATTTAATGAACTTTGCTTGAAAAAATAGAATCGTATTCTAACCTATCTGACAAAATTTTGTTTTTATTCTTTTAAGCAAGTAAGATCATGATTGGTTACTTACAAGAAGTTGGTGACATTTTTATTTTCTTCCTGAAAGTAGTCTGTTCCTGAAAATAACTTCTCGAGAAGTAGAGACTACTGCTGAAATAATAAATCATCCTTACCTGTCCGATAAAATGTTTTACTAAACTTTTTTTTTTAAATAGTTATTAATCATTATCGCCTTGTCATTAACTTGCCTTGAACTAAAAAAGCGTAACGGATATCTATTCTTTATTGCAGTTTTAAAAGGAAATCCAAAAACGAAAACAATTATGTAATTTGTTCTGAAATATTTAAGTGAATAAATGTTTCAGACAACTCAAAAAAAATATTTAAATTTTCCTAAAAAATGTTGTTTTGTAAATGACAAGAATTTAAAAATAAAAAGTAAACTTTAAAGTTGTCTTACTTAGTAATAATAAAATACTTACTTGTATTAGTCATAAGGTGTACAAGTGTTGGAAAAAGGAGCATTTTGCAATTATTAGTAATAGCTTAGGATCTAATTGTTCTCTTCAACTTGTTTATTGTTAACATTATCATCATTATTATAATTCATAGTTATACTTGATCAACTCTAATGTAAAAAGTCTGATGTGTTCATCATTACTTTACGCTCAAAGTTTGTTAAAATTATGAATATCGGCAATGCCAGCATTGTCAACTATGCCTGCTTATACGAAACTGATGCTTGCAATCACATCTGTATATTTTAATTCAATTCAAATGTCAATCTATGAGTTAAATATGTATCATGCTGTAAGACGGACTATGTAAGGTCTGATATATAGCCATAACGAATAAAATTGCAAACTGAATTAAACTGCATATTTTCTTTATTTATTTGACACAACATGATTAATTAACGCAAAAATATATACTTATACTAATCGATAAATAATAATCATAATAATAATAATAAAAATAATAATAAAATATGTTTAAATACACTCATACACATTTAGCTCGTCATTTCAACAGATTTTTGCAGGAACCAATCACAATATCAACTTACATTACGCAAGGACTAACATATTTGCTGCCAAAAGATAACGATACCGAAAATCCTGCAAAATATAGGCCTATCACTTGCCTGCCTACAATCTATAAACTACTTACAGCATGCATTGCAAAAATAATTTATAAGCACTGCTTATAAAAAGGCTGCATTAAGAGGTTTCAAGGATGTAAAGAACAGTTACTTATAGACACTGTAATTATGGAATAAGCAATACAGAAGCAGAGAAATCTATACACCGCCTTTATAGATTACCGTAAGGCTTTCGATACCATTCCATACACTTGGCTGCTTAAGGTCCTTGAGATCTATAAAGTCGCTCCACCGCTTATCAATTTATTAAAACATATGATGGGTTTCTGGACCACATCTTAACTGCAGTTGAATCTTAACTGCAGAAATAAAACTTTAGCGATTGAGCCTATTAAGCTCAACAAGACCTTTTCCAGGAAGATTCCCTGAGTCCCCTCTGGTTTTGTCTGGCTTGAATCCCCTCTGCCATATGCTTAATCAAAGTCAACATGGATTTACCGTTAAAGATAACAGGGAAAACCTATATAATATTACACATCTAATGTACATGCATGATATCAAAGTTTATGATGGGACATCAACGCATGTCAACTCATTGCTGCGAACAATTGAAATATTTTTCCACGACATTAAAATGAGCTTTGGTATCGATAAATGCAAAACTCAAACTAAATGCAAAACAGTTGTCAAAGGTAAACACAACACCAACAACTTTGAATTACAAGATGGTAGTCTCATTCGGGCTCTGGAAGAAGAGGAAACTTATAAGTACTTAGGCGTACATCAGTCAGCCCATACAGAGCACAAGAAAATGAAGCAGAACCTCCAAAACGAATATATCAATTGTCTTAAGCAAATTTTAAAAACTAAACTGAATAGTAAGAATATGATTAAAACGGTTAATACCTACGCTATCCCTGTCTTAACGTATTCTTTTGGAGTCATTAGGTGGACTAAGACTGGTATAGAGGAGATTGAGAGGAAGACCAGAACAACCCTCACGACGTTTCGAGCACACCATCCTCAGTTAGCCATCGAAAGACTTACTCTTCCCAGATCCAAGGGTGGCAGAGGACTAACTGATATTTCTTTTCTCTTCAAAAAACAAGTAGCAGATCTTCAGAAATACTTCCTCACTATGAGGGGAACCTCTTAGAGCAGTGGTGCTAGAGGATAACGGATACACACCCTTGAATCTCCATGCAGGTATAGCAGAACACATTACTGTAACAAGATCAGAGCACACAGTTATTAAAGGTAACACATGGAAGCAGAAGGCAATATTGATTGCTACAAGAAATTACCTTAAGTACATTACTAAAGATGAGAAAGTAATCGACGATCGATGTAGAAAATGCTTGCGCGTACCGGAGCCAATTCAACAAATAACATCAGGATGCACATCTCTATCAGCTGCCGAATATCTGCACCGACATTACTGTATGGCAAAAAATATTCATCACGAACTGGCAAAACTTTATCATCTAATTAAACGAAACTTGCTCCTATTATCAGTAAAAACCAGAAACTGTACTTAAAAATGACGACTTTCTCACTGAATGCCTCTACTGGGACAAAACTGTTTTGACCGATAGGACGCTGACTTCAAACAGACCAGATATAATCTTAATAAACAAAGCCCAAAAGAAAACCTTTCTAATTGACATAGCAGTGCCAAATACCAACAATGTCCTAGAAACGACACACACTAAACTTGCTAAATACGCAGATCTAGCTCACGAGATAAAATAACAATGGAGGCAAGATAATCTATATTTACTCTCTCTAGTTATTTCATCCACTGGAATTGTCCCTTTAACACTGTCCAAAAACCTTAACGCATTGTGTATTTCCTCCTGGACGATTGTCACTATACAGAAATCTGTTATACTGAATACATGCAACATTGTTCGAAAGTTCCTAAATCTACCATAGCAAAATTCATCTTGCCTTCAGGCCGATGAAATTGACAACACCGCTATCAGCGAGAAAAACAGAATAATAATAATAATAATAATAATAATAATAATAATAATAATAATAATAATAATAATAATAATAATAATAATAATAATAATAATAATAATAATAATAATAATAATAATAATAATAATAATAGTGGCATACAATAAGTACATCATAAACATATTTACAAATACTCTATAATCTACTTAGCCTTTTAAAATACTCATTAATAGTGTATGGTTCAACGTTTAGCATGAGTTTAAATATTGCTTTCTTCAACAATCGCTTTTTTATACATGGTAAGTTTGTGTTTGGGATATGTATAGTAAAGTATAGTTGTATGTTCTAATAGAATATGCATTTTGTAATTTGCAATAACTAAAAATTTTTTAGTATTTAAAATAAATACAATAACCATACTTGGATATATATAGCACATATAGTAAGTATTTTCATTTCCTTAAATTTTCCTTAACAGGATTTCCTAAAATTAACCTTTAAAATCGTTCTAGTTGCTCTTTTTTGACTAATTTTAATAGCGTATGGACATAACGCTATAATGCCTGTGACTTAAAATTTGCATAATATACCATTTATGGAGTTTGATTGTTTACTTATTTTGAAAAAATTCCCAACATCAGCTTTGTTTAGTTTTCCAGCAATAAAGTCTATATGTTAGTCCCAGGTTAAGATCTGGGGTCGTATTTTCGAAACCATGCGAGAATCTTCGTATGCGAACAAAGTCGAGCGGCAAAATTCGCACACGAATTAAAAAGTGCATTTTTGAACAGCATTCGAAATTTCATTCGCATGCGAACATGAAATGTAGTGGCAACGTAGCAAAGTCGAGTGCTATTGGAGGCCATGCCAACTGGGATGAAGACGATAAACATTTTTTTAACCTAACCTAAAATTTAAGTTTAAAAACATCAGGGAATATTGAGGTTTTTTCATGGCGTTTCTTGGGATTTTGCAAATTGACTTTTTCTTAAATGAATTAAAAAAATAAACAAAATATTGCGGTTTTGTGTCGAGTTAGAAAAAGAAAGTACTAATTTCATTTATGGAAGAGCACCCGAAATTAAAGTCGGGCAAATTCACCCACAATTTTTCGGCTAAAACTGCACAAACCTTGTGGATAAAAGTAGCGGACAGATTACACAGTCTCCGGAGCACATAAAAAATATATCAATTCTATCGCAATAGGCTTGCTTAATCTATATAATTTATTAAATTGAGCATCAGAATACATTTCAAATGGGTCAAGAAATGGAGAGTACATCCTATTCCTTCTATCTGTCAGAGTTTCAGTCTCTTCCAGTGCATCGACGTCGTTTCTTTGCACAAGATTGTTTAATCTTGCCATTTGATTATTGTTATTTTTTTTTCAATAAACAACAAAAAAACACTACGAAAATACTTAACCAACTCACAAAAAAAAAAACAAAGCTGGTTTAAAATCAAAACAAGACAAGTGGCAGAATCGCACACGAACTTTGAAATTCGAATGGTATATACCCATTCGAGACACCGCATGCGAAAAAGTTCGCATACGAAGCGGTCGAAAATACGAATATCGATTTTTCGTGCGAAATCCTCTAATTTCGTATGCGAATCAAAGTCGAATGGTTTCAAAAATACGGCCCCTGATCTTATTTTTTTCCTTCGGATATATATATGTTCTAATATGTTTAATGTAAATTTTTAAGTTTTAAAAAGTACTATGTTAGTCTTTGATTTATTAAAAAAAATTAAAGTCGAGGGATATTACAAGAAAACTATACTCATGGAAGTCTTTGAATTCTTTCATGTAAATAATGAATAACGGCGCGATACCACTGCTGCAATTTCTGAAAAGACACTATCATAACCTTTTCCATTAGCTCCTTTTGTGTTGAATTCCAGATAAGTATGATCTAGTCTACTTTAATGTTACATCACGAATTCTAATATAATATAATAGTATAAGAATAACTTATATTTTTTTTTTGAAAATTTCATAATTAAATAACAATAATAGTAATAATAATAATAGCCTTGCTTAAATCGAGATATTAACCCATTGGGAGTTCACCTCTATCCAAAGCTTTACTCTCGATTTTTCCTTTAAATAACCATGTTGTGATTTGCTTAGCAAGTTATTAGAAAGAATAAAATTTAAAATTCTATCGCGCATAACCCTTTTAAACACTTTTGAAAATGAAGGTAACAGACTAATTGATCTATAATTCTCAATATTAAATTTATCTCCCTTTTTATACATATGTGAATATAACAATTGATAGTTTAAGTTGCTGAGGTAATTTGCCAGACTTAATTGAGTTATTATTGCATCGTGATTACTTCTGTGCTTATTTTACATATTTCTAACTATGCAAAAAAATTCTTTGTCATCAATCAATTCTACAGGATTACTTACAGAACTCGAAAAATTCATCCATTATACCAAAGACGCTGGTCATACACTTTTATAAAAGGTAAAAAACACGAAATCTACAGCATCACAAATAGATATATACTTACAGAGTTATATGAAGTAGCCGTGGAAAATGAAATATGTAATTGTTTTTATAGTAACTTTGGTGTTGCTTCGGTGACATATTTGTTGAATTTGTTTGCAACTTTATATTTGTTACCCTCTATAACATTGCTTTCATTAGCTTTCCTCAATAATTCATTTACCTCTCCCCACGCACTCCTTGTTTTATTGTAACCGCTTATGATTTTATTGCTGTATTAATAAAATTAATCTTTTTGTTAGTTAATAGTTCATCATGCTCCTTTTTGAATTTTACATATATGTCCTTAAACATACTATTTGTATTTTTTAAGAGATATAGTCTATCTAAATTAATTTTGCAATTTCCAATTTCTTGATCACACTGCCAAAGTTTGGATTTATTGTTATTCTTAATGCTTTTAATTTTTTTTTGAGGCTGTACAATTTATAGACAATAATATTTTCAAAAAAATTTTATTGTTCATCAAAACAACTGTCTTCTATTTGATATAATTGTGCCCACTTATATATACTATGCCTTCAGCATGTCCATAAACAATATTTTGTTTTCTCGATGAATTCTGGTCTATTTTCAATATTAAGAGACAATGTTAATTTTTTCAAAAGGTGATTAAAAATATGTTAAATAAGTTAAAATTAGTTATGATCTTATCTATATATTTTTTGCTATCTTTTGTAATGCTAGTTTACTTTTTAATAGGATATTGTAATCCATATGCGTTTAATAGGTTAATAAAATGTTGAGTTTTTTTTAATTTTTTATAAAAAGTTAATATACTATATATAAGTCACCTGCTATAATTACAAGTTGCTTTTCTGGTAATAAAGATATCAGCAGTTTTAAATTTCTCCATACAAATGTCACTGCATATAGTACAATAAGTTTTTTTAATTGCACTTTTCTTGAACCTTTTATCTTTAACGTGAAAATGTTCGTTAGTTCTTTGATAAAATAAATTGATTAAATGATTAAAACATAGCGATAATAAATCAGAAACAAACTAATGACAATGCAGGTCATAATATTGCACACCAAGTTGATAAATCGATGATATATTTATATAGTCGCGACGGGTTCTCCGATACAAGCGAGAGGAATTTGCGAACCGTGAAAGATTCTGTGTGTTAAATCGTTGAATGGTTGAGAGCAAGTCAGTGCCGAGTGCATACCATGCACCGCGAATCCGCGACGAAATCCTAAATGGTGACTTAACGTATTTATTACCGCGCATACCATCTTGAAGTAACCTATGCCAGGAATGAGCTTGCTACTTTTTTCTCTTAGCTTCTATAGTTGTTTTGGAATTTATATTAAGGTCTTTAATTTTATCTGAATTTCCTATATTTTCATATATTTATGTTTGCTTTCATCAAGGAAATCTGAAATAAATAATACGTATAGTTTTTCAATTTATTTTTAATGTGGTAGTATGTTAGGAAATCATCATGTGATTTACTATTCTCAAGTCAAACTCTCACTAAAAATGTGGTATGAAATTTCCTCCTCTGTACCGCAATTCGGACAGAGCATGAGACATTCGGAGGACTTTCTCTGCTACCAAGAAGAACGAAGGTGCTTTAATGATTGAAGACGAAGGATAAATGCCTGGTTAGGCAGTAACGCTCAGTTTGGATTTCCATCAAGTCTTTGATGCACTATCAGCTGTTAGAAGTTGCCTTTCTTTGAAGCCGTTATGATCTGGTATCATCTCCTTGTTCTGTCCTCTTCCTTGTTTTTTTCCAGGCCCAATTATTAAGTTCCTGGAAAATTTGTTTTTTACTGAAGTCGAGACATAGCTCGGGACCTACGAAAGGGCTGATAGAATCTTGTCTTGCTAGTTCGTCAGCCCGTTCATTGCTCTCGACACCTTCGTATCCTGGAAGCCAGGTCTTACTTCATTGTTTGCTGCCAGTGTTTCCAATGCGCCTATGCACTTCTGGACTAGCGCTGAGCTGGCCCTGCGTTGTTTTCAGATCGCCTTGAGGGCAGATGGACTATTAGAGTAGATACAAATCCCCTCGTTACCTTCTAATTCTTTCTGTTTGTTCGCTACTTCAAGTCTAATAGACTTTTGCTTGGCAGACTGTACTGTGTTTCCCTAGCGGAAAGGATTCCCTTGTACTTGTTTCTAACCTTTACGCTTCGGCTCCGGCTGTCACTAACCGAGAAGGAAATAAAATAATTTTCAAAATAAATTATTGGACATAATAATGTTTAATCAAATACACAGTCCAAGTTAGCTTAAATAACTATACATCAATCCGGGAAATCAGATTCTTACTAACATTTTTCGAAATTAAAAAGTAGTATCTATTTTTTTCGTAGGTCACTTTTTTCTTTACTGGAGATGGTTATAAATTTAAAGTGTGTAGAGGGGTAGGGTTTTTCTGAATCCCCAGCATCTAAGGGGAGTGCAAGACTTAATGTTACACCACGTAGAACCGCGTAACTGCTTCTACTATTGACTTCGAAGGACCACAACCATAAGTTGAATTTTATCCCAGGAAAGGCAAAAGGTACATTAAAACACACATAAGGGTGGCTTCTTTACATTTCTTTAATATTGTAAATTAAATCTGTTTTTTTTTTACACAGCACTACTTCAAATGCACAATACTTATAAATAACTTCTAATACTAAAATTACTTCCACTTTTAACAACAATTGGAGTACAGAGAAAAAGTGCTAGTAAACAAGCCAATATTTAAACTTTTTACTATTTTTAGAAATTCCGGGAAATATTTCTTATACAGAGATCAAGCGCATTGACGAGCGCATCGTGAGAGATGAGGAACTACTAAAAACTTTCTTCGCGTCTGGAGCGGCTTACATAGTCGTTAAGCACGATTCGTACTTATTAGTGAATAGCGTATTTGCTGCCAATATTTAATTGTGACTTTGACAGTGTTGTGGTTCTCACAACAGTGTGTGTGTGTGTATGTATGTCAGTTGGAATGTGCCACAGAATAAGATATAATATATCCGATAATTGATTGTACATTAGCATATTAAAATTGCTTTATCTAAGTTATCAATATTATATTTTTTAGTATACGGTTTAACATTTATTACTATTTAGCCGTAATATCAAAATCTAAGGAGTCCCTAGCTTGTCAGTAAGATGAACTGCTCCAAAACTGGCACTGTCTTGAACCAATGAACTGTCGAACCAGAGAAAAACAAACCACCGAGAAGCGACAAAACCCGCATTTACCGTTGATTTTCTGGGGTCCAATTTTGGTGCCCTTGAGCGGGCTTAAATGACTAGCGCTACATATAAAGTAACGGAGAAAAATCGTTTTGGCAATTTAATAGTTCCGTACACGGAGAGAAATACGACAATTAATAGATTAAAAATTTTATTGGGAATTTGAAATGAAAACTATTACATTATTTTACTGTTGGTATAGTGAAGTTACCTAAACTATACCGGGTGACACAGGAAAAAGGGAACACGCAACAACTTTTTTATTTTTCAAGATAAACAAATGTATGAAAAAATATACTGGGTGTCCCATTTAAAATAAGAAAGTTCTTGTCATTTCCGGTTCAACCGGAAGTGATAAAAAAACAATTGAATACGTCAAAATATGCCTTTATAACCATTCTATTAACATACCAAATTTCATTTGTTTATCTTGAAAAATAAAAAAGTTATTGCGTGTTCCCTTTTTCCTGTGTCACCCGGTATAGTGCCAACTATAAAAATTACAATTTAGGATAAATAATGAAAAAACAAAAAATCTTCTAAAAAAACTTTCATTTTTTGAGGAAATAATATTGGCTCATTGTATAATGAAACACAAAAATACATTGGCAATAATTAAATTAAACCTAGGTACATTTATACATTCCGCAAAATTTTTAGTTTTCAAACATTTTTATCTTTATTTGTTTTTAAGACCCTATTATTATATTTAATGGTGTAAAATATTTTCAATATTTTCAACCTATTTTCAACCATAAAAAATTTTAAGATAAAGGTTTTTGGAAAATGTGCACAAGGGTATTCATAATTAATAGTTTTCATTATGTTAAATAAATTGTTAGTTATTCCCTGGTTTATGCACATTTTCTCAAAATTACAATTGAATATTTCCTTTAATTTAAATATATATTATGAAATAAACCCTTCTGGCGGAGATTGTAAGCCACCAAAATTACATATACTGGAATTATAAGCCTTAAAATGAAGAAATAATCTATTTATATCAATTTCATCACACATTTTGCCGAAATTGGTGCAGGTATCACAGTTAATATGAACTTCAAGTGCTCTTTTCATAATATCTCTAGCCACAAACATACCGAAAGGCATTTTCTGTGGGAATATGGTCGGCCTTATAACCAGAGAAAAACAAACCACTTGAACCACCAAAAAAAACCACCACAAGTGGTTTGTTTTTCTCTGATATTACCGGACTAACCGACGGCTGGCAGGGGACCGGCAATAAGACAGGTATACCAAATAAGCTCGCACATGCGTAAGAAAAATCGGTCCCGGCTTTGTCCCTTCTCGGTGGTTTGTTTTTCTCTGGTCGAACTATCATCTGTATACTGTGAAATTAAACCAAACGGAAATTCTATACTGACAGAATTCAAGTAAAATAGAGACAGGTAAATTTTTGTCACTGTAACATTTGCCTTATAATTTTTTAAAGTCTTTAAGCATATACTGATAGAAAACTAAACAATAAACATATACTGATAATTAACTAATTTTTTTATAAATCATATTTATTATGTAGATATATAGGTTCAAGTATTTTCCTAAGACTTCTCAAATAAATTAGTACAAGACAAGTTAAGATTGTACAAGTGGCTATGGTATCTAGCTTTAAGTGTTCATCATTATAAAATATAGTTTAATTACTTGCAATAAAAAACTAGTACACATTTTCATCATCATCGTAAAAGAAAGATAAAAGGAAATAATAATACGTGGTAGATAATTGTACAATTTAATAGATGTGATGATGAAACTATTATATGTTTTATTTAAGTCCTGGTATCATGGAAGTATACAATGAGTAGTATACAATATACAAGTATAGTGTACAGTGCATTTACGATGAAAGGAACAGATTGCACAAAAGCGCGTTTTTTGCAATAAAAATTTTCTGTACAGGGTTGCTCAAGTAGAAACTATAGCGGCAACATTAATTTTTTTTAAATGGAAAACCATGTATACCATGACATTTTACAATTCTTCTATATATTTTGAATATTTTCGTATTTCATACCATATGCCTAAAGTCAGCGATTTGTCAATGTGACGTAATAGACTAATGAAACATATGAAACTAAAATATAAAAATATATTTTAGATTTATTGCAATTAAAGTTTTCTCTTTGATTTAGTGTGTCCTTTGCAATAAAAATGTTGGATACAGGGTGTCTGAAATAGAAAATATATCGTCAACATTGATTTTTTATGTGATTTCGTAGAAAGTAACTAGTCCTCATTATTTTTGAACAGTTTCGAATTTAAGAACGTACTGGAAAACGGTTTGTCATGCATTTGTGAGTATAATTAGCATATCAATTATCACTCAATAAAAGAAGAAATAAATATCATCGCGAATGCACTGTATATACAGTGAGAGCCAAAAGTCCGGAATAAATTCATTTAAAATTCAGGGATATGTTCAAAAAAAAATCAACTTCAATTTTTGCAATAGAAATATTTATTTTTTATTCTTTATTCTTAAAGAACAGAAAATTCTAGACATATTTCATGTATAATGTCCTATACCTATCTTCATTTGTTTTTGAGTTATTGACAGTTGAAGATCGGCATATTTGCACTTTTGACATGTTATAAAATCCAAACGGTTAGACATAGACAAATAGCGGTTTGCACTTTTTATCGAAGCTTTTTTAAAACCATCTGTTGACACTAGCTAGTTAGTGTCAACAGGTACTGAGAAATTTACGGTTGAATTTCTGAACATACAATAATTCATGCAACTATGTAACACCCTTACTAAGGTAACCTTGTTTTTTGTGTTTTTTTATCCATTGTTGCAATGATGTTGTCATCATTTTTTGAAGTGACAGGTATCAAGCAGTCTTATCCTAGTTTATTGTAAAATTTAATATTGCCTCAAAAGATGAATAAGTTAAGTAAAACTGAGAGAATAGAAATATTAATTATGATAGGATGTGGTGATCGCATTAGGACCCAACACCAGGTTTGTGAAATGTTTAATACCAAGTATCCTGATAAGACAATATCTCAGTCTACCGTTAGCAAACTAGAAAGAAAATTTAGGGAATTAGGTCACGTCAGAGATCGACCCAGATCGGGCCGTCCCTCAATTTCCGAGGAAAAGAAGTTAAATGTTGTTTTGTCCATTGAAGAAAATCCTCATACACCGACTAGACAGGCAGCACTAGATAACGATGTTGGAAAAACATCTTTAAGAAGGATTTTGAAAAAGGCAAAATATCAACCCTATAAATTAAATTTAATCCACGAACTCAACAAAGATGATACAGATCGTCGATTAGAGGTTTGCGAAACTATAATGAATGTCTGCCATAACGACCGTCTTTTTACTCGTAGAATATTTTTTTCTGACGAGTCGACCTTCTGCCTCAATGGTACAGTGAACAGACAGAACTACCGTTACTGGTCTTCCTCCAATCCAAATTGGGTGATTGAAGCTCATACCCAATATCCTCAATCTGTGAATGTTTGGGCCGGCATTATCAATGACAGAGTCATAGGTCCATTTTTCTTCGAAGGTACCTTAACAGGTCAACGTTATTTGGAATTCCTAAGGAACGAACTGATTCCCGCTTTATGTTTGATGTTTCCAAATGCAAATAATCCCAATATTCCAGAAGCTTCAATTTGGTTCCAGCAAGATGGCGCGCCCCCCACACTTCAGCAGAGCCGTGCGCCAATATTTAAGTGAGGTATTTCCGGGTCGATGGATTAGGCGAAGCGGTCAATTGGAGTGGCCTGCTAGGTCCCCTGACTTGACTCCTTTGGACTTCTTTTTGTGGGGTTATTTAAAGCATAGAGTGTATGTAAATAAACCCAACAATTTAGAAGGATTGAGATATAATATAAGAAATGAGATACCTCAAGAAATAATACGCAACGTTCTAAGAGAATTCGAATCAAGACTCGCTTACTGTCAAGAAGTTAATGGGGCTCAATTTGAACATTTAATTCGGTCTAGATTAGAATAGTTTCTTTCTGTTCAACCTTTATACAATACTTTTGATTAAATACATTAATATTTTGAATGTTTTTTTAGATTGTTGACACTTACTAGCTAGTGTCAACAGATGGTTTTAAAAAAGCTTTGATTAAAAGTGCAAACCGCATTTGTCTATGTCTAACCGTTTGGATTTTATAACATGTCAAAAGTGCAAATATGCCGATCTTCAACTGTCAATAACTCAAAAACAAATGAAGATAGGTATATAGGACATTGTACATGAAATATGTCTAGAATTTTCTGTTCTTTAAGAATACAGAATAAAAAATAGGTATTTCTATTTCAAAAATTGAAGTTGATGGTCGTAACTTATTTTTGGACCACCCTGTATACATAAAATTATAGTAAGAAAACCCGCAGTTAAAAATAAAAATCGACGTGTCCGAGCGTTTTTTTTTGAACATACCCCTGAATTTTAAATGAATTTATTCTGGACTTTTGGCTCTCACTGTATGTAGAGGTAATATTCGGATATTTTTAAAGTGGTTGTTATATTATTCTCGACGTGAAAGCCTAGCAGACTCTGATTAGTGTTGTTTAAATATTGAAGAGGGAGCATCATCTTATTATATAGTTCCAGTTAGGCAATGGTGGGAAAATAATTATTATAATTATAATAATTATTATAATTATAATAATTTTTTCCGATGAAAAAGAGATCTTCTTCAATAGCTTGGGCAAATCGATAGGAGCCACCAAAGATCTGTTAATTATAGGAAGCAATGTCACACCGCAGAGCAAGTATTAGAAAGAATAAAACTGCGAACATTTCTTGAGTTTATAATAAAAAATATTACTTTAATATAATTGAGTAATATTTATTAAATAAACAGAAAAACCCACTACATCGAAGGTAGTAGTAAGGTTATCATTGAAAAGAATTTTTTTAAGCTTCCAGATAAGGTATCACAACCAGGAGAGTTACCATTTAGTATGATAAGATTGAGGTGGTTTGGGGGTGAAGGGGTAAGTGAAAACCCCATAATAGCTAATAAGTTTAAAGAATAGCTATTATGTTATTTTGTTTCTCCCTCCCTATTTTATAAATTGTTTTAGTAATTTTTTTTTGTACCTCAGATATAGCTAAGCTTTCAAATTATCAGCCTGTACCTTTTATGAAAAAGTACATTTTAAATAATAGTAACCTTCTTAATTACAATTAGTGTAGATGGGATATAAGTATAAGGGATATAGTAATATGATTATTAAATAGAGTATCCGAAAAACTCACGACCTTATGCTGTTGTAATTTTTAATGAATCAATGGTTATTGATTAAGAGTGAATTTCTCTACTAACAAGTCAAAAGTAATTTCTTATAGAAAAATCATCTCAAAAACATCAATAAGCTGTAAAACTCGCTAAGTTTAAAGTATTATTATGAAAAATGTAAATACGTTAATTATTCTCCTAGTTTTGGTACAATTTTATTAGTATTCTGTAGTTAAAGTTGATTCGTAGGGTTTCCTTAGGGTTCTACTTACGTTTGGTTTATTATTTTTATCTATAGTGTTTAGTTTTTAAGTAGTTCATCTTGTTCGAGTGCCCCATTTTGGCCCCAATTTAGGTTATTTAGGTTATATCATTGCAAATCCCTGTAGTTCTAATTTTCTAGAATTTGTATACTTGCTTGCTTTGACTGTCAGTATTCTCCTAAGATTATTGGTCTCTTTGGGCAAAAACAATGAAGATAATTCTAAATATTTCGAAACTGTTCCATCGGGTTTTAAAAAGGACGCGTTTCGTGACAATTCATTCAGTTTTAATTGTTTAGTCAGTTTTTTAACTTGGAAACAATTAAACGACAGTCAAGGCGAGTTAGGTTAGTGTTCTTGACGTTGACAATAAAAGTATGTTCCCGAATTTCGTTACAATATATTGTCAATCTAAAATAGTGGAAGAAAAGAGTGTATATTTTAATTCTAATATATTTCCGTGATATTAGATAAAACATAGGATAGCGTTTCCCCAAAACAGTATTCCATAAAGAAGTTGACTCTGAAACATCACATATATGGCAATGTTACAACTTCATGCATACCAGATTTGAATAATATTCTTATTAAATATGTTAGACCTTCTGGCTTTCTGGCCAGTTTCATAATAGCCAGAATGCTATTTAAAATTAAGCTTTTTTATTCAAACATTTATCAAGAATCCTTATTAATTTCAAAAATGAGTTGTCATAAGAAAATTCTCATCTGAAAAGTGAAAGTTTTTTCATATTTTATAATAGTAAGTTGACATTAAACCAATCCTTTACAATCTTGAGTTGCTTCTTGATGATATCTGAAAATGTTTCAGAATCAATAATACACGTATAAAAAGTCGTATATATTGTATGATTTTGCTAATTCTAATTGAAATCATTACTCCAGTTGATAGAGCTGAGAAATATATGAGTATGTAATTATTTGTTATGTCGTAAAGGGAAAGTTTTTCAAATAAAACTTAATTTTGTAATTTCTACCGAAAGAGAAATCATCAGTACTGACTGGAAAATCTATAATTCAAATATTGCCGAGGAGAGTAAAATAATTTTGAACTAATATGACCGTGTCCTAAAAGTCTCATTTCTCAATTTTCAATAAACATAGGTGAAACTTTTCATAACATTTTGGCATACAATATTGGACATGCTGGATCCTGCTTTAACAAATATTAAATAATGATAATAATCGAAAATTGGATACGTGAAACGCTATAATATCTGCTACATATTTATATTTCCATTCTTATTTACGTTACTAAGTAACTAATAATTATTAAAGGATCTATACGATTATCTTACGTTTAATATTTAGCCTAAAGCAAATCAAATATTTTATTACAACGTTGCTGAGCTAATGTATTTACAATTGCCGTGCTATGTCGAATAATTTATCTCATGGTACAAGCTTTTGAAAAATTAAATATTAGGATCTTAAATTTTAACTTATAGTATATTTCAATTTCAATGCTGTTGTATTAAAATTTTGCATGATTTACCTGTCATATTGTTAAAAAGAACATAAGTAGATGCATACATTCAAAAAATTACACCATATGCGACTTAAGAACTTAATAATTTTTTAAACTAGAACTTAATTTATTGTTAATTCTTATATACTATCATATAAGCCTTTATCAAAAAATTATTTACTTAGAACAGTTATTTAAAAACATTTCGTTGCCGACTTTTTTTTATCTGTATTGAGTAAGCTACATTAAAAAATATGTTTAATTGAGCCAGAAATCAGTGAAGGAATAACAGAGAGATGTGGTAAGTTAAAATAAATATTAAAGTATAATAAACAATTTAAAGTTGTGAATAATCATCAGAACTTTATAGTCTTTCAACAAAATTCGACCAATAATATTAAAAGTAAACAAAACATATATATTTTTTAATTTTTTAAATTATTAGCATTTTATACTATTTAAATATTTATAACCTTTAATTTTGATTAATAATTAGTTACGTATTTAAAATGATTTTTTTTTAAAACACACTTATTATATCCATTTAAGTTATGTATAATTAGCTATTTTATCGATATTTAATAATAACTTGAACCTGATTTAGAGCAGAATGAGAAAACCGAAAACTTGATTATAAATTTTTACAAAATTTGTCTATAAGTTAATCTTTTTGTATTTTGGCTGCATTTGTTAAACCAAAATATACCGTGTGAGTCATTTATAATCTAATTTCTAAACAGATTTCAATATTTGAGCAACTTTCACGTTCCCTAATGGCTTATGTTCTGAAGCTTCGCAAGCGTCAATTGAGCGTTCGATTGAGTGATGAGTCATAGCTGATTCATCCTCAATCTAATAGTTTTGTTCATTGAAAAAGTAAATAAATTTACTAATATCGCGAAAACTTAAAAAATACCTAAACACTACTTCTATATTAAGTTCCTATATTTTCTTTAGTGGCACCTTAACCGGCTAATAAATCGTCCAATTAAAAACCAACTTAATTTATTGACACTTTAATTGACATTTAACATTGAGTTCAAGACGAGCTCGCATAAGCGCTTAATGGCCTGTTACTGTATATCTACACAATCTTAGATCTTGCTTAGATAAAATATGCATCGGGTAAATAAAATTTATTTTCATTGGAAATTTCGTTAATTTATTATAATGAGGCCAGGTCTAATTAGTGTACGGTCCGGTGTGAAGTGTCACGGTAAATACTATAGATGAAGTGGTTTTTAACACGTTAAAAAGTAAGACTATAGAACCATGTTGTTTTGTGGTGTGGTTGCATAGGAGGTTATTCATTTTAAAATTTAATTAAATAAATTTTGGAATAAAATGTAATAATTAATAAGTTAAAGTTTTAATAATTTAAAGTTTAACGAAGTATATTCGTGTGAGTGAATTTCACGTAGGAGGATGTCTCTTGTGCATGATATAACATCTATATTTGCAAAAATTTTGGTCGTATTTTAAAACTTGTTGTTTTTTTTAATTAATGACGGTGTTTTATTTTAGTTTAGTTGCTCTACAATATTTTGATATTACGTATCTAAATAGTTGGATAGGTCGGGGAGGTATCCAACATTGGACTCCACGGTCTCCCAACTTAAATACGGTCGATTTTTTTTTCTGATAGCTACCTTCAATCTTTAGTTTATAGAAATCCAATTGATGATGTGGAGGAATTGCATAATCGTATTATAGCTTCCTAAATTATAATTCAGCCGACCTCTTATAGAAGAATTTTTGAACGCGTCCCCCAATTAATGCGACGTCGACTAGATGCTTGCATTGACGCTGAAGTTGGACACACTAAACAACTTTTTTGAAGTTTTAGATATAGCATTTCTTAAATAAAAAATAAAAACTTTGTGTTTTATTTTATCATTCAAAATTTTTTTATCTTAAATTAAATAATGCAGTATTTAATGTTTTAAATTCCTGAATTGAAAATCCAATAAAATAAATAAAACTAATATTTATTAGGATAAAAAAAGTATTATCTGATTATCTAGTCAAATATAAGCAATCAGTCGAAGTTTTTTATGCGAAAACCGTGCATCTTGCGAAAAAAGGCATGAAAATCAAATATATTACAAATAAAATAGAAAATTTTAAAATATTTTTAAAATAAGAAAAAGTAGTGATGTAGTCTTTTTTTTACAAAACTGTTTAACTGAATGCCCGCATGCAAGCCATAGTAAAAAATAGATACATAGAAATTGCGTACTAATTATTACAAAAATATCTAGGGGTGTCTTAAACTTATCGAAAACAATATAGTTTTTTTGTTAGAATTGCCCAATCCCTAAAAATCTAAGACGTTTACGACCTATATAATATATATAAACTTTTTTGCTTAATTTCGTCCAAAGAACACGTCCCTGAATTTTGCCGGTATATCAAATAAAAAACATTAACAATCTGCATAATATTAAAGTTGAACTTAAATGAAATTCAAAAATTAATGCTAATACTTGAGGTAGAGTACATACATGTACTGTATCTTATTTTGAATTTATCAGGTTTTGAGCATAGCTTTCTCCAATTTTTGTTTTTGTTATTAGCTTTTTAATTTTTTTAAATCTTTGCCGCTAGGTCTATTCTTTTTCTGCTTTAGTCTTGACACTTATTTTGAAATTTTTTTATTAATAGGATTCATTTAACTTGAGTCATAACTAAGAGCAATAACAGTTTCTTTTGTTTGAAAAAGTTTTATCCCTTCTACTATTTAGTCCTACTCCTATGTTGCCTTATTTGCGTATGACATTTTTATTTTTGATATTCCTCCAATTATTTCTTAAATTTTCGATTAGTAATGACAGATGACTCGCTATAGGCAAGCAATCTAACACAGTTCTCCATATTAACGATGTTTGTTCTTATTTATGTTCTTATAATTCTTAAATATCTTCTTGAATAATTTTGCTATGTTATATATTATTCTCATATTTACTAAATGCGTTCTCTAATTTTCTTTATTTAGCAACTTATATCTTTAAGACATATACCTTTATGTTATTGTTAATTTTTAATTCAGAAAACTGGGTATGATTACATTTTTTATTATTATATTTAAATATAAAATTAAATTATTTAATTTAAATATTTTGTTTCATGTTAATCTATGGAAAATAAAAATTATTTAATAATTAGTTTTTATCAAAAATCCTAATTAGTCCAAAACTATAAAGTATTTATCAATTAATTATCATCTCTTAAATTTAAGTTTTTATTGATATCTTTACTAATACAGTGTTCTTGTTGGGCGTTTTTTTATATTAAATTAAATATTTTGTTCAATTTAATATTTAAATAGGATGTTTTTTTTTTTAAAATAAGGTTTTCTTATTTGAAAAATTCTTAGGAAACATTATTACAACGTCACTAGTTCCAAATATTGTTTGATAAAAATACCAACAAACTTTACTTGTGACATTATATATGTCCTAGCAAGATTTCTAAATTTCTTCACAAAAGGATAAAAGAAACATATTGGCTTTTTAAATACCCTTTGTGGTGATATTATTGACTACACTTATTATAAATTAATTAATAAGCCTTAATTAAACTCTATCAAATGTTTATTGAAAACCTGTGAAATTTTGATTGGATTGACATAAGGCACCCGAAAATAAAATCGTTTAAATTTCAAATGTAATTATTAATATAAGCTTGTATAATGAATTAAACCTATCAAGAATAACAATATTCAATGTATTTATTGAGCAACGTAAAATTTCAGTTAATATCGGGTATAATAAATTCATGTGATTCTACCATAATTGAGCGTCAATTAATACCCCTAGTAATATTTTTATTTAGTAAAAGATTTATGTTTTTCGTTCCAGAATATAAAAATATAAATTTTGTATTTTCCATAAAAATTCTTAGTTTCTTTGTAGCATTTATCATCCTAGAATATCTTAACCCAAAATTTTCAGATTTCTTGTAACAGTGCTATGTAAATTTAAAGATCCGTTTCCCAAACAAAATATTTTGCCATTTAGGCCTAATATTTTCTTTACATTTTTAAATTCCAGATTGCAAAGTTTACTTTACTATACACTTTTATTTTATGAAGTAACAAGTAACCATGACATAATGCAAAAGTTAACGGGTAAGCTGATCACCTATGTCCTTGTAAATAAAATATTATTTTCAAACCGTTTGTCCAGCATGCAAAAATTATAAATTAACTAACCATATATTATATTGTGACGTGGGTAATAAATTGATTCTTGTGACAAAGAACTTAATATTTTTAGTCATTTATGGAACAATTCAAAAAGTTTTTAGCTTATGGAATTTAATTGGCACGTTTTATAGGATATAGGTATAGGTATAGGTATAGGTATAGGTAGGTATACTTGCATAATAAGCTTTTTAAAAATCATTATTTTTGTTTATTTTTAAAGTTTTTTATTTGTCACTTTGAAATATTTTAACCTTGCTTTAGAATCTTTTAACCCAATTTAATATCTGCCTGCATAAAGATTTAAATTGAAGGAAGGCCCAGTGGTACTTTTGGCTATAATACCTAATATAAGTGTGTACTATGGCAAGTGTTTCTAGTAACACACACACATACTAAGCTTTTTTTTCTGCTAAGTTTCCCTAAATTACTTTTGGTTGTTCCTCTGAACTGTATGGTTTTTATACCAATACACATCAACATCGGCTCTGGACATTTAGGTATTTAAAGTGATATATCTTTTGTCTTTTATTTTTGTAAGGATATCAGCTTCTACAAAACTTCATTAAATTGGGCTTCGACTGATTATCATTCATCTCAGATTTTAAATTTTCACTTTATTGTACTTGTGCACTACTTTTATGAAGGTAGAAAGTTTGTAGTTTGGGACTGTATTTAAGAAATTATTACAACACAGCTTTTGTAATAAAAGAAATAAACTATAAGAAAATAGGAACGCCATATATTGTAACCAAAAATTGGGACTGACCATTTTCATTGGGGTCAGGCTTGCTTCTGATTTAGTATTGTATTAATATTGGCAGCATAGCTTCTGGAAAGCCTTCCCAGTCACTCACACTAGTAATTTAAAGTAGTTATTTCGGATACCGGTGGTAAAATAAGGTCGCGTGTAAAATTTAAATCAGCTTGACCTACTTGCTCTGGTCGAAAGTAAGCCGTAATCTATATTCTCGCACCAAATTGCGCATTGTAATGACTTCGCCTTAGGCATACCCAGTAAGAAAAATATATGACTCTATATTATTAGACGAATAATTATTAGAAAATAAACTATTAGAAAATAAAATGACGTGTACAAACATCACTTTTAAAACAAATTTAAAGTCGTTTGAAGTCGTATGACTTGTTAAACTATTTTCCATGTATATACAGTGACCGCCTAAAGTTCCGCATAAATTCGATAAAAATTAAAGACATGATTTTTTGAGAAAACGCTCGGATCCGTCGATTTTTATTTTAAGTTGCGCATTATTTCACATAAATTTTTGTATACAGGGTGAAACAAAAAAGATATGTTGTGATCGGTCATTTTTTTAAAAGGAATGCTATATTTTTTATTGCATTTATGAAATATAGGCGAAATTCCAAGCAGGTTTCGTATAACACACCTTATCTCAAAACTCAACTGTTTCATACATTTAACCAAAAAGAAACCAAGTAAGTACGTCTATTTACAAATTAAGATAAAATCGAGGATAAAATGTAATAAGTTCTGAAAACTCTTATTAATGCATCAAGTGTTCAAACTGATCCCCATTTACTTCTTGGCAGAAAGCAAGACGGTTTACAAACTCATGTTACAAACACTATCAATTATTTCGGGTGATATACGTCTAAATTTCATATCTAATTCTATTTTTCAAATCTTCTTCGTTGTTTGGCTTCTCAATATAAACTTTACTTTTCAGGTACCCCACAGAAAATAGTCGCAGGGATTTAGGTCTGGTGACCTGGCCGGCCACTCTATTGGCCATCTTCGTCCTATCCATCTTCCTGGGAACACTGCATCTAAGTAATTACGGACATCTCGAAAGAAATGTGGCAGTGCGCCGTCTTGCTGAAACCATTAATTAATTATCTGTCGGGACAGCAGGGTCTTGTTCGTCTAGGTATAGGGCAGCCAAAGCAGGGATAAGATTTTCTTTAAGAAAATTCAAATAGCCTTGTCCTGTTAAGTTTTCTATGAAAAAGTATAGCCCTATTACTTTATTTTCCACGATACCAGCCTAAACATTAATAGATTTACGGTACTGTGTATGAGCCTCAGTTGCCTTGTTGTATTTGACACTGACCAGTACCGACAATTTTGCCGATTTACGACACCGTTTAACCAAAAAGTGGCTTCATCTGAAAACAAAACTCGTAACACAAACTGACGGTTATTATTGCAAATGTTCAAAGGATCAAAAGTGATAAGAATGTTAATGTTAATCTGGTCTGTCAGTTTTTTTTTGTAAATTATTGTTGCTAAACCATGGCCTCAAGTTATAGATTGCTCCATAGTTGCAAATTACTTAAACCAATGTTGGTACCAGATAGTACCCAGTAGTTAAACCCAGCATGTCAACACCTAGGTACTTGACAGATAAATGCATTCCTTAAAATTTGGAGGGAACTGACAATCCTATTTTTAATAGATTCATTCTTTATCTGGTTGTAGAGTATGACAGATAGTTTCGCTTAATGCGGATGTGAAAAGGTAGACCCTATCTTAGCCTAATCTTTTTTGTAGTTACTAGTATGTGCTAGGATAGCTTAATTGCTGATTTTCTAAGTAGGCCTAAGAGTTTATAGGGCTCCTTGTTTTTGTTGTGTTAAATAAACCCCAGAAAAGGCCACATTCCATCTTCGGTAAGTTAGCACATGTTACATGCCTAAGTCATTTTCCTATTTTTTTCATCTAATTAATTTCTTATTTGCGTGCTTCTCGGTTTAACTCAAAAGAACATCAATGCATCTAACTTTTCAGAGAGCAATTTTATAAAATTTAACTTACTTAACCACACAAAAATGCCATAAAATTGACAGCCATGTCGAACCTCATGTGTGGTGCCCATTTTTAGGCCTTCCTGTACCTTCTGCTTATCCTCTGCTTCTGCTTTTGCTGCATTTTTATTGTTACTGCTTCCACCTTACTTGCTACTCCACGTGTTACCACATCAAGTCGCTTGGATCATCACCTCCGGAACCTGCATTCCTCCCAATCGGCTACACCTAATACTGATTGCCTTCCACTACCTGCTAGACATTCTGGAAGCATCCTAACTGGTCGATCTGCTGCTGCCTCTTTTGACCCAAACGTATAGCTGCCAACAAAGGAGCCCCATTCAGATCAGGTGGGCCCTGCTACCAGTCGGAGAGACTCAGAATTTCAGGTAGCCCCTTTTTCTTTTTGGCTTGGTTTCTCCAGGTATTGATTTATCGGTTCGTCGCAATTCATAGATTTTTTTTTTTGAATTAATATGTAAAAATAATCACAGATTTTAAATTCAATTTAGTTAAATTGTTTATATAACCACCATCACTGATTGGATTTGAAATTGGGAACTGAGTATATACGTATATGCGAGGTATTATCAGATGTACAATTAAATAAGGGTTAAGTGCTAAATTTTACTTTATTTTCTTTCTCATAACTTTAAACGTAAAGAGTATTAGAGCATTACTGCCTTTGTATTTATTTTTTTTTTGAATTGAGGTTATAGATTAAATTAGTTGTCAATTATGACATTGATTTATCTTTCAATACTAAAGCTGGGTTTAACGATATAAAGCTGCGTTTTCTTTGCGTGCCCTAATTAAAGGCTAATAATCATAACCCTGGAACCCACATTTAGGCATTGTGCGAGAAACAGTGCAATAGAGATTCTTTACAAGTGCAACCATGAAAATAGAAACAATTGGTAGTGTTTATAACATTATTTTTATCCTCGATTTTACCTTAATTTGTAAATAGACGTACCTACTTGTTGTTGGTTAAATGTAAATATTTCTGAAACAGTTGAGTTTTGAGATAAGGTGTGTTATACAAAACTTGCTTGGAATTTCGCCTATATTTCATAAATACAATAAAAAATATAGCATTCTATTTAAAAAAAATGACCAATGACGTCATATCTTTTTTTTTCTTCCACCCTGTATACAAAAATTTATGTGAAATAAACTTAAAATTCAACGGGTCCGAGCGTTTTCTCAAAAAATCATGTCTCTAATTTTTATCGAATTTATGGGGAACTTTAGGCGGTCACTGTATAAAAATACTGTAGTTATATTTTCGAAAGTTTAACCTCTCTCAATTAACCTCTCCAGAACTAAAATCTTACTGAGATTAATAAAATTCGTTAAAATACAAGATATATTATTAAAAAGAGTCTGGAAAATCGTGGATGGAAAACAAAAGACATATTTGACAGTCTTTCCCAAAATCCAGCAGTTCTCTTTATAGTGGTATTAGCATAAAATGATTTTACGACAGTGCAATAACATGCATTGCCAAGAGCCCAAGAACTCGGAGCCGAGAGAAAATGACGCAGTAGCTTATTAATGCCACCTTTGAACGGATTTGAACGGCCTTCGACATAGCAGGTCCTGCTCCTACGAGCAGTTTTTGGTAAATATTACTTTAGTAACTGGTTTAAGATTTATACCACTCCAACCCAAAAAGCGACCACGATAACCGAAATGCTATTCCAGTAAAGTTCCAGTTGAAGTATTCTCTTAGGTATATCAGTTAAAGGAAATTAATAAGCCGTGTGACAGAATGGTTGAAAGACTTAATCGCAGTTGGAAAACTTCTTTAAAAATTATTATGGTAAATTCTAACCAAACTAAGTGGGATACGTGTATACAACTCTTACTATTTGTATATGGTTCTTCTATTTATGAGCGTACGGAAGAAACCAGGATACAGCGATCTTCCCAAAACTTCGCTTACCTCTGGATATTACCGGAAGACCCGAGAAGGCTGACTCTTAAGGAATACATTGACCAATGAAGAAGCATGGGACAAACTTCATCTTAAAAAAAAAGAACATAAGTTACGTACATACGTTATAACATAAAAATGAGACACCGGTTTTAATTCTAGGAACAGAGTTCAATTATACACAGACGACAAAGGGTAAGTTACGAAGTTTTAAAAGGATTGGGAAGGTTCCATTTCATAGGGTCACCAAAATCAACGACCACGTATCGGATTTAGCAATGTCCGACAACGAAGTTTGTAAAAATGTTCTGCCTAGTGCCTTATCATGACTCAGGTAGCCTCATCTTTAATCGTTTTATTGATCGTGGTGATCAAACTTAAGAGATAACCAATATTATGAGAATGGATACACGTTATTTATTCTTTTGTTTTTGTACCATTTTGCTCTTATTTTGTAGTCTAGGTTAGTTAAGTTTAAATAGGGTTCTACTCACGTTTAAATTATTAGTTTCATCTACAGAGCCTAGCTAGTAGTTCATCTTCTTTGAGGGTTCTATTTGGAATTTTGTAGATATTATGTACTTGTTTGCTTTGACTGTTACTACGTGAAATTATTGGTCTCCCTCATCAAATGTGTTAAATTCCATGCCTTGCAGGTGAAAAGTTTGTAATGTGTCGTTAGCAATAAAAGGAGTGTATTCTTGACTTAGAAAGGGTATTGCTAACAAAAGGATATTCAGTTAAATTTCAAAAGGAATCACCTAAACCTTAAAATAACTTAAAAAAAAACAGTTTCAAGGTTAAAATGGTTGAAAGTATTTGACTTGGTTTATCCTTAACATTTTTTGTTTACAACATTTTTCCAACCAACCCATAATTCTAAATTATCCCCTATTATAGGTTAAAATGAGTTATTTAAATGGAATAGGGTGGAATGGCAATAGAAACTTTAATTATTTTTAAATGTTTTAAGTGAAAATTTCAAAAAGATTTTCGAAATAGGACGAGTTAAGATCTATTCTTATTGGTGAATATATAAATTGCTAAAACTCAAAAATAAGTTCTCTTTAAATTTAAACAATTTTGATAATTGATGTAAACTACATTCCTTTACATATTTGGATCTCTGACTTATCATCTTTCTACGTAATCATGGTTAGCAGACATTTCCTAAAATATTCTTTTATGGTTCTCTTGATAGAACCAATTTTAAAACTTCGTTAATATTGTACGATTATTGAAATTAATACTCTAAATATATTTTAATATAACAGATCCTCCCTTCTACTGCTAAATGAATAGGTTTGGGTTTGGAAGCAACTTCTTTTTTAATTTATCTTTTTAAGGCATTATCCTTCAAATCCCGCTTAATTTTAGAAAATTTATTACCACTAATTTTGGTCTATTGAACCTTTTTATTTCTCTCAATGTCACTCTACAATAAAAGATGTATAAAAAACATTAAGACTTTTAACTGAGTGTTGATTTGAACGTTGTTTATAGAACTTAAGACAAAGTTAGCAAAGGCAGTCTTGGTGAAAAAGATTTTTTGGTAAATTATATTTCCCATACGTTATCGTTTAGAGACTTTCTTTAAAAAAGAACTGTTGCCTGGCTTCTGCCCCAAATAGAGGGGAACAGAAAATAACTGAGAAAACCGATGGAGAGTTCTGGTGTACTGCAATATTTTATTTTACTTTGACTGAAGGACTTATATGGCCCTGAAACCATCAGCATGATTAATGAAGTTAATCCAAATTTATTTACATTAATTTATTCTATTTAGCAGATAACTTCACTTATTTTTTACAAATATTAACGATGATTTTTGATGATAGTCTAAAAACAGAGTTAACTACCACTGTTGTTCACCTGTTGCATAAATATATAAAAACCGATCTCAAAACTAGATAAATTTATATGTAAAGGTAGCGTTTCAACTGGGTACTCAATGTATAAGGACAGATATGGATCTCCAAGCGTGTGGAAAAAGAGATTCGTCTTGATATATTATTTCATAAATTATTTTTTCACGATTAAAAAATAAATAATTCGTGAAATACTTTTCTGTTCATGGGCCGCCACTACAACTCGATTTTCATAACTAAACTCGACCGAGTGACTTTTTATCCGTTTTACTTAGTAGGTTATCAAAAGTACTTAAAATTATAGACATAAACGTAATAATAGAATGTCGAAAATTATATTAAAATTTCACGTTGATGAATAAAAAGGTGTGATTGAGGAATAACTCAAAAACCTATTGAATTATTTCTCACTAGACCCTTAGCTGAGGCTTGTTAGATGACCTTTAATTTTGTTCGTAGAATGAAGAGTTGGCAAAGTTTGAGAAAGCAATGATAGTAGTTTCAGCAATCTTTCACTTATTTTTTAAGGATACGTATGTTATATAAATTAATATAAAAAAAATCAGTACCTATAGAAGTAGTTTCAAAGACTATAGGTATATTTATTTTTATCTTTCAGAAAATAGAAAAATTAATGAGAGGTTTGCACTATGAGAATATGGCCTGACAAACTGAATAAAAGCTTAAGCAATCTTATAGGCTAATGAAAAAATAAATACATAAATGAAAAACTATAACAGAATAAAAAGTAGATAATGCGAACATTTTAAACATCAAGAATAACATCTTATTTAAGGTATATTTAAATTAAAAGAAAAATTGATAAAATGATAGAAAATAATTTAAAGAGAAATTTATCGAAAAAGTTATTATTTTATACCATCTCACTTTCACACTTATTTCCTCAATATTGGATATGTAAAAATGGTACATTTATTGGCACTGAAAAATTTAACCTCTAAATATCTTTTTTTAAATATATCTTTTTTAATAAGACATTACACACCCCTGACAAGCAAATTAAATTAATATAATCCAAACTGCATTAACAACAACAATTTTTTTCTTGGGAGCGTTGCATGAAAAAATGTATCTTGAGCTGACAACAACATGTATACGCCGCAACAACAAACATAAAAGTGACAGTACCACTGGTATAGGTACTGCGGTTATAACTTATGCAGTTCTCGGAACTGCAGTTCCATTAAACTCTCGCTTTTATGGCTTTTTCATTTTATGCATAATCGTTAAGGCCCGATTTCGCGCTAAGGAGACGCATTTGCCATTAATCTTTTGGCAAATCTTTCTAATGAGTACGGTGGTCTTTAAAATAGTTTAAATAAGTATTATATTTAGTTATTTAAGCAACTAAGATAAGTTGATTTTCATTTGACTACACTAATAAATTTATCTAGAGTTTTAATGGGATACAAGTATTGCAGATAATAAGATCTTTAAAGATAGATGTAGATACAGATAAAAAATAATATTTAAATGTATAAGACCATATTAGTATATACAGGATGGTCAGTCTATAGTATAAGTATTTTTTTTTTTTTTTTAAATTTATTGACCTTGTGCTGAACACATTTAGTCACGAAAAACCTCTATATAATTTTTTAGTACTTAAACTAAATCGGACATCACAAACGACCATGCCAAGTCTGGGACTCGAACCCAGGGCCACACGACTGCTAGGCAGGTATGTACCCACCGCGCTGCCGGGGCCGGCATAGTATAAGTACGGTAATATGGTTTGAGGCCCTTTTTTAAAAAAAATAAAAAAATGCTCAGACCCGTCGATTTTTTATTTTAAGGGGACAAATGTTTTTAATACTTTCGACCCCTTAACATCAACCCTTTAGCGGGGGTTGCAACCACTGTTTAAAAACCACCGGCTTTGGTTTTTAAATTTGAGCTACGCGTCACCAAGCAAAGGAATTCTAAACATTTTACTGGATATTTTAAGTGTGTGAGTAAAAAATTGTTTTTAAACTATCAAAATTTAGTCAAGAATACGACTTTATCTTCAGCAAACAAGTTTATGTTAATTATTTATTTCTGTGCTTTTCTTTCGATTCGATAAAAATGGTTTATTCTATTGCGGAGAGAGTGGAAATTATTGAGGTATACTTTATAAACAATCAATGTGCAAGACTAGCGGCAACTTTGTTTAATGAGAGACATGTAGATAAACACGTACATCATGGTTACATCCTAGAGATAGTGGCAAAATTTCAGGAAATTGGTTCGGTGGCAAATAAAAAACAGAATATTGAAAATCCAGTGAGAAATGAGGCGTCGGTGTTCTCGGTGAAGTTAGTATGAACCCTACATTAAGTGCCAGAAAACTTTTTCATGCAACGGGAGTCCACTATACAGAAAATTCTAAAATATAATAAATGACGCTGATATAAAATTCTACTTCTTCAAGAATTAAATGAAGATGATAACGACCGCCGTTTACAGTTTTGTGAAATAATGTCCGAACTAATTTTAAATAATCCCAACTATCTTTTAAACATTTGCTTCTTAGACGAATGTTCATTTTTCGCAATGGCACTATTAATAGTCATAAGTGTCGGTACTGGTCCGACACGAATCCAAGGATCTACCACGAGGTTCATACTTAACACCCTCAAAAATTAAACGTATGGGTTGGTATTTTTGGTGGTCACATAATTGGACCATTTTTCTTACCAAGATATTTAAATGGGGATACGTACTTAGACCTTTTAAGGAATGCCATTAACCCAGCATTGATTGAAATTATGGAAAACGACCACCTACGGCTACCATAAAGAAAATGCGATATTTCAGCAAGACGGGGCTTTTCCCCATTATGCATTACCAGTTTGGTAGTTTTTGGATAAAACGTATCCTGGTAGATGAATTGGGAGAAGGGCTGCTATCGAATGGCCCGCGAGGTCACCTGATTTATCTCCTTTTGATTTCTTTTTGTAAAGGACATCTGGAATCGAAAATTTATGCCACCCAACCTGAATCGTTAGAAGATTTACGGAACCGCACCATTCATGAATACCAACAAATGACATCCGATGTTCTTCACAATGTCCGGGAACACTTAGAACAGTTACTGTACTATTGTATGGAGGTAAACAGTGGACATTTTTAACATTTAATAAGATAATGCGTAAGTACTAATCAATAAAATTAAATTAGATTTCTTTGAAACCCGCTGCTTAAATTTAAAAAACAAAGTGCTATTGGAAAGAAAATTGAATGCCCTTTCAAAAGATTTATCATAACACACCCCTTTCCATTTAAAAAATAAGTTTTAGCTGAGAGGTTGAAGTTGTGTGCTTAAAAATTTAAACAAAAAATCGTTTTTTTTTTTAAAAATCAAAAATCGACGGGTGCAAGCGTTTTTGTTTTGTAAAACAAGATCCTCTTAAAACTAGCGCTAAAAGTATTGTTTGTTTTAAAGTATGGTTTTAAAGTTTCAAAATCTTTGACACGCTGTCATACTGCGAAAAATCAAGTTAGCAATTTCAAACTTGGCAGTTGTAAGTAGAATAAAAAGGCCTTTAAAATAAGCTGTCATTTGACCCCCACTCCTATTTAAGATTTTGAGGGTGGTTGCAACTCCCGCTAAGGGGTTAATGTTAAGAGGTTGAAAGTAAAATTGTCCTCCTTAAATCAAAAATCAACAGGTCCGAGCATTTTTTAAAAAAGAGCCTTAAACCTTCCTGGACTGTTTTTGATAGGCCACCCTGTATAACAGATATATAGACTACATATTTGTGATGATCTTAGAAAAGCTTTCCACTAGGCATCCCATGATATATCAAGTGTCCAAAGCGTATTCGTTATAGTACAAAATATGTAATGCAACATTAAGTTATATCAAGTCATATTTACCTAAAAAATAAGTACAGTTTATTGGTGATAAATACCAGAAAACGAGAACATTTTATTATGCAATCAGTCAGCAGATTGAAAATTCATTATTTAATTTTATATCTATCTAAGTAAAATCTAAATAATTTTTTTTTGCGGTTCTCAAACAGATGATCCTTTAGTAGGATCAAGTATACTTTGATAGCAATAGGAATAGCAATAAAGTTAGTTATTCCTGTTGCTATGAAATGAAGAAATTGTACTGCTGCATTCTTCGATTAAAATGGAATACCATAGAGCAGACAGAGAATAAAATAACAGACTAAAGACAATACAAAGAAGAGCTATTTGAGAACAAAAGGAAAAAACCTAGGACACATATCCTTTTAAGAAGAAGAGACAGACTTAGAAATTAAAAACAGCGATATCAGATTCACGATATTTTCCTGGCGATATTATTAGAATACATATAAGCATTTTGCAATACAACAATTATCAGTCGGGTGATATTCCTAAAGAATGGCTGATTATAACTTCTATTTACCTCCCCACGCAAAATAATGAAGCGGTCATCGTACCATTATGATATATTGTTTTTAAACATAACTCACAGTCACTTAATATAGATATAAAATAAGCACAATTTGGATTTTGTAAAAGATCTAGGCCACGTAAAACCCTTTTTACATTTACATACCCCGGTTAACCAGAAATTCACAGGCTTAATAAAATATTTAACAAAGTCAAACAGCTAATGGATGACTTTAAATAAAATCAAAGAATTTACAGTCACAAATTAAAGAGAATCCCTATATTTCAAATAATGAGCAGAAATACTTATTAGAAGAAATTGAACTCACCTCTACACATACTTCTAAAAAATACTTTGCAATAACAATCAAAATAAAAGTCATTCCGATTAACAATATATAATAACGTATGCAGACGATACTGTGATACTAGCATATAGTCTCAAAAATCTTCAAAGATTAGTCAAGGATATGAACTTAAATGGATATGAACTATAAACATAAACCAGCACAATTATAAAAAATAATTATAAGTTAGCTGATTGAGTAGATAGATCACAATGGCTATCTCGGCTCATTATTGCATTATAAATTAAATTACCTTTAAATTTGATTAGTACGAATTGAGCTACTGTGCTCAAGAGAGTTAAATTTGGACTTAAGTGTTAGATTAGTAGGATGGTATTTCTCGAAGCTGTTTACGGAATAGAAGCATAAACTCTAAATGTGGCGAGTATTAGGAAAATGGAGTCATTAGAAATGCGGTATACAGGAGAATCTAAATTTATGTATAACATTAGTGTTAGATAAAGATTGATTGATTTTTGACGTGACAGACCTTAATAATGATGCCGGAAGACAACGCAAATCGTCTAAGTACAATTTAGAACCTGATAAGAAAAACATTGATATTCAAATGCGGCAAATTATGGTTAAGCCAGACCGTATTTTACTTAATAATTATCGTTTATTGACTCGATAGTGGTATGAAATTGCCTTTTCAATTATTGAAAATGGTTAACGCTAATTAAAGAAAGTATTAAAAGAGTTCTAATGATAGTTTTATCAAAAGAAATGTCCTGTAAGTATTATTATGTTTTAAATAATTCTTCTATATTGATCAATAAAGGTTAGAAAGCTCTTGTGTATTGAGTTCTGTGGTCTACACTATATAGATATTTAACTTTCGAATATTTCCGGAGAAAGTCGAAAATTTAATGTTCAATAATTAATTTAAATAAAATAATAATTAATACATTTTTCCCTGACGACAATTAACCCTGTAAAGTAAAATAAATGATATTAAGGGGTATACTAGGATACTGCATTAAAGTAGTACATTTTTTACTGTTTCTCTGAAGTATCATATATGCAAAAAATTTTAAGTATTTTTTTTCGAAATATTTGGAATATTTATAATGTTTAAGATGCACTTTAAATAGCATCAATATATGCAACTATGCCCTATTTAAACTGACCTGCGCAGTTTTATACTATTTTTGAGATTATAATGCTAAGCTTTGACTTTGGGATACTATAAAAAAGTATAAGACTTCATCAGTTAAAATGTAGTAAATTTCAAATGAAATAAGTAAGAGATAAAATAAATTTAATAAAACGTACATTCTAAAAAAACTTATTTTAGACATACAGAGGATTTTTCGTAATTAGTCAAAAATATCAAATAATACATCTATCTATTTAAAAATAATGTCTTTAGAAAATACGAAGTCTTATGTGATTTTTTTTATAAACACATTTTAAATGTCGCTTTAAAATCATTTGACTATAGTTTTAGCACGTATACTATATTTTTTTCTTCTTTTTCCTAACTTTTTTATACATGACCGTATTTTATAGTAAATAAAAACATTAATTTTTCAATAATTTTAATGTATAAAAAATACTTAAGCAAGACGTCATGAGCATACATTCTAGAGATCTTAAAATTTGAAGGTATTTTATGATGAAATTGGCTTGTATGGACGAGAATGTGTAAAATCCATTCGAATTTTCAACAAAGCATCCATAGTCTTTCGGGATCAACTAACAAAGTTTAAGATTTTCCCTATTTCGGATATTATTGATGATTTATCTATTAATATTAATTTTACAGATTATTTGCAATATTTTTTTTTCGAAATCAAAATAATTATATACACGACCAACTCTGATTCCATAAACCAAAAAAATACTGAGTTATGGTGGATTCTATAGGAATAAGCGCTGTTATCTTGCGTAAGTGTTAAGTGTCATTGGGTTCAGAAGCACAAAAAAATAAAAAATCAAGTTTTAAACTGTCAAAGTTTGAACATGGGTTTTTTCATCAACAATTTCAATTTTTGGAAATCTCACCCACTACACACTCATCGGTATCCTCTCATCGAAAACACCAGGTTCTAATCGTATTTAAGCAAAATCTATTATAAAATAAAAAAATAAAATACATTGTACACAAATATTTTTAACACGATGTTTCGTATTTATCTTATATGACGTACTGGGACTATAAAAAATTTCTTCAAATGCTGACAATACCTATGTTTAGCATCCTAATACTCAATTGCGGAAAATTTGATTTATTATTTAAGTTATTAATAATGTCATACTTGTGAGTCATGGTGGATATTCGAACATCTTTCAAGTTAAGTCCGATTACATCACTGACGCTTTTTGCTCCGCTTGACTGATGGCATCAAATTCGAAACGTATTTGTTCTGGTCATTAACAAATACGATGATTTATTTAAGATATGCTTGCCATCAAAATACGGATACAATAAGACTTTATTCAGATTTGTGCCGGAAACCCTTTCATAAGCTTGGTGAAAGTAGATTGGATTCCTTTTTATCATCAACATTTTTTTTCTAAGTGTTGTAAGTCCATGAATTATTATGAATTGTATTTTTTTTGTAAAATTAGTTACGCATCCAATCGTTTTTCTGTCAACAATTTCAAACCACCTACAATGATATTTGTCAAACAATAATTAAAATTCCAATTCCATTTGTAATGTCATAAACAAAATAATATTAGATTTTATTATCGACCCTTTTATATCTATACACAAAGAATATTCTAATATTAGTATGCTTCAAATCCTCTATATTATATTAAAAATCCAATTTGCTGTTATGATTTCTTGCACGAAACAGAGTAGCCTAAAATCCTATAAATGCAGGTATTTTATTACGAAATTAATTGTAATTAACTTTTATTACTATAAGTAATGTGTTAGATACGATTTAAAAAATCAAAATCTTAGATAATCATTTTTAATTTTTATTACCTCTATGATATCATCTTTATGACTTCTGCAATTAAAAAAGGCAAAGATAGTTTTAATAAAATGGTAAAGAAATAAATACTGAAAAATAGGAAATATTCTTAAAATTTTAAAATATTATTTAGAATCTACTAATCCAGTTTTATTTGTATTAAGTTACAAATAAATTAGGACTTACTTATTCTATTATACATTATTAGGTCCTATTGAATATTTTTTTCTTACATAGACTTAAATAATGGAAAAAAAGAGATACTAACTACATGACTCAATTACTTTTAAAAAGCAATATAATAATAAGCAAATAATATTTATTTAAAAATATAGTGGCTTAATTTTTTTCTTAAATAGGCTTAGTTATTGGAAGAAGAATGAACAGAAGCTATTTTAAAACTTTTGTCTTAAATCATAAGTTTCATATCTAAATTTAGTTTCCTTTAGTAAATATAAATAAATGACAACACTATATAATGACCTTTTAATATGTTTAACTAGTTAATACCTCTCATTTTAGCACTTTCAAACCCTTTCAAACTGCTTCATACCATTACCATCCTTACAGAGCTGTCTTGAATATACTAAATATATATTGCATTAGCATTAAACTATGGTATATGAAATGAGATAATACAAAATTTTATTACAAAACTTTTAAAAAGAGTTTTTCCTAAAGAGATTCCTTGCACTGATGCTACTGCAGCTTGACTGCTACAGAATGGATTCTTATTACACTTAGTAATAATATTTACAATTTTTAGTAATACTATCAACAATTTTTCATAGTTGTATTGATGACAAAAAGGTATGTATTATATATACTTAGATTAAAACTTAAGTAATGATTTTTTTAAGGTTCTGCAAATAAAATGACAAAGATTTTGGAATATTTCAGTAAAACCAAAGTTGTTAATTTATTATTGTGAAAAAATAAAGAGCAAACAAGCAATACTTGCATTCATTACGACATACGCAAAATCATTATTTAAGGATTCGAGAGCATATATAAAAACAATAAATTGCAGCAGGAATACAAATAAAATTAATTAAGAAAATAATGACAAGCTTAATAAATTTGTACTAAAAATCGTAGTCCTGGTATCAAGCTCTATTTTAACATTTAAATTTATAAAAAAAGTTTTCAATTAAAGTTGTCTAGTTTTTGGGGTTTAGAAAAATGGTCAAGAACTTTTTTAAATCTGGTAATCCTTTTAATAATACTTAAGGGTTAATTTAAAACATATTTTGTTTTTCTAAATTGACCTATCATGTATGATTTTGTTGTTAAAAAACCTAGTGACTTTTACCTTTTTTTTTGTGAAATAACCTAAACACTTAGAAGAAAGAAACATATATCTTGAAATTGATAGGTAATATTTATATATAAAAGTAAAACAATATTACAAAATTGATTACATAATTTCTATTTATTTATTTTCTATATTATCGGCTACCTTCAATTTTTTTATCAATGTTATATATTTTAAAAATTACTAAAGGACGTTGAATAATACAAATTCTACCTATATCAGACTTTTCATAAGAAAACTCATGGTTACGATTTCATTAAGCGAGTAGAACTTGCCAATATGCATAAGATAAGGTTATTCTCTTATGTTAGAAAAATTTACATAAGTGCAGAGAATTCGCTACCCATAGATGTAACTGTAAAAAATCATTTGGACTAATTAGGCATGTTCGTTTCGTATTTAAATTTGGAAACTAACATTTTAAGATTAAAATAATGATTTAATTAAAAGGCTTAAAATGCAATGCCAATAACTTGTTTGAATAACACCTACAAACAGCTCACAAAAATTATAGCTGAAAGAATAGAATACCACTTTTGGGAAAATAACCTCATACCGATTGAATAGAAAGACTGTGTCAAAAACAACTATGGATGTAGGAATTAATTTTTGACCAGTTGACCAGATCCAGTATTTCCAGGATCCAGAAACTGCGAGATAGACCTGAACATACATATATGATGTGGTAACTATCAAGGGGATTCGTTTCGTCTTTTGCATGACTTTATACCCCATAAGCTCCCTACTCAGCGGCTTAAACACAGGTTAGACCTGCAAGAATGAAAAACAGAAAATACAATACCTGTATATTGACGACCTCAACCTCATCTCTTAATTAGATGAGGAACTGACAGAGCAAATCCAGAACATGAAACGATTTAGCGAAGATGATGGAATTTAGTCTTGACAAATGTGCGAAAGTAACGTTTTCAAAGGGAAAACTAGTACGATCAGAAAACGTTGAGAAGAAAGTTGATTTTGAAATGAGACTAAAAGCATTAGACCAGCATGAAGCATACAAATACCTAAGAATCGAAGAACATGATGGAGTACAACAAAAGCAAATGAAAAAAAAACTAAGTAAGGAATATACCAGAAGAATCTGCAGCATATTGAGCCCAGAACTAATCACTAAAAATAAGATCATGGCCATGAACTCCTTTGCTGTACCGGTCATCCAATATAACTATAGCATAATAAAATGGACGAAGATAGAACTGCGAATAATACATACGCAAGGAAACAAATGAACATACATGGAGCGCTACATCAAAGATCAGATATCGACTGACTCTATATCCTTAGAAAGGAAGACGAACGTGGAACGTGGAATGATGATAAGCATTGAGGTAAGTTATGCCATAATGAAAAAAAGTCTGAATAACTGCCTGAAACTAAAGGAATGTCTGAGCATGGTATACAGGAAAAACCAAAGATGGTAGTCAAGAATAAAAAGGCAAATAATTAATAATTAACAAACTGGAAAAAGAAAAGAGCGCATGGCAAAACCGCAGTAGAGGTTAAAGAGGAAACAATAAACAGAAAGAAAAGATGACGGTGGCTAACGACTGCAAACGTCAAAAGCAAAACCGATGCACTCATCGTTGCTTGCTAGGAAGAAGCACTTGCCACAAACTATATACAGGTGAAAAATCATGAAAATCGGCAAAGACCGCAAGTGTAGAATCTGTCGGATACACAATAAAACAATCCAACATGTAGTAATAGGGTTTCCGAATTCTTGCAAAAAAAGCTTACCTAAAGCCATACAACTTCGTAGCAGCAGACCTACATTATAATATATGCAAAGCGTGTAGCATGCCAATCGTTGATAAGTGGTACGAGCATCCTCCAGAATCTGTTGACCCAAAACGCCACTATCACCTGGTCAAACACACAAGTCCAAGCTGACCGAACCATACCGTACTTTGTACTACATTTCTTCCTTTAGTTTCAGGCAGTTGTTCAGACCGTCTTTCGCTTTGGCGTAACTTGCTTCAACTTATCATTCTACGTTCACCGTCCTTTCTGGGGATGTATATTCGGTCGACAACTGATCTTGGATGTAGCGCTTCGTGCATGTTCATTTTTTTTTGCGTATCCATTATACTCAGTTTTATTTTCATCCATTTTATTATGCCATAGCTGTATTGGATGACTGTTACAGCTTAGAAGTTCATGGTTAGGTTTTTATTTTTAGCACTTAGCTCTGAGCTCAATATGCTGCGGATTCTTCTGGTATATTCCTTACTTAGTTTCTTTTTCATTTGCTTTTGTTGAACTCCATCAAGTTTCTCAATTCCTAGGTGAAGCATAAGACCACAGTAGTTCCCAAAGTAATCGAAGCCACCGGAGTATTCTCATACAAAACAGCAGAAGCCATCAAACAGTTACCCGGTGTGCACAGCCTGATGTCCCTACAGAAAACTGTTGTGCTGAGTACCGCGCATATAATCCACAAGGTGCTATAATAAATAGGAGGATTACCTCAAGTGCACGGAATGCACTTGGTGATTCTTCCAAACCAACCGCAGAACAACAGAATTCGGTCACTGGCTATACAGAACTTTCTGATAAGGAGTGACTATATGACATTTGAGATTACAGGCGGAGAGGAGTGGCAGAGCTCTAAGAGGCCTGAATTAGTAACTCCAAAATAAACACAAAGCACTCACACGTAATAAGTTTGAATATAAGGGCACCACTTGACTTCTGATAACGTTCGGAGGGCATGACGGGTCCATCAGAAGACTTATTTGCATACCAGCCTCCGTGGCTGCCCATTGTTCCGCACTTAGAAGAAACGTTAAAAGAATCAAATTTTGTTTATTAGCTCTTTAATCAACATTTAACAACTCTTCGTTCTGTTCTCTTATTTCAAAATCTAAAAAGTAAAAAAAATATATCTTGCCTATTTTGATAATATATAAGAACCCGGGTCTGAAATAAATATGGACATTGTAGTTAAAATTTTTTAAGGTATTCGGGGAAGAAGAAAATTGCATACAGACAAAGGAAATTTTACAAATTTCTATTTTTAGACATCATAGCCTGTCTCAATCCCAAGTACCAATAAAGATTCTATAAATATTAATTAATGTTAGTTACATAGAGCTAGCTAAATTACGTAATTCAGACAGTACTAAATATAACAAAAAATTAAAAAATGCAATAGTTTTCTTTTTTATTTTCAGATATGATAACTTGTTCTAGCAATTATTATGTTCAAAATAAAATGATAAGTATGACTTGTGTATGATAAGGTAACATAAAACACTATAATTTTAATTTGACTTTGTTAATAATTAAAAAAACTACTTTGTGATAAAGCAGAGAGAACAAAAGATAAAAATTTATTTAAGGAATATTATATTGGGAATGTCATCTAGTTCCTCAGTAATTTTTTATTTTAAAGTTTTTTTCACCTTTAAAATATCTGTTTTGTCAAAATGTTTATGATAAAGAAGCATATCTAATCTATTTTGAATGTTATTTGCTCAGAGAACATACAGAGGTCTATTCAACAAATCACAAGAAATCACACTAACAGAAACATATACCACTTTACGCGTAAGTAAATAACTGAACCGGCAACCCCAAAGACAATAAATAAGATTCGCATGATTGTGTGATTTATAATGCTGTAAAATTTCGAAGATCCAACACCAATAAATTCTCGTTTATTCGTCGGTTGTTTATTTCATTAAACGTCTGTTAAATTTATTATGCGAAAGCTGAGAGCATCATCCAAACGCGCGCTTTTTTCGTTTCGTCGATTTTTTCCTTTACCGACGCGGACCTTATACAGAAGAAAATTTATAATCGATCGTGCAATATGCATCATTGCGTATCAGCAAATTTGCGATATGACATATGGATTGCAATTCACGAATATAATTTCCAAATTTATATCACTTTCTTAATATTCAGTATATCTTAAAATGATACATTCTTACCAAGCAAAAGTCAAATAATATTTTTTAATAAAATTATACACACTATGAGATAATGAAAATAAATAAAAAACTACTTTTTTTTTATTTTACTATTATACTTATACTGACCAGAATAATGATAAACAAGTGTGCTATGTGAGATTTCTTTCCCTATTCCAGCTTCCAGTTTTGTTTCATTTAGTATGTAGTAACATTTAGTTAATGTCTGCATATAAAACTTGTCTAAATTAACTTAAGAATTAGTTCCATCCTTAACAGAACGGAAGAACCTTAGATCTATATGTATACAGGGTGTCATTGAAATGGTGTAAAAAAATTCGGGGGGTGATAGTACTCCTAAAAATTTTAAAAAAAGTTCCTATAACTATAGGGCGGAAAATGCATATTAAGGGAGTTAGGGGCACTGAAAGGGTAAATTTAAAAAACGGTTTTTTGAAATTGTAGGCTTAAAAAACGAGATAAAATTTCGAAAAAAAATCCTCTGCCATAAATTTTGACCCAAAATCAAATGGTGATACTGAAAAATAATTTGGAAAATCGGAAAGGGTAGTTTTTGCAAGGGTAGGGGGTTAATTCGTGAATAACTTTTTTTAGGTTATTTTTTTCGCAACGTGGGTTCATTTTTTAAAAACTACATACTTTTTCCTACAAAAAAGGTACTCTTGTTGCACATCGCCCAGAACGATGGTTTTCGAGAAAATTGAAGGCAAAAAGTTTGCTCTGATGGGTTGCTAACTGGTTAAACAACATAAACCTATGAAAGTTATGGGGTTTCAAAAGTAAACACGTAGTTATTAAATAATTAATTGAAAAATCTAAATTTTATGATTTTTAAAACATCTTATTGCTTTAAAAAACGAAATAAACCAATTACCAAAATTCCTTATTAAATGCATACATATTTGATTCATTAGCCTAGTTTACCCCGCGAGTACCAAATATTCAGTACGCGGACTAAAACCTCTACATATTTTCAAACCTATTAAGTCACAATTTGGAATAATTTACGTGTAAACTTGTCAACTCGCGCACGTTGAGTTTGAGAATAGGGGATTGGGTCCGCGTATTGAATATTTGGTACTCGTGGTGTAAGCTAGGCTAATGAATCAAATAAGTATGCATTTAATAAGGAATTTTGGTAATTGGTTTATTTCGTTTTTTTAAAGCAATACGATGTTTTAAAAATCATGAAATTTAGATTTTTCAATTAATTATTTAATAACTACTTGTTTACTTTTGAAACCCCATAACTTTCATAAGTTTATGTTGTTTAACCAGTTAGCAGCCCATCAGAGCAAACTTTTTGCCTTCAATTTTCTCGAAAACCATCGTTCTGGGCGATGTGCAACAAGAGTACCTTTTTTGTAGGAAAAAGTATGTAGTTTTTAAAAAATGAACCCACGTTGCGAAGAAAATAACCTAAAAAAAGTTATTCACGAATTAACCCCCTACCCTTGCAAAAACTACCCTTTCCGATTTTCCAAATTATTTTTCAGTATCACCATTTGATTTTGGGTCAAAATTTATGGCAGAGGATTTTTTTTCGAAATTTTATCTCGTTTTTTAAGCCTACAATTTCAAAAAACCGTTTTTTAAATTTACCCTTTCAGTGCCCCTAACTCCCTTAATATGCATTTTCCACCCTATAGTTATAGGAACTTTTTTTAAAATTTTTAGGAGTACTATCACCCCCCGAATTTTTTTACACCACTTCAATGACACCCTGTATAACTTGCCAAAAGTTTGATTTTATATTCGTTCAATTACTTATAGTCAAGTTAGAGAGTATGCCGAGCGTCATGATATTTAAAGTCCAGAACCATCTGGTTTTCATACCACAGTTGCTTTTAAAAGTTACAAGTGGTATATTTGTAGTGACACTAGTGATTCTAAACTATTTTAAGATATTTGATAGACTAAATCATACAATGTTTCTGGCTATTCTTGATTATACTGCTAAAGGTGATGGTTGTAGGTTTATTAATATTTTTGAGTGTTTCAGTGGATATCCTCTAAGGATAAAGTCCTATACTATTAATATATATTCCAAATGGTTGCCGAACTAAAACCCGTTCCTGCTCATTACTATATTGATTACACGCAAATCGTTTCGTCCAGAGGACATTCTAAAGACCAATGTCCAACTAACAAATAAACTTGATGTTCTTAAGAGTGTTCAATGTTTATATATTCCACTTCTGAAAGAAATCTAGAATTGCTGCTTGATGTAGATTCGAGATCAATAATTACATTAAGATGGCAGAACAGATTTACCAACCTGTTTAATATTCAATCGAATGCAATAATTGAATACTCAATAAAAGAAAAACGCAATGTGATCGTTCAGTACTATAGCAATTTAATTTTTGTAATGTTGTATATGGTTTCTGGATACGAGGCGAATACAGCTCATACAAAATTGCAGCGTGCCTTTGGTAGGAGGTATAAGACGTTATGGTAGGTGTGGGGTAGTTTATAATGAAGAATGAATTCCTTATAGACTCATTTTTTAAGTAATTTAGTCAAATCTTCCAGTTATTGGAACCAAAAAATAAAATGTTGACATGATGCACATGATCTGAACTGCGACATAAATATTTAACTTCTTCGCATACCCACAAACTACTTTATAATCAAGATTAATTTTAATTCTTACAGAGTCCTAATCTTAACATACTATTTTGCTTTAATTTTTGTTTTATTTAACTTGCCCTTTATAAATTTTTTTATACGAGGTAACAATTTAAAAACTTGGAAATGGTCATATATTAGGACGGAGAAATTAAATAAAAAAACGCTGAAAATAGTTTCTATAACATAAAGGGAGAATAAAAACAAGGATATTATCTTACTCTTATCTGCAACTGCTTAGACAGAATGAGATACACTGCTAAAATCTTAAATAGAAAAAAAGGCAAATGATACATCACCTTAAAGCTCTTGAAAAATTCTTTCCAATAATGCCAGAGAACACTAGATTTCAGAAAACTATTCTCTGTTTATTAAGGAAAATGACAAATAAAAACACATTTTTGAAATTGAATACTAAAAATTTATTTAATTTCACCCATAAATAAGATTGCAGATACTTATCAGATTGCAGATACTTATCAGGTTACTTAATGGTCTGATAGGAGAAACTTTCATCAGTTGTTTATCCCGTTACATTTACAACGAGTTCACCATTTTCTTACAAATGTGATTTTGAGTTGAGAATGGAATTCTATAATTGGATTAATAAAAGTCGAAGGTTTGATAGTTATGTTTTCTATAATAATATTCACAATGAACAGCGGTGGTCTTATGAAAACTTGGTTATGTTACACTAGAACATAATTTACAACAAAAATTTAGCTTTAATGTGTGGTGGAAAATGTTAAATAGTCGTTTAATTAGTTCATTTAGAATCGATGGTAGTCTTACAGGAGAGAAATGTTTAGAAAATCGCTTGAGAAATCTATTTAAAAATGGTCCCCTAATTGTATCAAGAAACAATATATTTGCTTGATGATGAAGCTGCTGCATACTACAGTTAATGCATAACAGATTTTTTAAACCAAAACTTTCCAAACCGATGAATTAATAGGGATGATCCGTATGATTGGCCACCTAGATCGCCAAACCTTAACAATTTGGATTTTTACCTTTGGGGGGTGGTTTAGGTTACTGATATATTCCACTAAAGTAAACAAAAGAGAAGGATTACTGCATTGGATAACCAACGCAGCACAAACTCAAGAAATTCGCTGAATCTCTCTACAAAGCTATTACCCTATTATACTATACACCACAAAGCTAACATGTGGTTAGAAATGAATGGTGAAATTCTTAAAGATTATAAAATTAAGGTTATATTTTGTTGAATATAATTTAATTAGAAATTAAATACATATTGTTATGTATTTTAATAAATATTCAATTTTTTTAGAGATATAATACAGGGCTGTGCTAAAAAGTTGTGATTGTTCAAAATAGTAAAAAAGACATATTGGTGACTATACACAATTTAAATATGCTTGAATTTTAATATGAGGACTCGCTATTTTAAAAATATGTGGCTGTCGTCATAACGAACAATTAAATTAAAATAATTAACAAACTTCTGTTAATCAATTAACATTAAACCTATTTTTTCTTTTATAATGCTAAACCGTAGTTAAATATACTTGATGTAAAGTTCACACCTTGTGTCACCTTGACAACAAAAACAAAGTTATTACAAACACATAAGGCGCGCTTCTTGGTATAATATACAAGACACTTAACATTCTTACATAGGTAGAAGACATTCGTAAAATATTATGAATGAAAACATTACGTTGAGTAACTATTGCCACTCGAAACGATGGGAAGTGATGTTACACAAGAGAAATATTCATACTGTTACATCGACCATCTGTTTTAGTACTCTTAAATAGTTTTTTATGGGTCAGTGGTATATGTATGTACAGGCGGTTTTTGCATCATTATCGGCTAAGATTTTTTGTGCTAACTAGTGAATGAGTTGACCTATTTTATATCAACAAACAATATCCGGTTATCACTTAAAAACGCGTTAATTTTTAAAACTATACAATTCACAATAAGCAAATTAATAGATATCACTCAATACATGGAAGCTCCTACAATAAATAGAATTTATATGCATGAATATTGAAAAGGCTTTTAAAAAGTGTCTTTTAAATAATTGTTCTAAAATATCAGTTTGGTTTTTATAATAATTTGATCTAATTTTTGATGAATATGTCTAATAAGTACATAAATGTATTTATCATCGCCAAAAAGAAAGCAAAGCTTCAATTTTTAAAATTCTGCAAGATTCTAATTTGAACTTACTGTGCCTATTATAAAAACTCATTGATTCTAGATCAGAGTGACTTAACCCTCACTTAATTAAACTATAAACAAAAAAGTAAAATCTACAGTGTGGTAGGTCTAATTAGTGGTAATCTCTAAAGACTTAAAGGTTACGTGTTTTGGTAAACTACATTTGTATGTAAAGTGATTTGTTTTCAGTTAGCCTGATGATGCTTACGAGTTAAATGAAGCATGTAGTTTTTATGTATTATATATTAAAGCTGCGATACTGTAAATTTTGTGCTTTTTACTTTATTAGCTACTTTTACTTTTTTAGCTTTTTAGTTTATACTGTAATGTCAATGTTTTTAAACGTTATGTTAATATCTTCATAAAATGCAAAAATCTCATTCATTCTTCTTAAGGAGACCAACATACAACATTGACGAAAACAAAGAAAGACCGTGACTGTGCATTTTCTTTGTTTTACTCAGTATTTATAAAAAAGTGATAACATTTTTGACTAATCTTCCTTACTATTTAAGATAGATTCTTGCTAGTCTTATGAACTTATGCCACATTTTTATTAAACGTTTAATTAAAATCCAAATAAACATGAACCATCTTCTCTGATTTTCCATACATATTATCAAAACTAAATGTTTCATCTTTAAGGATGACATTATATTTTACGACCGGCAAAGGTTAGAAAAAAGTGAAAAATAGCATAGTTAGATTTTAGAGTTTAATGGCATAACCAGTAACAAAAATTAGGTGAATTTTCCAAAAATACGACGAAACCTTAGTATTTTTAAAAGGAACATTCTTTTTTTTAATTGTAAAAATTGTTGTTTTTTTCTGATAATATATAACAGTCGAGATTTAAAATAATTACAAAAGAAGCAAAATAGATTACTTAAATAAGAATACATTTAAGATCACATAAGGATCCAATGAAGGTCCTGCAAGAAAGTTAATTAACTTAAGTACAAAAACTTAGGAGTTTTGTAATTTATAGCATTTTTAAGTAGTGAAATTAAAGTGGTTGTCCTGTATGAAAGTCACCAGTGACTAGGACTTTTCAGGATTATGTGCCTAAATTACCTTTTATTATCATAGCTATGAAAGTGGTCGTAGTTGATCGTGGCTATAGTCCACAAATAAAATTTTTCATTTCCTAAGTGCGGGAATTAGGAACTTCTACTTCAAAAAAAAATAAAATTCATTAATATTAAGACATTTACAGGATTGTTATAGCTTAATGCTGCATACTATTTAATGACACTATACAGGGTGATTCATGAGGAAATGTCAATACTTCAGATACGTTTCGCGACTCAAAAATGAATATAAAAGTCTATAAATATGTATTTAGTTTTTTAATTTTTAAATAAAATCTATGATATTGTAAATATTGCAGTAAAGATTGGGATTGGTTTTAAAACTATATAATTTTAAAATTCGACACATCTGATTTTTTTAAATGATTTTGTAAAACACTTGCACGGATTTTTTATACAAACTTTCAAGGTGATGGAATTGGATTAAAGGGGTAGTCTGTATAATTAGCCACCTAGATCGCCAGACCTAAATTCCTTAGATTGCCCTTAAGGGCATGCTTTAAATCACTGGTATATTTTACTAAAGTAAATAGAAGGTGAACTTCTTGAAAGTTATAAAACTTAGTTTATATTTTGTTGAACCTAATTTAAGAACAATAATTTTATTATTATTTAAGGTACATATTGTTTAGTTATATGTTTTGTAATTTTTTTTAGTTTTGATATAATAAAATCAGATGTGTCGTATTTTTTTAAATCCAAATATCTCGAAAATGGTTGCTCATATCAACTTTTAACAGGTACACGTTTTTTAAGTAAAAATCAGAAAATAATTATTTAGTTTACTTAAAAATATAATACCTGAAAAATTAAGAAGAGTCTAGATTGCGCTCCCTACAAGTACGTACCGTACTAAGATTGCATTCTAATTTACACCAAACAGTCCCGGATACCAATTTTTTATTTCAATATTTACATTATCATAGATTTTACTTAAAAAGATGAACACCCTGTATCTCAGAAACTAAGTCCTTGCAAACTCGTACATACCTGGAATTTTCTCATGAATCGCCCTGTATATTGATATCTTATTTTTTATTTTTTATTTGTAATTGAGTAGATCGGCGATATGTTGGCAATAAATATTACAACAGCTTGAGAGAAAAAAATCGTATTAATAAAAGTGGCCAATTTTTAAGTTCTATTTCTAACTTAAACGCTAAAAGTCCTAAACGCTCGTCTCGTAAATATAAAAAAATTGTCTATGACTTAATTGACCTAAACCTAATTTTAAAAACTTTTTGGCCTAATGAAAAGTAATTAATAGCTAATTTTTTTTTTAATTCTGGTCATATAAAATCCCGCTAAATCTTTTCCATTTTAATATTATTAGCTAATAAACACCTGGATTTCTTTGTACAAAAGCTGCTATACACTTACATAGTTATTAAATATAGTTTAATTTATGAAAAACGAAAACATTAAAGATATTCATCTAAAAATATTAAAGCAAAAGTAAAAAAATCCCCTTAAGACTGGAACCCTACACTATAAGAGCCATTTTAAACTAATATGTTTGTTGTTAAGAGAAAAATCGTGACTTAACTTCTCATTACCCATAATTGAGGTCCAGTCAAGTCAGGTTAACGGTCAATGGTCATTCTGACGGATGGATGTAGCACGAGCGAACGAGCGCCATCCTCAGTTCCGAAAATGTTTATCTTCATCGCTTCATCTTTTATCGCATCTGGTATATCTTAAGTTAAATAGCGCTGTCTGGTTTTTCTCGTTTTTTCTTTAATTTTGTAAAGAATAAGGTATTTAAGTTTGCTTAATTGTATCATTAGGTACACAATTGAAGATTAAAGGGTAAGTAAGTACTTTTAATTCGCTATTTAATATTATTTAGTTTAAATTCAGTAAATAGTGTAGAGGGGGGTAAAATGATCCCCCTAAGAAAAAAATACTTTAAAATGGGAAAATATTTTCTTTAAACTTCAGTTTGATAGAATAGGCCTCTAAAAGAGTAATTATTCTAAACAAAACCACACTTTTAACAAAAAAAAAATTATTTGCTTTATAAAAATTTAACAAAATCATAAACGTCGCAAAGAGATCATTTTACCCGCATATTGGGGGTAAAATGATCCCTTCTACAAAAAATTTAAAAAAAATACTCTGACAGTATAATACCGAGATAAACTATATTTAAAACCTAAGCTTTCTCTGAACTTTTGCTAGTGCTAAAGGAACATCGGAGCAATGTTCGCAAATAAATTCATCCTCATCTTCTTCAACACACGCACACAATTCGTGAGCCTATTCTAAACACTTTTTGCATTGAATTCAACCATCAACTAATGTAAAATATTCTTCACAGCAGTAAAGACAAGTTGGATTTGTCTCGTCTTCCGTTGGAAAGGCTTTCTTTTATTTTATTTCCATTTTTCGGCGTCTTCTGCTTTAGTGTCCTCTTGTCATTTCTCTTTTTTTTAAATTGTGTTTTCTTTTACTTCCTTTTTCTTGATACTTTCTTCAAGCGCAGTTTTGTATGGCGTGCTGGTCAAGACTGCACTTCCACAAGACTTTCTCTTTCTTGTGTTTCTCATGCCTTAAATTCTTAGAAACGGTTGACATTCTTGTGGTGTCACTGAAAAAGATGAATTTATTTGTTCATCTCGTTATGAGCTGGGCCCAGGCTCAGGATTCAAGTACAGATCGTTTAAATCACTAGCATCATTATCAGAAGCTATATTGGATATATCTGTCAATGGGTTACATGGATTGGAACCTGGTGCCACATCTTCTATAGTTTCATCAGTCTCACTAGGTATTTGATCGGTTACTTCAGCGGCCAAAAAGTCAACATCTGAAAAAACCTCTGAGTCAAATGGAAATATGCCAGTTTTACGAAACCCGTTTATCCCATTTGATGGTATGCAAGCCTTTAAGTAGCCTTCGCAAAATATTTGACTTATTGGAAACACCGACGGTTCTACCAGGATGATGGTTTAACCCTTTTTCCAATGCTTGGTCTAAATAAACACTAAGGGGACCCATAACAGCAACGTCCAATGGCTGCAGCTTGTGAGTACAGTGTGGAGGTAAACACAAGATGGTTACAAAATTTTCTCTGGCACTTAAAATAACATCGAGATTTCTTATGTGCGATAAATGTCCATCTAATATAAGTAACACTGGCGCATCCTTACTCGGCTTGACGAAAAATACGAAGTGAGTAAACCACTGCTTAAAAACTTCGGTACGCATCCAACCACTTTCATTACACGCAAAAATGGTACCCGGAGGAGCTCCATCTGTTAGTTCGGCCTTCATTCGCTTTCTACTAAAAATAAGCATCGGTGGGACAAAACTTCCAGTAGCTGATACACAAACTACCGCTGTTGTCGAAACCCCACGTTCCGCTTATGTTACCCTTGCCACTTGTTTGGAACCTTTTCGTGCCAATATTCTTGAGTTTCGCCCAGGAACAGTAGAAATCGAAGTCTCGTCTACGTTAAAAATTCGGTGAGGTGCATAATTATTTTTAGAGTAAATCTCTTTCAACAAATTTAAGAACTTTGTCACCACTGGTTTATTACAGGCTCTTGCCCTAGCAGCTGACGTCGCTTCAGGATACCTCAAGGAAATCTCTGGATGTCTTCTTCTAAAACCGCTTAACCAATCTTTACCAGCAGCTTTTTCTACATGAGAGAACTTGTGGGAAATTTTGTTCTTTTCAGCAAGTTGAAAAGCTATTTGTCGCAAATCACGAGTTGTGAGTCCATACATCCTGCTTTCAAAATCTAGGATATGAGTTACTAACTCTTGCTCTTATTCCGGCGAAAATACAGGGTGGCAGCTCCCAAGTGACTTTATCCCTAGCTTTGCTACCTTATTTTTGTCCATTACACACCGTTTAAGCAACATTCTTAGTATGTTAAAGATTCGGGCAGCGGTTTTCACAGGCATTCCTTGCTTAACTTCTGCTATGGCATTTTTCATGTGCTCAGCATCTCAATTTTACCTATTGGTTATTCGCTTATATTTTCGTGGCATCCTGTAACAATACGACGTAAAATGAGTTTGTAAATAAAAATTAGGATTTACAACAATTTGGTAAGAACTAGGGGGTAAAATGATCCCCTTTTTAAAACGGGATCGTTTTGCCCCACGCTTAGAGGATCGTTTTACCCCAAAGTGACATGCAGTACCATTTGTTAAATGAAAATTAATTGACATATATTAATTGAAAACAAAAACCACAAATAAACTCAGCATCCCTTCCTCAATAAAATAATGTAAGAAACAGGTGGATCAGTCACATTGTTAAAAAAATAAATAAAACAAAACAAATACCTTACCTTATATTATAAACGTAAAAAACACAAGTTCACGTAGCAATTGTTGGATTCGAACTGAATCGCAATTCCGATTGTGGTCTATTTATAACCTCTTCTTTAAAATTGCGGGATGATTTCAACCCGCAGGGATCATATTTCCCCCCTCCCCCTAGTTAATTATTTTTAAACCAATTAACATATATTTTTTTCATGTAAAATAATTTAAAATTTTATTAAAATTGTAGACTAGAAATGAAACTTAAACAATTTATTTAGAAGCTACTATTATCTACCTGAAAATCTTGTAAGTTTTTATAAATATTACGTTTCTATAAAAGCTTACAAAAATATACCTCATTGGGAATTATAACCAGATTTTATCCATTAGTGACAGTTTCTGTCATTATTTTTAAATAATGGGGTTGTATGGAATGGTATATTTCCTTCTATAGAAAATCTATACATTTTTCTAAGAAGCAGTTACAGATTTCTAAGTTAACAGTAAGTAACATTCACCGTATCAATCTAAGTAAAATTCTTTATAATACAATCACATAAATTTAAAAAGGATGATTCAAGCACATGTGCTAAAGAACAACGTAGTCCAGTAAATCAAGAACATTAAAGATTTTTTCTCAATATTATTAAATTTTCATGCAAATTTATTCATAACTTGGCAATTAGCAGACAATTACATATTTCCCCAGAATATATCAAGGACTAAATATAAACAACTTGTCGTATTTTCATTCAAAACATTGCATCAAATGCCGTGCTGGTACTTCAGACCCAACCTTACCAGTATACCTTAACAGTTAAAAACAGTAGTGAAGTCACGTTTCAGTCAATACAATCAATATTTTATGGTGTAATACTGAGTGTTTTATTTCTTTTCTCATTACGAGGCTGACAGGTCGCCATTAGAATTGTCAGGCTACGAGGAAATTCCGATAACTTTAAACAATAGCATTTGTAACTGTGCCATAAACCATAATTGTTTCACGAGTAATTTTGTTAGTATTAGGGAGAATAATAAGATATGATGATTTTTAGATTTCTTATAATGTAAGTACAAATTGGGAAAACTAGAACTCTGGAGAGCGTAATACTCGTCCTTTCAATAATTAAAATATATTAATATCTAGAGGAGTTACTACAATTACCAGTAATTTGGGGTTTAACATCAAAGATATTGATTATTTTTTATTAATCAATATAGTTTATCTTAGCTTAAAGAATTCATAGTTTTAAAATTGCCTTCGACATTGATCTAAAGTAAAAAAACGTAAAACGTAAAAAATGTAATTCATGCTTATGTTAAATAACTGACTCTTAAATTTGAAGAAATGGGATAAATAAAGAGGAGTAAAAAGGAGCTCAGTAAAATTTGTATAAATCCTACAGTGTCTACCATCAAGCTAGATATCAGCTACTATAGCATACTTATTTGCACTATTTTAAATTTTTAATTCTCCGAAGATAAATTTAATTTTTTGTCAAAAATTCACATAAATATTAATTTAAATATTATAAATTTTAGAGGTTAATGATAACAAGAATTTTCGTAATTTTATAGATCATAGATGGTATATAAAAAAATATATTTAGGTGGTTTTTCATAATTATGATACCTACATGCAATTATTCAAATACTAGAAAATCAGGCAGATATTGATAAAAACAGAAATTTAAATTAATACTCTCAGGTATATATTAACAAAAACACAAATTTAAATGAATACTTCTTAAAATTTATTCCTATTACTAGACGTCTGAGTTATGCTTCTTCATTTTGGTGATTTGCCCAAAGAGGAAAGATAGAAAAGCCAGCTAGACCTTCTGATCTAATGACTCTATTAATATTCTGCTCTGGGGATATTTTAAATATTCGTGTTTAGAATAGATACATCGCCTCCATACTGTCTCTGAAAATGGACAAGAATCTCTTTTCCATTTAATCAGAGATCTGAAACAGGAAATTTTCAACCTGTCATGAATTCTTATGGACAACCATAGTGAGGCGGTAAAGGTACAGGTCCATGATTCTTCCAATGAAGAGTTAAAAAGTGAAGTAGAGAATCTGAGGAAATATGTTAAACAAATGACTCGCACCATAGAACAATTAGCTAAAGAAAAATCTAATGTTAAATAATAATGTTACCAACCTGTAACTAAAAGGACGATAGCCTGCCAGACTGATCATACAGAAAAACCAGACCCGGGGGTTCCGACGTCACCGAAGGACAACACAATGAACAAAGATGAATGGCATTACGTGGTTGTATCAAATATCCCACCTCCGTTTACCGGAAATTAGCTTGCACACTTCATCAAAGAAAAACTGGGAACGACGGACTTTATCCGATGTTTCCCAATGCTAAAAACCAAGGACATTGCACATTCCGACTTCAAAATTGGTGTGCAGAACTTAAATCTCTTAAAGCGGCTGAAGGATATTAGTAAGTGGCCACCGAGCACTCTCATAAATTTATGTTTGGAAACCTCTAAAGCGCCAGTCCAAATAAATAGTACCACCTCGCCCAAATCTAAGCCTCACTCTCCAGACAGCCATAACTTGCCACATCGCTCAGTTATATCAACATCTGCTACAATATCCAGAGAGGTTCAATCTTTGAAAAGTAGTTCTGATAGGGAGGCCATTGCTGCCTCTAAGTCCCTTGCAGCAGAATTATTACAGGTTGATTTTGTCATCGATAATAATTCAGTGGCGAATAAAGCAGCAAATATGGACCCGTTGACTCCACCAATAGTGCGACTATCAAGAGACTCAGATGCGACTGATGGTCGCTATTTATTGGCCAGACTGAGAGACCCTTCCATCTTAAAACCTCTTAGGCTATTCCTTGCCTATCTGCATGATCAACCCTACAGTGTGTGTTTTGAAGGACATACCAACACCAGCATCCGTTTGGCATTTGCATCAGAGGGACTTCCTGGTGACGTGGACTCTTTGCGGAGGCTCTACTTTCGGTACCATGATGCCTATGGTATTGGTCCAACTGAAGTTGAAGCAGATCTGTAAGCCTTCAGGTCCTTCTTCTCATTAGAAAAGCTGATACGCCTTCAAAAAATCAGAGAGAGTCATAGCAATTATTATTCTGGTGGATCTCCCGCCAGAAATAAAAATTTTTAAATGACTTGTCGCGAACAGAGGATTAAGCACCCTCTGAAATACTGGACAATGGCAAGCTTGTATTTTCTCTCTGAATATTAAGTCCTTAAGACATAAAACTAATGATTTATTTCTTTTACTAAAAGAGCTTCATTTTCCAGAAAACGTTGCCATAACTGAACATTGGTTGCATGTTGGTGCATGGTCTGTGATGGTGGATAATTACACTACAGTTGCCAGATTTGATAGAACAAATCTAAAATCTAAATCTACTAGCAACGACTTTTCAATGGTAACCAAGTTCGATAATTTAGTTTCTGAAAAAATATTTGAATTTTCTATTGTCTACAATAATAATTTTGATCTTTACCTTGTTTGTATTTACAGAACACCTGATGCTGACGTAAATGTTTTTTTCCAAAAATTACTAAGCTTGCTTGAGTCTCTGCCGTTAAAGAGCAAACTCATTTTATGTGGCGACCTAAACATTGATTTTTCCAGTGTGTATGCTGCTCAAGGATCTCTCCAGTCCATTTTCGACTCTTTTGGCTTAATCATGCACATTAAATCACCTACCAGAATAATTAAAACCAGGTCGAGTACAATTGATTATGTCATATCTTCCTTTGAACCAGATTTCGTCGATTGTACTGTCTTAAGCTCAGGTTTCTCAGACCATGAAGCAGTGTTAACAAAGTTTTCCATAACTAAATCTAAAAGTAAAAATGTTCCACGCAAATTAGGCCGTATTTTCTCGGATAAAATTTTTTTACATTTTAGGCACCTTTGTCAATCAACTAACTGGAATATTCTCTCTGACGACGTTGATTCAGAATTCTCTAGATTTGTAAAAACGCTATCTAGTCTTTCTTACAAATCCTTTCCTTTGAGACCTCTTAAAAAGAAGCAACATAACCCCTGGTCTACCCAAGGCTTACGTACATCTGCTAAGAACATGCGCTTATTATCTCATCTTAAGAAATTTTCAGACAGCGCTTTTTTTCATGAATACGTAAGACTTTACAAAAAGATTTATCAGAGAACTTTAAAAGCCGCCAAGGATATTTACTATAATAGGAGACTGGCTAAATTTTAAAATGTGGCTAAGGAAACATGGTTGATTGTTAATGATTTGAGAAATAAGCCTTCTTTGTCGAATACTATCTCCACTTCATCTAAGAACCTTAATGATTATTTTGTAAATGTGGCAAATAATTTAATGAGTACCATAACTCCTTCCCATGATCCACTTTCATATCTTCCTATTGTAAATGAGAATTTCCACAGTTTTTTCTTTACGCCCGTAGTGTTACCAGAGCTTTGCAGTTCAATTAAGGAAATCAAAACAAAGGCTCTTCTGGAATTGATGGACTTACTCTCAAAATGTTTCCAAATCTGCCCGAATGTACATTATGGCATTTTATTACTCTAATTAATCAGTCTTTTCAAAAAGGTGTTTTTCCTAACTGCCTTAAGATGGCGATAATAATTCCACTACATAAAGGAGGAGACAAAGATCAGTCTTCCAACTATCGCCCTATCGCTCTTTTTCCCACACTTTCAAAAATTATTGAAAGATTGGTTAAAAAAAGACTTCTATCATTTTTGCTCAAATATAAAAGACTTACTTCCCATCAATTTGGATTTTTAAATAACACAAATGATGCTATGTTTTCTCTTTTTAATAATGTGTACTCTAGCTTAAACAACCAACACCCTACAGCAACAATTTTCTGTGATTTTTCTAAAGCCTTTGATTGTGTTAATCATGACATCTTATTAAAAAAGTTGCAATATTACGGGTTCAGAGGAGCGCCTTTTGAATTGTTTAAGTCGTATCTCAATAACAGAAGTCAAGCTGTGAGAATTGATTCGACTATGTCTTCTTGCAAGCCAATACAAAGTGGAGTGTCTCAAGGTTCCGTACTTGGCCCTATTTTGTTTCTTATCTTCATCAATGACATTGCTAATCTAAATATTAATGGTAAAGTCTGTCTATTTGCTGATGATACTAGTTTTACCTGGAGTAATCCGGATATTTCTACACTTCATAGAACCGTATCAAGTGATTTAACTACTATCAAATCATGGTGCGACTCTAATCTCCTTTGTCTCAACATTTCCAAAACTAAAATGTCCTATAAAAATACCTGCAATCTTTTGTACTTGGTAACGCAACAATTGACGAAGTTGATTCTGTAAAGTTTTTAGGGCTAACTGTTGACAACTCGTTGAAATGGGACACACATATTGACTCTTTACCAAAAAAATTAAGTTTCGCCTGTTTTGCGTTAAGATCAATTTCTAAGGAGCTTAGCCTGTCTACTTCCAGAACAGTTTATTTTGCCCTTTTTGAATCGCATCTTCGATACGCCCTTCCATTCTGGGGTACATGTAGTGCAACTCAATTTGACCGTATTTTTAGACTATAAAAGAGAGCTTTACGTTATACACTGAGACTTAAATACAGAAGTCATTGCCAGCATTTCTTCAAAAAATTTCAAATATTAACTCTTCCATCTTTATTCATATTTAAGTCCGTTTGTCTAATACGCAAACACGGTTCAGCATCTGATAGGCCTTCCCATAGTTATCCACATAGAAACATGGAACATGATGAACCTGCCTACCCCACATTCAGAGTTGGTCAAAAGTTCCATGTTATATAATGCAAAGAAAATGCACAATCATCTGCCATTGGAAATTAAATCCATCACATCTTTTTTTGCATTTCGTAAAGCATTAAAAGCATTCTTACTGGAGAGAGCTTTTTACACAGTTAACGATTTTTTTTTTGTAATCATTGATTTGAAATTTCGCACTAGCTGATTATGTATTTTTACGATTTGTATATGTTTAGGTATACTGCTTTGTGTAGCTATTTTAGGATTTTTTATAATTTTTTACTTTTTTAAACATTTTTTACATTTTTTTTAACATAGAGAGATTTTTTAATGATTTTTTTTTGACATTGTATACATAAAATTGTATATTTTATAATAATATTTTTGACTTTTGAAATTCAAATCATTTTGAAAAAACCTTGAAAGTTTCCTAAGATGTGTTTTACTAGAAAACTTAAGTCCTAGGAAACCCCCTAGAAACAGGATGTGATGATGTAAGCAACTTTGGATATCACATACAATTTAACTACAAGAAAATATGGCGACACAGTTAACAGAATTTGCCTGAAGGGGCAACTTTGGATTTCAATAATATCTAACTTAAAAAAGTTATGGATCTACAATTAATAAAATTCATACAGTGCGAGTCTCTCACTTGGAATAAATGCACTAAATCAAATGTGTTCGTTCCTTTTTTCGGAAATGTGCTCGGACATTTCCGAGACACATTTCATGACAACCCTATTTTTTATGACTATTATTAAAGGGTTTAACAAGTTAAACATGCCTGCCAAATTTTAATTTTTACTTGTAGTCTTTTAAAATAAATTTAACAAACATTATCTAATTTGAAAAATAAATTCAATTCAATAGCCTTTCTTTAATAAATACTTAGAATGTCACGTATGATAATACCTAACACAAATACAAATACAAAAAGATTTTATTTGCCAGTTTTATAATCAAGTTACATTTTTGTGTTCACTTATTTTATAAATAAGTCTTTATAAGTCTTTATTTCCAACGGTCACCCACTTACAGGAAATGCAGAAAAAAAAATATAAATCAAAACAATAATAACAGAATAAAAATTAAATGCAAAAAAACAAAGTAGTAAAGTAAAACAGTTAAAACTAATTTAAAGAATAAACAAAAAGAAAAGAAAAATTAAAAAAAAAGAACTCAACAAACCTTTATGCCACACTTCTAAATAACAAACAGCATTAGACAGGTACTTACAGGTTGTAATACTAGGTTATTGATTGAGTAGCCTCAGCACAGAAGATAGCGTATCAACAAATAGATCTATGTTGTAGTTACAAAGCGTATTAAACAAATTACATATGTAAAAAATCGGAGCTCTCTTGAAAATATTATTTAATGCTCTGTTGCAATAAAAAGTGCGAGAATTTCTGGAGTTTATCCTTGGGACAATGTACCGAATCTGATTTAAGAGTGAAATGCAGTCTATTTTGTTGTTTACTAGCTTATATAGGAAAGTTATAGCCGTTGTCACACGACGATCGAGTAAGGTTTTCATATTGAACCGTCCAAGCATGACATTTTGGCAAGTGCCTCTGGCTGGATAAACGCCATCTTCCCTATAGTGCAAATACTTTATAACCTGCGTTGTATATATTCAACGTTTTTGATTTCAGTTTCATATATTGGATGCCATATAAGTGACGCATACTCGAGTCTTGAGCGTACAAAAGATTGATATAATAATAGTACCACACTGGTATCGTTAAAATTACGACAATTTCTAATAATAAACCCCAAAGACCTGGATGATGATAGTACAATATTCTGAATGTGGCTTTTAAAGTCAAAATTTTCATCAAACGTTACACCCAAATCCTTGATTTCATGGCATCTTGTTAAAGGAAGATTCTGTATATGGTAATCATATTGTATAGAATTTTTATTTCTACAATAGGAAACAAGAAAACATTTTGATACATTAAGAAAAAGTCTGTTATTCTGACACCAGCTATTAATACTATTTAATACTTCTTGAAGATGTTGGAAGTCGGCTAAACAGTTAATTTTAGTATAAATTTTTAGATCGTCGGCAAAAAGCAATTTATAACAAGAGATGATTGATGCGAGATCGTTAATAAACAATATAAACAACAAAGGACCCAAATTTGCTCCCTGGGGAACTCCAGATTTCACTATATATTGAGAAGAACGAAAGCCGTCGATCTCGACAAACTGCCTACGCCCATTGAGATACGAGGAAAGAAAACTTAACAGACCTGTGGAACAGCCCAGATAATCCAGTTTTTTTAATAAAATTCTGAGATCTACCTGATCAAACGCCTTCTGAAAGTCCATGTAAAGGACATCTACCTGACCTCTAGCATTAAGCGCCTGACACACATATTCAGAAAGACAGCTTAGGTTTGTGACACATGATCTCTGCTCCACAAACCCGTGCTGATCGATAGAGATGAAAGATTTAACTTGATTGTACAGTTGTTTATGAATACAAATTTCAAAGAGCTTGGAAAAATTGCATAAAATAGATATAGGTCTATAATTTCGAAGCTCCGACTTATCGCCCTTTTTAAAGATTGGTATGACTCGCGCTATCTTCCAGCAAGAAGGAAATATACCTGTGCGTATGCAGAGGTTAAAAATGTAAGTCAATGGTTTCGCCAATGCCGCAATACAGTCTTTCACTATGAAGCTCGGAATAAAGTCTGTACCGCAAGTTGACTTGTTTTTAAGTTTTTTGGAGGCTTCAATAATATCAGACTCATTTAAATAATTTAAAGTTACATCACTTTGACAATGTTTTAGTGTAGATGAAGTAAAGTTGTTAGCGTCAGACTCAATGTAAACACTCTGAAAAAAATTGGCGAAAGCATCAACTATCGATTGTGGATTCGAAAACTCATCGGCACCATCCCTTATAATACCCGGTATTCTAGAATCGCCCTTCCTCATTTGAATGTACTTCCAAAACTCAGAACTATCCCTGCAAATATTCGTTTCTAAATTACGTAAATAGTTATTATATGCGTTTGTTTTTACTGTTTTGAGAGTAGTTCGTATGTTTTTAAATTTATCATAACGGTAGATTGTATTATATCTTTTATAATTCTTGTGGGCTGATTCTTTACTTTTAATTAACTGTATGATCTCTAAGGTAAACCAGAGAGGATACCGACGCCTTCGATCCTTCCTCAAAGGTACAGTGTTCTGAAACATAACGTTAAGAGAGTTATATAAATGGTCACAGGCTTCGTTGACACCCAAACACTTAAACAATTGTTCCCAATTTGCATGCAATATTGAATCGTATAACAAAGGAAAATTGGCCCTTCGAAAATTGAACGTCTTGGGTGCATTTCTGCATAGTTCAAATGATGGTGATTTTTCGATTTTTAAGTTATTAACATAGACGAGTAGCGGGGGGTGATATTGATCAACCCTCGAAATCGGCATGTCTGATTCTATGACCGTACAGTCAACATTCGAAATTACCAAATCCAGGGTTCGGTCAATAATATTTTTGACATTGTTTAATTGCTTTAGATCTAAAATATTTAGAAAATAATTAATAAGTGCACATTTATTATCAAGTTCACTAATACCAAAGAGAGGTACGTTGAAATCACCCAAGACAATCAACTTCTGGTTTAAAACTGCATCATGCAGGCATAGTGCCTCAATAAAATTTTCCAGATAATCATAGGATAAAGACGGCATAAGATAAATTATAATTACACCAATACGAAAATGAGAGTTAATATTTAGTCTACACCCTACAATATCTATTAATGCAAAATGTTGATTTATATGGGAAAAGTCAATAGGCACAGCCCTGAGTTCCCCTTTGATGGCCAAGAGTACACCCCCGCCCCTTGCGACACTATGAGACTTGAAGTTACGGTCGGCGCGATAGACGTCATAATAAGTTGGAAACAGTTCAGAACTTGAGATGTCGTCTTTTAACCACGTTTCAGTAAGTCCCACAATGTCACAAAAACCCGTAGATAATGAGTTATAAATTTCATGAGTTTTACTATTACAGCCTCTAGAGTTTTGATAGTATAATATAAGATCTTTGCTTAAATTCGTATCGGAAGGGGGTGACCTTATGAGTTTAAAGATACAATTCTAGGAATTCCTAGTACATATTTAATTGTAAGATCATGTTCACCCTGATCTACCCTAGCATTGAGTTGCGCCTTCACATCTTTATAATAACTAATTTGTTTGGGAGTTTTATCGTAAGATATGGTTACATTTTTATAATATTGCGAATCACGAAGTTTTTTGCTGTTTTTTATTAGTTTATGGATCGTATCTTCTCCTGGGAGTGACACTTTAATTGGTCGCGGTGTGTTTCTTCCAGGATCATATTTGCCCAACCTGTGCATATCGAAATCATTGATCTGAGTGTCGGGAGTGATTGTCTTCATTATATTCTTAACATCCTCTCGCTCTTTGCGAATTCTTTGTTCTTTACTTTCATTAGACGAGGGTTCCTTTAGATTAAATATGATCAAATTTCTCTTACGGATATTACGCTCGTTGACCTCCGAAATAATTTCCTCAAATTGGGCTGGTACAATGCTTGTGGGAGCGCCACTATTGGTTGAACTGAGTTCTCGCAATTTACTTTCGAGCTCAGTAATTTTGGCCATAAGTTTGGATGTTTCTTCCTGAATGATAGATTTAAAATTAGACAGATTTTCCATTCGGGTCTCACAGCGAGCGCAGACAAATTTCAAGGCCCGTGCTCTTTTCCTCGTAATGCGGGTATAGTCATCAGTTGATAGCCCGGTGCAGGACGCGTGCATGGTGCCTTTGCAGGCATCGCACTGAATTGCGTTGCGTGCCTCAACACGGCTGGTGCAGTTTGCGCAGTCCATGTATTCTACCGCTCGAGTAGATCGATTATTTGGAGCAGAAGAAAAATTGTGCACAGCGGCAACTCTGCCCGGTGTTCGGACGCAAGGATCCTGGCAGCAGTTCTTAGCTCGTCAAGTACAAAGTTCAATCGGCGGATTATGCGGTGTGTTATAAGGTAAAAATATGTGTTAAAAGATTAGTTTATTGCCTATTTACCATCGAATTCCACAGCTGTATGATGGTTTCTTGAAGATTATGCAGTCGGTAATATTAAATTCATCAATTAAAGCAGTAAATCGATGATATTAACCAGGAGAAATTTATAAACAATACGTTACGATTTTATTATAACAAATAGGAGTGTCTCTCGATTAAAACAACCGTTTGGCTGTACCATCAGTAAGCTGTAGTACAAGTGAGACAACCCTTTTAAAGACCTTAAAAAACTATTTATATTCCAGTTGCAATACATTTTAAATTTTTATGAGCCAAAATTAAAAAAACCTATATTTGAATAGGAATGTAAAAACTTTAAAAAAATCAAGAAAAACCACTAAGAAAAATATTAATAAAAAAGGGGAATGGGTAATGGAGATACCAGCTTAGATAGAGAGGCAGTGCTGATGCGAGAAAGCGAGAAGGAGGACCGGCATGCAGAGAAATGCAGATGAACGGGCGAAACTAGTCGGAGACACGTAAAACTTTTTTTTTTTTGCAAGTACATATAAGAAAACACAAAATCAATTATTATTTTAACCCAAAAATATTTTTAATTTGACTCATTTAAAAATGCTTTGGAGCTAATTCCTTTAGTTCTTGAGAGAGACTGTTCCATATCTTAATAGCAACAAATTTAAAAGAACGCCTAAAAGCTGCTAATCTGTGGATAGGTACAATAAAATCGTTATTTCAAGTTGCATGAGAATGGACAAATTCTTGAAGCTGGTGTCTTAAATATGCCAGGTGTCCTCTTTTTATGACTCTGTATACAAATATGTGCATGTGCAGTAGCCTTCTATTATTCATATTAAGAATTTGATTAGCGTTAAGATACGGTGTTATGTGATGTCTATATGGAATGTTATATGCCAATCTCATGCAGGAATTTTGAACTTTTTGAATAGCCTTTTTGGTACTTAAAGATAAGGAATCTCTATAAATTACGTCCCCATAATCGAACAAAGACAAAACCAGACTTTCGCAAAGTAGATATTTCTGTTTTGGGGTGAGGAATGTTTTAATTTTATAAAGCTACCTTAATCTTAGATATGCAGCTTTAATTTTGTTTTTAACATGGAGTTCGAAACCCATGGATTGGTCGAAAATTATACCCAAGTTTTTTGCTTCTACTACTATTGGGATTTGTGTATCATTTATTTGAATAGAAATGGTATTTTTTATATTTTCCCTTAATAAATTATTTGCCGACATTATCAGAATTTTTGATTTAGTAGCATTCAACTTAAGGTTATTATTCTCTGCCCAAGCATTTAGGTTTAATAAGTCTAAATTAAGTTTTTCTTGCACTGTATTTAAATTTTCGCAGCTCACAGGTATGTATATTTGGGAGGCATCAGCATATTGTTGTACTCTCGAGTTCTTTATTGTTTCCTGCATATCTGACACATATATTGAAAAAAAGTAGGGTTGAGAGTATCGACCCCCGGGATACTCCTCGATTACAGGGCATAAATGTGGAGACTTTGTTTTCAGAGACCTGATTATCGACCACACAGCTCTGTCGATTATGTAGATAATCCTTTAAAAAATTGATACCCTCAAGTGACACACCAAAAAATTGTAATTTTGCTAATAATAATTCGTGATTTATGGTATCGAAGGCTTTACTGAAGTCCAGTAATGCCATACAAGTAGAACGATTTTGTTCCTCGTTAATTCTTATGTCGTTTAATATGTTTACTAAAGCCGCCGAAGTGCTAGCATTTTTCCTAAATCCAGATTGGCAAACCGGAATTATATTAAAAGATTCGGCAAAACTAAATATCTGATTATCAATATGTTTCTCAATGACCTTAGATATAGTTGGCAATATAGTTATTGGTCTTAAATCTGAAATTTCCTTTGGCTCTACCTGACATTAAAATTCTGATAATAAGTAAGTTATAAGAATAAGTAAGCAGAGTAGTATCGCATTCGATTTATATCTGTGCGACGAAACTGTTACTCGTTTTCCAGTTTATTGTTCGTTATTTGTAAAATGCCGTACTTAACTGAAATACACAAAACTGAAATTTTAATGATGATTGGCTACGAAGATAGGACAGGAACACTAAATGAAGTTATCTATTTATTCACAGAGAAGTATCCTGCATTATTATTCATATCAAAAAGTACCGTAAGCAAGATCGAAAAACAGTCTCGGCAAAATAAGCATTTAAGACAAACAAAAAATCATCATTGGAGTGCGCTTTGTGAACAGGTATTTAATATTCTTTTCTCTTCCGAAGAAAATTCCCATATTCCCATTAGGCAGAAAGCTAGGGAACTCGAAATTAGCCAGTCTTCAGTAGCAAGAGTTCTTAAAGCTAAAAAAATTCATCCCTATAAGATAAAAATTATCCAGGAACTCGCCGAAGATGATCCGAATAGAATACTCTAGTTTTGCGAACAAGAGATGGATCTACTAGACAGGAATATTCTACAAAATATAGAAAACGTCTTATTTTTTGATGAATCAACGTTTATGTTGAATGGTTAAGTAGATCGCCAAAATTATCGTTATTGGGTAGACAAAAACCCACACTGGATGAGCAAAGGCCACACTTAACATCCAGAAAAAGTAAATGTTTGCGCAGGGATTGTTAATGATCGAATTATAGGATGGATATTTTCCAACAGAAATCTTAATAGAGCAAAATATTCAAAATTCTTGCAGGAGGGCCTAGTTCCGAATTTGGCTATTTTGTTTCCTTGCCTTATAGAAGCTGACATCCCAAATACAAACGTTTGGTATCAAGAGGAGGGCGCACCTCCTTATTTTGCAAGACTTGTTGTGAGTATCTGTATGATGTATTTCCAGGAAGATGGATTAGCAGAAGAACCTTTGAATGGCCACCCAGGTCTCCCGATTTAACACCTTTCGATTTTTTCTTATGGGGTTACTTAAACAGCAAAGTTTTTAAGGCCAAACCGGCAAACATTGAGGATTTAAAAGAATGAATAATACGGGAGTATTGTATAATTTCTGGAGAAGTAACTAGCAATGTGTAAAACGAGTTTCAGTTCCGTTTAGAGTATTGTTTGATTGTAAAAGGACAAATTTTGAACACTTATTAAAGAAAGACTATTGAATTGAATTTATTTTGTTAAATATCCTAAAAGGTAATCTTAAAATAACAAGCAGTAAAAATTGAAATTTGGGAGGCATATGTAACGGAGTAAACCATTTAATAATCGTCACTAAATAAATAGGCCACTTGAAAAAATAATCAGTGCATGTTAGGCCCCTACCTACATATTTGTTTACATATAAATTTTTCTTACATTATCTCCATATAATTTTTTACATTAAAATAAAATTAATCTAAAATAATAATCGGCTTGCCTGAGCATATTTCCGAAAAAAAGAACACCTTTGATTAGTTAAATCAAGTTAGAAACTCGCACTGTATATTTTATTTGTATTATAAAGCCAACTTGTTCTACAAAAGAACCTCATAACCCATTATTATTTTCAAGACAAAAAAAGTTCCTATATCTTTTTTATTTATGAAATAGATTGCTATCGATCGGCTTAAAAATATATAAGGTCTTCCATTTAAAAAAGACATAAATGTAGATAATTTCAAACACCCTGTGCATGTTTGAACTAAATTTAATTAAATAACGTGTTACGTGACGCCATCCGAATTTTCCTGACTGGACCATTCGTGTCTTGAATGGATTCGAAGTACTGAACCATAAATAACAGGTACTGCGGCGTAAGCACGAGGGCGACCGACAGTCTTCGTCAGCAGAAACAAAGCCCTTGTTGCCCTAATCTAATCTTCATCATATTCGATTACAATCAGGTTACGTGCACGTCTCGTGTCAACCCCGCCGCCTCCTCCCACCGCATTTACCTCTTCACCTTTTAAAAAAAATTGGGTTTAATCATTTGACTACGTTCCACAATTAGTTTTTTAACCAGTTAAGTATTTCTTCATTTTAATGAACATTTTCTTTTGGCCCGTCAATATTGAGGCTGAGATCATTAGTTATTAAAAGTTTCGTAAAACGTTCAATATTACAAAATATTTTTTGCTACTAAAAGCCTTTTTTTGAAAACATTATTATGAAAACAAGATGAAAGTAGATATTTTTACAGTCTATATTTCCCGTAAAAGTAAGAAATATGGTATATATATGCTATGTAGTATGGTTCAATCAGAATCAGTCTATTCTTGATAAAAATACAGAACAACAAAAAAGAAGACTTTTGATTCAGCTAGCCAAAACTGTGCACTGAGACGCATTTGAGAAAGAATTATTATATTTCCTTATAACACGACTCTTCTTTGGCATAATCCAAGCAGTCTCCTTGTTGAATCTTAGGAAAACAATAATCCTGACTTAGAGGACTTATCAGTTAAGAGCATCCTAAGCTTACAGAACACCAGCAATACATTTTTTGGCTTATTTAAGGATAGTGACTTAAGAATGAAGCATTGTTACAATTATTAAGAACATATGTATTATGAAAAACATATATTATGTATTTTGCTTCTCTTCAATGGAGAATCTGTTTTGGAAGGCTTTAGATTTGTTTTTTTTTTTAAATAAATTAAGTAAAGAGCCCAAATATATTTTTTTGTATAATAACTAGTGATAAAGCTTGGGACCAAGATAGAAAGGTGTCAGTGAAGAAGTTATGACTGGATGCTAGTGGAAAATTTACGTAAATGATTCTATATAGCAGTTTTTTAGCAGCAAAATTAATGACATGCGTTATTTCTTGAGACAAATTGCTGAAAATTATACCTTTGTATTTTATATAATGCCTAGCCGATAATTGCAGCTGACTAGGTCATTTATTAGGATTTAAATGAATTTTTAAAAAAAGTAAAGTTTTCTTACATTAACTACTATTATTGTTCCTTTTACATAAAAAAATTTAAACAGTATTAAGGTTATCTCATGTATGTTTTTTTTATAATAAAAGATTGACTTATTATGAGATTAATATCAGAAATTTAAATAACAATCCAGTAGGCACTAAAGAAATAAAGAAAGAAAGAAGCATTTTTTTAACAACGATACAAATACTTTTGTTTGACGCAGGTCAGGATTAAACTAACATAAATTGATATATAGGGTTCAGTTTAAATGCCATTAGTTTTATAGTTTTAATACGTGATAGCGAATTTTAAAAAAATTTACTTCCATTATAAAGTTTTTCTCAAAAATGTTTAATAACATACATACAGGGTGTTAAAATTAAGAATAATTATTTGTTTATTTATCATAACTTTTAAACTGTAGTATTGTAGTGAATTGTCAATTACCGATGGATCCAATTTTTACAAAAATTGCCAGTGGCGTAACACGGAGGGGCTTGGTTTTTTTTTACCTCAAATCTCCGAGGTGATAAAATATTTTTTTATAAGAAGTCAACTGTTAGATTCTCCATTTAATTTGGAAAAAAAAGTTACTCTTGCAAAATTCTGATTTAAGGCACTGTTTTTAAAATATTTTAATTTAATTGTTCAGAAATACCTGCTAAAATGTTGCAAAAATTTATAAAAAAAAGGAAATAAAAAAAGTTGAATATAAAAAATGATCAAATGTTACCGTAAGTCATTATTTCATTTGACAGGTTTAATTTAAGATTCAAGCCTAATTTTTTTTTCAAAGTTTTCGTTTTAATCATTTTAACTGGCGTTTCTGTAGAAACAAACTACGATATTTTAAAAACAGTCCCTTGAATCAAAACTTTGCAAAAGTAACTTTTATTTCCAAATTAAATATAGGAGCATCTAGCAGTTTCGTATAAAAAAAATTTTATCACCCCGCAGATTTGAGGCAAAAAAGGATCAAGTATTCGTAACCAAGCCTCCGTAAGTTACGCTACTAGAAATCTTTTAAAATATTGGCTTCATCAGTCATTGACAATTCACTACAATAACTTGCATGCGAAATCTAATTAAAATTATGATGGTATTTTAAGAGTTATGATAAATAAACAAATAATTATTCTTAACTTTAACACCCCGTATAGCATATAAGCCAACGGCTATATACTACAAAGCCTAAAAACTAATACGTTAATTAGGGAAGTAAAAACAGTACAGTATACTAAACATTCAGAATAACAACAACAAAAGTAAAATATACAGCACACTACTTTCAATTACTTCAAACTAATTTAAAGGTGGCTCCTCCGAATGAGTGGAGCAAATTTGTTTATCCCTTTTATACTTAAAAGCAGTATGTGACATTGATCTCACGTTGTTGCCAAGCTTATTACAAATTTTTAGTCTAATTAACTAAAAGTTGAATTTCAATAATGAGCTATGGCTTGCTAGGTTTTCTGTTTTTTTTTTTACTTTTATTTTATTAAACTACTTTTTTGTAGACCTACTTAGATGTATACTATGATAATTTAACAATTGATAAAGTGTTTGATATATACAAAAGCTTACGAGTATTAATTCTGGTGTAAACCTCGTACATAGTCCTTATTATTTAAGGGTTGATTATTATTTATTGGAACATAATTGCATTTCGAACAGCAATTTCAATAAATTAGTAATTCTCAGAAAAAATTAAACATATCACATTTAGGTTTGAAAATAATTGGTCAATAGATAAATGCACCAATATATCAAAAAACAACTTCCAGGTAAACTATTATGAAGCAATAGCTCCTTTTATACAATTAAAGTTGTGTTTTAATCATCTTTTCGTAAGCTTTTTAATTTTTCTTTCAAAAGTTTTTAAAATATGTACTCAAGTCAATTTTCGTAACACTTTTTTTACTCCAGTTGAGGTACTTTCAAAAAATGCTTCTTTAGTCCTCGAAGAATATGATTGATCACGCCTTTTGTTCTTGATACGTAGTAATAAAAAGAAGTAATTCTGTGTTCATTAGGGTTTACAGAGGGTTGCTGTTTTGTTTTATGCTTATACCCCTTGATGAAAGACTTGTCGCCTATTTAGAAGTTATACACTCCTTTTGATGCTCAGCAGCAATTGATACGAAGATACTTTTAAGCTGTTGTTTATGGATGAAAGGATCTAACGAGAACCCTTTTTGTTCTCGACTGAATATTGTTAAAATTTCTTATTGGTGCTTATCACACTAATCCCCAAGGATGTCTCAATTTTTCAAGTCACTTAACGATCTTTATTTAGTAGTTTTTGCATAGCAGCACTTGATTTTAGATCACCTTTTCGTTTTTTGTCGTTGAGCGAATGACGGCCACGATGAAAATCGGTATACCATCGTTTAATAGTAGCAAAGGATGAATCCTTATCATCAAAAATGGAAGTAAGTTGATTGATGAACTACTGTCTTAATATTTCACGTCGGAATGGATGATTAATCGGATCAAAGTGTTCAAACGAATTCAAGCCAAAACTTAATTAAATATCTAAATAATTCAAGTTGGAGTCAAATAGCAAAAACCTTCTACAAAGGTAAGCGTTAAAAGAGTAGAGATTCTAGATAGAAATGTGAAGTTTCGTTATTCCAGTTTTATCGATGCGAAATTTGGAACGCAGCTCATCAGCATTAGAAACGTCTCTAGAGCTGTTTTTTCTTATCGCACAGTATATCGTTGGCCGGTCAGAAAACGCGGACAAAGTCCATTCATCTAAGTTAACCTGTCACCGAGTGCGCTATCTGCCATCTTTCACTTATCGTGCTAAAGCTACTTAGAAAAGCCTAAAACCCGTTGTATAGCTTAGTCGTTGTTTTGTTTACTATTTTTATACAACCATGTATAAAGAAAAATCTATTTATCAACAAGACGTATTTAGCCTTATACGAACTTGTTGAGTAGTATTTTGAATGTTAGTTTAGTAAGAATCTATTAGTCGCCTTAAGCTTTTAGAAAATGATAAAATGAATACCTCCCATTTAAATATAAATTACAAATAACGGATTGTGTTGCAAATAGATAAAAATCCGTATAATTAAAGCAACGGTAATTATTATACCACCACCAATAATAGTCTGTTAAATAAGGTAATCGAAAGGTGATACTAAGTAAGAAAAATTTATTTATTGGTCTTTACGAAAACCTTATAAAATCGGTAATATTTATTCAAAGATAGATTTTGTAAAGAAAAATTAAAGGAAAACGGTAAAAATTATAATTTATTATTTTCATTTATTTAAGAGTTATTAACCAATAAATAGAATAAACTATCAGAAAATTTAACAATATATTATATAAAAAAATCTTAATATATATTTTTTTCTATACATACTGTAACCATATAACTTTTAAAATTTGAGGTAAATTGTATATCATAAGAAATGATATAGGTTATTTACCTGTTTCTTTTGCAAGCATCATTAACTTATGGCAATAATGTTGCCTCCTCTTCATTTGTATTTCAAAAGTAAATTCTTGAAGTTATTTTGTTTAAAAATGGATCATATGGATTATTGGCAATTCTACTTCTAGTTCATGCATATAAAACTTTATTACAATGTCATATAATCATAAAAACTAAGTGTGTTATTTTGTCGTTAAATTAGTTAAGTGATAGAGAAAATGATTTGTTTCTCGTCAGCGTTTCAAAATGTATTTAGTTCGTCTTCAGGATTCTACACTTTATAGTAAATTAAAGTGTTTGCAATGTTTTATAAATTAAATTATTAATCACTAAATGATAGTATGCTTGTCATAAAGTTCCAATTAATAACCAGAAATACAAATGAAAAAAGTTTGAGAAATAAGTATTAACCAAAACATTAGAAAATATATACAAGGGGAGGAGGAGAAAACATAATACATTTTTCTTTAGCAGTTGATCAACTTACCACAAGACACCGCATCTGATTTACAATTTAAGTCACTAAAGCATAAGAATAAAAATCACAACTTAACTATAAAAAATATATATACTGACCTAGATATGTTGCAACAACTGATAAAAGCGGTTATTTTAATTTCAGCTAAATCAAGCGCAGTGTTTTTGTAATCAAATTAAAGTTATTATAGCATTTATAGAAGAGATACCAAGTTGCTTTTCATTCATTCTGTGACCATAATAATTGACTCTAATTTCAAAAGCCTTGAAACTCTTTTCAAGGCTTTTGGAATTAGTTTGAAAAAGTTTCCCGTAGCAACTCCTACGGAATAAAAAAACATGCGAAAAAACTTGTGTGAAATCTTAGTTTACTCGATTTCTGATTATTGTAATATTATTTGTTTCCCGTGCCTTGGAAAGTATAAAAACTACTTAAAAGATTTATTAATGGCTTAAAAAATCAGATCATATCTCGCATACATATAGAAGTCTTCACTAGTTAAGGATGGAAGGTCATGTCACTTATTTTTCTTCACTGGTTATAGATATATTCCTTTGTCAAGATATCCCATTGACAATCAATAGTTCTACCCTATTGGGTAGTCCAGACCGTCATGCCCTACATAACTTCTTTTTTAAATTATTTATATTGATTACTCTAATAAAGGCTTTATTTATTCAGTTATTTAACCCAAAATAATTAATTTACTAGGCAATGAGTAGAACATAGTAAAATTAAGAAGTATATAATTAAATAGAAAATCGAGATCAATTTGACAAAAATGATTGCTGACAAGTTTGAAATTAATAATATTTTTAATATAATATATTTTTAAATTTATGTTTTATACAAAAAAATATAATCTTAACAACAGCTAATTTTAATAAATATGTATTATAAGTAAATATTATTATTAAATATTTATTTTATACCCAAGTTTCTAAATAATGCATTGTACACTCTGCTGATTCTAAATGCTGATATTTTTATTAATGTTAATTTAAATGTTTTTATTTATTATATTTTTTGTAAACCTTTTAAATACGAGTACAAATATTTAATTATAAGCCTAGAAAAGACCTTAATAAAATTTAGTTTGACACCATTCTGCATTATCTAATTAATTATTTCTTATAGAACCAGAAATAGCTCTTTTAAATACCTAAATTACCTAAGTTCAACTGAAAATTAAAAAGTATATAATAATATTTTATGCTTTTTTTATTGCATTGAAAAATAACCTTCCAGCATGCACCTTTACTTTTCATTGCTATAAAAATAAATTAGTATTAAATACAGAAAAAGCCAATTAAAGCATATTTCAAAAATGTTCTTCTAAACTCGGTATTAAATTACAAAATTGTTTGAAATGTCTCTTAAATACATCTGCAAAAGTTGTAAATGTATAAATTAAAATAGGTTTTAGAAATCATTTCAATCAAATGTTTTATTTTGCAAAAATAAAACACTTTCTAAAAGGCAGATATTCGATTATTGTCTAGATAATAGGTAAAGAATCCAAGAGCTATGAATAAACGACAAAAAGATTTAGTAAAAATCCCTTTACAAGTCTTAACAATTATGCAATTATGCATCCCATACAATAGTACGAAAAACTAATGATTAAAGATAAACAATTTTTTTGAGATCTCATAATATGAATCGAAATACTATAGTAATTTTAACTCTGTCGACGCTTAATCTAAAAACTAGATATTCTTATAGAAGAAGACCATTTCTATTGATTTTGAATACTTTTGACTTAATTGTCTATACTATTATAAATATAAATTAAGTATTATCTGAGCTTGATTAATAATTCGGCTCCAACCTCCTTGAGGACTTGCTAAATCTTGACGTTTATTCAATAACGGTTGAGTAGGTAATTAATTTTCCATAATTTTGGTTATAGTTAGTATATACGTATTTATATATATATTAATAATTTCTATTTAATTTTCTTTACGATCTATTAACTGTTACTCTAGATGACGTATTGCCGTTAGTGTTGTACTTAGAGCTTAAATCATTCTTCATATTTACAAAGTTACTAGAAGCCATATTTCCTACAACTTTCGGCCATTACGGTACTTCAAAGTACTGCTAAAAAAATATTAAGCAATTAATAGAAACTAAAACTGGTTAAGCTATACATAATTAGTTTCAGGAATGTAACTGAATCAGAAGAGAATGGAAAAATCAGATATTTACTAACTAATATCCGCCTTATTCAAAATCATACTAAAATTTATTTATTATATTCTGCGGATGTCAAAAATTCTGTTCAATAAATACATCAGGCCTTTGAAGGTGATAACTATACGATTTTGGGTAGAATATATATATATATTCTTAGATATACTAATTATTACTATTATCCGTGTATAGAAACTTAAATTATAATTAAGAAATCAGAACTTATGATTCAATGTAATGTAAAACTACACGTGATGGATGATTTTAAATTATATTAATCATAACAATATTAAAGTTATAGATTAGCCATTAAAAAATACCTATTTAAATCCCATTAAATATATTTATAGAAATTAATTGATGGATAGGTTACTGAAAGAATTTAAACAAGCAACATAATTAATAATTTTTTACTAAATTTGATGTTTAAGATATTTTTGAGTCATATGCTTATAATTTAAAAATGTATAAGGATATAATTGTTTCATCTTAACTACCAAAGTAAATTTTTTTTTTATATTCTGACATTTTTTTTATAGGTGATTTAAAAAAGTACGGAAAGAGTAACAAATGTGCATATTTTTAACAGCTCGCATCAGATAATTTAATTATATTGGCAGTAATTTCTACTATTTTTAGCTAAATTTTATCAAATAATATGAGGCAAATTAAAGGATAATATGAGGTAAACTGGACGATATGTTTAAAACATTTTAAATTTTTTGTTTAAATCTCATGACTAGCGAAACCTTAGTAATATAGTCAAATATATAGATCCAGTTCTGTGTTTACGACCCAGTGAATTATTTATAAGTAATAAGAAAATTGGACTTTTGTTTGGTTGAAAACAGTTTGACATTCAGAAAAATAGTCTCAGCAATGTCCTCCAGTACCAAACATAGAAAAAAAAATCAGAATAGGGCAAATAAATATTCCGAAAAAATAAATAAATATATTAATATTTCAAATTTTCTTTTACAATTCCATATCATCAAACACAAATCTTAAAGTTATCAAACAAAAGAATAATGAACAATATAGAAAGTATTTAATTGCAGCCTTATAGTTTTAGCAGATACTTTATTTTTTGTATACACAGTGGCACACTGAGAAAGCAACTGCCTGTAACTAAAAAATTAATATTATTTACCAGTTTTAAAATAACTTGCCTAAAATCTGAGGAAAGAAAGACTTATTTTTTGGTTCCACTCTATTTTAATACATTCTCTCAATATACCATTGGACAATTAAAGTTGCAAATTAGATACTGGCTCGAAAGCAGCAATAATTCTTCGAGCAGTACCAGTAGAATCTGCTAGTACTGCTCTAGTTATTCAACCGTGAACCACAGAATCAATATTTATTTTTCATATTGTTTGGCCATTTCGATGTCTTATTATCTATTTTTCCTGTTTGATTTATAACACATTGTGCGGTTGTTGGATTACTTATGGCGATTGGTTTGTTTCGCTATAATTTCTTATTCAAATTTGTTAATTTGCCTCGTAGATTTTCTTTTGTCGTACTTTCTTCTGCTTAAAGCAACAAGTAGCCGTAAGGACTCTCATTGACTTACGTTTAATATAAATGACTTAATAATTTGATATAAATTTAGATGTAGTACTTTTCCTTACAAATTTATTTTTAAACTGTCACCATAACTGTAGCGAATAATATCCAGTAGCGAAAAAACGAGACCGGAAAAGATAAATTACATCTCGTTAATAAGCAAGAAAATCGTATTGAATAAATTGGTTTCGCCCACGTTTTTATTGCTACAGCTTCTAAATAAATAATAATTGAATTTTTATTTCTTTAGGGGGCAATTAAATAATAGACAAGACAGATGGCTAATTTAAAGCAGGTGGTATTTTGTTTTAATGGCAAAAGAATAGGTTTTCGGGATATTTTAAGTTAGTAAACCGTGCATCTACTTAGGCAAATATTGGATCCGCCATATTCTCCTTAAAAGGCATCAATTTCAAATCAATATTAGTTTTTGGTATTTCGACAAATATTTGAAAACCCAACCATATTGTCTGGTTAGCCGGCCAGTCCCCAGTAACGTTTTAAACAAAAATTTACACGATACAGAAGAAGAGAAAAAAGTGTATGTAAACAAATCTGGCTTATGACCGTTCAGTAATATTGTCTGGTCAAATGAGTACCATACATGGGAAAGGACATGATTTACCTCTTAGCAGTAACTTAATATTTAAAAGATATGTTGAGTTTATGTATTTGCATGTTCAGACTATGATTGTATCATTAAAATTAGAATTTATGGGAATTTGTGTATTCAACACATTCGCTGCAAGCATTGTTGATTATAATTATTTTTACCTTAGGCAGATAAAAGGAATATAATATTTCTTTAGTTTTATTTAATTTTTTTAAATATAATATTTTGATACCTGGTCGCTCTTTGTGCATTATACCTGACAACCGTAGTCTGTTTTAATAAGTAAAATTAGTAGATTTGCTTGAATATTGAATGTTCTTATTAGCTGTAAAAATAAGAAGTAAGAAGATGATATTTCTTTTTTTTTATCCATCCAGGAATTAGTGATGCAATTTTGTATTTTTTAGTTGGTATATAATGGGTGCAATATTGGCGAGGCTACTGCACAATATTTTGTAACTTATGTAAGTCGTTTGACTACGTAAATTACGAGATACTGCTGACGAAGCTGAGGACTTACGGTTTTAGATCGGTTGGCTTTTAGTGATTTAGATCCTATTTATCTGGCTACATGTCTAGCATAAATATTTAAATGCATATTTAATTTTCTATATTCGTACATAACCCAACCATCTTCTAGTAAAGCTGCGGGTCAAATAAGTAGTTAAATGGCTTCTAAACTACAAGAGGTGAAAGCCTGGTGTGAGATCACTTTGTTTACAAATTTTATTGCTTTAAAAACTTGGTAATTTGAAATTGAATTCTTATTCTGTTAAACTTTATTTCTTTTAAATGACTTAATACATTTTTGGATTCAACCGTCTAAAAATAAAAGCATTAAATTTCAATATAAAAGAAAAAATGCATTTTCTACCATATTCTTTATTCCAGTCTAAAGTTCTGGTTCCAAGTTTCGTTTTAATAGCATTCTTTTATAGAAAAAAGGTTTTGCTATTTCTGTAGAGTAAAGTTTGTAAAAGGTCGTGTAGTTTACCATTTAGTAAACGCAAATTTCATCCTTCTGCTCTATGTTTACTTGAGAAACTGTAATACTTATTTTCAAAAAATTTAGGGGCTGAAGGCCCTATACATACCTACTAGACATTTTTACTCTGATTGTCGTCTTTCACTCTCTGCAGTAGTGAAAGTTGAATATGTTTTATGATATAAAAGTATTTAAATACTTAAGTGAGAAAACAAAATCCTTAAAAAAATTGTTTGGATAGCAAATACACTATTAGTTTATAAGGCAGTTTATATCCATTCCTAGTTACTTAATTTTTGTTTACTATTTTTAAATATATTTTATTCCTTTGCTTAAAATTTTTAATGTTTATGATATTCAATTTTATTATAAACTGAATCGTATATTGTTATTAAACTGTTCATTATTGGTCTATAATTTTTTGTGTGTAAAATTTGCTTTCTCTTTAATGCCATTACTCTCTATATTATATTCACAATATTTTATGTTGAAAAGCTTTGATTAAAAGTTAATAAAGAAGTTTTATTCATTTCGTTGCATTGCATTGCTCAATGTTAAGTTCAAAGTTTTGTTTGAACTTCTTTGTACTTTTCCTAGCTGTACTCAAACGTATATATTCAAAGTCCTTATTAGTTTCTTTAACATTGTAAGCTTAATTTTTATTATTACCGATGAAAATGGAATGTGCGGCTGAAATTACCTATCTTGTTTACGACTCCTTAGACCTAAATTACAAAATATTAAATATTATATTTGACCTGTGATATTTAATAAATGCTATTGAATGAGATATAAATTATTTTAATGTTAAAGAAAACGTCGTGTATATTAAAAATACCTGTAAAAACAGAGAAAAAAGCAACAATATAAAAAATAAATTTAAAAAAATATTATTTCGCTTACAATATAGGCAAATCTTACTTCAGAGCCTGTCATGAATAGTAAGTGGTTAGTACAAAAAATAATATATTTATGAAGAATCAAACTTCTCACCATATATTAAGAGACTAACTAATGAATTTAGCTTAAGCTATATCGGTATGCTCTACAGCTGTTACTAACAAAATATTGAACATTTTATATTAATTGCCATATTCTTCTGAATTTTATTAAAAAAAAATTATTTTAAAACATGTATTTAATTTTTGTCAACAAAACTATATTTAGTATTTTTGTAAGGAATTCAGGAAAACCTTTAATAGACTTAACCAAAAATTCCATTTGTTCATTTTACTATTATTTGGAGTAATTTTAACTTATAAGAACTTTTATCTTATCTTTTGCTTAAATGCATAATTTAAATGGCTATGGTACTCCGTCTATATTCTATTAATTAATACTTGGTTTAAAAAAGAACGTGATGCGAGAACGAAATGAGTTATTCTAAATATAATATAATACTTTACATGCAAATACAATAAATTATTGTTCAAAATATACAATTATATTTAGTATATAATAAATAAAACTAAATTAGAACTTTATAATGCCCGGTCAAGATACCCCCATATGTACGGATAGTGAGAAAATAAAATAATAGGTTTAAAAATACAATATGTACAGTCCAATTATTCTACCTGATGTCGGTCGTCTGTTATCCTGGAACTCACTTGGAATTTAAGTATTAGTCAGGTACTTAGCAGGTGTACTAAACACATAATTCAGCTCTTTTCAATGGAAGTATAGTTATTAATCGTAGACATGGTAAGTACTGTTTAAAATTCCAAAAACAGCAGTAAAAATATTAACAGGAATATACAAAATAGTCCCAGAAATGACTGCCATGCAATAATAGTGATAGCTGTATCGGCTAATAGGCTTACCTGTGGATACCTCTTTCTTATATAAGGAAGATCGAAAAACTTACATAAAAGTTTTAGCTTAGCTAGTTAGCTAACTGGACCGGTCGGCCGTTTAGATCAGAAGCTATAAAATGTAGTTTATAAAAAAACAACCTAAATTTAGTCCTACTGAAACTCCGAAAATTTATTCAATTTAAATAATTAAAAAAATACAATTACCCGAAACCCTTCATTACCCTTCACGCTATCAGGAACAATCAAATGATTTACTTGTATAAGAATGAAATATTTATTAATTAATTTAAATAAAAAAGTGTTTTCTTTTGCTTTTTTTTTGGGAATTATTTTATTAAGTAGTTTTTTATTTATTTCTCTTTGCATACTTTATATGTACTATTTTTTTAAATTTATTTTTTGTATTTATTATAGTAGCTATTTACTAGGTTAAGGGTCCTTTAGCAGGCGTCTGCTCAGCGGTCACTGTTACCGGTTTTGTAATCGTGAATTGGTCCTTTTTTGTCAACTGTATATATTATGTGTAACTAAATGATACATGTATTTTTTTACTTTTGGCAATAAACAATTTTGAATTTGAATTTGAAAAAAAATAAATAAAAAAGTTCATAATAAATTAAATCAAAAATAAAAAAGTCCAATAAATTTACATGCATTGCAAATACAAAGATAATTAAAAACAAAGTAATTCCATCTGATTTGAGTAAATTCTTGGCATCTGTCAGTTGAGTATCATGGACAAGTATAAACAACCTGCATTATGGTAAATTCAAAAAAAAATGCTTTTAAGTATTGAATGAAATTAATGTACTAACGTAATAAGGCTATGAAATATCTTCCTGAAAATAAAAGGCAATAAAACACATAGAAAATTATGCAATTAACGTGATACATTATATTAAAATAATAAATAAATTCATAACATCTATAGAATAACAAAATAAGTAAACAGCTTTAAAACTTTGTGTGGATGGTTGCCAAGACACTGCTAACTTCAGGTGTATTGTGCAGTCAATAATCTGCAATATAATCGCTATGAAAAATAAGGAGTGCATTTCCTCTCCATATAGAATTATATATTTACCATTTTGTAAGTAAAAAAGAAACATTTATATTGTTAGATATTAAAATATTCTGCTGTAACACTAACATGTTGTAGTATTTAATGCACATTTATTGTTGTAGATATAATACCAATTTTAATTCAACATATTTTCTTCATAATTTTGGGTCTCTTCTTAGTTTAATTAAACATAGTATAAGCTAAGTATTATGTGGAAATAATTAAAATTTTTCGAAGAACCTTTAAGGAGGACTTAAAAATTCCTAATCCCTATTTTAATGACTTCAATTACTTGCGCTGTTGAATAATGTATTGCAATTGTATTGTTGTAATTGAAAAGCCACATCTTCAATGCACCATCAATCAGTATGTCGATTTCTTTGTGATACGACCCATCGGTTTTGTTAGCAGTAGCAATGGGAATCTGTTATTAACTTGGCGATTTATGCGCTGCAGCTATTAATTTAAATCGACGGATTGATTTGAATCCCTTTGGACATAATATTGTTTAAGATATCAAGATATATATACGGAATAATAATACATTGTGGATGTGAGGCTTACGTGAGTGTTGTAGATATAACTCTTAGGCGCCATAGAGATTTTTTCCTTTTTTAAAGTTGGCATGTAAAAAGATTATTTCCATCAAAATACTTTATTTAATTCATTGTCCTTCTTTTGTAAAATATGCAAATTATTGACAAACAAGATGATTCAGTAAAGTCCCTTCAAGCTCAAAATGCCTCTATATACTATGAAGATATGAATGTAAGAATTTTCGTCTACAGAAAAATAAGAACTAAGTATATAGCAATATTAGAGTGGGGTTAAATTATGGAGGATCATTATGGAGGTACATCATCTGCGTGATGGTCATACCCGTATAGAGAATATGTAAGATTGTTTAGATATTTTAAGTTTGCAGGTTTCTTTCGATAGAGCAAATGCCTGTGAAGCGAATGCAGTTTGTAGCTGCGGATCACTCAACTACTAGTGATTGTAGATCTAATGTGTATAAACCTAATAATTGCTTAATTGCCAATAGTAGGTTAAATTTGTCGGTTGATATCTACCATTCTGTTTTCGATGTTGAGAAGTGTGCAGTTTTTTAAAGAGCTTTAAATATTGAGAAAAATAAGATTAATCTAGATAATGATAAGTTAGTAGCAAACATAATAGTTATCTTAATGCTAATTCATTTGATATAATAAAAATATTTCACCAAACCTCTTAAAAATAAAATCGGTTTTCTGGGATTGCATCTTTCCGCAACTAAACGCAATGTCTGTCTGTCCGAGCACTGGATGGCAAAAGAGCAACTTGAAGCAACAAGTTTGCAAAATTATTTTTTAAGTAGTAGATTTTGCAGGTCTAAATATAAAAATGGTGATGTGGCCCTGTTTCTTAAGGATTGCTACTATTCTATTTATAAAGATTGAAATATGCAAAATATTAGTAGTACCGAAAAATCTTTTGGGATTTGTGGTGTAGATATGTTCTCCATAATGGATTTAATTTAAAAAATTTTTGTGTTTAGTGGTTTCTATCTTCGGATGTAGATTTTATCTGAGCTTCAGAAATTCTTAAAATCAAATGTTAAAAATAATGAAAATGAAAAAGTTGTGTTATGCAGTGACTTAAACGTTGACAAGTGAAGTTTGATCAATTGTATTTCTTTTTTTCAGAGGCTTACCAAGATAAGCTGCACTCAATCAAAGAGTATAAAAAAATAAAACATCTTAAGTATTCTCTTCTTTAAGCTTTTTAAAACTGGCTTATATTAGTTTTCAATTTTGCTGTTTGAATTTATTTAGTTTTTATTTGAATTCGTTCCTATACTTTCAATATTTATTTTGATATGTACTAGAGTTATACATTTTATTTTAAGTTACCTTACAGCTGTTTAGTGTCAGGTATTAATTTGGATCTTGATGGCCCCGGCAAGGTCGCAATCTATGTCTGACAACTACATATTCTTAATTTTCATTATTTTCTAACGAGTTATTAAAACTATTAATTATGTTATGTCCTCTGAACAGTAGTAAATAAAAAAGATATATCATGCACTTTACGACCAAAAATACAACTTTTATAAATACTACAATATAAATTATAGCTTATTATATTTCAATCAAAACCAACTATACAAAAGAGATTTATAGAAGAAAGTATCATTTCCTCGTCAATTACATTAAAACGGGGGTGGGCAAAACGAGGACTAATGCCTTGCACAGTACTAACTACCAGTTATAGATTCAACGTGCAAGATCGTTTTGAATAGTTTAAGGCAGGTTAAATGTGTAGGCTTACGCATCCTCTATAATACCAAGGATAATTATTTTAATGTTGGGTTGGGGCTTATGGTGAAATATGAGAAATATGAATACAAAAAGATCGTATGAGTTAATGAAGATAATTTTGCATTGTGTGGGTTATACAGTTATGTTTTTTTAAGTACGCAACTTAATGGATACATGAATTTGGCATTGTTCTTGGCAAGGTTCTTTTGATGAAATTTATGAAAAAAACATATTTTTTTGATGTGAAAATGATTAAAAAGATTTTAGGATAATAACCTACTCAATCTGTGCGGTTCACCTTTTTATATATTTTATTACCTAAATATACGAACCTAATTTTATTCTACCAAAGTCTTTAAGATTATATAATTAGTATCAAATTTCCAGCGAATAAATTTAATAAAAACGCCGATAAATTTGACGCGAGCAGTCAATACAACTTTAAAATTCAATTACACTGTGTCACAAAATACAAGAATCTTGAATATTGAATAGGCCGACCATAATGCGACCCGAACCACAAAGTCAACCAATGTACCGGGCCCAAATAGGAAAAATAAAAATTCCGAACAATCGCCATAACTTATTTAGAGTTAGACGGGACCCATCCCTTTTTCTTAGGAACTTGTTTTAATCGGACGCGAAAGCATAATAACAGATTGGATGTAAATTTGCTGCACTTGGCTGGAACCTAACATGTACTAGGTTGGTTTAAATTGAATTTTATTTTTAACAATACAATTGTCACTATGTTTTTTACTTTTTTAAAACTTACTCGTTTGAATTAAATATGGTTTACTATATTTCAGGTTTTTACATACATCCAAGTAAATCTATAAAAAATTATAGACGTGATTCTTTAAATAATAAAGGTGAATATAACCATTCATTTAAACATAACATACTTTTTTTTATGTATCACAGCTATATAGTGTTAGAGTCTGATGATGAGTAAACTCATCGAGTTGCCTAACTCTTGACAAAAGATTGGCATTTTCATTTGTGGAGAAAAGTCTTCCTGCCCTTCCAACGCGGTATATTTAAATATAAGTTTGGTAAGTTATGCAGTTTTAAAATTTTCAAAAATAATCGTTTATTGTGAAAATCCTAATAATGATTTGATCAATGTTTCTAATAATTTAGCCTTATTATCGATACTAAAGAGATTTGGAAAAAACCAACGTAAACAAGTATCTAAGAGAGATCTTAATTTTTTTTATTGGGCGTCACTGACTTTTCAATTATTTTAATCCTTTTTTTTTATATATAATAAAAAACAACTAAAAATAAATAACTTTAAGATCTGTTAAATTTTGGTTGTGCCTTGTTTTTAAAAAATTAAATAAGAATCACTTCGCCATATTATGTTCCTTGCTTAGCACAAACAAATTAAAACTAGCACGTAATTAATATAGTGACCCACATTTTTATAACAGCTTTATATAGTCACGTTGTTTGTCAATATAATGTGTAATTTGTCAAATATCTATCAACATTTATTATATATTAATTGCATCCTAAATAAACTCCAAACACCAAATTTCAACCCAATTGGCAAAAGCAAAAGAGTTATGAATAGCAATCAATAGCAAAAGAGTTATGAAAGTCACGTGACTTTAAAATTCAATATGTCAAAATATCAGTAAAAATGTATTACTTGTATCCTAAATTAAACCCAAATACCAAATTTCAATCAAATCGGACAAATAGGAAAAAATTTTTGATATTCACGTGACCTCAAAACTGAATATTTTAAAAATTTGTAAGAGATCAATAATTATATACTAAATAAACCCGAAATACCAAATTTCAACCCAATCGGACGAATAGCAAAAAAGTTATGATGGTCACGTGACCCTAAAATCTATAATTTTAAAAATTAAATAATTATATCCTCAATATAATTATTTAACCCAAACAAATTCATCAACAAACATTCCCAACAAATCTCAAATACTAAAAATGCATAACATCCTAAAACTCACGTATAATAATATTATAATACCTATTATATAATACCTATTATAATACCTAAATCCATATTCTACATTAAATAAATCAATACGATCCACGGTGTATAAATCCCATTATTTTTTTAAATGAATAAAAAGTGCCAATTTGTTTTTGAGCCACCCGAGTTGGCCTTGAAAGGTGTGGAAAATACGGCATATTTTGAAGACGTCAAACACTTTGCCGAATTTTCCTGGCCGCAATATATAATTTTCCCAAATAATGTGCACATATTCGGAAAGCTTTAGGAAGAGTTTTTCTGATTTAATTGACAGGTTCCGGGTAATTTTCATTGAAAATTTAACGAAACTATGACACCCTTCCGAAAAATAACATGCCGAGATACCTGCTCAGTTGGATATGAGTAGATACTTGCTCAGATCAGTTGGCGGCCATATTGGATCATTTCACCCTTGTGGTGACGTTTAAAGAAAAAATCGGAAAAAATTGACTTGTTTGAGAAAAATAATTTTTTTCGGTACTTTTAATGTACCTTGGATGCTGAAATTTTAGTATGTGTTGTAAAACAGAATTTGGGATCTTATAGATGAGGTTTCATTTTCTAATAATGTACAGGGACGCCGCAAATGAATAAAACGCAAAAGTGCAAACATCTCAAAAGCTATTAATTTAGAAAAATTCTAATTATACGTAAATAATATTATTATATTGTTGAATACCTGAAAATATGAATGGTTCAGGTGGCGCCACTAGAAAGTTATTAAAGAAAATATGATTTTTGGACCTTCATGGGAAAAATTAATTATTGCTCGCCCTGTATAATTCACAAAAATTTCGTTTATATGGCATTTGAAGGAGAAATAATCAAGGTTTTTTTTCGTAGAAACTATTTTTTCAAAATAAGTACCGTTTAGCGAAAAATTCCAAAAAACTGAAAATGCCAGAACACGTTAAAAAATTTTTTTTCAAAAAAAAGCTCCAAATATGTCATTTCTTATATAAAACTAAGCATTTGCGCGGAAACACTTTTTTATTTAAATTAAAGTTTAGCTTCTGAAACAGTTTAAATTTTTTTTTACTCACTTTTACTCGCTTATATTTACTCACCCTCTATACAGATCTTGACCAAAAAGTATACAGTTCTTCTTCTTCCCTCAATAATCTTTATGTCCTAAAAATTTCAAGTCGTTTAAAGGCTTTAAATTTGAGTTCTCGCCGCAGAAAGGAATTTCACACGTTTTTTTACCAATTTTTGACTTTAACTTGGTACCGCTCCCTTTGTGGATACCAAAAAAAAAAAAAATATTTACGGATCCATAATTGTCAATGTATCAGGAGCTGACGTGCTAAATTTCGTCGTTTCGCTACTTATACAGTCAAAGATATGAATTTTTATTTGCCAAAAAACACGATTTTTGAGTCGGAGAGCACGTGCATAATATACTCGCTGACACACCTATATAACAAAAAAAATTTAATACAATAAAACATAACATTTTTCCATTTTACACACTTCAAAACTTATTTTGGTATATCTCTTAAAAAATGCATTACATTATGCTAATTTTACAGAGGCAAAAGTAGAGAAATAAAATATCTTATTTTTTTTTAGCAAGGTCAACATTTAGAATTGTAGAATTTGAACTTTTATAACCATGTTTCTTATTATTTTTGATTTCAATGAGATTCTCAGTTATCCTTGAATAAAGTTAAAAACTTTTGAGTTGCCTCAAACAGCTCATTAGAATTTTAAATTTTTTCACACCGCTTGCGCAATTCCTTATCTACTATATCCGATATTTTCTTAATTACATTGAGATTGAGGCTCTGCTTAAGGCCACTTAATCACTTCAATTTTATGTTTATTAAAAAGCTGTTGTTATGGAAGCATGAGATTAGACAGAATCTGTAGAAATTTAAATCTGTCTATTATTATATCATCTATTTTATAAATGGAGCCCATGCCAAATCTATAAAATGCACCCCAAACTATGTAAGATCAAATTATTTATTCTTTGGAAGTCGGACAAATAAAATATCGCCCGACGAGCTTAAATTTAATTTACTTTCATTAGAAAACAAAATTATGTGAAATGATCATATGCAAATCTAATACGTGCATTTCTATTTTTTGTGAAATAAAGGGTTTTTGACTGATCTTCTTGCGGAAAAGTCATATTGCTTTAAACATTTTCAAATTATGTGAACTGATGTTTATAAACTTTTATTCCTTCAGTTCTGCTCTCTTAGAAACAGCAGTGTTAAGCAGATTTTAAACCAATTTTCTTATCTATTGTAAGCGTTGTTTATCAAGTCTACCAGTTTTGGGCGCATTAACTGAGCTTTAGCCGATACAAAACATCTTAATTTTTTTTCTGCTACCAAGCGATATAGATCTAATTGCCTTGAAATTGTTGTTTGTTAAATTCAATTCGATATTTTTTAATTAATAATTCTCTAACTTGAACAGCCAAAGTCATAGTGAAATACTTACAGTATTATAATTTAAGAGACCAATTATATTTAAGACATAGTTTGTTTCTTTACTTTTGCTCGCTACTGTATCTTATTACTGGTTTAATATATTTTTAGATAATCATTAGGACATTAGTGTAAAAAAAAGCGCTTGAAAAGAGTAAAATGGTTTCTTTAAAGCAATATTCAATACATACATTTGTCATAATGAAAAGCTCTATATTTATTTTACTTGTTACTCATACACAGTAATGCAGTAATTTAATGCGAGATATTTTATTGGGTAGTGTTTTACCTACTGTACAGAAGAAACTATATTATGTCAAGCTGTCGCCTGCATTTATTTCTTTTCCCTTTTCATAAATTATTAAGTTTATATTTTTTCTTTTTTCCTTCTCATAAGTTGCCTGGTTGATAATTTTTCATGTTTGTTTAAAATCAGTTTAGTGTTATTAGAGTAGCCTTGCATTACGCGACCCATGGTTTTATTTTACGGAACATACTCTTTATTTGTTTTGTGTCAGTAGCATCACTAACATGCTTTTTAACAGTATTAACAAACAGTTCAGCACTTATATTAACATCACGAGCTTTATAGATATTTTCCCTATGTGCGTTTTTTAAGACTATTATTAAAAATGTTGTAATTGCTATTTAGATTTTGTTATTGCAAGTTCAAATGTTTAACGAGTGTATGCGTTAGTTGAACAAAAACCATTTCAGTTTAAATTAAAATTAAGTGTTTTTATAAATTTTATACCGCGTCAAAAAATCATAATAAAATTCTTTGTTAATTAACAGGTACCATCACTTATATTAAGAGTAACCTTAGAAAATAGTTTAAGGTGAGAATCGCATATAAATGAGCTTTCTTCGACATTGTCGTTTGTCACTTTTGCACGTTTTGTCAAAATATACACACCACATCTTTCGGTGTGGAAATATATTTTGCGAACAATTCTATAGCCGAATTAAATATGTTGTAAAGAATTGTTATTTTGTTGTAAAGAACACTGCCAATTTTTTTTAATGGTCAAACTATTATTGGTATTTGTACGATATTTGTTTATTTTTAAAAAAAATCACATCTTTTATTTTAAAAAGTAAGCATTGCCATAGCGACATTTATATAAACTTTTAATTAGAAAGTTACTCAAAGAATCACCTTATTTGGCCAAGAATATATCTATAACTTGTATGTATATTAATAATAACTTGGATCTTATACTGCAATGGTACTAAAAACTATATGATTTTATCTAACCAAATAATATTCATAAGGGTTATTTAAAGAATACCAAAAGCCGTTTTTATTATTTTAAAGAGACTAGAGACTTTTAACGTAATTACAGGTAAGAAGACTTGATGTCAGTACAACTATGTCACATTAAGAAACAACATAAAAAATAATAATACTTGAATTAATAACTTACTTCTATTTTTCATAAAATTATACCATTAATTATAAAAAGCAATATAACATACAAATTATGGAATTAAGATCAAAGGTAGAACGCTCATCAACCTTGGCTATGCTAATGATACCACGATATTAGCTGATAGTCCAGAAGCACTGCAACGCTTGTTAAACATATATATATTGTAACTTGCAAGAGTGACTGTCTACACGTAGATAAATAGTAGACAACTACAAATCGCTTCTCGTATTTTATTATTGTCTACTATATACAGGGTGTTCATTTGAAAACTTCCCACCACGGATTTATCGAAAATCACTGTTAAAAAAAAACGCCGAAATACGTCAAAAGGTTTGTCAAGAGGGACAACTTTCTAACCTAAGATTACTTCACCCCCTCTCACCCTCTGCCCGCCAAGGTTATTCCTTTTAAAATTTTAAATGGCAAGGGGTATCGAGTAATAGCTTGTTTAAAAGGTCTTCCGAAGTCTTTTATTTTGACGTTTGATTTTTTTAAATCGGTCGATTCGTTTTCGAGAAAATTAGAAAAATCTTTGTTTATCTTAATTTGTTTAGAAATTTGTTTTAATTTCAATAAGTGTTCAAAATGTTGCCCGTTAGGGTTTGCCAAATCTGCAATTCGTTTATGATTTAAAACGGAAACTACCAACATAAACAGCAATTCCGAAGATTAGACGTGGAAAAAACAAAATAACAACCTGAATTAATTTAGTCACGGGCCATACAGGAATGTCCTTTTCTTCTGATGGGCAGTGACTGCAAGGCTCCAGTAACCGTGGACTGCGAGGGATTCGTGACGCACATTGCAGGCAGAGAGGATTGGCAGCATTCCAACAGACCTGCATTGCTAAATAGGGGACCATCTAGTACACAGATGGCTCCAGAATGAATAACAGAGCTGGATCAGGACTTTGTGGTGGGATCCCACATACCAGTAGGGCATATTCGCTGGGTGAGCACGCCACTGTCTTCCAGGCCGAAATATTCGCTGTATTAAAATGCGGACAGAAAATTCTAAGCTGCGGACACCGCAATACAGTCGTATCAATATGCTCCGTCAGCAGAACTGCCATTAAGGCTATGACGGCCGCAAAGGTAAGCTTCAAGCTTGTACTAGAGTGCATAAAAGTCCTGAAAAAACTGGTAGAGGTTGGCTGCAGGGTCCAGCTTATCTGGATACTTGGCCACGCAGGCCATGTAGGTAATGAGGAAGCGGACTCTTTTGCCAGACTGGGATCCGCGAATGTGCCAATGGGGCCGGAACCCATAGTTGGTATCGCCCAATGCGTTGCGGTCACGTCAATGAAGGGTCTGCTGGACAAGTGAATCCACCGAAGATGGACTGAGTCCCCTGGTATGAGACAGGCCAAAGAGCACATAGGTGGGCCCTCTGCCTGTCTCACCAAAAATCTACTACGCCTAAAAAGATACGAAATTCGGCTACTGACAGGTCTTTTAACCGGTCACTGGCACTTAAGAAGCCATCTCCATACTATCGGTATTGCGTATAACCCGAAATGCCGATGGTGCTGTGAGGAGGATGAAACCGTTGAAATATAGTCAAGGAGTGCCCAGCACACACGCGCGCCAGGTTCAAATACTTGGGTAACACTTTCAGTGTACCGAGTGACTTTAAGTCCTTCAGACCAGAAAGCCTTATCGGTTTCTCTAAGGCCGTTGGGCTCTGGTAACCCCTGGTGTGACATGATGGATCCATCAGGAGACCTATATGAACAACGGCCATGGCAGCCCACTGTTTCGACAATTCAATTCAACCTGAATTTTTTTCCGCATTCGTTTCATCAACACAGATATCCTGGGCGAACTGTATGTATTGTTATACCTGCTTAGTTATTTATAGTTGCTAAGGAAAATAAAGAATTTATTTTGTCAGTTACATTTGTGACAGTCTTGAAATAGTGAAAATTTATTTGTTGAATTGAAGATTTTACTTCCAAAATGGTTTACACACTAGCCGAAAGAGTGGAAATTATTCTAATTTATGGTGCCCAAAATCAATGTGCTCGGCAAACTGCCATCACGTTTAACGCCAGATATCCGGAGAAGATAACTTCGCATAGGTATGTTCTGGACCTTGTTACTAGGTTTACTAAAACTGAATCTGTTGCAAATAAAAAACATGATCATCGGCGAATTTTGGATGAAGCCGCTCAAGTTGAAGTTTTGGGTCATTTTGGAATAAATCCTAATACTTCATTACGCAAAATTATTGCTGCCTCTGGTATTTCATTAGGGTCTGTTCACACAGTAACCAAACGTCATAAATTCCATCCATTCAAAATGAAAATATTGCACGAGTTAACCGAAGACGATTTCGATAGGCGAGTTGAGTTTTGTGAAAAAATGACTGAAGCGATTAATGATAAATTCATGCAAAGAATATCTGCTTTAGCAATAAATGCACATTTTATCTAAATGGATTTGTTAATAAGCATAACTGTAGATATTGCAGCAATGAAAATCCTCATGCATTTGTAGAAGGGCATACCCAGTACCCTCAGAAGATTAATGTATGGGCAAGCATTTTAAGAAATAAAGTGATTGGGCCATTATTTATTAACGGAAATTTAAATGGAGACATTTATTTGGATATGTTGGAAAATACCATCAATCCGCTTATCACTTAATCCATTAAAAACCAAATCGATGATGATGGAAACCCTATACTTGATGAGGCTGAAATATATTTCCAGCATGACGGCGCTCCTCCTCACTATGTTCTTCCCTTTCGGCAACGGCTAGACGACGAGTTTCCAGATAAATGGATAGGGCGAAGAGGGCCTATAGAATGGCCTGCTAAATCTCCTGATATAACGCCGTTAGACTTTTTTTTATGGGGTCGTTTGAAATCTATTGTGTTTACTCCCCAACCTGAAAGTTTGAATGAACTTCGTCAACGCATCATCGACAGCTGCCATGATATCCCATCAGAATCTCATCCCATCCATCAGAAATTTGAACATCGTCTATATCATTGTTTGGCCAAAAACGGGCAACATTTTGAACACTTATTGCAATAAAAACTGATATTTTCATATTTTTGTTTTCTATCTGAACAAATTAAGATAAACAAAGATTTTTCTATGTTTCTCGAAAACGAATCGACCGATTTAAAAAAATCAAACGTCAAAATAATAGACTTCAAAAGAACCTTTTAAACAAGCTATTACTCGATACTTCTTGCCATTTAAAATTTTTAAGGGGATGATTCTGGGGGGCAATGGGTGAAAGGGAGTGTAGTAATTTTAGATTAGAAAGTTGTCCCCCTTGACAAACCTTTTGACGTATTTCGGCGTTTTTTTTAAACAGTGGTTTTCGATAAATCCGTGGTGGGAAATTTTCAAATGAACTCCCTGTATATACAGGGTGGTCCGGTTTCGATGGCGGAAAATTAAATGGCCGATGGAGAACGAAAAAATAATAAGTTTGCTATTATAAATAATATTCGAAAAATGATTCGTTAAAAAATTACAGGGTGTCAAAATTCTAATTAAAAAAATCAATTTTTTTTATTTTTCTTAAACCACTTTAGATATTTTAATGAAATTTGGAACGTTTAGACAGTTAATCAAGACGCATCTTCTTATGCAAAAATTATTAATTTTATTCACCAGTGGCGTGTGTGCGGGCCGATCTTCATACAAATTTTAATAATTTTAATTAAAAAAATGATGCGCCACTGTTTTTTTTTAAATTTCTTTTTTTTATGAAATCCTTGTTTAATTTAAAATAAAAAACATCTCTTTACTTTTTGTCGTACGACACACTGTTTGCGAGTAAAAAAATAAATTTTTATAAATGCTGATTTTCTGCTGATCTGTTGGGTTCTAAAAAAGACACAAGAATCTGGATTCCGAAATTCAAATAAATAATGAATGCCGGCAAGAAGGCAATGCATGCATAAAACAAAAGACGGTTTGTTTGTATTTTATTATGACAGTTAATTATTTAAGTAAGTCAAATTATTACGTTGGTTAACTTATTAATTTTGCTATTGTTAACAGTGTTATTAAAAGTATTGTGAAAAATGCATTTTTCAAGTAATGAATACGCTGATATTCATTTTTGTTATGGATTTTGTGATGGAAATGCGGAAGCGGCAGTTCGTGAATATTGAAGACGGTATCCAAATAGAAGAATTCCAGATGCTCGCGTATTCATTAGAACACATCAAAATTTTAGGAACTTTGAACTACGTGGTAATAATGAACAATACCGAAATCAGAGAAATAATAATGAAAATCGTGTACTGCGCACTTTTGATAATAATCCAAGGCTGAGCTCTCGCAAGGCAGCTCAACAACTACAAATTCCTGAATCTCAAATATTGCGAACCTTACACGCTGACCACAGGCATGCATATCACCTACAGCCTGTTCAGGGTTTACACCCTGGTTATGCTAAAAAGAGAGTAAGATTTTGTCAGTGGCTTTTAAACTCAACAGAGGAAAATCCTGACTTTTCTCCGCTAATCCCGTATTTAACAGAGAGGAATTAATCTTAAGAATTCAGGAAGCATGTAATGACATGCAAAATCAAAATTTTGTGGTACTGGCTGCAATAAACTCCTTAATAACTCGGTGTAGAAAATGTATTGAGGTCGGTGGGCTGCATTTTGAACAACTTCTTTAATTATTAATTGTTTTTATTGTGTTATTGTTTTTAAACGAATTAAATATGTTATCTTCTTATGTGTTTTTATAAATCAGCATTTTTACTCGCAAACGGTGTGTCGTACGACAAAAAGTAAAGAGATGTTTTTTATTTTAAATTAAACAAGGATTTTATAAAAAAAAGAAATTAAAAAAAAACAGTTTTTTTAATTAAAATTAATTAAAATTGTATGAAGATCGGCTCGCACACACGCCACTGGTAAATAAAATTAATAATTTTTGCACAGAAAGATGCGTCTTGATTAACTGTCTAAACGTGCCAAATTTCATTAAAATATCTAAAGTGGTTTAAGAAAAATAAAAAAAATTGATTTTCTTAATTAGAATTTTGACACCCTGTAATGTTTTAACGAATCATTTTTCGAATATTATTTATAATAGCAAACTTATTATTTTTGCGTTCTCCGTCGGCCATTTAATTTTCCGCCATCGAAACCGGACCACCCTGTATATTGTTTTGAAAGTAATATTTTTTATCTTCTGCCTAAAGGTTGCTTTTGACGATGAGATAAATTGTAGAGGATGTGATAGAGAATCATAACATTTTAATTCATTTAGCATTGAAATTTTGCAAGACTATACTGCAAATATACAACAAATAATATGCATTTTATGCAAAGCTAATATAATTTAATCTGAAATATAATATGCTAAGCCAAACATAACATACTAAAAAATCACGCACACAATTTGATAACTCTGCGAAGTTGTCTAAAAATACAATATGGTTCATGGTATGGATCCTCTGATCAAAAATGGACTTAGAGGCAAGTATGGAAAATCTTTACGTTTTAAGATTTTGAATTCCATTGAGAGACAATTAGATGTGCTTGTCATTAAAATCCTTCTATTTAAAAAAATTTAAAGTCATGATATGCAATAATTGAAACTGAAAAGGAGGTTATAAAATACCTAGAATATGTTAAACGCATTAACGACTAATTTATAACTCTAAAATATCGGTCATGAAGATTTGCTAGTAACCTGTGTAATATAGAGTTATTCACGACATACCACACGAAATATTATGGCGAAACTACGAAGTAAAAAAAAATATAAATTACAGGGATTATCAGAGGTGTTAAAGAATATCTTTTAAAATTATTTTCGTGGCATACAGATTCTTTTAAAGTACAAAACCATATCAAGATATGTTTTTTTAAATAGACCACCCTGTATATTATTTGATTTTTAGTCTTTACATCAGAAATACGAGTAAGGGTAGGTTTTATTACGGTTTACCCAGCATAAACACTTTCAGAAAATATTTTATATTTTCTGAATATGCTGAGACAATTTCATTTCATATTTGCACTGAGAATCACAAAAATTATTAAATTTTACATTTTATTTGTTTTATTTATATTAACAGTTTTCATAAGAGAATAAGTTGCCTTACTCTGTATTTTATATCATCATTAAAATGTGACAATGACTGCTTTTCCCAAATTAATAAAATCTTCCTATACCTAAACCTTCGTATTTTTATAAAAAATAGCAACATTTAAAATGCTCAGTTTTTTAAACTTAAAACATAATATTTCATAGTAAACGATAACAAATTGACATCTATTATTTTCGTGTAATTTTTTTATTCTTTTATTTATGTTTTGTATGTAAAAGTAACTAATTTATGGCAGGTACTTAAGTTTAAGTTCAAATAGTTATGGCTTTTGAGGTACGATGACATGCTAAGTTCAAATTTATCAGCTGATTATAATTGATTACAGCACAATAGATAAGGGCTAAGTAAAATCTAGGATTGTATTAACAATGTATCTATTTTCAACTGACCATAACAATACATTATACTTAAGAAAAATAAAAAAATAACAATTATAAAATATACTCAAAATAATGACTATCTAATTGCAAACATCAAAACAACATCTTTTCAAAATTTACAGCGATTTTTGACAGCATTTCTGGAGTAATACTTTGAAAAGCTTCTTTTATTTGCTCGTTTATATTTTCTGGTGTTGTCGGAGATAATTTAAGAACAGAATCTTTCACATATCCCCATAAGAAAAAATCTGGCGCCGTCAAAACCAGGAATCTTGGAGCCACTCGATAGGACTTCTACTTTCTATCCATCGGTTATGTGATTATAATGATTATTTAAAAATTATCTAACTCGCGGTCGAAATATGGCAGTGCTCCATCCATTTGAAGGCACATAGTTCTTCGAAAGCGTAGAGGAATATTCTCCAATAGTAATGGAAAAATATTATTTAAGATCTCCAAATATCTTATTCCATTTAAATTTGCTTAAAAAAATGAGGTCCAGTTAGAAAGCCATTCAATAATCCTCCGCATACATTAATAGACAACTTATGTTGTTTATAGACTACTACTCTAAACACAGGAGGATTGGAGTCAGAGAAGGACATTCATCGGTAAATATAATATTATTACAAAAATCGTTATTATCTGCAACCTTATCCAAGATCCACATACAAAATTCAACTTTGCTATTAAAATCATTCCCCGAAAATTCTTGGAAACTATGAATTTTATAGGCATGAAAGTGATTTCGATTTAGTACTCTAGAAACACTTGCTTGACTAATGACAACTTCGGCCATAACGTCCTACTCAACATCTTTATTTTACGTTATGGGTTTTCTTTTAGGATTTATATTGTACTCAACACTCTCGTTCTCATCTGGATGATTTCTTTTAGAAAACCTTTCGGCGTAAAAGTGACATGCCAACAAGCTATTTTAAATACATTCATTAAAGATAAATACCATGTCAATTCGTTTTTCTCTGGGGTAAACTTATTTTCTGTAAACTAATTTAAGCAAAAAAAACTGGTAAAAGCTTTAATTATTTAACCAGCATTTCAAAAAGCATATAAGTAGCTGATAAATAATTTATAAACAACATGACCTTTGCTTGTGACTTAGTGAATATTGAAAACATAGCAAAAAATCAACATGTATTTTGAAAAATGTAATTATCATAAACATGTAAAAGCACATCACATTTATTGGTTATATACAGGGTGTTCCAAAAGTCATGATCCTAACTGAAAGGGGGGGTAGAGGAGGCTATTTGGAATCACAATAACCCCCTATGTTGTTATCCGATTTTTGATGGTTTAGAAGTTATAGCTGTTTTTCACTTTTTTGCTATAATTTACTTCTGGATTAAAAAATTATTTTTTTTAATGTCTGGGGATTTATTTTTAAATATATTTTTTTAGTATTTTATTTAAAAAATGTCAAGTCTTTTTAATAAAAGTATATCATAAAAAAAATTTGTATTATCGCTGCAGAAAATCATGTTTAATTTTTTTGTGGTTTCTTTAAAAACAAATTTTACCGTTTTAATGAGGCACCACAGTACAAAAAGGCGCTGCAAGAATTTAAACCAATGTTTTAAAAATTCTTACAACTTATAGCCTTTTAATAGAAACGTTTAACTTAAAGGTCTTTATCTGTTTAATATAAGTTAAGTAAATTTTTAGAAAAATGGAACGTAGAAGAAATAAAAGCTAAAATAAAACTTCGAATATTTCATTGGCATTTATTTAAAAAAGATGTTCAAAATAGCCGCTGCCGGCTCTTATACACAAACGACATCGTTTTATAAAATTTCTTTTTAAGTTTCTAAATGCTCGAGCATTGTTTCGTAAACTTGTTGCTGCATCTCGCAGTTTTTGATGAAGCTGATTTTCAGTATTATTTTCCGTTTGGTATACAAGTTCTTTAAAGTATCCTCATAAAAAATAGTCAAAAGGATTAAGGTCAGGTGAGCGCGGCGGCCACGATACCACTCCTCCTCTGCCTATACAACGATCTAGGTAAGCACCATTTAGATAGTCTCTGACTATTCGTGCAGTATGCGCTGGCGCTCCGTCGTGTTGAAGCCACATTCTTGCCCGTAATTCCAGAGGCACATCTTCCAAAAGGTCATAAAGTTGGTGTTCTAAAAAATCTAGGTAGCTCTCTCCATTTAATCTGATCGGTAACTCGAAAGGGCCAATCAGCCTACCACCGAGAATTCCTGCCCACAAATTTACACCAAATTGGTACTGGAAGCGATCTTGCCTTATTCTCGGATTTTCTACAGCCTAATAGTGAAGATTGTGAATATTTAATATACCAAGTCTTTGAAATGAAGACTCATCGGACCACAAAATGCAGTCAAAAAAGTCCGGGTCTTCCAGACAGCGTCGAAGCATTTGCAAAATGCTACTCTAGGCGCGTAGTCACGGGGTAAGAGGGCTTGAACACGTTGCACGTGGTATAGATGCTGGTTGTTCCTCCGCAACATGCGATGTATCGTAGCTATAGCTAATCCAGTAGCTCTAGAAATTCTACGAATACTTGTAGAAGGGTCCGCCTCTATCAAAGCAAGCACCTCTTCATCATCCAACCGCGGTCTGCCTATTTGTTGTACATCACCAGGTATTTCTCCCCGCAAATATGAGTTATGTACTCATATGAACACTCTGTGATCGGGAAAGCGTTCACGATCCGGATAACGATCACGATACTCTCTTGCAGCAAGGCGAGCGTTCCCACCGCACAATCCATAAATGTAATGCATTTCAGCATATTCCCGTGCGGTGTACCGATCCGGCATCTTGATGCAGATTAAATTATTACTTTAATGGTATAATAGGTCAGAAAACAGAAAAAAAATCGATTAACACGTTAGCCAAAGACAAACAGAAAACAATACAGAAAATACCAACAATAGTCGGTTTGGCTATTTAAAATGGTCCATGTGAGAATACCATTTCTGTTTGTGGCTCTTGATAGCATTCTAAATTCCAATTTGAAGGTCAAGCGCACTTAAATAGTATCAAATTTGTGCTATGCAAGCAAAAAATGTGGTATGATTTTATTTCTTTTACGTTTCATTTTTCTAAAAATTTTCTTAACATGCATTGATCAAATAATAAACACTATAAGGTAAATGTTTTTATTGAAAGAAGGAAAGAAAGAAAGAAAATGTGCTATATTACGTAAGAATAATCTTGTGTACAAGCATCCTACAAGCTAAAAAAACAAAACAAAAATACAATTTCAAAAATTGACAAAACAATGAACAAAATTAAACACAAGACGACAAAACTTTTTGAACATACTTAAATTAAAGATAACTAAATAAAACAATCAATTACCAAATAAAGGTAAACTTGTTGACAAAACTAGAGAAAAAAAACTTTCCAATATGTCCAAGGTTAAAACCTATCATTAAAAAAGTCATCCAGGTTATAATATGTTAGCCAATAAAAGCGTCTTTAATTCTCTTTTAAATTTCTTAACACCCGATATATGTCTAACACATAGAGGAACATGATTGTAAATTTTTTTACTTATGTAAATTAATGAGTTTTTGGCAAGCGTAGGAATAGGTAGGGAAACATCATTTACATGACGAGGCAAATGGCCAGTGTCAGAGGGTAGTTTGGGAATTTTGTGAATAAGAGCAGCTGTTTCTAAGATAAAGAGTAAAAAAAAAGAGTTAGGTTTTTTTTAGAAATGAAGAGGGGTTTGCAAGAATCTCTGAACTTAGCAGAACTAACTGCTTTTTTGAATAACAAAGACAATGTTAAGTAGCCCCTTATTGGTTAAACCCCAAAAGGGCAAGCCATACCGAATATGAGATTCAATAAGTCTTCAAACCGAAAGCGACCATCAATGGTAATTCCTAGGAACTTGCAGCACTCTTTATTCTGCAAGAGGGAATTTCGTCAAACATCAGACCCTGAACATCGTACTTAAACCCCATAATAGACGTCTTTCTTACATTAAACACGAGCCTGTTGGAAGCACACCACCCTGATAAAATCTGAAGGTCTTCAAGGATACAAGTCTTAATATAATTAGAATTTTTATGGCTCCATAGTATGGTGATATCATCAGCAAACTGAACCACCTTGCCCTGCAGTTTTAATGAACTCAAATCATCCACATATAGTAAAAATAACAGTGGTCCCAACACTGAACCCTGGGGAACGCCGCATTTCAGGGATCTAGAAGCAGACAAACGCCCAGACACTGTAACCTTCTGAGTACGATTTGATAGATAGGACTCAAGCAATCGCAACGCTATGCCCCTAAAACCATATTTATCGAGCTTAGATAACAGTATTCCATGATCCACACAGTCAAATGCTTTGAATAGATCACAAAACACTGTCGCCGATGACTCTCCAGAATTCAAGGACACATAGACGCTCTCCAAAAAGCTAAAAACAGCATCATGAGTGCCTTTACCGGCTTGAAATCCAAACTGATTTGCAGACAAAATGCCATTATGATGTAAAAAGGACAAAATTCTGCTCTTTGCAATTTTTTCAACTATTTTAGACAGGGTAGACAGAATAGAAATGGGACGGAAATAACAAGGCTGATCCAAATCTCCACCCTTATGCAGAGGGATAACCACTGCCTCTTTTAAACATGAAGGAAAAATGCCAATATGTAAAGAATTGTTTATGGCAGAAACTAAAGCATTTAAGGCTGAATCAGGCAAAAAGAGTAACAACCTCGAAGATATCCTATCAGCTCCAGATGATTTATGGTTTTTTAGGCGTTTGATTTCATTTTTTACTTCGGTAAGATCGACAGGATAAAAGAAAAATGAATGCTCAACCGACACTTGTTGAAGATAGTGTAAGGGATCAATGTTACTACGAATACCCTTGAGCAACATATTAGGTATATCACAATAATAGTCGTTTAAAATGTCAGGTCTTAACTCCGGTTCAGATACTTTTTTGGAAGAAAAGTATCTTACTTGAAAGACTAAAAATAGTAGGAAGTTTTTAAACATTAATTTAAATTCCTGTAGGTCTTTGTGTACTGTGTAGTGCTTCATTAAATTATTAAAATTAATTTTTGAAGAATCCAAAAAAAATTAAACAAGATTTTCTGCAGCGAAACATAAAAAAAATGTACACTACACTTTTATTAAAAAGACTCGATATTTGTTGGAATAAAAACAAAAAAATATATTTAAAAAATAAAGCCCCAGACGTAGAAAAAAATATTTTTTTAAGCCAGAAGTAAATTATAGAAAAAAACTGAAAAACAGCTATAACTTCTAAACCATAAAAAATTGGATAACAACATAGGGGGTTATTGTGATTCCAAATAGCCTCCCCTACCCCCCCCTTTTCAGTTTGGACCATGACTTTTGAAACACCCTGTATAATACAGGGTGTTCCATTTAAAATAAGCAGCTTATTCCCCTGTAAAAACTATAATAATTGAATCCTAATTTTTGAACGTTCTGTATAAAATAATAACTTTTTTACTAATGAAATGTAAAATTTAGTTGTTTAGTGTTTTTCGACGTTACTGCGTTAAAAAACACATTTTTTATTAAAATTATCTCAGTTTTTCCACAAAACACAAAATATTTTAAAAACTTCAGGCTAGATTAACTTTAATAAAACCTACCTTTATTTAAGATTTAGAATCCAAAAATCAAATAACATACAGCTGTTACATTTTAAAAAACGTAACTTTGATATGTTGCTGCATTTTGAAACACCATTAATTTTAAATTAAAAATAATTTTAAATGATATTTCTGGAACACACTCCTCTGATATTCTCAACTTTTTTAATTTTTTTTACCCTGTAGGCGAAATACACATACAATAACACTGTATATCTTTTTGGCTCGCCTCGGTAGTTTTCGGTTTTGTGCTTGCGAGTTTCTCCGGATCTCTACTTACTATTTTTTAAAACTATATGTGATCACGAACATCTACGAAGTACGTGTTCGTAATGAGAAATATATGCTAGTAAAAATAATAGAGTTGAAAATGAATAGAAGCTACTTCCAGAATATTCCACATTATTTGCGATTCAATGAGCCGATGGAGCTATCTAAAAGCAAATGGTTAAAATTTTGAACAAGTTTGTTACGGAATTAGTACACAGCAGTTTATCAAAGAAAAATTCCTTAACACATAATAAGTTGGAGAATCTTGCTAAGCGTTACTATAGTTCTTTGTGATTTCTCCAAAAATGAGCCATAAAACATATTAATAATAACAATAAAATGTTTATGGAATATAGAAAAATTAATCCTAAACAGACTATAAAGGTATTCTCATAGAAGAAATATCTGTACTTTAGATTTAGATAACTATGTAGATTAATATGTAGGGTCAACGTAAGATTATTTTTTTTAAATCGTTCTTATTCAAAGTGTTATAAGAAACAAACATGCTTTAAAAATTCTTTTAATGTATTACCATCCACTTAGCATATACATTACGATAACCATATCTACTGCCCAGTTAACACCTAATCCTTATAATCCCCCTTATAATGCAAAAACTCGCAATGACTCTAATTACCTCTTTAACGCAATTCCAGTCACCTTAATGACCCTATCAAGTAAATGAACATATGGGTGGTAAATTTTGTGACCGGAGTTGTCCGAAGCTAAAACTAAAAACAGACAATACGGACGGACAAAAGGATCTCGTGTGCAAATGAGCAACGTGTGTGGTTTAAAGAAGGGCTCATCGCCGGAGCGCACCGTCCTCTAAGCCTGGGGGCCCCCAACTCTTTCTCTTTCTATAAGCTGGACAGTGTCATCAACGGCTGAAGTGAATAAGTTGTTAAAGAGATTTGTTTTGCGCCAGTGGTAAGAATTCAATTACAAACCATTTGTTATACGCTATACCTTTTTATGGCTCGATTTATTCTTCTATTAAAAATAAATTAGGTACTATATGGTTATACATAATATGACCTATTAAATATTAATTGTTTCTACTATAATAACCATTTTTCGGCCTCATTAACCATAAGGAACTCGGTTAATTATGTAAATTAATATTTTGAGCGTATATTTATGCAATTTATTGGTAAAGAAAATAATTATAAGATATTGACGATATGGTCATAAAAAATGTAAAAACCGAAGTTAAAAAATTATTTTGAAAAAAATTCGTTTTTAATAATGTAGCGGAATAGAAACAGATCATCCATTTTTCTCTTAGAGACCAAACGAAAACAAAAACAAAGGAACTACCTTTGTTTTTGTTTTGCGGAATTTCGTTTTATTTTTCTGTACCAAATACAAATATCAGATATTCAAAATTGTGTCTTTTTCAGTTTTTATTGATTTTTTTTAGTACGAGCGTGTTTTTCTATTTTTCGTAAAAAAATTTTTCTTTTTCTTTTGTAAACCGCAGATAAAATTAATTATAAACATAAGTTATAACGGTAATATTTTTTTTCCAATATTTTCTTTTATAATAAAATATTTATAGCTATGTATATAACTGTTTTATCTTGCCTTTTATATAAAAAAGTATTTTAACAAATTTGCCTAAAGTTGTGGGTTAAACAAAATGACCATTGATATTAAATTATATTAGAGATATTTGTCCAGGGTATTTCAAACTCAAGTGTGACATTATCATGACAATGTTTCATAATTGCTTATTAATATGCTGTTTAAAAATTTGAAAACTTCCGTATATTTCCAGAGATATCCAAAACTGAATTTTGTTCTGACACTAATTTAAGCCATAACTAAAAACCTTCGCATAGCCACTTTTGTCATCCTACACGATGAAAATTTAAAATAAGTGATAAAACGTTTCCGTCTTTTAGCCCCCTTCATCAAATTCTTTTTTCTGAAGATCTCATAAAAAATAAGAAATAATTGTTGGATAATATTAAAAATTTCAAGAAAACCTTAACATTTTGAAAACTTAATATTATTGATTTTAGTTTTGTTAGTTTCTTTATGAAAAAGATCATATTTTTCTTATAAATAAAGTACATATTGAGTAATTTTCCACTATGGATTATTGTCTATAACTTTTATAACTAAATCGATCAGTCACAAATGATTTTGTTAATTCTGGAACTCAAACCCAGGTCCATACTAAAAAAATTTGATACTGTCAAAAAAGCTTTATGAAAATCTAAATATACTGAATATTTATATCAAGATTTTGATTTTAATTTTATATAAAGGTGAGGGGCCTCTCAACTAGTTTAATAATTTTAATCCTCATTTGACAAACTGATTTCTAAATAAACAGACTTAAATTTTAAAATAATTCTCCGTAATCCAGGTAATCGGTATGAATATTAACGAATTTTAAGAATATTCGTCAATATAAATGGGGAACAAGTCATCGTATAATAACTGTACGATATTTAACATCGCCGACTAGTTTAACATCCAAAGTGATTTGGATCGACTACGAGCCTACTGTGATAAAAATAGTCTCTTTCTTAACATTAAAAAATGGCAAAGTATAACATTTTCAAGAAGTAAAAATAAAATAAATTATCAATATAAATGTAATGATATTTGCTTACCTTAAATAAACTACGTACACGATTTGGGAATTACATTGGACTCTAAACTGAGGTTTGACATTCATATTAATCTTATAGTAACAGAATCTTCTGGATTGTTGAGTTATATTTTTCGTAAATGTTAAATGTTTTCTAGTTTTCGAGCTATTAAATATTTATTTAATACATTTATTCTTGGCAAATTGAACTTTGGAAGCATTATATGGAACCCTAGGTATGGAATTTACCTTGATCGATTGATGGGCATCCAAAACAAATTTTTAAGATTTTTTTCTTTTAAAACGCGCTTCCGTTCATGTCAAAATGTCAATTCAATTCGAGAGCATTTTGGCGTGATTTCACTTTTCGACAGACGTTTGATAACTGATGTTTCGTTTTTATATAAAGTAATGAATTGTCAGCTGAACACTCCTTCTATTTTGTCTTTTTAAATTTAACATTCCTCAAGTCAACATCAGATTGAGCGAATTATTCCATTCAGGAAAACAAATCATGGTCAGAACTCTCCATTATGTAGAATAACAAAAAGTTATAATTTGTACCGTCGTTCATTAGACGTTTTTAATATGTCACTTAGTACAGTTAAAAATACTTTGAAACAAAATATTGTCTTTGAAGGCTAATGAGGCTAATGTAGAAATTTAGCATTAAAAAATTACCTTTTTTTAAGTTTTTTATATTCAATTAATTTTGATTTATGTACTTAACCATTTAGTCTTTATATTATTCTTAATAAAATAGTATATTTAAGTTAAGTTTAGATAAAACTGTGGATACTTTTTTGGGCTTGTAGCCTGTTGTATCCCTATATGGTCACCAAATAAATAAATAAAAATAAATTAAATTATATATAGCATATGATACAAGTACTAAGAAAGATAATTCTCGAAAGTATTCGTAATATCGTAAGTTCTTCGCATTTTAAATAGTGTTATATTTAGAATGTGCAATTTTGCTATGACTTAACCGAACATTATATGATTTATGGTTTTAAAGATCCTAATGGTGGTCCTCCAACATTTAATCCTAAGCCTTAAGTTTCCAAAGAAGTGATTTTTATATTCTCCAGATCATGTCGGGATCCAAGCCAGTCACAAGCGTCACAGACAATCACACTAACATCATTTTTACGTGACAAAATGGTGAAAAACAGCATATTGGACTAAGCCTTTCCTTATCGATTTAAGGTTTTACGTTCCTTTCTGGTTATCCTTCTTCCAAGTGTTTCAAATTAAAACACCTAAAAAATTGCTGCACATGTCTCTTAAATTTCATGTATGACTATACTTTTCTGAAAAACTCTTTAAATTTTGTCTATTACATACAAAACTTTAAAAGTTCATCCTGCCATATCCAGAAGTTTGAAGATTCTAGAAAGTAATTAGGTGCAACACTTTGCGATAATCCAACTAAATAAAGAGTTACTATATTTGCCGGAAATGGATATGGTATTTTATTATGAGTAGAAAGGTACCATATCTCAGCAAAAAAAAAATCAGGAGCAGCACGGGAACACTCGAAGTATTGAATAAGATAACATTTCAATGATACCTCGTAAAAACGGTAATTAATGGGACTATATAATAACTTTCATAAAAAGTTGATGATGGTCGATAAATTACATGGCATCATTAATTTTAATAATTTTAATAATTTTTAATTGTGGCCATAAAAAAGTGTCATTTATTTTGAGCGACGGCTCAAAATAAATTTTTTGGATTCCTCCTAAATTTTCTTTATCATAATTTAACTGATTTTAAAGCTTTTTCGAGTATTCTAATCCTAGTCTCTTGAATTTAAGACAACCTGTACATTTACATTGTGAAAATTATTCATTAAATTAAAATTTATCAGCATAAAAGATACACAACCATTTTTAAGGGATGTAGGTCTAATTTAAATAAAAAAACATCCGATTGAAAGAAAAAATAAACTTAATGATGCCTGAAAGTGGAACATAATAAAGATATAGGTCAATGAGCGGCCTGTGGACATCCGATAGGTCTGCACGCTACACTCATAAATTTTAAATCACAATTATTTTACCTTAATTTATAATGGTTGTTGTCCTTTCCAAAGAGTTCAAATTATTGAATAATTTTATGGAGGCAATTCGGCAGTACAATGTAGAAATTTATCTTCAATTGTAAAAGTAAACCGATTCCTTGCAAACAACAATTCTAAACGTGATTTCAAATCGTTGTTTGCAATCGAGACATCATTGTCTTTAAGATTGTCATAAATGCCACACTAAAGTTAAATAACAATCTATCGGAAGGATCAGAACGACTGGAACAAATAATTTATAGTGCCCCAGAACTGGATTCAACATGGTTAAGTAGAAGTTTTGGAGGGGATATTCAATAAATATTTAAAAACTCAGGAGATTTTTTCTGAAGATCAGTGGCGAAGAATAGAATTTTGTAAAATTATGATCGAAAAAGTAAATAAAAACGAGATGAAATGAAAATGTTGAGATGATGAAAAATTTTATGAAATGTTCTATTTTAAGATTTTAAGATGAATCTTAAGGATTATATTTTCTCTCTAAGAATTATATTTTCCATGAAATGGAAAAGAAGTTATTCGACATTGATCTCCGGAAAATCAGCACAGAAGTTTTTAAATCCGTACATCACCAATTTGAATGTTTGGGCTGGGCTATTTCTTATTGATGGTACTTTAAAATATCAATAAAATATCTTCATTTGCTGCAAAACCTAATTTTTCCTGCCACTTAAATTTCTATTGGTTTAGGCCTAGGATCCATTAAGTTTGAACAAAATGGCTGCCCTGTTTATAACGCTATTGGTAAAATAATTTTTAAGTGTTTTTCCTAACCGTCTTATTACTAGCGATATTAAATAGCCTTCTAGATCTCCAGATTTGTCCCTAAATGATTTTTATCTTTGAGGTTGTCTTAAGGAGACCATTTGCAAATACGAGTTTAGTAATACAACAAATTTAAAGAAGTTGCAAGAGAAAATTTTTAATTCCATTTCAACAATTCCTTTTTTTCGCAGAAACCCTTTTGGAAGTATGAAATAGCTAATGGTTGCTATTTAGCCAAAGAAGGAGGTCTGATTGACCCTTTTATTTAAAGAACTAATTCTTGTGAAATGTATTTTTTAGAGTTCATGTTTTATTTTTATTAGGATAATGCCTTAATTTTTATTTCAAGTAATACAGTTAATTCCACCAAAGTAAGGCGCTTTCTATTGTCATACTGAAAAACAACGAAGTAGCAGGTAAGTAGCAGAGCGCACGAAATGCATGCATATGCGTTGCGATATTTTGCGTTTAAACACCTCTCTACGCAAAATGATCGATTTCCCGACCTGTATGTATATTTACGCATTTATGTTTTTTTCTTGAAAAATCTTCCATAAAACAATATTCTGATTTCTTTAAGCAATTTGAATATATTTTATAAAATAGAAATTTTCATAATGTTTCCTTAATTTAGCGATCTTGTATCTATTATTAAATAGCCGTGATGGCCCTAAGTAACCTAAAAATGATCGGGTACTAAATCTCGTGATATCTGGTAATTTTACTAATAAAATTAAAAAGGGCAATTTAAGTTTACTGCAGTTGTAACGTCTTCTGGTTATTCCGCTGATGTATTTTAAATAAATACTCTCATTTAAAGTCTTATTTCTTACCAATTTTCCTTTAAAAAATTAAGAAATAAATTTTGTTTCTAAAAATAAAACATAAATTAGAATCCTCGATGACGCTCTTTAGGGTAAATAACATCATGTTTTTATTAAAAATAATGAAAAAAAAAATTATGATTAAAACTTGGGTAAACGATAAATTAATAATGTTAATGCGGAGTTTTCAGTTCGCTAAAACATTGGTTAATTACATTTATTAAAAATTTCTTTGATCAAAACAATTTCTTGTAAAGTAAATGAAGTTATCTTATATTTTTCTATACGGTCCAAATAGCAAATTACAGTTTTACCAATTATCACTTTTATGCCAATTGGAAAATGTATTGCACTTCTATCATTGAGCTTAAAGATTAAAGCAATTAAATAGTTTAAAACTACACTAAAATGAATTCAAATATATTAGTTTCGAGGACTCATAAGAAAAACTAAAGCAGTATACAAAATTCTTTGAAGCACAATTAAGTACAATTGCAAACGATAAAAACTAAACTAATACTTAATCTAGTTTCCTTTGTCTTTTTTTGTATAAAATCTTATTCCAGTCTCCGGCTTTTTAGTGGCTATTATAAACATTACCTAGCATTCATATGATTAATTGTGTTTTCTGGCTCATCTTTTTCTAGGAAAACCTACCTCGTCTATTTGTTACTGAACGCTTATGTGAAAAATTACTGAAAATTCGAAGTTCAATTTGCAACGGCTGTATATTATTCTGATTAGAACTTCTGAAAGTAGAATGCAGAAACTCTAAAATGCGTGCCTTAGATTAATATATACATATGGTATAAGGATCCCAGAAAACACAAGCTTAAGGAAACCAGGTGGTTGACTATGCACAACATAAGGATTTTTCACACATCTTCAAACAAATACCGAAAACATTTTTAGCTTATATTTTTTTTAATTTATTTTTAAGAAATTACTGTAGTAGCAATAAGGCATACATTTAGTGGGTGTTTTTTTTTTACTTTATTATTTACTATGATAACAAAAACAATTAATGCAATAGATTATATTATAATATACATGCATATAACAGACTGTATCTTTTGCTTTATGATGTGTTTTGTTTGTGTTATTTGTTTGTTTTTCCTTGTGTAGAATATGCTGTCAGATTTTCTTTTTTTTTGCTAATTGATGTACTCTTTTTAATTTATAGCGCTTATATTATGTCTACTTTGAGACTTAGTTTAGTATAAATAATTAGGTTAGATGGAAGAACAGGGATTTAGATATCCATATCTTTGTACGCTGAATCTCGCCTTTAAACCATTATCTTTGTAATTGTAGTTTTTTTCTAAATAAAAATACCTTTATTATTATTTTTTCTATTTCTTTATTATTATTTTTTTTTATTTAAAAAGAATATATAAAGGTCTGGACCTTAACTTACTTCATTAGTACTATTTGCATTGTTATAAAAAACATAAAACAAATATATTATTGGAAAATTTTAAAAAAATTGCTGAATCTAGTTGTTATGTCAATAAATCTTTTCGATAATGATTCCTTTAGTTTCACTTAACAAAATTTTACTACCACTATACAAAATTTTATGTATCGTATGCTTATATTTAATTTATTTTTATTAAAAGGTTCAGTATTTGTTAAAGCCCGCACATGAAAATAGTCTAGGAGACAAAGTTAATAAAATACAAATGGAAATTTTAAAAAAATCGAAAATCAACTAATGTGAATTCATTTTGGAAACACTGCTAAAAAATGATTTATTAAAAACAACAACGTTCATCGTAGTATATCTGTAAGAAGTGGGGAACCTAGTTGTTTAATTGTGTCACTGGAGAGTACTAGTGGACTGTGCTAATTTACTTTGATTGTTTATCGAAGGACCACAGCTTATATGGCGCTGAACCAATTAATTTAATAAATGAAACAAAACTTTTACAATACAATATATGTTCATTTATTAGATCCGTAGATAGGAAAACGGAATAGTTATTGATAAAAGCAGTTATAAACCATGAAATGTCTTTGCTGTCTTTTTGTATACCTAATTTTACCTTATTTACACTCACTTTGATTCTTAGCAGGTAACTCACTTCTTACTAACTACTAATAATGGTGCTTATAGTCTAATTACAATTAGTTAATTACTTTAATCTATTGTATCAACACACGACGACCAAACTTATAACTAGCGACAATAATACAGGTAGTTTTACCTGGGTTTAGAGTATAAGGGTACTTACGGACCTTCCTAGCTCACTAAATATGTAAAGAGAGAGAGATAAAAACAGAAAAAGAAAAACCCGTCATGGATTTTAGGGGTAATAGGGATAATAAAGAAAACTTCAAACCGTGAGCAACTTCTCACTCCAGTCACGACTACACCTCGCGACTCGACTCACACACTACTTCTCGGCGACAATGCCTCAACTTGACTGTGTATTGCAACATTTGGACCAGTAATTGGCCATCAAGAGTCTGAAGAGGGAAACCCATATTAGGGTTTAAAGAGTAAAGAGAATAAGAATAAGTCTTGAGCAACTTCTCACTTTTCGATCGCGACTATGACTCGCGACTCGACTCTTACACTACATCTCGGGGACAGTGATCCAACCTGACTTCTACAGCAATTGAGATCGGCTGTATAATGCAACTCTTGGATCAGTATTTGGCCATTAAGAGTCTGAAAAGATAGACCCATATTAGGGTTTAAAGAGTAAAGGGGATACTTGAGCAACTTCTCACTTCGATCGCGACTACCACTCGTGACTCGACTCACACACTATATGTGTGACTTTTTACTAGCTTGTTTTACTTAGTGAGTGTTAAAATGCTCATTAAGTGCATCCTTCATCAACAAGGGATATAAAAAAGGGCTTAGGACCTAAGAGCCTGACAGTTTCATCGCAATTTATGGGTTATATTTGTTGCCTGTAAAAGCTTAAAGCGTTTAAAAGTAACCACTTTAAATTTATAATTTTCTGACCTGTGGGAACCTTCTAGGGATCGATGATGTCTTTAAAATTATGAACATAAACCAAATAAAAATAAATACAACTCGATGACAGAAAAGGGTGTTGTTGGGTTATTTCCCAACAAAATTGTTACTGCCATTTTGATCAATTTGTAGTCATTGGTCTGGCAAACAGTTTAGCAACTCGTGCTTTATTGTCTGGAACAATATTTTTTTATTTAAAAGACGCTTTTTTAACATATCGCTAACGTATTCGATATGATTTAGGTCAGGAGATACGCAGGCCATGGCAATACCTCAATATTGCGCTGCTCCGAAAAGTTTTTAGCTTTTTTAAAATGGTCCGAGCAAAACATCTATTGTCGTGCATAAATATAAAATTTTCACCAAATTCTGTAGTGCCTGGATGAACAATGAGTTCCCACTTCTTGTCGGTCAACTTCTTGAATGGTTTGTAAGTGAGGCGCATTACCACGTATTCACTGCACCCTCAGCGTTTTTAAATCAGGATATTTTATCAGAAAGCATAAATATTAAAATAAGATATTTTATTAAAAAGTGTTAAGTATTTTAAATAAGCTCTTAAAAAATTATTTTAATTAAATTTTTATTGTTTTAAATAACTTTCGCTCAATGATATACATTGCTTTAAACACTAGTTTATTTGCCATTATTGGTAGATTGGACTTTTTTTTTCTTTTAGTATAAGAAATATCATTCCCAACAGTCTATTATAAATCTGCAACTTTAAATTGTATTCTTATTATAATTTTTCTAAAACCACCACATTAAACATTTTTAACAATTTAATATTAATCGAATTCTTATACGAACTGATTATTTTGTTATGTTACTATCCATGCAATTTCTTTTTTAATTATATTAAAGAGTTAACATTATATCACACAGATGACTGATGCTTGCTTAGTGCACGTTCTATATTTTTTTAAAACTGAAGGTGCTAGAGATGCTTTTTTCTTATTTTTGAATTTTTCGTTGATTTCCTGGTTGCCTTACTCTGACGAAGTCAATAAGTAAACTCACGGAATAACTCTACTAACCTATCTTTTTGTTATGTAATTTTCCGTGCTAATATTTTCTCTCTTTTTGCAGTTCAAAATATTGTACAATTTTCAATACATCTGTAAATAACCATTGTAAAAATATCCGTTAAATAAAAAAGATCATCGACCAATGGCGATAACAAAACCCAACAAAACCGAAGAACGGATTGTTATGGCACGTCGAACACCTCTTGCATTATGCCAGTTTAGTCTTGAAGAGATTAGGAACAGGTTATGTCGGGTGCCACTCCCTCGACGCTCCGATGCAGTCACACTACACAATGTGTCGCGTTGCTCTTGTTCTCTTGTCCTCTTGTTTTTATAATACTAATACCAATTATAGCAAGCGTTATAAAATTTGCTTTATTCAATTTAAATACCGTTGCGTCGCTCAATTAAAGCTTACATTTGGAAATAATATTTTAATTATAGTTTTATGGCTATATTTGCTTATGAGTACTTAACAGTTAGTATTCCTTAAGCCTTCCAAGTTAAACAGCAGCCTATTAGTTGTCTTAAATGAAGTGAACTAAATTGGTAAAGAAAAAACTCATTGAGCGCCAAAATTTATAATAAAATTATAAATGTTGGTCAAATTATTAATAAATAATTTATTTTTGATAAGTTATTTACGCTTGGGATTTATATCAAGTCATTTAAACTATCTAAATTTAAAATAGATTTTAAATACATTAAATAAAAAACAATGAAATAATTACTTTTAAAAAACACATTTTAATAATACTGACGGAAATTTAAAAAAAAGCTAAATTGGAATTTAGGATATCATAAATGTGTTTCTTTCTTTGTTTACGTTTTTTTTTAATATCCAAGCTTTATTTAGCTAATTCAGTCATATTAACACTTCACCATTTACCTGTTTTGTTGTGCCATACTTTTTGCAATGTGTTTGTTATTTGAAAATATTTAGTTAGATCTTGAGACTTTTTTATGTTATAAAAAGTGTTTTTGTACGTTAACTTATTCAATTGTGTTATATAACAACTTCTTATTATCAAATGAGGTTAAGATTTGTAACATATGTTAGATGAAAAACAAATTTCTAGCAATGTATTACTATACTAAACCTATATGCAAACAAAAGGCTTATTTAATCTAGAATGAAACAGCATCATAACAAACAAAATAAATTGTAATTTAAAAAATTACAAAAGCTAAAATGTTAATGTTGAGTATTTAATATTAAGAAAATTCATGTAGAGAGTTAAATTATTATAATTATGTATTATGTTATAAAAAGTTAACTTAAATATCATTTTTTGTTGATTGTTTTTTTCTAATTAAATAAAATAAAGCAAATCTAACAAAATATAGGTGTGTCAATTATCTCTAAATATACAAATAGTATGAATCTGAACATGAAGGCATTAAAAGTAAATATAAAATATTAAAAGTAACTAATAAAAACTAATTAATTAATTACAAAAGATGAGTTCCTATATTACGTACGGAAAAGCTTTTGATTGCATTTATTTAGAAAAAAATCTACAACAGCAAGAGTTTCCAATATATCAATTACCCGCTTTTAATACATCAAATATGAAATATTTATAATTTTAGATGCATAACATAAATGGATATGAATATATTTTATATGCCCTCGTAGAGGTTTTTATGGAAGGAGCTTTGATATGGCTCTACAATACTTAAGTGAGTAATATTCCAATAAATAATAAGCAAATTAATACAATTAGATTTGCCATATTTTACTAATGAAAGTGTTGAAGAATTCGATTATTTGCTTTGATTTTAAAATGAAGAAAAAAAAATAATTATAAGGGCGGAAATTCTAATGACAAACTAATATAAGAAAAATATAGAGAAATACTAAAATATAGAGTCAACCTATACTAATTTGTATAACTAGTGTATGTATTTATTTACTATCAATTTTTTTTAATTCTTCCAGAACTAATTTTTTTAAAATTGCGATATTAATAGCTGTGCTTAAAAAAATAGTAATAATAAAATTGAGGAATATATGTTAATTTAATGTATCTTTATTATTAAAACTGTATAAATGTAGGTGTGTCAAAAAATATTTTAAACTTTATAAATTGTATAAATCATTAAATGATAAAGAGAGTAAAACAAAATGCAAAAATTAAAGAAATATCAGCAGAAGAATTAAGTCTACGTTATATAAAATAACAATAAGTTTAAGAAATTAATGAAACACAATCAAACAGAAATAGTGGTAAAGTATATAAAAATCCACATACACTTGTAATAAGTCCCATTTAAAATTATATTGCATAAACACCTAAAAATATAATTTTATAATAATTTAAATGACAAATGTTATTTAAAAGTGACTGTTATGGTCTTGATTATTGATTGGTTCATAAGTCAAACTAACATTTTTAAATACATATATTAAAATAAATCATACTTCTATTATTTGTTACCAGCTGAAGCGCTGGTATAGTTCCACCTTAATAAACTCAACAAAAAGTAATAAACGTCAGTTCTTAACAGCCTGAGCTAAGTCATTTAATCAGACGATTCCAATTCAAAAATTTAAATATATTCAACAAGGTCTTGTAATGGACTGTCACAAAATAAACTTATATACTTGTACTTTTAAATAAAGTCATAAAATTGAAACTACACGTATCTTGTTGGTATTTCTTTTTATTGACATTCTTATTTTATTATGTTTGGAACGATATAATTTTTTGATCTTGTAAGAAATAATATTAGATAATAAAAACGTCATAATAATAGGTTTCGTACAATTATTTATTGTGATTTTCGGTAATTTAGACAATGTTTTTATTAGAAGACTAATAAAAACAACTAGGGGCTAGATACGCTTTAGGAGGTTAATAAGAGTTAAGTATATTGTCCCTGTCAAAATCAAAATGTAAGATTATTATGGAATATATCTATATTATATTATATTTCTTTATATTTTGAATTTTTTCTATTTGTTTCAGAAGTCTAAACCATATTTATGGAGTATTTACGTTATATTAAATGTAATAAGCTGATGATAATTACCGTTTATTATGTATAATGAGCAACAGTTCTGGTAAATGTGATAAATTAGTGACAATTATTGAATATAGCAGTTTTACATAAATTTTAATTACCTAAGGAAATTTAATAGATATTTGAGTTAATAGAGTTCTTTTTTTTCTGAAGAAAAAAGTAAAAAAGGTTTGGTGGTTATGTTACTTGAATTAAAGAAGTTTTTTTTTCATATCGCTATCTTAATAGTGATATAAAATGGTAGCAAGAAAAAATTTAAAAACGGGTTAATTACGGAATTAAAAAGATAATTTTATTCTTTGTTTGGTTAGATAAGATAAATCACAAGTGATTTTAAAGATTCATCGAGCCAAAAACCACAAAGGATAAAATTAGTAAAATGAATAAGTAAAGGCATAAATGTTTAAATAATAAATATAAAAGAGAAAAAGGTTTTTTCTCTTAGAGGTTCTGATACAGTAACATATTTATGAGCATAGTGATTTGTCCAAGATCATTGACCTGAAAGTCAGCATAAGATTATTTAATTCCTTATCAGCTTAGGTACGATCACGTACTTGAGCAGTAATATTTTTAGAGTGGCTCAAAATCAGCAAATTTTTTTCTATAAATTATAAAATTTTCTTTTTCTCAGCTTGGAATGGATAATTAAGAAATTGATTGGCAGGTGATTGGTAAAATAATTCTTTTACTTGAATCCAGTAAAAATATAAAAGCATTGATTTAAATAGGTTGAGTGGGTTGGTAGCCATTAAGGAAATTATTCTGTTATCTTGTAAGATCTTTGTAATGTTAGATACGGTAATATGTTTATCTTGGTAGTGATTTTAATAGTTTATTGTCCTTTGTTTAGCTAAGAAAACCGTTTTTTTTTATCGTCTTAGGTGTAATATCTTTCTTAGGAGAGCAGTGATTTTAATAATTTATGGATTATGATGTAGTTACATTTATTAATGCAGTAATATTAAAAAAGTCCATTGTTTTAGCAACTGATTAAAAAGTTTTCTATTTTCTTTATCTAATTGAACACAGTATCGCGTTTACCACAGCGATGATTTTGCTAATTTATCCGCTTGCTTTTAGTTGAAGTAAAGTATTTACCTTACGGGCATATTGTTAAGTCCATCTTTATAAATAATTTCATTAAAAGCTTTTTTTAACGTTTAGAATAGTTTATGTTAGTGCAATTTGAGTTGTATTATATTTAATTTTTAATTTTCTTGTTTTTTTTTTATTTAGATACTTTTTTCTTGATAGCTTATTCATTTTTTTAATTCTTTTAAAAAAAAAAATCAGCTATTAGTCTAAAATCTAAAGATTCAAAATTAAAATTATAAAAAAAAAATATTTTACTTTAAAAATGCCTTAAGACCTCTGTGAAAAGCTAACAATTAAAGCTTGTAAAATTTATTAATTAGGCATCATAAAATATTTTCTATATTTTTTCACTCTCCTGCATATCGAAAAAGACAAATAGACGTATATAACTTTTAAAAGTTCGATGATATATAATTTTGAATAAATCTTGAGGTACACGTAAGAAAGAATCTGCAATAAAAAAAATTGCTGATCCTAATATAATGTAGTAGAGTTACCAAGTATTAAATTTTTCTACCCTACTTGGTTGAATTAAAGTATGTTACTTTAAATCTTAATACCTAAAGCAATTTAATTGGTATCTAAATAAATCTTATAGGCCAAAAGGCCCCAATAAACCGATTAAATGATGTTATTCTCGACAGGCTAAACAATGTCATTCCAAAGCATAAGAAAAATGTTGGTGCCTAAATAACAATAAAACTTAAACTAATCTAAATACTGCCATTGTTCCTATATCAAAATGGTCGGACACATTTAGGCGAAAGATTTCTTGTACCAATGACATCAGCATCACGTCGAACATCAGCTTCATTCAGTGGTACTTCATGCCTCAGGTGTACCAAAAAAGGATTTTTGGTTCGGCTTTCGCATCGATGTCAATGACCGATGGGTATTGGATTTTGAAGGAGAAAATAATATATATTGCTTGCATAAGCAGTAGCGTAAAATGTTAACCAGGATAATGATCCTAAATATAGTTGTCCAAACAATGGATTATTAGATATTGCTATAAAAGGTAAAGCAAAATGTTAAATAAATTAATAAAAACGCAAATTAAAAGAAGCTGCTCTTTGTTTTATTGTCTAATTGGCTTAGGATGCCGACAAGTACAAAATTGGATATTTTTATTATGAAATTTATTTGACTTCGTCCTACGGCATTTACTGAAATGACGAGGTTGCTATTTTTAGACTTAGATGGATTGCAAAGTGGCTTTTGATTTAGGGACTTTATTCCTTAAGTTAGTAAATAAATAGGATTACGTTAAGAATGCAAAATAATAACAGATTACTAATCTGTTATTATTTTGTAAAAAAGAAGAAATATAAAAGATTAAGAATTATTTAAACATCAAAATGAATGTGAATTTGATAAACATATTATTTATTTATGAAAGTTTAATATTTACCCCATTAAGCGTAATTTAGTACAATTTGTCTATTATGGCGGCTTTTTAAATAAAGATGTAATTTCAACATTTTTTTGCAATTTTTACAAGGAGTTTTTTACTTTTTTTGCCAACTTTACAGTACTTCGTTAACTAACTCTGTTAATTCGCTTACCAATAAACTCTATGTATTTCATTTTCAGACAGACAAAGGTCACTCCTTCAGCTGAAAGCGTATCCATACCATGATATATAAATATATTGGTGCATATATTTATATATCATACAAATATATGCACCAATAGCAGACAAAGATGACGAAACTGTGGAAGAATTTTACCAACAATTAGAGAAAAGAAAAATAAGGTGACATTTTAAATGGGCGATATTAATGCAAAGGTCGGTAGAGGTAAGGTGTCAAGTCTTGAGGAGGAATACAGATTGATAACAAGAAAATGAGAGAGCATACGCATTTGTCAGGAACAAACACTATTGATAAGTAATACTTTATTTGACCTTCCTCCAGCAGACTTCACACCTGGATGTTACTAGCAGACTCGAAAGAAACAAATATAAGAAATCAGATCGATTTCATCACCTCACCAGAAACTTAAAGATTCAGAAACTCAATCACATCGATAAGAACCTATCACCGGGCTGATGCTCAATCAGATCACAGCTGAGTGGTAGTAAGCTGGTAATTAAACTAAAACGCATAAAAAAGAAGACTAACAAAACCAAGCTGAACATTAGAAAATTATAGAATCCTTACATTAAACAAGAAGTATAGGAATCCTTAAGAAGAAATATCGGAAACTTGAGTGAACCCGCAAAAGACGCAGTTGCTGAAGAGGAGGAAATAAAACCAGCTATTATCTTACAAGACACTTCTGTTATGGGATCGCATAAAGAAGAAGAAATTTATGATGGATGATAGCCTTAATATAATGGAGACCAGAAGAAAAACACAAATGCAAAAATCAAATTAAGTACCAAGAAACAATTCGCAATATAACCACAAAGATAAAGGAAGCGAACGTTGGATGAAGCAAAAATACGTTAAAATCGAAGAATGAAAGGAAATATGACTGCCACAACATATACAAAAAGATCAAACAGTTAACAATTAAAAGAAAAACCAATAATTCCCACCCAATAGACTAATAGATGGAGACGAAATTCTTATATTAAACGACTTGAAACTCATTGACACATGGAAAATTTACGTAGAATGACTTTTTAACGATGAACGAAGAGTGACAAAAGACCAAAATGACGACATAACTTGATTCGAAATACTACGGCTTTAAATGGAAAAAACCTTTTCATTGCTAAACAACAGCAAATCACCGACAACATAAGATCATAAAACTCATATGGAAAACGTATCACCAGTTCTTCGATTTTCTGATAGGCCTTTTTAGCACCTTTTACGACAAGAGAACGATTTCAGAGTAATCGTCGGGCTACAAGCAACCTTTAAAGCCATACCTAAGTGAAAACACCGTGATCAATATCAATTAATAAACCTGATTACCAAAGTTTTCATCAAAATCATACATAATAAAATATATAATAAATGAAACAGTCTTTAGTCTACAAGTTCTACAATTCAAAGATGCAGAGACATGCACAAGGACGTTCACTTCAGCTTTATTGACGTCTCCAAATCATTTGATAATGTTAAACATAATAAACTTAAGGAAATAGTCAGGAAGATGCATATTCATTCGTCTGTGCATAATAACCAGTCTCCATTGGAAAAAAAGTGATAAGCTGTGGATATATCTTAGCATTCTTCAAATAACCTGAACTAACCATATCACGAAAATGATTCAAATATAATAGGCAAAAGCAAAGAAATCATCTTCACTAAAAAGAAACGGAAACTTCAATGCTTCGGATATATCATGAGGAATACTAAGTACCACCTGTTACAGTTAATAGTCCAAGGAAGAGTCGACAGCAAGAGGAAGTCAAGAAGAAGACGACACTCATGGCTGCATAACCTACACATCGACCAAACTATTTAGAGGCGTCGTAAACAAAGTTAAAATAGCTAGCATCCGAAGTAGATATTTAATGTTTGAATAGTAAAGTGTAAAGTTTAAATGTTTCAGCTAAACTTTGACAAGCATTAATTTCCTATATAATCTCTATTGTCTAACATCAAGGCTATTCAAGAAATTTCTAGCGAAACTTGATTTACCAACTTTATTTTCTTTTTTTGTATACCCATATTTCTCTTTTTATCAGGAAGATATCGCATTAAAAAGAACAAAAATGAAACTCGACTCAGTCTCAACTCCGAGCACGCCTACGCTCTCTCCGCTGATCCTATTCAGTCATATAAGAAGTAAAATTTATTCGATATATAACTGAATAGAAGCTAGACGATAATTTGATCAAAATTGCTTTTATATAATTGACGTTACTAGAAAGTCGGATTAGAGAACAGATGGAGTAAATGATGTGCGCGAAATATAGGCCCGCCCATCGATGCAACCTTGGCAGATTTAGACGAGGAGAATTATGCCTGCTTATTTTAAATTATTTTACCATACAGCTTCGCTTTGTAAGCAGCTTTTTTTAAAATATAATACGGTCGCCTGTAAAATGGGTCCAAACCGATTTTGAGGTTGTGCCAGGTAATGATATAATAATCCCTTTTAAGTATTTTGTTATGCAAAGGTATGTTAATATATGGGGGTTTACCGAAAAGAATGCAAAATTATGCCCGAATACCGAATTTCATAACCATAGGCCTACTTTGATTTTTACAAATTTTAATCTCTAATAATTAAATATGAATAAAAAAATTCATTGGTACACAAAACGTAAAAATCAATGTAGGTCTATGGTTATGAAATGCGGTATTCGGGCATAATTTTTCATTCTAAACAACCTTTTCTTATAAACTTTTTTTATGTCTTGCCTAGAATTACTACTTTACCCTCCACTTTACCTACTTATAAAATTTAAAAAATGTTCGTATCAAGGCAAGCTTAATTTAAAAAAAATAATAATATGCAAAATTTTATTTTTTAATCAGGCTGGATGCCAAGCGGTTAAATTTTAACCACAACATTTTTTGTCATTTTCACGTATAAATTCGCTCATCCTGGGACACACTGTATATTAAAAATATTTATTACCTGCTGCTTCTGCTGTAAACTGGACTTTTTGCACTGTGTTGTATGCTGGATGCTTGTTATCACATGTTTTATATATGTTCATAATCACTTCCTTTTCAGCAATGGTCAAATGTTTTCGTACTCTTTTCTTGGGGGGTGACAATAAGGGTGTGGCACGTCAGCCATTACTTGTTAACAAACAAATTAACAAATAAAAAAAAATAAACACAATCTCAACTTTTCAATATTGCGAAGATTCAAATATTCGAATAGCAGAAAATTCAACCAAAATGATCTAAAGCCGCTCGACTAATAAAATTAAATAAAACCCCAAGTCATGAACCCTATCGAGGCTCTAGGCCACACCTCCGGCGCAGAACGATCACGTGACCACTCCATCTGTTCGGTAACCGACGTATATCAGTTGAACATGGAAAAATTAGGACTTCCTAAGTCGGAAGTCGCCATAAACGCTTTTAAAATCATTGATGGGTAATGAAATTGGTCTCAAGTTATATGTTGTAATACCACCACAAATGCTCTCTTAAATATCAAATCGGAGACGCATATTTTATTGTAGTAACTGATTAGCTTCGTTAAGGATGCAAGAATAACGTTCTTGATCATTTTTACATGTTCGATTGTAAGACCAAAGAGATTTTTAATTTTTTTGAGACTTGAAGATGCTATTTCTTATTGTGAAACTAAGTTCACCAATACTTACAAAAGTTATACACCTAGTAATGCAACCCAAGATTCGAAGTTTCCAATTGATCTTGTAATCAAGAACTATAGTAGCAAAAATGTTATTAAACTGATTAGGGGACATATTTTAACTGACTGAATTATGCTTTTAAATGTCATGATAATTATTAATAATTTTTCTTATATTTCATATAAGTATGTATGTACATATTGTGTTTGTATAGTCCTGGTGAGTTTTACTTTTTAAAGTTTTAAAGCATTGGAAGGAGACAGTTTAATAAATCCTCTAATACCCTTTTTCAATATTATGACATCAATATTTTTTTGTAAAAGATATCATTTTTTAATTTTTATTATTATTTTTATACTGACCTTAAACATAAGTAATTAAATTTCATAGGTAATACGCATCGAGGACTAACTTACGTTTTATCTGTTCACTTGAAGGTTGAATTCCAGTATCTCGAATAAGGTTGTTGGGGTTTTATGATAGTTCATTCAAAATGACATGGGATAATATATGATGCAATCATGATGGCAGAGCACAACGTGTAATATAGTTTGATTTTATGGATAATATAGCTTAAGTTTTCCTATAGCTAAATATTCTTTTACCTAACACCATCTAATATCATCCCAATTTCCAGAACAGAAATAAAGAGAAGTGAGTTTTAATGTTGGATTTAACAAGTAACTTTCAAATTTGATCTGCTTTAGCCTATATAAGGAAAAACATTATTTTCGGTCTATACTTAGATTTGCATAGGATGATGTTTAATAAGACTTGTAGTTGCAATAGAGTATTTATGACTCTATAAAGATAAAAAATAAGATATTGGTTATTAAGTTCTTTTTTAGGATGAAGATGTTTTATGATAACAAAATAAAAAAGTCAGATATTTACAAAGAAATCATCAATTTAGAGTGAAATAAATAGCATAAGTTAAAAGGACTTTTTTAAAACTATAAAGTAAGGCTTTGAACAAGTAATTGTTCATAGCGTTATTATTTCTTACATTATTTCTTCAAGCCTAAGTCTGGCTGAACATCATTACAGACCAAACAAAGCTTACAAATTATTTATGTTGTTAAAAATATCAATTTATTTTTTTTAATAATATGAATATTAATGATGTGACTTTAAGTTAGTTTAGCTGTTCGATATGTTGTATTATTTTATGTTTGGTAAAAAAAAATCTAACGAAATCTATCTAATGATAAGTTAGTTAACTTTAAAACATTGGAAAGAAGCATTAGCTTTTCTTGATTTCTTGAATAGTATTAATAAAATATCTGCCTACCAAAGTTTCTTTGATACTTAATACAAAAAAATTAGTTGTGAGTTGCACATCAATTTAAATAAACGAGTAAATAAATCAACAATTAAGTTAATCCAAATTGTTAAAAGTTAATTTTAACAATTTATTTTATTTTATGATTTTATGGAATCGAAGTTTATGGTTGTCAAACGAATAATACCTTTTTTCTCAAGTAAATAATTTTTGCCTGACCTTTCTCCCAAATCCCAACATGTGTTTTTACCTACTTTTTGAGAAACGCCTTTGTTACCAGTTTAGCTTAAGTGCACTTAAAAATCCATTTTTCTCCTCAAGTTCACTTAAGTGTTGGCCCCATGACACACGTGCATCCCACATTTTTTACCCAACATTTCACCCCGAGTCCCACGAGAAAAAATCAGTATTCACTCCGTCGCCGCAAAAAGAAGTACCTACTCTCGCGCCCCCGAAACACAAGGTTTCTTTCACCAGTGAAGTAATTCACAAAGCTTAAAGTACCGAGAAAATAAGTTAGTCAAGAGCAAGTTGGCGCAAGCAATTCCTCTCTCTCTCACTCTCTTCCGTTTAAGTATTTGTCTAAAGTTCATATATGTATACCTAATTGTTACGATAAAGTAGTTTAAGTTATGTAAAAAGGTCTATAGTGAATAAGTGTGCGTAAAGGTGGAAAACTGAACTGAAAGTGAGTGCAACGTTGTGAGTGCAACAGTGGTTGTCAATAGCTGCACAAACCAAGGTGACGTTAGTGCTAATGCCGTTCCTGGTTCCTGCTAAGTTCCTGCTATTGGTCTTGTGATTCTGGAAGGCTGGTAACGTCAACTAATATTGTAAACCCTGTTAAATAACTAACTTCAACATTGTAAATCGTTCATTAGTCTATACCTGTAAATTATTACTAACCAAAAGGTACAATAAACCCTTATGTAATCGTAAATCACAACTGTGTAATTTATTGAACTGGACCTATGTCATCGAAGGGCTCGTCAATGCAGTAGCCGTTGCTCGAGCAGGTATAGGTAGGTTTTTAAGAAACCCTAATCTATATTCATGGTCCTTCGAGCCGGATTTTCCCAAGTTGTGATTTTACGATTCATCTAAGCAAAAACAAAACATACTTCTTGTGTAAAAAGTATATAATTGGTTCCGACATATGTGTCGGTGGTCCTTCGAGTAAACAGTATTTTAGTTAATTACTTACTAACAAACCTTTTAGTTATTTGTCCCTTGTTATTTTGTTATTTTTACTTGTTATAATTGTTATTTGGAAATAAGTAGCAACTCACTTTTTACTTTTTCTTTTAAATTGTTTATTGGTAATTAGTTTATTTTCTCTTAACAATTATTGTTTAAATTTAAAGAAAATCTATTCCCAAAAAATAAGCATCTGGTTGTCTCGTAATTTTTTGTGTTTATTCTGTAAGCCTAAAACTAAAAAGTAAAATGACTGAAGGAATAGAAATATCAGTAGAAGCGTTGGTTAAAAATCGCGGATATTTAAAGGCTAAAGTAACACGAATTGTTAATTGGTTTTTAGAAAATAATGATAGTATACATGACTTTTTAGGAATTCAGGTACGTGAAAGTATGTTAACCCACGCTTTTAAAGATTTTGAAGAGGTAGAAAAACAAATTGTAGTTTTAGATATAAGTAAAGTAGACAAGGATGATGTAGAAGACAAATACTTAACGTGTGTTGCTAAAATGCAACGTAAAATTTTAGAACTTTCCCCGCAAGCGCCAACTCAAGTAAGACATATAGTTCCCCAACACTCTCATTCCCCAAATGTTAGTTTGCCCCAAATTAGCATACCTCCATTTAACGGAGACATCACTAAATGGAATGCCTTTTTTCAACTTTTCTCTACCCTTATTCTAGATAATCAATCTCTCTCTGATATTCAAAGATTAATTTATTTAAAATCTTATTTAAGAGATGAACCCCTAAATTTGGTCGATAATTTACAATTGACCACTGACAACCTCCAAATTGCCCTAAATACCCTTAGACAAAGATATGATAATCAATTATCAATTATTTTTGCCCATATTAAAAATTTAGTTGACATTCCTATCCTAAATAATGTATCCTCACACACACTTAGGGAATTTATAGTTTGCATAAAACAGAACTTTGATTCACTGAAAAATCAAAACATTCCAGTAGACCACTGGGATTTAATTTTAATTTATATTTTTTCTCAAAAATTAGACTTTGGCACAAGAAAGGCATATATATCCGAGAGAGGTTCTCAAATGCGCTCTTCCTCACATGTGGTCCCTAAGCTTGAAGAATTTCTAAGCTTTTTAGAAAAGCGTTGTTCGGTGTTAGAAGATCTCTCTGAAAGCCCTTCAACTAAAAATTATTCCCATGGACGTTCTTCTCAACACAACACTCCCTTTGTTAAAAAAATTTCACACTATGCTCATGGTGGGCAACGCCAAGGCAACCAAGTCATACCTCAAAACTCTCCTCAAAACTCTCGCTCACATTTTGTTGCAGGACAAAGGTGTCCCTTTTGTGAGCACCCTGATCACAAAATTTATACTTGTTTTAAATTTAAAGATCTTAGTTTAAAACAGAAACAGGATTTTGTTATTCATAATAATCTATGTTTTAATTGTCTCGGTTCAAGGCATCAAGTAAAAAACTGTACATCTCAGAGGTGCCAGATTTGTCATATGAAACACCATTCTCTTTTGCATCCAATGGATGATGCAGCACAGCCCTTGCAAAGCAGAAATTCAGATTGGAGGCCAAATCCTCAAACCCAAAATGAACGATCTCAAAATTTTAACAGAAATTCGCTTCTCATAAATAGCTCCCATTCTCGGAATCAAGGTTCAAGCCAAAGCTCCTCTCAGACTCAAGAACCACAAATCCCAAGCACAAGCAATGAAATTAACTCGAATCGCCCTCACGCTAATAAACCTGTGACTTTGTCAGTTTTCGCCACTGAAGATAATGAAGTCACATCTCGTGAGAGTTTGATTTAAATACCCGACAAGAATGGTCATTTTATTATTGCAAAGGCAATATTAGATCCCGGGAGTACTATATCAATAGTAACCCAATCGCTGGTTCAAAGACTTGATCTCTCTCCTAAGACGCAGCCAATACAAATCTCTGGTATTGGCGGCAAAATTAAGCACTCTAATCACGCAATTTCCCTGAGAATTCATTCCTGTCACAATCACGATTACTTCCTGAATGTTAACTGCTGTGTATTAGACAAAATCACAGAAAAATCCCCTCACTTTAAAGTCAACAAATTTATGTTGAACCTTCCCAATAATACACCGCTTGCAGACCCCTACTTTGATACGCCTTCTACAATAGATTTATTGTTGGGAGCAGATGTATACTACCACATTCTTTCAGGCGAATACACCAAGGTTAACAAGGACTCTTTAACGTTGGTAGGTACTTACTTTGGCCACATTCTTTCAGGATTAATCCCCTTCCAAGCTCTCGTTCACAAAACCCCTTTGGCAAATTCTAAGAATTGCTTTTTAGTGCAATCATTAAATTCAGATTGCTCACTGGACTCATTAATTGAGAAATTTTGGTTACTAGAAGATGTCTCGCCCACTCACGAAAAACCCCTATCCCCTGAAGATTCTATGGTTGAACAGAATTTTCAAAATACCACGGTATTTAAAGATGGTCATTTTCAAGTCGACTTACCCCTTAAAAGGCCCCAAGAGTCACATCCGCTAGGAGAGTCATATTCATTAGCCAAGAAAAGGTTTCACCACTTAGAAAAGCGTTTTCAAAAATCTCCTGACCTTTTTCTTGAATACAAAAAATTTATCGGTGAATATATCTCACTCAATCATGCACGAATTATTCCCCTTTCCCTTAAAACTGAAAATCACAAAAATCGATACTTTCTGCCTCACCACTGTGTAATTCGTGAGGACAGTACAAGCACTAAACTTCGTGTAGTGTTTGACGGATCTATGAAAACGTCTTCTGGGCTATCACTCAATGACGTAATGCATAAAGGATATACAGTTCAACCTGAACTGTTTGATATTTTACTTAGGTTTCGAAGTTTTAAATTCGCTCTCACTTCTGATATCGAAAAAATGTATAGACAGGTGCGCGTTAACCCAAATCAAACTTACCTGCAAAATATTTTATGGCGCGACCATCCCTCTCAGCCAATGCAATGCATTGAATTACTCACCGTCACTTATGGCACGAACTGTGCCCCCTATTTGGCTACACGCACCCTGAATGAACTTGCCATTATTCATAAAGACGATTATCCACTTGCGTCTCAAGCTATTTTATCTCAATGTTACGTAGACGATGTTCTCTGTGGGCAAGATACCTATGAAAATTTGGTAGAATTACATAGGCAGCTGTTGGAACTTTGCAAGATTGGAAATTTTCACTTACATAAATGGTGTTCAAATAGCAATTTATTTTTGTCCAAAACTTGTGATAATGGGTCCCAAGAAAGTTTCACCATAGAAACCGAGGAAATTTCAAATAAAGTCCTTGGTGTAGGCTGGAATCCCGACTCAGATGAGTTTTTTATCTCTTTACCTGATACTAGGTCCGAAAGCATAATTACTAAACGTATAGTTTTATCTAAAATTGCGCAAATGTACGACCCCTTAGGATTCATAGCTCCCATTGTTGTAAATGCTAAATTAATTATGCAAAACATTTGGAAAGAAAAAATTAATTGGGATGAACCCCTGAAAGAACCCATTTTAACCCAATGGACCACCTTTATTAAAGATCTTCCCCAACTAATGTGTTTAAAAATTCCACGTTTTTTCCTAGCTAATAATAATCCCAGTTCACTTCAAATCCATGGATTTTCAGATGCCAGCAGGAAGGCATATGGTGCGTGTGTGTATATAAGAGCCCTTTATCCTAACAAAAATGTCTCTTGTCAACTTATTACTGCCAAAAGTAGAGTAGCCCCGATAAGAGAAATTACAATTCCCCGCATGGAACTCTGTGGAGCACTTTTACTTTCCAATTTAGTCACTCATGTGTGTTTCATATTAAAAGAAAGATTTTCAATTGACAACATTAATCTTTGGACTGACTCTGAGATTGTACTTGCTTGGTTAAATGCCCACCCTTCTCGTTTCAATGTGTTTGTAGCAAACCGCATTTCTCAAATTCAGGTTTTATCCCAAGACTGCAAATGGCGTCATATTCCAACTGCGGATAATCCAGCTGATCATCTTTCTCGCGGATTTACCGCAGACCAGATTCTCACCTCTACGCTTTGGTGGAACGGCCCAAAGTTCTTACTGAACCCGAATTTAAATTTAAAAATGTATGAAAAGGGACCTTGCTCCACTGAAGAAGAAGCAAGAAAAGCAAAAACGGTCTTGCTTGTTAACTCCGAAGATTTCTGGATAACACTTTTTAATCGGTTTTCTAACTTATTGCGATTGCAACGAACTATTGCATTTATACATAGATTTGTAAATAATTGTAAAGGTAATGGTAAAAAATTTTATGGTGCTTTAGCTGTAACTGAATTAAAGGCTGCAGAAATTTTTATAGTAAAGCAAGTTCAACACCAAACGTTTTCAAAGGAAATCAGTGAACTAAAGTCAGAAGAAAGAAAAATTTCAAACAAGCAAGTCCTTAGGTTAAACCCCTTTATCGATACCTCCAATCTCATAAGGGTTGGAGGCAGATTATCCCAAGCACCCATATCATTTGATCAAAAATTTCCAATTTTATTGCCCTCAAAAAACCATGTTGTTGGACTCTTGCTGAAAAAAGAACACATTAGGTTAGGACATGCTGGTCCTCAAACGATATTGTCAAATATTCGTCTTAAATACTGGCCGCTAAATGGATTAAGAGAAATAAAAAAGATCTCTATAAACTGTTTACAATGCTATAAATTTAAGCTTAAAACAGGAGAACAAATTATGGCAGATCTCCCTAAATCCAGAGTTGTCCCTTCTAGACCGTTTTTAACAACAGGTGTCGATTTTGGAGGACCATTTATTATTAAATCGTCATCTCTTCGACGCGCCAAAATTGAAAAGGCGTATATCGCTTTATTTGTATGCATGGTCACTAAAGCTGTTCATTTGGAGCTAGTATCAAGTCTCTCTTCACAAGCATTTTTAGCATGCTTTAAACGTTTTATTTCAAGACGTGGATGCCCGGCAACAATTTTTAGTGACAATGGTACAAATTTCTCTGGTGCCAGCAATCAAATTAAAGAAGTTTATGACACGCTTAAGTCACAACAGACACAAGAGCAATTGACTGCATTTTTCTCATGCCATGAAATACAGTGGCAATTTATACCTCCTTTCTCTCCTCACTGGGGTGGTCTTTGGGAGGCAGCTATAAAAAGTACTAAACATCACTTACGAAGATTAATTGGAAACCAGAATTTAGCCTTTGAAGATTTTTCCACTATTTTAGCACAAATTGAGGCTATTTTAAACTCCAGGCCACTTCTTCCCCTATCAGCTGATCCACTGGACTTAACTTGTCTTACCCCTGGACATTTTTTAGTTGGAAGTCCTCTCGTTTCGTACCCTGAGCCCAATGTCTCGTCAATTCCTGAAAACCGCTTAGATCGTTGGCAAAGGTTAAGTCAGATTCAACAATTCTTTTGGACTAGATGGACCAAAGAGTATCTCAACAATCTTCAGAATAGGCCTAAATGGATGTCCCCAGTCCCCAATATTGAAACAAATGACCTTGTTCTTCTTAAAGATGAGAACACCAAACCTCTTGATTGGCCGTTGGCCAGAGTAGTAGACACTTTACCTAATAAAGATGGTAAAATACGCTTGGTAAAAATTAGGACTAAAAATGGAATATTTACTAGAAATATAACCAAATTATGCCCGTTGCCCAAATCTGATAGTAACTTAGTTTAACCATAGTATTTCTTGATAAGTTTTGTCTATAAGTTATAATGTATATTGTTTGTTGAAGGCAAAGCCTTCAAAAGGGGGGAGTATGTTAAAAGTTAATTTTAACAATTTATTTTATTTTATGATTTTATGGAATCGAAGTTTATGGTTGTCAAACGAATAATACCTTTTTTCTCAAGTAAATAATTTTTGCCTGAACTTTCTCCCAAATCCCAACATGTGTTTTTACCTACTTTTTGAGAAACGCCTTTGTTACCAGTTTAGCTTAAGTGCACTTAAAAATCCATTTTTCTCCTCAAGTTCACTTAAGTGTTGGCCCCATGACACACGTGCATCCCACATTTTTTACCCAACATTTCACCCCGAGTCCCACGAGAAAAAATCAGTATTCACTCCGTCGCCGCAAAAAGAAGTACCTACTCTCGCGCCCCCGAAACACAAGGTTTCTTTCACCAGTGAAGTAATTCACAAAGCTTAAAGTACCGAGAAAATAAGTTAGTCAAGAGCAAGTTGGCGCAAGCAATTCCTCTCTCTCTCACTCTCTTCCGTTTAAGTATTTGTCTAAAGTTCATATATGTATACCTAATTGTTACGATAAAGTAGTTTAAGTTATGTAAAAAGGTCTATAGTGAATAAGTGTGCGTAAAGGTGGAAAACTGAACTGAAAGTGAGTGCAACGTTGTGAGTGCAACAGTGGTTGTCAATAGCTGCACAAACCAAGGTGACGTTAGTGCTAATGCCGTTCCTGGTTCCTGCTAAGTTCCTGCTATTGGTCTTGTGATTCTGGAAGGCTGGTAACGTCAACTAATATTGTAAACCCTGTTAAATAACTAACTTCAACATTGTAAATCGTTCATTAGTCTATACCTGTAAATTATTACTAACCAAAAGGTACAATAAACCCTTATGTAATCGTAAATCATAACTGTGTAATTTATTGAACTGGACCTATGTCATCGAAGGGCTCGTCAATGCAGTAGCCGTTGCTCGAGCAGGTATAGGTAGGTTTTTAAGAAACCCTAATCTATATTCACAAATACTTGTAATATAATACGTATCTGCATTATCGATCAATAGATTAATTATTTAATTCATTTCTTTTTTCAGCAATGGTACTAAATTTACTTTACGAAGTAGATGGTTCAACAAATTATATTTTTATTTAAAAGGTAAGAGAGGCAGAAGTCATGAGATATTAAAATATATAGTTAAAACAAAATAGATATTTAAATGTATTCTCTAAATGTGATAAAGAAGTCACTGTTTTATGTACTTGCATAAAAAGGGTGTTTTAATAATAAATTAAAAAGCTATATATTTCCTGATCTTTATAAATAAAATACAAATAATAGGGACTTCTCTTACTTCTGTAATAGGCATTTTCCTTCCATAACCATTCTAAGAGTTGTTTTACCTTAGGTTTTAAGGATTTAATCTCAAGGATATAATATACATTATAATATAGATTTTTCCTACAAATAAGAATTTAATTCTAAAAATAAAAGGCTCATTTTCTTAAGAATGGGTACCTAAATCTGGTCTTAGTCGGCTCGTGCCATGCATGCGACCAGCCGGTATTATTTGTTTCAAAATACCTGCGCCATCGTCCTACGTATCCACCGGCCATTTTTCGCTCGCTCAGGCAGGAAATCGTAGGCAGAACAAAATCTTGTAAGAATCTAGTTTAATATTTATATAAATCGCTATTTATCATTTAGGCAACATATGGGACAAATAGACTAAGCTATTGCCCAATTTTTTTTAATGATATCAGATCCTTTGTTTTGTTCGCATTAATGTATATAATATGCAGCTGGCAGCCTGTCACATTCCTTGTTATTCATTGTTATGAGAGACCTTATAGTTTGGTTCAATTATTAAATATCATACCTTGTACCATTTTATGTTAATTCATTCTACACTGTATTTATTTTATTATTTTTTATTTTATATCGAATAGAAATACCATTGGAACTGAATTTGTATTTAAAAGAGATTCAGTAAATCTATAATCCAATACATATAAAATGTCGCTGCATGTATTTAAATAAAAAAAAGCATTGTATGGCATTGGTATAATTCAAGCATATCAATTTCGATCAAGTTCAAGTTATCTTAAATTCCAGTAGCTACCGCTTGAAAATCCAAAGCAAATTCTTCTTTCTCACTGGTGGTTAAAATTAGACCAGTTTTAGTATTAACGTTATTCAATTTAACTAACTAGTTTAAATACCTATATCACAATTAAGTCACTTAAAATATTTGGTTCACATCATAGTATAACTACCTATTGTTTATATAAAAAAAAAGAAAGAAACAGCTAAATTATTAAATTATTCAATTTTACTTTTTTTTTCACCCCCTTAGTAGTGAAATATGAATCTTACGTGCTTTACAGGGACAGTAGCAACAACTCACTTAATTAAAGTACACTTAATAAAGCTAAACTCTACTGAATAATTAAATAAGGTGAGATTTAAATGTATACCAAATTAAAAAAAAATAGATTGTCGGTAGACAAAGGAAAAAATAAATACAACAAATGTCTATTTACAATTGAATTAAAGCTGGGGTATTTACGTGGTGTTAGGCTACTATCAGGTGTAAAAATCAATCAGTCATCACTTCTATAGTAGACGATGTCAGCCACTATCAAGATAAAATATTCCAAATCAGCTTGTTTTAATCAGAAAAAACAGCTAGCATAGTGGTGAAAATTTAAAAGATCTCAAAGGTTCAACTGAACCACCAGCCAAGGCCTAGTAGGTTTGATCTTAAATAAAGCCCTGGAGGTTGATATAAAATCCCTTTGTGTTGCGAAATTTCTAATGTAATTTGCATTACTTTTATCCCCTATAATGGGTAAAATTTGAGACAACGTGCGATCTCAACTATAATCTCCAGCCAACTGAGAACGAACGTTCTTTTCTCCCAAAAAAAACTAGAAAAACTAGAATTAATCAAATCAAATCAAATCAAATCAAAAATGGTTTATTTGTCAAAATGTACAGTTTTATAGGTCAATAAAAATTACAAAGAAAAAAAATTACATTGACAAATAGGACTATTCTCTCGATTATAAAACCGTTTTCCCTAGTTAGCACAAGCAAAGAAGGGATGAAAAAGCCCTTTACAATTTACAGAAACAATTTTACAAAAATAAAAATAACGTTTTCATATAGGAATGCAAAGTAAGATATAGAATTAATTAACCTAAGATTTTAAGACAGGCAGCGGCAGTGCGACAACGGACGAGCGCAAGGAGAGAGGACAGACGAGGCGAAAAAAGACCCCAAAAAATAACCCCAAGATGCGTGCATCGGCCTAGGCTATTAAAAAATATACGTATGTATGTTACGGAAAAAGAAAGAATAAAACTAAAAACGGGATTTTAAAATATAATCTCCGAACATTCCACTGAAAATTAGCATATTATATACACATGTATATCTTCTGTTACATGTTACTATTTCTTGTATTATGTTATTATACGCATTATCACATTTTATATATCACCCTACTTGAATTAATTGCCAATTATTTGTTCCATAAGTAGTTTAGATTTTATTTGACCAGAGAAAGCTCCCAAGGGCATTTGCTTTATGTCATTGTTTAAGCCATTCCACATTTGAACAGCTACATACTTAAAAGAACGTTGAAATGCTGCGCTTCTATGCAATGGTACGATAAAAACGTTATTTCGTGTGGCATGCGCATGTTCGAATTCTTGAAACTGACTTCTTAAATTAAATGGTTGATTATTATTTACTATGCGATATACAAAATTATACATATGTAGCTTTCTTCTATTGTTCATATTTAATATTTTATTATTATTGAGATAAGGCGATATATGGTTTCTATAGGGGATACTATAAGAGAATCTCATACAGGAATTTTGGACTTTTTGTATAATTTTTTTATTTTGTGAAGATAAAGAATTTCCATAGACTACGTCACCATAATCAAACAATGACAAAATAAGACTATCGCACAATAAGTACTTTTGTTTTGCCGATAAATTTCGCTTAAACTTAAAAAGTTTTTTTAAACGTAAATAAGCAGTTTTCGTTTTATTTTTTATGTGTAATTCAAAAGAGAGAGAGCTGTCAAATATAACGCCTAAATTTTTTGCCTCGGAAACAACAGGAATTGAAGTATTATCAATAGATATAGGATTTAAGGATAAGTTGTGTTCGAGCCTTTGCCTTATATTAAAGTTGGAGCACATAATAAAAATTTTAGATTTTGTGGCATTAAGCTTAAGATTATGATTTTCTGCGTATTTATGTAGACTAATTAAATCACTATTAAAATTTTGATAGAATAGATTTATATTATTAAGGTGAATTGGAATATAAACTTGGGAATCATCGGCATATTGTTGCAAAGTGGCGTGTTTTATTACTTTGTACATATCAGCCACGTAAATAGAGAAAAGTAACGGCGATACTATAGAGCCTTGAGATACTCCCTGGTTAAAAGGTGTAAATTCTGAGTAATGCTTTTCAGACTGCCGAATCACCATAACACAACTGTCTCTATTACGCAAATAATCCTTGAAAAAATTTACACCGCTCTCTGAAATACCAATACCAAATGCACAATCTGCATAAAATGCTAAAGTAAACAAATAACTCAAACTCCGAAACAAAGTTCTCCTAATGGGACATTTACAGAAGTAAAAAACGGACAACAGCGCATTGGCAATGTCACAACTGGCAACAAGGGCGATCAGTCGACGGTTAATTTAAAATTAAACACAAATGGCTGTTTATGCATTTTTGTCAAAACTATGAATTTTATAGGAAAACCAAGAAGGTACTTACTATATTTGGTTAGAAACCAAAAGAAAACACCAACAGAATTTTAAGCTCTATACATGGCTTAGCTTCCTATATTAAAAATAACACATTTATAGCTTTTTTTCAAGGACTCAGGAGAACTAATCATTATCCTTAAGAAGATTATTTTGAATAATTGCGTAGGCTTTTTCAGACAGTAATTATTTAAAAAGTAAGATGAAGAAACCAAAAAGACCACAAACATGATCAATTCGCTTCCCAAAACAACTATAAACATTGAAGGAAACAAGGTAAAATAAGGTAGCTTTTTAGACATTGATAACAGCTTAGTCCTAGTGGAAATACTATTAATATATAAACCAGAAAAATCTGTGAAAACCATAATCGGACGTAAAGAAGTACCAAATAAAGGACAGGAAAACAAAAATATATATACAAGAAAGATCACAGGGTAAGATGCAACAATTCTGTTCCACTTCTTATTTCTAATGGAGAATCACCAATGAAATTATTAGATTATTAAAGTTTAATAAATATCTTATCTACCAGAAATTGCTCCATATTTTTAATCTAATTATAGTTTTATTATGATATAAATATATTAAATGAAACATACTAAATAAACCAGACCATAAAAACAAAGTTGCTGTATATAGTTGCTATACCAATTTACGTTACAAATTTTTAGAAGTGAACAATTTTCGATACTATATATAATTTAGAGCTTATGAAAATAAAAAATTTATTTAAATAACAATAAGCAAATAAACAAGTCAAACTTGGCAAACACAGACCAATATATTCCTTACTAACAGAATCGAGGGGCGGAAAATTTAAATTTATATAGTTAGCTGACCGGTATGAATATTTATATGATTGTCAACTAAATTACGTTATACCTGATGTGCATCGAAATTTATTTAGTACAGGCTATATACAGAGAGTCAATTTGAAAATTTCTGACCCTTAATATAATTCCTGCAGTTATTTGTAATAGGAACACTTTAAATGAATATGTTTAGCCTTCTTGCTTCAACCCTCTAGATTTCAGCCTTAGAATCCTTAATGCGATTAAGGGTCAAGTAGCATATCTTTTTAAAGAGCGTTGAATTTTTCTTTTAAGTAGTATCCTAGTTTGTTGCTTTGGGCTATGTATCTAGAGGTTTCTGAATAATAATATAATATTAGAAAAAGCAATATTAATCTTACAATATTACTTAATACTATATTGCCAAAGAACGCGAAGATTAGCTTAAAGCTACTCTTTAACCCATAACCTTCCTAACAATCACAGTTTAAATGGAGCAAACGAGAAAAAAGACAAAAAAGTAACAAGTATACTTATATAAAGCATTTATATTCTAGAAAACTAGACTAGATTTTGGATTGATTTAAAAACAAAAGTCTATAATATTTCCTAGTATTAAATTAAAGAATTTAACGGCATTATAAGTAAAAGATCGCTCGCTAGAGACTCGCTAAGTAATAGAGCCATGGAATGGTGCGGCATTGCCAAAAAATTGTATCTAATATTTCGAATGTGAACCTGGTTTCTTGGTATTAACTTTTTAAAAAAGTATTCAGGACTTTGACTAACATATAATCGATAAAGAAAAGTAGAAGTGAAGAATTTGAATAGGTAAGGTAGCGTTAACCACCTCAACTGAAATATAGAATCTGATACATGATCAAACTTTCCCAGGTTAAAAAAAAAAACTACAGCAACTATTCTGCACGCGTTGCAGGCGGTAACGATTTATTTAGTCTAAGCAAGGATAATAAACTATAAGGCAGTAATTTAAAATAGATAAAACAAGTGCAACTACGAGTTTTTTCCTAGTTTTAAAATTTAAAATGTGTTTATTGGCATAAAGCATACACATGCGTAAATAACATCTCTGCAGAAGAGTATTAACATTAACCTTAAAGAATTGTCTATTTTAAGTCCCAGAACCTTCACAGTATCAGCGAACAAAATAGTTTCGTTATTCAATTGAATGTGAACAGTTTCCATTATATTTTTATGTGATACTCGATTTAAAAACAAAACCATTTTTGTTTTATTAGGATTAATGACAAGGTTATGCTCTTTTGAAAATTGATTTATTACGTTCAGATCAGCGCTAATAGTATCAGCCACGTTATCAAAATTAGCAGAGCCAAAATAATGTATATATTGAGGGTCATCAGCATACTGATGTATTTCAGAATCTTCAACAAGATCGGGTAAATCTGAAGTTTATATAAGAAATAATAATGGGCCTAGGATCGACCCTTATGGGACACCAGAAATATTATTTTTTGAAGCAGAATATTCATTATTCACCCTCACATTCTGGGTTCTACGCCACAAGTAAGTTCTAAAAAAGAACAAAACAACATCACTACAACCATAACATTTTAGTTTCGCTAAGCTGAGCAAATCATGATCAATGACATCAAATGCTTTCGAGAAATTAAGAGCTATCATAATGGCTGAAATCTTTTTGTCAAGAACTCGCATGATATTATCGGTGACGTTTAGAAGTGAACTAGCTGTACTATGATGTTTCCTAAAAGCAGACTGATGGGAAGAGAAGATATTATTTGACATTAAAAATGATGACAGCTGCATATAGACTATTCTTTCGAGAACTTTGGAAATTACAGGAAGCAAACTTATCGGACGCAAATCTTGAACACTTTCAGGACTGGAGGATTTGGGAGCCAGCCCCTGGGAAAATATCCTACCTCTAAACAACAATTTATAATATGAGTGACGTTATTCAGAATAACTGGGAGACATAAGTGTAACATACATCGAGTTATGTTATCCACACCAGAGGCATTCAACCTAATATTTTTTATAGTTTTTTCGACAGTATTTTGGTCTACTAAAGAAAAATGAAAATTATCCTCGGTAAATTTATTACTGGAGTAGAAGTTAATTTTGTTTACACATTTTTCAGATTTATTAAAGACGCTTACAAAAAAATCATTTATTTGATTTGGATTAGTTATATTAAACGGCAGCTCGTTATTATTCTTGGTTGTTTTAATATTTAAAGTTTCTAGACCTTTCCAAAATTTTTTACCAGTTTTGTCACTCTCCAAGCTTGCAAGACATGCAGCTTTTTCTCGTCTTATTGATGCCAACGCAAAATTACGACACTCCGTGCAATATCTCCAATTTTCTAAACAGTTGTGATTTTTGTATTTAGTCAAAGCCTTATCACGTTCCTTTAAAATAAGTCTTAAGGTATCTGTCAACCAGGGAGCTGGCTTTTTACTAATATTTTGTTCTAAATATTGAACTTTTTTATTTATGTCCGCAAGATTATAAATATTATCCCAGTTAATATGTGATAAATCGATTCTAAAGTATAACTCATTAAAATATATAAAATTGCGAGTGGTTATAAATTTTTGTTTTTGTCTTTTAACGACCAATTTTAAAGTGCAGAAAGGCATTTGGTTATGATCACTTAAACCCGAAACAACGGTGCCACTTTCATGACAAATATCTTTAGTATTAATAAAAATGGGATCTAAGCATGTTGCAGTAGTATTTGTTATACGAGTTGGTTCATTTAATATTTGTACGTATCCAAAAGAGTTAAGCATGGAATATAATGAATTAGGTTTTAACATATCAATATTCAGATCTCCGAGAATTTCTGAATAATCATAGATCACTAAAAGATGTGGAATAACTTCTTCCAGGAAAGTTATAATTTCAAACGATTTCGATTTAGGGGCCCTGTATATTATAAGTATTGCAATATTGTGTATACCAATTTTAACATTTAGAAACATAAATTCAAAGTTTACATTATTATAACATTAATATTTATAATGTCGCACTGAAACATTGACCTGATATAGATGCCAACACCACCCCCAACTCTGTCTAATCAATCCTTTCTAAAAAAATTATAACCTGGCATAGAAGCCGCACTGCTTAATATATTTCTATTTAGCCACGTTTCACTTATATCCAAAATATCATATTTATTGTTTACAAAATTTAAAAAAATTCGGAAAACTTGGCAATAAAGATCTAATATTTAAATTGGCTACATTTAAATAAATGTTTTTTAGCCATTTATTATAAACTATAGATATAAATTAAACTATGTATATAAAAAAAACAATAAAAATAGCTATTTATCTCGGTAAAAGAGGTTATTCGTAATTAATTTGAGATCCAAGCTTTAAAAGATATTTCTAATAGAAAACAATTTTTATTAAAGGTATCCAGGTAGAGATAGACTTTACATTATGTTTGTTATGAGAACCTAATTTAACACAATTAATACACATTTTTTCTTCAGAAATACATTTTTTTAATTTATGATTTTTTCCGCATTTGGCACAAGTGCGTGAAAATCGCGTGATAAAATTTCAAAAACAGTTAAACTTAACTACATTGAGATTTTGCTTTTCAGGCTAGTTGTTTCAGGTGCACAAAAACTATTGCATTGGGTTTCCTTGCAGCACAAATGATTAGAAGAGTAGGTAATTAAAAGAAATGAAGATCGGTGAAACAAACATTCGGCAGAATATTAGGGATGGTGTTGACTTAACGACTCAAGAATTCACAAAACTCAATTTTTTAATCAGAATCATCGTATAAAGTTCATATCATAGAGTTTTGAAGTATCTGCATTTTGTATGAATGGTGTTTATGCATTTTCAGTGCCTTTCTTACTGTCTTGTGTGATATTCATGTCTGTTCTGCTACTGCCCGTGAGGAGCTGGTGGGCTCTACAGCAAATAATCTCAAAACCTTAATTCGAACTCCTTCATTCATCACTCGTGGATTTTTTTTCAATTAATTACAGAACCAGTTTCGGAAATTACCATTTATTGAAAACAATGTCCTTCTTTGTGCTCCTTTCCTAGCCTCTTTATAAATAAAAATAGTTTCAGTTCTTTCTTAAAGAGAATAAACTATTCTCACACTTGGGTTGATTCTGTTTCTGGTGTATGTGAATAACTTTTTCTTGTACTTAGTTATCTAAATTATAATATGAATATCCATATGACCCAATGCACAATGTAATAGTTTTTGTGTAAACACTAACCGGGAAACCAAAATTCGAACGCAAGTTTAATTTTTTCTGCAATTTTGAAACGCGATTATTCGGAAACCTCTAGGCAACAAAGTAGGAAACTTTATCTTTAATTTTCTAAAAATTATTTGTCTGGGAAATGAAAATTTATATAATATTAACTATATCTTTTTTTGACTTTAATATAGGAGATATTACAAAAAAACTTTTTTATTTGCGTTTTTAGGGTAGTACTTTTAAATTTTATATCCGACGTTTCATTTTCAAGAAATTATCGTCAACTTTATTTCTTATATGCATTTAATAAAAAGTACTAAATTACATTTAAATCTTTTTTTAATACAAATTTTACGATGTGTCATATCTTCATTGTATTCATTGATTTTTATTTATAAAGAATAACCCGATTTTTACTTTTTTTATAATTTTTAAAAAGTAGGAGCTGCAAGCAAATGCTTTAAAACTTAGACTTATTAATGTCGACTGCTGAAAAATATAACTAAGAAATGTCAAAAATCGCCTTTTTCCTTTAAGCAAGCCAAAACACAATATTGTCATAAATAATTAAAAATTAAATGACACACAGGCTGTACATTTGTTTTGGGTCACAGAAAAAGTTAATTATGTTTATTATTTTGTAAGTTTCCCAATAGTATGTAAATGTGCTTTAAATAACACAACTTTTTTCTAATTTGACCTAAGCTATATCTCCAACAAGCATTCTTAGGATGCTTCTATATTTTGGAACCCCATTTACACAGATATTACATCATGGTGGTTTAAAAATATTATAAAATGCTTTAGAGAATTAAATAAGGATTGAAGTCAAAAAATAAACTATAATGAGAGAAAAATCATCAAGAGATGTAGATATAACTGAAGGTGGAGCTAACAATATTTTGTAAATTGGAACTTATTTGCCTTTCCAAAATTATATTTTAACAAGAAGATGATATAACACTGTTAATACCACTGCCTAATGTAAGATTTTAGAGCAAGATCTAATAAATACCTAACAACTCAAGAAGGTAAATCAATAATAAATATATACAAGAAATTAAGAAATGATAGGAACTTACGAACTTTATGAATGGAAAAGGCTACTTACTTATTAGATTTAGAAAAAAATAGGACAAGAACAGAAACGGCATAGTGGAGTCACAAAAATATATAAAAAGTAAACATAACATAAATATCGTAAAACTACTATTATTTTGGTAAATATTTCTATTCTAAGTTAATTAGGCTTCTCTTACAAATATTTGTTTTAAAAGATAATTTTTTTCGAAATTCATTAAAAAGAAAAATTCTCTTTTTACTAAAAATTATAGACTAATATCCCGCCTCTCCAAAAAATTCCTTTTATCATATTTATTAAAAACTCGCATTATTTTGACAAGGCAGCATGAACTTATAATTAATAGATTTGATGTGGGTAAGCATCAGATATATTTTCCGACCTTATTAGGGTATTCGAATTTTGATTTCCATCATTAATTAGAATGCGTAAAAGTAAGGAAAATTTTAGATTCTTGGTGCTTAGAAAATCTTAAGGCAGATATGTATAAAGATGTATCAATATTCAGTGTTATTTCTTTTATTCTTCCTCCTCACCTTCACATTTAAAACATATTTTAGTTGTAAACCTATTTATGTTGATGATAATTTAACGATTGGTCAACGAAGAACTTTGTAAAAACAGAACGATAACAAGCTTATTAGCTATAACAGAAAAGAAAACTCATTACACGATTTTTTACTGTTAACAAAAATTGCTTTATTTTTTTATTTATTTAATAAATTCTTCATTACAACGGAGTTCAATAATGAACATAATATGCGTTAAACTAATATGGAAAACAAACAAATAGGATTACAATCTTTCATGAGAAGCTCATTGTGCTAAGGATAATGAGTGAAGAAATGAAGAAAATGAAAATAAAAAGAAGAAGCTTACTAAATATTTCCTCTTAGACTATACAATTTTATTAATATATTCAAAAAATATTTTTCATAAATAGACACGTGAGGTATAAGCATAGTAATCTTTCGCGTAACTTTGTTTATTTTCGAGCATTATCTTCTTTTATGGCCAACGTCATGCTAATCATTCATTTACCAATATTTACCGATCATTTTTATCTATGAAGTGCCTATGTAAATTTTCGTCAGCATGTTCTTTACACGCTAAAATACTATCGGAAACCAGATGTTTTTTCGTGGGAGTTTTTTAGTTTAATGTGATTATTTTTTATATTAAAAATATACTAAATTTTGATTTAAAGCAGATCATGGATATTTTAGCATTTAAAAGAATAAACTTATTAATAGTGTTAACTGTTAATTTTTTAAAATAAAAATAAGATACCAGGGTATATCATTAGGTCTTAGCCTTAATTAAATGGTAGGTATTTAAATTATTATGATTGCACAGAATCGAAATTATAGATAAATTTAAATTTTACTTATGGAAATATAATAATTATTAAATATATTAATTAATAATAATAATATTTATTTTGTAGATGAATAAAATGAAGTAACTATTTTTTATTCCGTTGCAGACCCCTGACAAACTAGGTCACTGTTGGCCAAAAAAACAGTATTCTTCAACTGTAAATGACTTTTTTAAATATGATTGCCTTTAGTCTATATTAATATTACAAAATATTTAAAAAAGTTTTAAAAATTCGCACAAATACTCTTCATTTAATCTCACAATTGACCACCAAAAAGAAGAACTAAAAATTAAGAAAAAAAATAGTATGGGTTAAGATTAACCCTAAAATAATAAAGAGCTACTAAATTTCGTATATAAATATAAAAAAAATATGCTGAAAATTCATCTGTGAATGCATAAAAATTCAAGTCTTTGAAAGAATTGAATAAGTGAAGTGAAATAATCACTTATTATAGTTGGGTGTCAAAATTGGTAAAAAAAGAAAATTAGTAACAGTAGTTTAAGTTATTTACAGTCCGGCTCTTAACTGTCCCTCCCCCCTTCTTATCTTTTGAATGCGTTTATAAAAAAATCTGAAATTTGGCACACATTATTAGCAATGTAAATACTACTTTTTGGTCTTTAGCACATTTTGCAAAACTTCAAAATGGCGTCTCGCCGCCATTTTAAAATTAAAATTAAATAGAAAGGGGGTCATGTGATACATGAAAGTGATATTGAAAGCTCCCACTGAAAGCTTTATAGTCCTAGAATATTAACTTATTACTTCTACCCATAGCGAAATGGCAGCCTTTCAAAATCTTATTTTTCACATTTTTATTTATTTTTAGTTCCTTTACTACACCTGTTCAGGTGTAATTTGTTTGTAGGTGTGTTGTTATTCGTAGAGTTTGTATTTTGTCTCAATATCATTATCACATTATTATCATAAAAATTACTGTTCCACATAAAAACTTATTTGGTTTACCAATACCACAGATGTAAATAGCTCCGCAATAGCTATAATACCGAAAAGAGAGAATATTTTTGCTATTTTTTCCAGTGCAACTTTATTTGTACCTTGATTTAATTGAGAATGCCTGATCGGTTCCCCTTGCTGGAAAAATTGAATTTATTTTCATTTACGGTGGAAATCGTAATGTACCTGAAACGAAAAGAATTTTTAATATTTGCTTTCCTGACGCTCCAGTATGTCGAAAGTATTCGCGAGCTTATTTACCGAGTCGAGTAGTATTGTCAGTAGGAAGAATTCGTGGGCGTCCCAGCTATCCAGAAGAAAAACAGGTGGATATTATAGCAGCTATAGTAAGAGATCCACAACAGTCTACTTTCACAGTTGGTGACACGTGTGATGTATCTTCTGCTACTGTAAAAAGGCTACTTAAAAAACATAAATTTTATTCGTATAAAATTCAAATGGTCCGTCAACTGACAGAATATGATCCTGATCGATGTATGGAATTCTGTGAAGCAATGACCGAGAGAATAGGACACCAGCCTGCCTATGTGAAGAACATTTGTTTCAGTGATAAATGTATTTTTTTAATGGTACTGTTCATAGACAAAATGTCCGTTATTGAAGCGACGGAAATTAACAGACACACACACACCATACCATAATACCCCGAAAATAATAAATGTCTCTCTTTTTAGACCAAAATCTGACAAGGAATCTTTACTCAAACATGTTGGAAAATGTAGTAGAATTATTGATCCTTAAGATTATTAATGACAATCCTCACGAATTTCAGGTAGACATAGTTTTTTAACAAGATGGGACACTTTAACAGAAATGTTAGGGAATATTTAATTAATACTCACCCCATTCGGTGGATTGGTCGTTTAGGATCTACCGAGTGGCCAGCCAGGTCGCCCGATCTAATACCTCTGAACTTTTTTTTATGTCGCTACTTGAAACAAAACTTCAAATAATTGATGCATGTCGCAATATTGATGTTTCCACTTTCCAAATGTTCGTGAAGAGTTCTCTAAATGATTATGTTACTGTCTTAAAGTTAATGGTGCACATTTTCAATATATTAAACAACGTTACATTTTTGTGTTACCTAAAGTTTAATAATTTTAAATGGAAATTAATATGCCAATGATTAGGTTTTGGAAGGCTGTAATTTTTCTATAGGTAGAAGTAATGACTGAATATTCTAGGAAGTTTTGCAAAATGAAGCTAGGGTCCAAAAACTAGTATTTAGGTTGCTAATGATGTGTGACAAATTTCAAATTTTTATATAAACGCATTCAAAAAATAAAAGGGGGGACAATTAAGAGCCGACTGTATATTAATAACGCACGTATTTTTAATAATTTTAATTAAAAATAAAATATAGAGAAACATATTGCAAATCATGTTATAAATTATAAAATATACAAACTACAAAAGTATATTTTTAAAATGTATTTCTAGAAATTAACTAAATCAGGCAAACTTCCAAATTAAACATCACTAGTATAAATTTAAAGAATTATGTACTTACAAGAAACAAAATTTTCATAATTGAAGCTATTAGTGCATGAAAGTCACTTTTTAACAGTTCTGAGATATTAAGGGTTAAAGTTATGTTGTCGGAGGTTTTTTTGTTTAAAATCAAATTAAAATCAGTGTGCGTAAATAGGCAGACAATAGAAGTAACTTTAAAAGTATAGATTAGCTTGTATATTTTTTTTTGGTTTTAGATGTTTTTTATTTATTTTTTACAAAAAAATTGAGTTAGCACCTTTATGCATAACCATTTATTTTATTATTCGAAATAATGACCAATAAAGAAAGGATTAACTCATTTTATTAATAGAAAAAAATACAAAAAACGGTAATCAGTAAATACAGAAATAGGTAGGTACTTAATATTAATCACTTTCAGATCGATATAAGCTCATATAAAATCCCCGTAAATTTTCCGGAGTTAATGGAAGCTGCTCTTGAATGTTATTAAATTTTTTGGTTGCTATGGGTCTTGATTTATTTAATGGAACCAACATATTTTCGTTTTGGCCTGTTGTGCGGATCGATTTGTGTTTAATAATATCTACTTCTTGCCACTCTTCCTTCTCATCAAGTGAATATCTATATTTCGTTGTTCCAAATTTATCAACTCTTATCCATCTTACATTGCGAAAAAGTATCTTTTCTGCCTTGTTACTTTTCTTTTTGTCAAACAAATTTAACTTTCGTGGCAATTCTTTTAGATCAATAAATTTATCTTCCAATCTAGTTAGCACAAACGGATTTCTTTTTCTAGCTTCCCTCATTAACGTCATGTACTGATCTACTGTATAAATATTTTGAGCTTTCCGGATAACTTTTTCGACAGCTCCAAAGTCTCTATCAATATCCATGTAACTGTGGCCAACCTCAGCAAACTTATGGTTGATAACTTTAAAAATTCCTTGGTAGACTATATATTGCCATAAACAAACTATGAAAAAGTTCTTATTTTGTCTACCTGCAGATTCGCTCCAGGCCACTAAATGGTCATTTTCAATATTAATGCTTTGTAAGAATGATAAAATACTGCTTCCAACTTCTTCTGGGCCTTTTCTACCTTTATCCTCAGTCCAAAGGTGAAAAAACCCATCACCAGAATTATCACCTTTACTTACACAATGAATCCCCAAATTATATAGCCACACTTGTCGAAGGTAAAAGGAAACACTAGTAGAGAGCTTTGGGCTGGCTAAGGGCAATGTTTTTTGCATATCAAAATTTATGTATAGAACTTACCTTCATGAGCCAAATTTCTGTCCTTCTTCTGTGCTTCAAATGCTGCCTTGTAGCTCCTAACGTGTTCGTCATTATTTCCATTAGAGTCACAAACCTTATAGGTATCTGATTTTGGAGATCCAAATTCAAAATTAAATTCGGAAACAAAAATTTGTCTATATCTATTATTTTTGATACACTGTAGTTTTTGTTCAGAACATTGGTTCTTGTATATTTCATACATTTTATTTACTGATAGCATAGACGATAAGTACAGGCGATGTTTATTTTTATTTCGCGAATAATACGACATTTCTGCAAGAAATGATTTAATATGTTGACGAACTATGTCAAGCTGCTCGTTGGGTGTTTGATTCTTGCGGGTCATATGGCGACCCCTTTCCCTTTCCTCCCGACAAGCTGGAATAGCTTGTCCCTGAGAAATTTGATTACGAATACGCTCTCATTTTTTTCTTCCGACATTAAATAGTTTTAAAAATGCACTTTTGCAGACTTGTTTTGATTTTCCATCTAAAGTTACAAAATATCTGAAAGATTTTTGGCGAACAGCATTTGTACTACTTGGTTGCTTAACATCGAATGGTTTGAGACAACCAAAGAGGTAGACGTTTTTCTCATCAGTGGTAGGTAATGAATAGTATTGCTTAAATAAACTATTGCGATCAGCGTCTGCAAAGCTGTTATTGCATTTTAGTCTGCATTTTTCTGTGAAAGTTGTGTTCCAACTGCGGACGATTTTTCTGGGACACGTCTATTTTTATAGTCAGAGTATATTTCTAAAAAAAAATACATGTATTTAGCAGAACACATTTTAATAACCAAAATAATGTAAAAAATTCGCTTAGCTTTATTATCAAAGTAAGTACCATAAAAAATCATGTTTATTTTTTTTATCTCACCAGTAATCTGTTGTTGATTCACTTCAGCGCCAACCTCAGTAATATTTATATTTTCTTCTTCCATAATTTCTAGAAAAAATACGAAACGTTTATTTAACAGAACTAACAAGTTTCATAACCAAAATAATGTAAAAAATTAGCTTAGCTTTTGTACAAGCAGGTACTATATTTAAAAAAAAAAACTTAAAAAACCTATTATTTATTTATTTTTTTAATCTTACCAGTAACCTATGGTGGGTTAACTTTAGCGTCAACATCAGTCATATTTATTCTTTTTTCTCCCACGATTTCTAAAATCAAAAATATTTATTTACCAGAACAAACAACTCTTATGGCCAAAATAATGTACAAAATTGCTTAGCTTTTTATCAAGTAGGCACCATATTTTCAAAAAAATCTTACCAGTAATCTGTTGTTCTACTTCTTCAGTTATATTATTTTCCAGTTCATTTTCAATAATTTGAATGGGGTCATGTAGGTCAATAACAGTTTTTGTTTGCCTTTCGTCTTGTTCTAAAAATTAAAAAGTTTCTATTCACACAAAATAAGGAACATTCTTCACTCAAAACAAAACATTACTTTTTTTAATAACAAAAATATTGTAGTATATAAATACATGAGACAGAAATAATAATATTTTTGTTCTACATATGAAGGGAAGCCAATAGTAATAATTTTGTACTTTGCATATATTTTTTTCCAATATTTTCACTAAGAAACATATTTACTAAAAATACATACCAGGTCTTATTACTCTTTGATCTTGGTTTTTAAAAACAGTAACTGTATTTTGGTTTGATATTTTCTTAGCTTTTTTTCCTTTTTTTTGCACAACTGGTACTCGTTTTCTCTTGCGATACAAATGTTCAGGTCTTTCTTCGTCGGTAAAATCTGAGGTAAAATCAGATACTGGTGTGTAGTCTTAAGCTAAAAATAGATCCTCATCGCTCTCTGTTTCGTTGTCACTTATTCTAGCATCATTCATAGCTAGCTTAATAATTAGACTAGTTCTTCCATGAAATTCACCCATTACAGAGTAATATATATTATATATACAGTGCATTTTTTTTATCTCGGGTCATAGGGTTTTACGTGTAATATTTTCAACCCCATGTCAGAACCTGTTCTATTTAATCGATAGGATTGAAACTTGGAACAAGTGAAGTTTAAGTTAACAGACTTTAAAAAATCCCATTATTTTGCAAAAAAATTTGCGAGAAACCTATTGAAAATACGTTTTTCTGATAAAAAAGTTTGCTTTTTCTGCACCTCGTAACCTTCATTACCTTTACACTTCAAAGCAGGTAGACAAATATCTGACAGTAACACAAAATAATTTCCTCAAAATCTCAAAAATATATTTTCAAAAATCAACAATAAACAAATAAAAACTTTCAAATAAATTATTGTTCAAAGTGACCTCCAAATTGAGCCAAACAAAAGCCCAGACAGTTGTAGAAATATCTTTTAACATTTAGGAGCTGCCGGGGAGTCATGGTACGCGAAGCCTCGATAATTCTATTACGAAGTTCTTCGATATTGTTGGGTCTGCCTCTAACAATATCAAACACTTTCGATGATAGATAGCCTCAATAAAAGTTATCTAAAGGCGAAAGATCGGGGCTTCGCGCCGGCTATTTAGATGGCTCAAAACGTCCAATCCAGCGTCCTGGGAACGTGGCATTCAAAAACTCGGTAACAGTCGCTGCACTATGAGCGGGGGCTCCATCATGTTGAAAAATTATCTTGCCATTTTGAACAGCGTTTCCTAATGCGGGAATGACCTGCACCTGAAGTAATTCTAAATATTTTGCAGTATTCAGGCTACCCTCTATGAAAAATGGTCCAATTATTCGATCTTCAAGAATTCCTGCCCACACGTTAAGTTTCTGTCTTGTTTGGGTATGCGTTTCCTGGATGACGTGAGGATTTTCTCGCGCCCATATTCGAGTATTGTTGACTGTACCATTTGTACAGAAAGTACTTTCATCGGAAAATAGTATTTTGTTTGTAATTGTGGGGTCGTTGTTAATTCGTTCCATCCACTGTTCACAAAACTGCATTCTAAGAAAATAATCATTAGGCAAGAGTTCTTGAACATTTCTAACTTTAAAAGACTTGTATTTTTCTTTTCTGATTGCCTTATAGCAACTACTCCTACTTTTTCCGGTAACTTTAGCAAACTGAGTAAGACTATTTGTTGGATTTTCTTCAACGGCCAAGCATACCTCCATTTTAAATTCTTCGTCTACTACAGTTTCGGTTCTTTTTCGTTTTAAGTGAGAACTGGCGATGCATCCAATCGTAATAAATTTTTCAGGAAACCGTTGTACAGTTGATCTAGACGGGACGGGACGGTTAGGATAAGACACGGCAAAATTATCTACCACTTCTTGCGCCGACATTTCTCTAATGTAGTTTGAAACCATCTCAATACGTTCCTCCGTAGTGTAAATCGACATTTTAAAGAGTTTTTGAACAATTTCAATGGAGCAATTTAAAAATTATTTTGTGTCACTGTCAGATATTTGTCTACCTGCTTCGAAGTGTAAAGGTAATGAAGGTTACGAGGTGCAGAAAAAGCAAACTTTTTTATCAGAAAAACGTATTTTCATTTCATTAGTATAAACATAACATAAACATAAAAATCTTGAATGAGTCGCTTAATAAAATCAATGTGGTGAGACTAAAGATTCAATGCTGATATCCAGTAGATTAGTATCTATTTAAAATCCATTGAACACATATTACCGAGCAATACGCAGGTATAAAATCAACATTTCTCAGCACGGGGTCACACACATCCATACATACGCGCTGATGCGTGTGTACACTTTTCACAAAATGATAATATTGTCCAAGTAGCCAATTAATAGAATGAATATTCTTGTTTGCTATTCACACGGTAGGCGACCGTTGCCCATTTTTTCCGGTTTGGGTAAAACAAACAGTGAAATCAGTCGAAGAGTTTTTGCGTTTTAATATAAGATTTTAAGATTTTCGGAGTACGAAAAAATAATTCTGATATTTTTTTTCGTAATAAAATAGCTTTAGGTTTTATTGTTTAAGACCAAACATGCAAAAGTCCATAAACATTTTAGAATATTTGGAGTTTATGAATCAATATATCAAGCAAAAACCATATAGTAGATATAAGAATTAATTGGAAATTTTTCCATTTAAGGCAACTTGAAGAGAAACAGAAAAGACTGGAATAACAATAACAAGCAATCCCTTAAAGATTTGATCTAATGATCAATTAGATCAGATAGCAAAAAACGCACAGGAAACTTGGAGAAAAACTAAAACAAGAGACTCCACTTCATTTAAAATGTCATCTTCAAGCCCTGTCATTTTCATTTAAATAATTCTATTTTACCCTGAGTAGAGTTTTTACTATAAAGCTTAGAAAAAAATTTAAAAGAAATTTTAAAAAAGTTAGTATAAAGAATCTAATTATAAAAAAATAAGCTTCTCCTATTTTAAAAAATAATAACTTTACTACATTAAATTTTATTAAAAAATATTTTTTGAGCTTTATTTTTTATTATTATTCTTACATAATATATTTATTGAGTATCTCGATCGAGATATCTTCAGTTTGGATCAATCATTTGTCAAAAAAATATAGTGATAGATGTAACATTACCTAAGAATTTACCTTTACCTGAATTAAAACTAAAAACAAAGAAATACTAAGAACAATTAAAAAGAAAAAAAAATAGAAAAAGGTCAAATTTTGGTAGCAGTAAATAATATATTGGGAAATAAGGGTCTTATTCAAAGCACATTTTAATCAACTATGAGAGCTTGAAAGTTGAAATATTTGTGAAAAAACCAACGCAGAAAATTTTTTACTTTTGGTAAAATCTCTACGAATCTATAAAATCTGAAATTCGTTTAACTGAAAGTCATTAAAAAAAAAATTAGGAATAGGTGATCCAGAGGTAACCAAAATGTCAGCAACCGTATGGCCCATAGGGACTTGGTACCGATGAAATGGATCTAATATACTAATATAATAAACAAACGAAAATACGGGGAAATTTCAGAGTTGCATTATTTGAAAAGCTAAGACGTGGATTTTAAAATTTTAAAAGCTTGGAGACTATAAAACTCAAATCTAATGGGCTTGTAAAAAGAGAATCTGCTACTACGTAATTTATACATAAAAATTAGTAAAATTTTTTGGAAAGGAAATAGTATCCAATCACTAGAAGAAAATAAGACAGTCGGACAGAGACTGCTAAAAAAATTAATTACAAGAAAAAAAAAACAAGCAGATATAATGGATTTTATGATATGACTAATAAATATTTTTTGTAAAGTTAAAGTGGTATAAGATTCTTTTGAGATTCTTTTGCTCAAAACGTTATGTCAATAAATGTGAAGTCAATTTTTCCACAGTTTAGGACAATTTTCTCGTATAATATAAGTTATAAGAGCGTTATATAGGAAAATTTTATCCAAACAAAGGTTGTCTTAAAAGAAAAATAGAGATCCTGAGCTATGGGAACATTATAACATTTTTTAAAAAGTTTATTATATTTCTTGGCTTAAAGGTAATCTTTACGAGAAGCTATTTTTAATTATTTTTCTCTAATACTCGTAAGTTTTTTAGGCTACAAACAAAAGTTATAGGTACGCATACAAAGAAATTAAATAATTAGATGATAGAAAATTTAAACAATTTATTATTTCATTATTAATGTCGACATTTTAAAATAAAACAAAATAATTTGGTAAACAACCTTAAAAAAGTTTTGTTTTTTTTATGTTATTTTTTATTTATTAATTGTACTAACAAAAAATATTTTATAAATAAACATAAAAATCATTAGCACAAGACATCAACTTTGGTACCTTGCACAAGGTAATTTCTTTGAGATATATTTTGTATTGTTATAATAGATTTCACGTATAAGCTTTCTAAAAATAAGATAAAAAATCAAAAAAATTTTTTAGTTTTTAATTTAATAAAAGTTTAAATAGAGCTATTAACTTAAATTACAAATATTTAAGAAAAGAAATAAGAAAAATTACTACTGCTAATAAATTCAGTAAAGTTTATTTTAAAAGAGTTTTCTCTTAATTTAAACTTACAACTAATAAATCTAAAAATAACTAATAATTTGGCTATTTATTTTTTTCAAAAACTTACTCAAATGAAGTTTTCAAAACTTTGTTTCTAAGCTGCAATAAAACTAAACCATCTTATACAAATATCTGGTATTACAGTCGAATTGATGAAGTTGATAATATAAACCAAATGTCGCTTGAGAAATAAAGTTTGCTACAATAAGCTGTGGCAGGAAATCAGTTCCGAGCGACGTTTTTAATTTTTGGCATTTTGGGTTAATCAAGGTTAATCAAGTTAATAAAGGATAGAGTTTCTTTATGAGGATAAATATTATAGCTAGGAAATTTAAAAATGTATTTGTGATAAGGTCAGTAGTTTAGAAAAAGATATTTATTATTATGTAAAAATCTTACATGATCATTTATAGGCAAACCAGCCAATATAAAAAGACCATGTATTTTAAATAGACTCCTTTCTATAAATCATATAAATTAAATCAGTTCCTTTTATATAATTATTCCTAATTTCTCTTTTTATACAATGAAGATTCTTGGTGTATTCGCACCATTATCCTAGAATAATCAATTCTTTTATAATTTCATACAAGAATTGAAGGTTGCACGGTAAGTACTTACGAATCGTTTTGAAGTCAAGGTACTTTCTTAAAGTCCTAAGCATATTGCAGTAGCTGTTAAGATTCTTTGAGATATAATGAATCTGTTTTCCTATGTACGCTATCAATTTAGATAAATGTCCAGAAACTTCTCCTCTACTGATATAGGTACTTTTAATAAAAGCAAAATGCTATGATCTTAATACAGCAGAAGAGCTTGCTTCATTCTAAATAAATTTTTAAAAAAGTTTCTAACAATAAGTAAGAGTGCTTCAAGGACTATCTTTTTGTAGACATTAGATATTGTCTAATAACATTCAGGTTTCTCTCCACAGTCGCCTGTGCAATGAAAAGCTTAGTATCATCAGCAAAGCTTAATTTCCTTTTTGCTACATCGTCATTTAGATTACTTATGTAGCATTTAAATAGAAATAGTTCTGAAGAACATCCTTAGTCAAAAGCTTTTTTTTAAGTAGTAGTAATGACCATCTTTTTTTTTGGATGAACCTCATCCATGCATATGATCTCTCTAATTGCTTTGATCCATCTTGGTAGTTAATTTCTTTAGAATAATTTAAATTTCTTTTAAATAAAGTTTTAGGATTCAGACAGTAAAATCCATGTAAAAGGCTCAAGAAGGAACAATTTTGGTTACCGAGGTGATCTACAATATTATTTATTAAATCACTTACGGTGTTATTTATATATCTCCCTATTAAGAAGGCTAAGCAGCCTCCTCAGTGAGAAGCCATCTTATCTCTCACTTATAAATTAAGATTCATTAACAAAAGAAAAAAGGCTGAAAAATTACTCCCAATATAAAAGTTAGGGTATTTTTTCGCTTCTCAATCTACGCGGAAATTCATTGCCTAGTAATTGTTGGATTGGAAAATGTTATAAGAATAGTCTTGATTATTCATTAAATAGAGATTTTTTACCATAATATTTTTGTTATTTAAATTTTGATTAATAAATAATAATCCTATCATTTTTCCCCTAAAATCTTAACCATAACATAGTTTTTTCACAATTCTGATTATTATTTTCGTAAGAAATTAATTTATAGTTGTATAGGATATTGCAATGCTTTTTCTATTTTACTAATAGTTTTCTATTTTGTATTTACAGAAAGTTTCCTAAGATGCTTATTAAACGGAAAACTCTTATAGTTTAAGCAACATTAATGACGATGGAAATATTACAACAGAAATATAATTCATTTAATTTTGCATCTTTACCAAAATTACGTAAAACTAAAAAATATATGTTTTATAAGAAATGACACCAACATCTTTGTGGCATTTTCAATAATTCGCCCACATGTTACCACGAGTTTACCATAAAAAATATTATGTAAGGTACTACTGATTACGTACTGGCTATACTAAAACTCCCCAAGATATTATTGCACGGGCTTGCCCAAACACTTAATATAATATAGCTTTATTAACAACTTTATAACACCATATGGAGCCAAGGAAGGCAAGCAATTTAATTCTTTCCTAATATAATAGAGCTGTTTTTCTAATTACAAATTTCACACACTCATTGTGAATTGTTCAATCAATAATATCAGAAATAATACAAAAATACCGAATACTAATAAGGAAACTATGTTAATATAAGGACCCTTTATTCATATGAGTTGGATCATGGCGTTATAAAGGTAACCAAAGACTTAGTATTCTAATTTATGGAGGTCGCCATAATCTTTATAAAGGAATTTTTAGAGCGTAATAAAATAGGAAAGTGCTTTAGCACGTCATCCTTATTGACAGCTTAATTAGGAGTAAATAATTTGCGAGGCAGTAATTATCACAGATTCTTGCATTTCAAGTTGGTGAAAGTGTTTCTGTTGCGATATGCCTTACATAATATATATTATGTTCATTCAGTAAATTCAATGAATAATGTTTGAAGTTTGACCTGATATAAAAAGACGCAATTTATTAAGGCAAAAGTCAAAAGAAGCCTCATTATTACCAATATATTGTGGCTTACAAAGCTATAAATATAATTTAAAAATATTCTAAAGCCTATTAGCAGATGGCACCCTGTAGATGCGTGGACATAGAAATGGAAAAAATTGCAAACAGTCATCAAATAACCACTTTATTTATTATTTTATGAAAGATTATTATTATGGAAAATTTTAATTTATTTGGATGATGCATTAAGCAATGCAAGAATTTGATTTCAATCGTAAATTAAGTCTTATATTAATTGTTAATAGATCTTATGAAAAACTTCTCATTCCAGCCAATGTGTTAGGATATTAGGGATTTTATAATATAAAGCAAAAACTTAATAGGTATTGCTTAAAGATTAGGCAAATCAGCAGCATAAAGATCAGAAAAGGTCACAGTTCTAGAAGAATAATGGGAAAGTGAATTGTGATTGAACTCAGATAATAATGAAGGATAGTTTTCTATTATTTTTTTTTTAAATAACAAAAGCTACACATGATTATTTGAATATAATTATTAAGAGAAGACATTTCGAAGTATTTACTAATAATGTGAGATTTATGACCATTCTAAGTCACCAAGACTACTATCAAATGACTACGATATATCTTGTAGTTTGAACTTAAATGATCCTGATTTTAATTTACTATTATTATAGTTTAAAATATTCAATATATAATGGCGAAGCAAGAAAGGTTCTAAATTATAACATATAATTTAAACCTAATAATACATAATAATGATGTTATTAGTAAAGTAAATATTAACCTATAATGTTATTAGATTATTAGTATAAAGTGTGCATCAGCCAAACGGAATAAATTCTTTAATGAATAAATAGGAACGTTTTCAGAAAAACGCTCAGACACGTCGATTAGTATTTTTACTTGCCTATTTTTTAAATAAAGAAAAACTATACAGGGTCAATAACAAGTTTTTTATTTTAAATGCGACACCCTGTATATTATTTAATTTTTTGATTTTTCAGCATATTCTATGCATATTTCATGTACAATATTCTATACCAATTTTCAACTGCTTTAGAGATATTAAGTATTTTTCGATTTATTACAAAATATTAACGTTAAAAACAAAGAAAATTATTTGACTACATAGATTCGTTACACCACACTTAAAAAACTAATATCCTAAATTCTAATCTTAAATATCAATTTCTTTTAACGTTACTTAATATCTCAGGCATGACCGAACTAATCGAAAAAGTCATCTGATCGTTCCAATTAATTATAACAATTTGGCAAACACAAAACAAATATATATATGAAACAAATAACCTTTATAGTCAGCTTCTCTTCAAAAGGAGAGGCTGTTAAAGCCGTAGAAAAATTCTAAGTCGTACTTACATTTAGTTACCTAACCTAAGCCTAATAAAACCCAATACATTAATGAAAAGCTAGATGATTCGGTCCATTATGTTAAGCATGGTAAAACTATTAAGCTCTGGTCAGAAAAAATTAAAAAAATAAATTGTATGTATATAATATCTTATTTTCTCTGAAATGCAAATAAACGCCCATAAAAACTCATTCACTGAGAAGCTGCTGTCTGATACTTCTTTTGAAACAGGATAAAGATGTGTTAAAATGAGTAATTTGAAATTTATTTACGGTTGACGTGATGTTTTAAGAGAATCCTCTTTTAAAAAGTTCCTTATTTGATTATAAGGAATGATTATAAGAACATCAGTTCTGTAAACAATTTTCCTACTGAGATAGATAGGACACTGAAATTTAATGATTTTATAAAATAGACAAGCCGAGTGCAGTACACACCTCTTGAACATTGACAACCAGCTAAATTCTTTAAGCTTATGTGATACGTGTTGTGCACTCTCCGGGCCTGTGTTGTATCCAGAAAAGGACACTATCCGCGACGTTAAAATGTGATAGTACGAGTGCGTCACATAGTTCAATTTTGGTTTTCTTTTCTAAGTAATACCTATGAGGAAAAAGAGATTTAAGGACGCAGTAGGATTTTTTAATACAAGCTGTTATGTGTTCGGTAAATTTAAGTTTATTGCCACAAATTAAACCCAGGTTTTAAGTGGAATTTTTAAAAGAAATAGTAGCGTTTCCGATACTTCGATCCAACTGACTCAAGATATTTCCACGTAGTTTATCATTACAAAATAATAAAGCCACCGATTTCAAGGGCTTCAACCTAAGCATGTGACCCGCGAATACCGCACAAAGCGCCCGAAGATCCGTATTTATTCTAAGGTTAGCCTCTGTCGCATTTTCTGGCTTAAAAGAGTATAAAATTTGAGTGTCGTCGGCATATAAATGATAATCACAATGGCGAATAGAATTAATAAAATTAGACGTGTAAATTGTAAAAAGACCTCAGAGTACTTCCCATAAACTAATACCCTCTGCGTCCTATTGATTGGTGAAAAGATTGAATCATAGATTGGGCATTAAACCGAAAACCAATATAAACCAAAATACTCAACAAAACATCATGATTTAACAAGTCAAAAGCTCGTGAATAGTCTAGAAGTACCAGAATGCTCGCTTTGCTGTTATCCAATTAATACGGTCTGTAATCTCAGCCAACGCAGTTGTACAACTATGTCCACGTCGAAATCCTGACTGCTTTTCTAGCAAAATATTATTACTTGAAAGAATATTAATGAATTTGCGTATATTGTATTGTATTTGCGTTATTGTATTTGCAGCTGCTTTTTTAATATGCTGTAAAGCATATTAAAAACTCGCGAAACTGCTTTTCTAGTTTACTAATCGTCCCTTGGGATAAATGAGCCATTCTTCTGTTAAGCAGTTAACGAAATTCATTTTGATTACCGACTATGACACTACTAACTACTGCTGACAGATAATAATTGCATACAAGATGTCTCATTTAAAATATAAATGTTCATATTGACCAATATTGTTACCTGATACAACCTATATAATTGTTTTTGTTGGAAAGTATAGGCAAGCAAAAATACCAATCGACGTGTCTGAGCTCCATTTATTATGAAATTTATTTCATTTGGCTAGTACACACTGTATAATCAATTTTTTTTTCGAAATCAATCCCGAAAGGACTTCCTTATTAATGGAGTAATACTTAGCTTATAACATTGAAAGGCTAGAATTAACATGGCGTGGAACTATTGGCAGTTTGTTTGCTTGCACCATTTCTGATGCAATGATGCCAAATGCTTACGTAGAAATTGCAAAAAATTACTTTATAATATTACAAAAATTTATCACCTATTTTGAAAAGCACACAACCATACTACCGTTCCCCTTTAATAAAATATCAAAAAAATTTTAAATAAAATATGATAAGATACTCTTTACAGAAGTCAATATTCAACGCTAGATAATGTATATTAGGGAAAATGGTAATGACACGGCAACTCTGCTCGATCTCATTATAGATGCCACTGACAGAAAGAATCACTACCAGTGACGTCGTCAAAAAATATTTATTACGAATAAAGTATGCTTTAAATATCAGTAATATTATCGCTTAAGAACTATTTATGTGTTTTTTTTAACGCACTTAGAGTAAAGGTATTAGTAAGAAGCATTTTTGTGCAATTAAATATTTTATAAATATTTTACAATTAATATAAATGTTTTAATAATTTATGTTTTGGATATATATTAGCTATATTTTGCATAATTTTATTATATCAAACAAATATCAGTTTTACATCACTTATTTTATACACATCAGATATAATAATATATACAGGCTGCTGACTTCTTCAAAGGGACAGTTTTGCTATACCGGAAACTAATCTACCTAATATCTTTATTAAAAATACATAACAACTATAGATAGGACATAAAGATTATACCATTTTTCTGCCAAGACAATAAGAAAATATGAAATAAGGCTTGTTAGTAAAACCACGGACAAAATTCCAGTCTTCTATTTTTTATAGCTTATTATTAAATATATATTTTGAAATAAATATTTAGATTTAAAAATATATTCTTATTTTACTTAAACTCGTATTTTACACATGCATTCACATTCAAATTTTTATTTATGCCTATTTATAAGATCTGCTATTTCACGTTTATGAAGACAGTTTCCTCATGAAAGTATCACATCGTAAAGTTCACACAAATACTCAAATGCGACCTTCCTTCTTTATCAACCAAAAACGAAAGAAAAAACACAGAACCTCAAAAATGCCGAGTGTAAACACAAAGCCCTTGTTCGAAATAAGAATGCTAATAAGTTTTTTTTTGGTTTAAAGATAATATATTTACTCTTGGAATAGGTTATATCTATTTCTACGTTTTAATTTTAATCCAAAATCTAACAAAAATAATTAATATTATGTGTTGTGTATTATGTATATAGTTGAAAATTTCCTGTTTTGAAAATATGTGTAAGCTTGGCAACAGAGAATTGGTAAATATTTCTGTAAACAAAACACCCCCTTGCCCCTGACCATATGTTGAACTCAAACAAAGTTATTGTTTACTGACTCTAGTCTTTTAATGTTCTAAGATACTTAGAATCTAAAAAAGGAATACTGCTAGCCACAGCTAAATTCAGGCCTTGTAAAAGTATAAAACTTACTTGAGCAAAATCTCGCGACATTAAAGATTTTCTCTTTCATCCTTAATTCTGTTTTTTTTAACTCATTTGATTTCTAATAATAAACATTTAAAATGTTTTAATAAGAACAAAATTAATGGCCTTTAAGAAGAATTTTAATTTTTACCGGTGGATGAAAGTGAAATCTGTCATACCTAAAAACTTTACAGTGTAAATACAGATCCTTGTGAAACGGATTGAATATCTTCCGATAGCTGGAAATAAGTCCTTGGACTTTATTTTGAATAAATCAAATATCACCCAATGAGACCCATAAGCATTCCAATTAGGATATATCTCATAATCTCATTTTGAAATTTGTCCATTACGAGTAATTGGAGCAAAAAAAAGTATAAAAGTTTAGAATTTAACAAGTAGTTTTTTTAAATTGTCTGAAGATGAATCACAATTTTTTTGAATAGAAGATTTTTATATAATTCATGAAATTAGTATTATGGAATTTGGCTAAGTTATACAATTTTTTATATAAGAAATACAATTTTTTAAGGTTCGAAGGCCATTAAGGAAAATATTTTTAATTTAATGTCGGATTTGGGTATTCTATTTATAATTATAACTAGAATAAAGTTCCTAATTAATGGGCATCTGATAAAGTGTGCATGGTGTTAAAGTCTAAATATACAAATGAAATAGTGCGTTGTAATACAAGAAAAAAACTTAATTTTTGAACATCTTACATGCATTAATTAGGTATTAATGAATATAACCAGTCTTATAATATACACACGACTGGTCAACTTTCTCAAATGCTGATACACTCATCGCAAAGCCATAAATTAAAGAAAGAACGACAATGTTTCACCGATTCTCTGATAATCCACTTGCGCTGGCCGTTGAGCAGAGAAATATATTTTTGCATAGTGTTTTGCATAGTATTCACTACGAATGCAATACAACACGAGCTTGATCGTGCATTTCCACAAGTTTTCTCTACATTCAACGAGAAGAACGGTACTAATCTCTTTTTAAATTTTGAATCCATTTATTTCTGCATTCACGACCTGGTAGTCCAGACCTGTTGATTAGTAGGTTGCATACTGCCTTTTTTTGTAAAATTTTTTAATAATATTATTTAGCTGTGGTTTATCTAGCAAAACTAAAGAGGAATTATACTATAACAAAAGAATTAATATCACGTATTCCGAGTAAATTTTATTGAAAATTCGTTTGTTATAATGTAATAAAATTTTCTCTCAAAAGTCTAAATTGATTCAAAGTAATATTTTCTTCTATAATTTCATTATACTAAATAGTAAGTAATATACGCCAAAAAAGGAAAACTATCAGTTATACAAAAATAAACATAACTTAAGCTGCACTAAGAATGATAGACGTCAAACATATGGCACCTGGTAATAGAAGTTGACGCGACCAAAATCCGTTAGTTTGTCAAATCAATTAGCTTTCATAAAACCCGAAGTTTTGTGGGAACGAATTGTTCCGATATATATCTTCATGCCTTTCTTTACATAACATTTCTTCTTCGTTTTTATTCGTCTGGCGCTTATGACCGACAGTGAAGAGTCAATATTTGCCGGCGCCAGTGTTACTGAAGAGATGCCTTTTGTTGGCTTTGTCTCCGGATAGACTACTTTACGATACCAGCGTATTATGCGCTGAACAAATACTAGAACAAGTTAAAACTAATATTTTTTAAATGACCGGTATATATTTGCTTTTTTTTGAAGGCTTAAATGGTATAATATTTCAATCGGTAGAACTTGGCCGTTAAAAAAAATCGTGAGTGATCTTAGGGATTCCAAAATATTAAGAAATTGGATTTTCTTCTGTAAGGGAAAAATATCATTTTCGATTCATTTGGTGTTCAGTCTTCCAAATTGAATACAATTTTATGCCTTATTTTCTTTTCCTCCCTAGATAAGTCAAGTATTTTTAAGTACAAAAAATACCTCACCAGAATGGTGAAACCCGCGCATAATAGAAAATTACTAATCTAAGGGAAACTTAAAACATTTCCCTCTATAGGGCAAAATTTTGGTTTTAGTTATGTCGTATGCAAAAATAGTGTTTTATTACCCTGCAAATAACAGTGTGCTGGCAGTGTCAAAAATCGCTTTTATTGTCAAGGCAGTGAAATATAAGAAAGTTAAGTAGAAAATTATTAAAATAAGGATCGAAATTTGGTGCGTCGTAATTTGATAAGGTTTTATGGCGTGCAAGCAGTGATGGATAAAAGGATGAAACAAGGTCAACCCAAAACGTCAACCTTAATTAAGTCACGGAGCTATGACCGTGTAACTCAGAGTCAAAGGAAATGCTGCTCTCAAAGATTCCGCTGCCAACCCGCACTTACCAGCGTGGCAGAGGTATATGGTAAAGGACTATTTACACACATCAGTTCCGTATCAGTTCCGTATCAGTGCCGTATCAGTTCAGCATAAGTGCTATCCGTGGGGCTGAGTGGTACCGTACCGATCACGTACGTAGAAATATCAGAACTTTTTTCAGATGGTTTTTTTTACTGATAAAGAATTGGCTATTATTACCACAGCTCTGGAAGAGGAAGAGGAAGAAAATCAAATAAAGAAACGAAAATGGGTACATTAAGCTTGGATGAAACGAGAAACTGAAGAAGAATTTATAACTCTATATAAGGAATTGGTGGACGATGAAAGAAAATTTTTTGAATATTTCAGAATGTCTCAAAATTGTTTTAATATGTTGCTTCATAAAATAGAAAGGCATTTAATAAAACAACACACTCATTGGAGAAAAACTATTACATCAAGGGAACGATTAGCAGTTTGTTTGAGGTAAGTAAAAATAAAACAATTTTTATTTATGAAAAAAAACGTAAAGTTTTATTTATGAATTTTATTATTTTTTAAATTATATTTTTATTTTTAAATTATTATTATAATTAAATGTTATTTTATTTATAAGTTTTTTTATTTATATTTTTAAATTTTTATTTATGAAAAAAAATCATACAATACAGTAGGTATACAATTTTTTTTTTTCTTACATCAATTTTTATTTTTGAAACGTGATCTACTTTATCTAAATACAATGTTTATATACTCGTGCAATCTATGTATTTATTCCTGCTGATAATTACCAAAAAATGATCTGAGTGTATTTGGAAAGGATGTTTGTGTTTGTGATATATCACAGGGAGATGTCAAATTTGTATAGTGGCTTTCTGGAGACATATTTGAAGATGATTCTTGTGTCGTATCACTGCGGGATATCAAATGGCTTTCACGGTATATTCCTGAAGATCCACTTGGATGTTCACTGGATAATGTCCCAGATGTCTGTGCCGATGCCGTTATCATTCGCATTTCATATTTTTGAACAACATCAAATATTTCTTTTTTGGCTAAGAGTAGATCGTACGAGTTAAACGTTTTTAAAGTAGCACTTATACCACCTAAAAATGCGTCAACGGGATGTGTTGGCGTCGACGTTGATGTAGCAGGTTTTTCCTATTTTTCTTTGATTAAGTACTCCATTAACTGAGAAGATGCCGAAGGTGTCCTTTTTTTCACAAGCTGTTCTTTTTTTAGCCATTTTGGTTGTTGGCTCAATTCGTTTCACTAGCCTTTGATTAACGGATGATTGACTTGATTCATCGTCAGTTTATTTTGATGCAGTTGAAGTGTTTAGTTCATGTACTGCGCCCGGTATTGTGTTCTCCTCTTCATTGACTTGTTCTTCAAAATCTTGCTGTTCCTAAGTCTCATCTTTTTGAAATTCAATATTTCCTTTCTTATCTATCTCTTTTATCAAATTTTTTTTTTAAAAATCCTAATACTTCGGCATATTTATAAAGTATGATTTTTTTTGAGACTTATCCACTTTTTGTTGCACTTTTTTTTTATAGATTTCCTGAAATTGTCTCTGATATTATTGCATCTCGTCTTACATCCTGACTCTAAAAATAAATTTATTTGCAGTTTATAAACATTAAAATTATCATAAAATGAAGTTTTTCAATAAATAATTTGTTTCTTTTAGGTTCCTAGCTACTGGAGATTCTTTAAAAACTATATCATTTAGTTATCGAATGGGGCACTGTTCGGTGCAAAACATTGTAATGAAAACTTGCAAAATCATATTTGAAAATCTTATAAATGAAATGTTGCCGCAACCTTCAGAAGACATGTGGAAAACTGTTGCTGACACCTTTAACACAATTTGGAATTTCCCCAACTGTTTGGGAGCGATAGATGGTAAACATTTTACAATTCAAGCACCCCCAAATAGCGGCTCGCAATTTTTTAATTACAAAAAAACGTTTTTTATTGTATTGTTGGCACTTGTTGATGCACATTACAATTTCGTAGCTGTAGATGTTGGTGCGTATAGCAAAAATAGCGATGGTGGCATTTTTGCAAAATGCAATCTGGGAAAAGCACTTCAAAATAATAGTTTATCTGTCCCACAGCATGCACCATTACCACGTACAGATATGGAGGCTCCTTATGTAGTTGTAGGTGATGAGGCATTCCCTCTAAAAAACTATTTCATGCGCCCATATCCAGGAAGAGAACTGCATAATTCTAAGCGGGTGTTTAACTACTGTTTAAGTAGAGCTCGGAGGACCGTTGAAAACGCTTTTGGGATTTTAATACAAAAATTTAGAATCTTCACTAGAAGAATCCAGGCTAAACCGGAAAATGTAGATTACATAATATTGGCAGCTTGTATTCTACATAATTTCATAAAAAAATATGATACAAATACTTATAATTATCCAAATGCAAACTTCAATAATGTTCCGCAACAACAAGTACACCAAAATCTACCTATGCAGGGGGGAAATGCCACTGCTGATGCATTTCAAGCAAGAGAATTGTTTACAGAATACTTTTCTTCAGAAATTGGATGCGTGCCATGGCAAGACGAAAAAGTTTAAGTTCATCATTGTTTTTTGTGTGATATTCGACATAACCTCTAATCTAAAACATACTTACCTTCGAGTTTTAATTCTTCTCCTATGATATTCCAAATATTATTTTTAAAACCGACATCCATATATTTTTTGTGTGACAAGTCATACAATTCTGGATAATTTCGTACCAACTCGATTAATTTTTCATCCATATCCAAACGCAAATTCTAAATGGTTTTCCTTAGTGAAATACACAAAAAAATCGTTCCCGACTTTAATGCAAAAGACGGAACTGAAACTGAAGCAGCACTGATGGTAAAAAACGTCACTGCGCCGGACTTGTCTGAACAAGTTTATTTAAAACTAAGGCAGCGATATTTTAGTTTTCACTGACACTGATACGGAACTGATACGGAACTGATGTGTGTAAATAGTCCTTAAAACTCCCCCAGATGAAAATCCTCGAAGAGATGAGGACCTCAGTTTCTGGCGGCATGTGGATCCCCGCATAAGTGAACGGAAAGGACAGCGGGCGGAGGGTGCTAAGAATCACGAGTAAGAATCTGCTACCTTGGACGATAACTTAACATTTCCATTTACAATACAAGAACTCTATTATATCTGAGTAATATATCTTATATATAGAAAAAGACTTCATTATTTCAGATAAAAAGAAGATCGTGCAAGATGTATGGTGCTATACAGGTTCTCGATTAGTAGCGACCACAGAATTTATTACCAGTGCTGTAAAAAATGTAAAGGAAGAATTCGGAACAAAAATAAATTCCAGAAGAGAAAATCTCAGTAAAGAAAATAAAAGGCTACTGGAAAGCTAAAAAGACCTGACTAGTAAAAATGCAGGAAACGCCGCTGAACTCATACTTCTTAACAGAGAAATGTCAAAATCCGGAAAGATTTAAGAGCTTATAATATAAAAGAAATTATTAGGGTAATAAATACAAATAGTGGTATGACAGCCTAACGAAGAACCTGCCGCTGTACTGTACAGAAGATAAGAAGTTGCGAAATCAACATAGATAATAACCATCAAAGAGGAAATCCTCAAAATAGCTAAACTTTTTTACGCCGAACTATATAGCGACAAAGATATAAGGGCACATGATACAAATATTATTAGGATTCAAAATCAAGGCTCAGATGATATCTCAGAAATTAATTTGGATAAATTTGCAGGAGCACTCCGAGATATAAAAAATAAGAAAGCCTCAGGAGATGATGGGAAATGATTGAATCCCTGAAAATTAGCGGAACTGCCTTGCATAAGATACTTAGTAAATTGTTCAACGTTTATCTGATAAAAGGTATAACACTCTATTAGTGGCATAGAACCATAATAATTATCCTTCATAAAAAAAGGAACATCATCGATCTAAAGAATGAACGCCCAATAAGCTTCTTCTCACATGCCTAAACTGTTTATAAGGATTGTAACAAAAAGAATAATAAACAAACTCGATCTCTACCAAGACAGCAGAAAGGTTGTCGAAGAAAGTTTGGTACTATCGAGAAATGTACGAAAAACACCAAGCCTATTTTTCTAATATTTGTCGACTATGCGAAGGCATTTGATAGTATAAACCAAAGAAAAATGCTACAAGCCTTAAAAAAGATACGTGTAGACCATAGATGCATAGCAGTCATAGCAAAAGCATGTGTCAGGCTCCCTGAAGATACCCAAGAATTTGACATCAAACAAGAAGTACGTCAAGGTAATGTCAAATTATCAAAATTCTTTTCGAACCCTCTAGAATACATGTTAAAAGAATTGGGATTTAACGAAATGGGAATAAACATAGATGGCGAAATACTAAATCACCTTAGATTTTCAGATGATATCCTCATAACGACTCTGTGGATATGCTAGCGAGATTGAATAGTAGTACCAGTATATGACAAATTTTATGAGCAAAACCATCAAATTTATTGAATAAAACATTAAACATGTCACATATGGAGCTGAAACGTTAATATTTACAAAGATAATCCTCAATAAAGTACGCATTGCTCAGAGTAGGATGGAAAGGTCAATATTGAACATTTCGCTTAGCATCTGAGTTGAGAACAATAAAATTAGAAACATGTCCGGAATGGCCGATGTTGTAGCGTGCATAGCAAATTTAAAGTGAAACTGGATTGGTTTCTGAGTGATAAGAAAAATACTAGAGTGGAGACGATGACAGGACGCATATCGCAGGTGGTTCGATGATATTCAGAAGGTACAAATAAACTGGATGAATGCTGAACAAAACAGAACATGTTGAAAAAAACTGCAGAAGGCCTAGGTCCAGTAGTGTCTGTTTGATGATGATACTGAAATTAGTACAATAAAAAGTAAATAAAATAAAGAGTTACAAATTTCAACTAAATATTAGGTTTGCTTTATTATGATTAACATAAAATTATGTATTTTAAATTTAGGATGGCACAACTTAAGTTCCGTTCATATTATACAGCGTGTACAAAAAGTATACGTTGAAACGCGGTATAATAGAGGAAGTCATTTGCAATAAAACCAACCGTATATATTATTATCCGATTGTTGATGGTTTAAGAATTATTACCGTTTTTCTGTTTTTTTATAAAAATAGTGGTATGCATTCTGCAAAAAAAATATAAAAAAGAATATGCTCACATATTTGCTTCGTATTTGTTACAAATGTTGTCTTGTAGTTTTTCATAAGTACTAATTACATGCATAATTGCTGCTGTCACTAATAAGTTGATGCTGCTATAAAGTACATGTACGGCCAAAAATAAACAGCCAGCAGAAGACATTAAGTTACCTTATTTAATGCAGATTCTCATACGGTCAAACATTTTAAGATTAAAAAATAATCATAAATAATTACATTTACATATCGTTGATTCATAGCATGGGTAACAACTTGTTTTATATGTTGTCAACAAATTAGGCTTTTTGGTTTACCTTCTGTCAAATTTCTCATACTTTAGATTGCTTCTTTTTTTGTAGTTTGTGGTGTTTTACGCCCATTGCTACTACTACAACTAGACCTTCACAAATGGCTTATACTTATGCCCATAAATATGCAGAAATGCACTATGTTTATGAAAGACGTTTTCTTGACCGTCATCGCTATTCTGACATTGAGTGTTTATAAATGTGCATCAGTATTACTTAAAAGGCAACATTCCTGGTCAGCCACGTAAAGTAGGAAGGCCTAGGAATGATAACGATGGAGAAGTGAGGATATAGATATTAAGGATATTGGAGTTCGGGACCAATTCCATAGCTCATTCAATTTTGCAAAGAAATCTATTATATTCTTATCTTCTGGCCACTGACTATGAAAAAAGGATTTAGTTTTATCGAGAAAAATGCATCGTCATAGATCATTAACTTTTTAGAAATATTTTCGTGGAGTTAAACCAGTTAAAAGAACGGGGATTAAAGGCAAATAAATTAAACCATTTAAGCTACCAGGAGGATGAATTACTTTTCTTGCAACCTAACTTGAACGATTTAGTTAAAGACGTATCTCTAGCAACACAACAAGACATGTGGATGTAATACGATGGAGCTTCTCTTCACTTACGCGCCCGAATCGTAAGGCAACATCTCGATACTACTTTTAATAATCATTGGAAGAGGAGGAACTATTTAACAGCCGCTGCGCTCACCTGACCTGAACCAGAATATTTCAAAGAATTTGGTTTGATCAATGCCAGACTGAAGTAGAACTGGGAAGAAAAATAAGACAAGCGGCCAACATTATTACCTATAATAAAAGAGCCTTTCAGCTTAAAAAAATTAATTTAATCCGCCATTGCTAAATGTTTATTAGGGCAGGTGGTCCACATTTTGAACGTTTTATTATGATGTTGACCAGCAATAAAATCTCTTCTTTACAGTATTTAGAAGTAGTTGTGGAATAAGTGATTTTTGTCCAACAACGATTAGCTTAATAAAAATGTAAATCAAAAAAGATTTGTATTACTTATCTGAAAATATTACATCATATGAGAATCTTCATTGAATAAGTAACTTTTCGTGATAGTTGTTCACTTTTTGTAGTAAATTAATTTCTGCCAGCGTAACTTGACACGCAAAAAATTTGTATGATAAAATTAAACATATTAATAAGTCTTTTTTTCTTATTACAGACTAAAAACAATTACACATCCAAAACATATTTATGAAATGGTTCCTTCTTTAGGGCCACACTCGCATTAAATTAAAAGCAAATAAATTATGATATTTTTGCGATAAATTTTGTACATAATGCATAAAACGATTTTTATAAAAATTAGAAAAGCAGCACTAATTTCTAAAGCATCATCAATCGGATAATAATATATACGATTGTTTAAATTGCCAATGACCTCTTTTATCGCGTTCTTTCTTTTCGACGTCTACATTAAAGAAACCCTGTATATTAAATTGCCTTATGATTTTTGAAACGTATTCTTGTTTATGTAATACAAAAAAGCACATTTTATTCAAAAGCAAACCTATTTTTATTTATTGCTCTGAAAAAAGAGTTTTTTTTTCTAGGAAGGTTCATATAATTTTGAAAGTTTTGCAAATGAACTATACTCGTAGTATTTTTTTATTGTAGGTTTAAAAAAGTAATAGCAGGGTTATTTTATTTTCATTCTATTAAAATTTTTTATTTTATAAGATCTAACATATAAAAGTTATTTAAAATAATAACTCTATAGAATAAAGTGTGAAAATTATTTGGGCTTCCACTTTCTATCTATGATATGATTAAAAACATTTTTATTGTTGTCTTCATTTAATTTTGCGATGTTGATTGACATGTGAATTTTCGAAATAATATATTCAAAGTAATTTAATATATTCATCCCAAAAAAATATGCTTGGTTCAACAACAAAGTCATAAGCATAAGCCCTTCTCTTAAAATATTAAATACATAGCTATAACGAAAAACCTTAATTTTACTCATCTCATGCTAGTATTAAAAAATAAATCAAAGCTTACGAGACAGCCGTTTATATATAAAATATCTAAATAATTCCTAAATATTCTGTCTTGGTACCAAAGTCTTTTGCTATTAATTAACTTCTATTTAGTTTTTTAATGTTATTAAGATGTATCTATTAAATTGTCCTTAAAATTTTTACACACTTTTGTAGTATTCTAATCATTATTTAGTAGTAAATCGAAACGTGACAATATTTTAGTCTCGGGATTTATTTTAGACCCAAAAACACTCCACCCACTCGAAAAATAAACATTTTGTTCAAAAGTAAGCTTATGGCTCTGGAAAAGATACGTTGAGCCGGTATCAAATACATATTTTACGAAGCTTACATTTAAAACTACTTTTTCCCAGGATATATTGGCGTTATTAAAAAGGTTTTGAAAAATTTCGAAAAAGTCCTTCTAATTAGCATGTATCATATTCATTTTATTACCAGTTATTTATGCGGTATAATTTCTAGTAAGAATGGTGCATTACTGGTTTTTCTTGTCTTTATTTTATTGACATAAAGTTTTACTTAAAATTCTAAACTTTTCTAACTAATAAAAAATTGCTCAAGATTTAAAAATGAAAAAAATTAATTTTACGGTTGGACAGTTAATATTACTCAGCAAAATTTAAACTTCATGTTATTAAATTTACTATACATAGAGTTAAATTTTATTATTATATTACAAATTCAATCAAACTTATAGAAAAAAAATCTTAAGTTACAAAATACAAAGAAAAAAATACTTAGAAGTTTTCTTTTATTTTATATCTGTTATTTTGTATAAGATATAACCCTTGGTTTCATTAAGAAAAATGAGACCAAGGGTAATAATTTATTTAATAAATTTAGAAATTCATTTCAATAGAGTTAGCTAAAATTAAATAAAAAGTGTGCTTGACTTGTAAAGAACATTTTTTAAGAGGGGTTACAATATCAAGGGATTTCTCTAGAGGATATACGCTATAATAGACTACCTGAACTTTCTATATTCAAAAATGGTAAAAAGCTTCTTATGTTTTAACTACGCGACTATTTTATACTCATTTAACGGCAGTAATTAGTCTGCTGCCGTTAAATATTCATATATATTGCAAGGAGCTGCACTGTTTTCTCACAATTCTTGTATCTCTTAGAAAGGTCAAAGTTAGATGTCTGAAAGCTTTTACTTTTGACCTTTGTTATATACCATGTATCAATAAATGCTTGTACCCAAAATTAGTTTTTAAAAATATCCAGTAAATAGGATATTAGGTAATTAAGTTTCTAAGCCAAGCAAATGTCAGTGCTAATTAGGGTTACCAAGCTCCTTTGACCTTTTGGGATGCTCCGAGTCTAAGTAAACTGAAGCTGTATTATAACGAAGAAAAACATTATAATGCTCTTATGCTTACTGATAAGGTTAAAATACTATTTTTGTTAATTACCAAAAACTATCATAAGAAGTCTATTAAATAGACAAAAATAAAATTTGAATTTAGGAAAAAAATAAAATCATTTCCAATATGCACCCTAGTGCCATCATTCATTCAATTCAAATTACAAGATAATATTCTACATTGGCGAAGATGTATAGCTACATCCATCGAATATATTGTGAATTTAACAGGAATGCAAAATTCAAATTCCTGGAATCTAGACTAAAATTCCAAGCACCTACGTTCCAGGAAACACATGTCTCTCTGTGGTAAATTTCCTAAATAGAATAGCTCAAAAATACAAATGTGACCTTAAAAGGAAATATACGAATATTTTATGTTCAAAAGCGACTTACAAGCATAATAAAAATGAACAAATATGTTTTTCATATGTTTGTAAATATTTAGGTACTGTTTTGTCAATACTTAACACCCACACGATGTTCATACGACCAGAATTTTCCTTTATGACAATATCTGTATTTTCACACAAAAAATCAATTTATAATTAATTTATTTTTAGTCTTACCGACTAAATATTCGAAAGGTTAAAAAAAGGTATTTAATGTTCTTATTTCTGAAAATGATAATCAATAAGCAATTAACTAAATTAATAAGTACCATTATTTTAAAAAAATGTTGTTTCTGCATATGGATTTTTTAGTCGCGTAAGATGCTTACTATCTCTTTAACAATTTATATTTTAAACTGTTTCATTACTCCAAAAATGCATTTGAGTCGTGTAAAAGCAAAAGAGGCAAATGTAATATAGGAGTAAATGCTTAATTTCAAAAAAATTTTGATGCATAAAAAGTAATATTAATAAAATAAAATATTGTTTAAATTTAATTTTTATTAGTGGTAATAGGGATGGTGTTTTTAAACTATACTCTATTCCAAAAATGTAGAGAGTTATAAACTGAGGAATTCCGTTCTGTTTGGCTAAATTTCGTGGTCGTTCATAGGCGTAGGTACTTATAATATTTATTAATTTAATACTTTTAATCCTTTTGTATAGTTACCTCTTAACGCTTTGTAGCATGCAAAAATGAGGACAAGTAATATATACAGAATATAAATACCTCAATATTTACTCCTATGCTGTAGTCCAGCAGTGTAATCAGAATATTATTATAACAATATTTAAAAAAATGGAGGTATTCAGTCTAACAAAGAGATGTTCTAATAATTCTCCACTATCACTGAGTGAAAAAGTTATTATTTTAAGTGGAATCTCCCAAGCAAAAGCCAGGCCGACCAACAAAAGTCCTTGATGAAAATACTAAATGTATAAATCGAAGAAAAGTTCACTCTTTTTATCGATTGGCAAAAGGTAATGCGTTTGAAGCAAATTTAATAAAAAAAAGAACTGCTGGCCATAGCAAACTTACAGAAAAATCGTTTCATGAAATACGCCGTGGAAGATATAGCCAACAAATATAATATAACTGAATTCTATAGAACTGATATGGGCGCAGCTAAAAGGATTTGTAGCAAGACAAAACACGTCTTTTAAAATGAAAGATGTTAAGCTACTGGTTGATAGAGCCATTATGGAAGCTACATCAGAGAATTGGGGAAAAGCAGTCCAGCATGTAATTAAGAAAGAGGACAAAATGTGGGATCTTGACAACCTGATCGATCAGACAGTAGACCCTTTAATTGAATCGGTGAGTGGAAGAAGGGTCCAAGTGACCAAAATTGACATTTTAAAGTGAGATAGCCATCTTTATTAAACGACCTCCTTCCATCGAATGAGCTGAAAAGCGGTCCAAAATTTAATACCGTTACCTACAATCAGCCCGCCGTCGAAACAGACTGAGCGGAAGATCGGTCCATGTGGAGCACATAGATCGTTCTTCCACTCAGTGTGCAATATGTGTGCGACTGAGTCAGCTGTTTGTTATTGTCGTTTTTAGAGATTATTCATTTGTTATCGAACTGTTGCCGGGTCTAAAAAACGAAGAAAATAATATTTAACTTTTGAAAATCAAAATGGAAAGCGGTGATAGTGAAAATGAAAGTGATAGAGGCGACGAGAGTAATCAACCGCAAGGCAAAAAAGGATCAATAAATGGAAGGCCACAAAATATAAACATGCACGTCTGGCAGGTGAATCTTACATCAGTAGTACATCGGGTAGCATTAAAGAGGCTAAGAAACCTGGCCCCCCTTGTGTGAACCATAGTTTATTATTTTTTTCTTTATTGCATAAAATACTTACTCGCTATAGAACTCTATTTAAATGTCTCTCTCTAGACTTATCTAAATGTACTTAACATGTATACGTTTCTTTTCAGATGTAAGCTGAAGTGCACGGAGAAGTTTTCCGAAGAATTTAAAAACAATATTATTGCCAAGTTATATGCTGGTCAACCTAAGAATGAGCAAGATACATTCCTAATAGGTCTTATAGAAGTAAAACCTTGCAAAAAACATAAACCCACCGAAGGTAATGTTTTTAAAAAAAGTAATACATTCTCCTTTTTCGCATTGAATAGTGAGAATGAAAGGGTCGTTATTTGTAAAAAAGCATTTGTAAGTCTTTATGCGCTATCTCATCACCAAGTTCAACGATTAAGCCAATTACTCGCAACGGAAAAAGCTCCTTGTGACATGAGAGGAAAACATAATACAAGACGTCATGTATTACCTCTGAATATACTTATCAAGATTAAAGAACACAGACTCATTTCCCAAAAAACAAGCACATTATAGTTCAAAAAACTATTTTTTACTTAGATGAAACTTAACTTTTTTTAACTTATACTTTTCTTAAAAAGTATCCAGAATTAGGAAATAAGGTAAAATATGAATATTACTTAAAATATTTTAAAGAAAACTTTCAACTTCGCTTCGAACGACCTATTTGTGAAGAACTAGACACTCATCTCAGAAATCCCAATCTAAATGATAATGCTAAACGAGTGGCAGCCACTGAGTTAATGGTTCACAAAAGGCGTGCAAAAAAATTTTATAAGTTGCAAGACGTTCAAAAATTATGTCAAGATAACCGCCAAGTGACCGGTTTTACTTTTGACTACATGCAAAACCTACCACTTCCAAATATTCCAGTACAGGAAATTTTTTACTATAGGCAGTTATGGGTATACTTATTTGAGATCCATAATCTAACGGACTCCAGTGGATACTTTTATACCTATTACGAGGGCCAGGCTAAAAAGTCGCCAAATGTACATGATTATATAAAAAACCACATACCAGCAGAGGTTCAAGAATTGCATATTTTTTCAGACGGTTGTCCTGGACAAAACCGAAATAATACTTTGGTTCGATTTTTACTGGCTCTTCAGGAAACTAGACGTTTTTCAAAAATTTATCACTATTTCCCAATTCGAGAACACTCTTTCCTTCCTTGTGACCGCGATTTTGGTACATTAAAGAGGTTAGTCAAAAACCACGACAGAGTTTTTCATCCAGAAGAATACAAAAGCATGATTTTAAAAAGTAGAATCACCAAGCCATTTGAGTTTAAAAATATCTCGTACCACGAATTATTGACTACAAAAACTGGTGGCCACAGTATTACAAAAAACAGCTGTAAGCCTATCGAAAAGAGAAATAACAATGTATTTAGTGTTTTAAAATATTGTGAATTTACGTTTGATGCTTTAATTCCAGGTCATCAACAACAGTAACAGTTTCTGACATCATTGGCGGTGCATTTTCCTCCAGTTTTAAACTGGTTAAACCGAACGTAAGGCCAGAGCTTCTAAATGACAAAGCCTATTTCGAAGCAGTACCTATTAATGAAAAAAAAATCCAGGACTTAAAGAAAGTTCTACAATACGTTAGTGGTGAGGATTTAGCATTCTATTACCATATTATTTCATGGAATGTTTCTGAAACTATTGAATAAAAGCTCACCTTTATTGTACTAACTCTTTTATTATCGCTTATATTTCTTAGAATGCAAAAAAACAAAATAAAATAATAAATAAAAAGTTTCGAAAACATCTATTGAGTGGAAGAAGGGTCCAAAATCATTAAATATTTTTGGCAAAAAGACCAGTTTTCAATGTCGTTGTAAATGTTATTTTTCTATAAAACTTCGTAATTCGTCAATTAACTTCGTCAATTAACTTTCAGTTAATTAATAAACAAGTTACCTGTGAACACTATCACGATATTCTCCTTCCTAATTGATATAATTATTTTTTTTTATTTCCTGGAAAATGTGTATTTTCGCACTTGACCCTTCTTCCACTCACGGATTCAATTATAATGTCAAGAGGTGATGACAGTTCGTCAGATGAGGGAGACTACAATCTATCATAATTTAATTGTTATACACTCTGTGCAAAAAGTTCCAGATGCACAAGTGAAATTTTCAACCATTTTGCTCTACATAATTATGTTCAATAAGTTTGTGAAAAAAATATATTATTTCATTTAAACGAAAGTAACTTTTATTCACGATTCCGTATACCTAAAAATATTTTTATAATATAGATCTAAAAGATATCTATAAACTTTTTTTGGGACACTTTTATATCTATGTATATATTATACCATGTATAAGGTGTCGTCGGCCAACATGGGGCAGGCATTCTGTTATACATGATGTTGCGCAACTTTTTATTAATTTAACCAACTCAACCAACCCTGTATCTGTAAAAGTTCCCAATTCCCGATGTTGACCCAAGAATTTGGGATACCCTGTGCATACTTTGTGCATATTTTTTTCAAATAAAATAGCATTTACAAAAATCATAAGGTAACATATAATATTAAGTCTCATAAAAAAACAAGTCCCAGTTGCACGCCTTTGGCGAACCGTTTTCAATGTTTATCAGTGGATAACAATGGGCAAAACTCATAAATTGACCCAAAACCGGGTGGCACTACCTGCAAAAAAGAAAAAAAAGAATTTTACATTGAAACTAATACCTAACTAGGGTAGTGGCTTAAATATTGGTGGGTCACCGGGTACCACTTTTGCATACCTAATGAGGTTTTATTGCTCTATACATTTCTGAAATAGAGTATAAGTATTTTTATTAATTAAAACTTGAGAAATATGTTACGCCTTGAGTGGAGATGTTCTATAAATCGATTAAGGCTAAGAATTTAAAAGTGTGTCTGTTATGGTGTCTACTACATGTTTAATTAACCATTTCCAAAAGTTGTAAAACTACTATCAATTTGAGGCATACGGTATAAGATCGTTAAGCACGAAAGAAGGTTATGTAACTAAATTGTAATTGTATGTAGCTCAAATGTAACTAAAAGAAGCTTATCTTATGAACTTTTAGAGAATTTTCTTAAAATATTTGTTGTTAGTTGTAACCATGTATTCCAAATCTAGCTATTCTTTTTTAGTCGATCATTAGTCGTGATTAAGTGATTAATCGATAACCAGATCACAAGGCTCTCAAATGAATACTCATGAATACTTAATGCTTAAATTAAATTGTCTTTGTGTTAAAAATAGTAGTATATATAACTAAGGTTGGTTCAATTTATAATTTTTTTTAAATTCGTTTTTACTTTCTTCAACATTAAAAAAGTAAATTAGGTAGAATATTTTAAATAAAAGATTAGTTAAGGGATCGATAGATAAAACTTTAGATTATAGGTATATAAAAAATTTCTAATACGAGTTTCTATTTACATTTTGAGGCTATTAATAAAATGTCAATAATTTAGTTAAATAATTAATTAATATTAACTTTTATCAACAACATACTTCTTAGATCTCTTGTGAAAAATTGTGTAATCAGAAGAGCCAAAATAATTCATCCGCATTTAGACTTAAATTATTATAAAATTTCTTTAATAAATTAAAAATTGTAGCCACATCAAAACCCTAATCAATTTCATTTAAAACCAACAAAAAAATTATAACAGGTTTATTTATGATTCTCTATAATTACCGCGACAGCATTTCCAGGAAATTGCTACGCCAAAGCGAACTCACAGGAAAACTGGTAATCTGGCCTATCGATTTTGTTAATTTTCCAGCACTACAGACTGAACTTGCGCGCTTTACGGACAGAATGTCATGGATGAAGGGCATGGATATGCTGAAAGAAAAATTAAATTGATAAGGTGAGAATGCCTGCATCGTTGTCGGAGAAGAAGTCATGGAGCTGCAAATTAAGAAATCATTTAATTGAATTAGTTTTTAATAAAATAGCCAATAAATGAAATAAAATAACTAATATGTATATACAGTATCAAAAATTAAGTAAAATTTATCCAACTTATGCATTAACCTTTTACAATATCTTTCGAAGCATTTATTATAACCCCTCACAAAATACATTAGACCAAGGTATAAGAATTTACGAGTGGTAAGCTGGTCCTTAGCTCATAGACATTTTGTAATTTTATAATAAATCACAGATTTTATATTAAATCACATTATTAGATATATAGTCACAAGATGTCTAGGATCTTAAAACGTACTGACATTAAATGCCGAAATTCTGTTGCTCCGTTGTCTAAACTCGAGTATAAAAATGACTTTTTTACAATGTTTTTGTTTAATTAATATCACTAGGTAGCCGTTGAACAACAAACTACTACAACTATTGCTTAGCTGCAGTTCCAGTAATTTCAGAAAATTTGGTTAAAACGGACTAAATCATGTTTTGATATTCTCTGCCGTCATCGCTTTAAATAATTTTTAAAAATTTAGTATATTGTTATCCTTTTATTACTAAAAAAACAACAGTATTTCAAATATAATGACTAACAAATTTCATTAAGATTTCAGATTTTAGTATATAATGTTTAATATTAAAAGGGTTTTATTAAAATTATCTACTAGGTAGGACTGTACATATCTTAGGCGTTATTTTTAAACTCTTCAGATTCCCTGGGGATATATTTACGGTAAAAACAATTATTTTGGATTAAGCATTATAGTAGCTAGTTTGTCTTTTAGTTTTTATTCGTTTCTCCTCAGCCTTATTGCTGCTGCATCTCTTTGACTTTGAAATTCGCTAATGCCAAAGCCTCACTTTCATCCATAGACGTACAAGAATCCTCCTCCAGCCACCCACTGATATAAGAGGATCCTATTTTACATCTTAAGTGCTTAAAAATAACAGTAGGAAGCTCGGCAACCTGGGATAGCATTTGAGCAACCTGCCGATTTTTTTTGTCGATTAATAATGAATTAATATGAATGAAAAAAATTATTCATTTTCTTCAATAATATTTTGTTGACTATAAAAATAAAAAACGTACAAAAACAAGGCATAAAAATATTACAAAAGATTATTATACATTTAAATAAATAGAATTATAATTTTCCCTTAAAGCTTGAGATATAATTTTTTTTTCTACAAACTGTTTTCAGTGTACTACATTAAAGGCCTTGACGCAAGTCGGTATGGAGACCTGTGGCAACAATTAACGTCAGTCTCAACTTTACTTGATCGAAACTGAATTTTCATTCATAAACCGAAGCATTACGTCAACTTTATTAAAAATTTATTAATGAGCAAACGTAAATTAAAAGTTAGAAAAATTACTTTTCTTTGATTTTTACGCATCTGATCCTAAATGTAAAATTTGATAGTGTACTTATAAATTTATTGCTATAGTTTATAATATTCTTTTAAAAGTAATTGTGTTTTAAAAATTTTTTATAAATAAATAATTATTCATAAGACAACAAAATATTAAATGCACTATATAATTCACTTTCCTAATCAGCTAAAATAAGAATGGATTAGAGCCATTAATTATTTTGTCAAGTGACTTAACAGAAATAAATAAACAATACAGAGATAATAGCGTAAGAGATAAACGCACGAAAAATGGGGTATCGCCTAGCTACCCTAGCCACTTAGGACTCTTAAATCTTTCAATTCCTAAAGAGGGCTGCAGATATAAATATAATCTTGTGCCTCTACATCGTTTTTGAATACCGGTACCTCATTGACAATTAATCCCTTGATGTTTTGACCAAAGTTTGTTCAGCAAAAAAGCACTGGCAAATGAAAATTAAATAGCCGACGTTTTTCAATATCAATCACTTTAACGCACGCTCCGTTACCCCTAGAGATGCCAGCGACGCGCGTCTGCCGTGACGTCAACGGGATTTGGTGTGCGTCAGGACGCCGAAGGCATTTACGTCACATGGCAGGGTCAAAGCAGTATTAAGTTCAAGGTAGTGATAAGTTGGAACATCGACAAAATAATATCGATATAAGTATTATTTTACATTTTAATGTTCTTAAATAAATTACTTTATCACAGTTTTTACTGAATAGTATTTTTATAGAAAATATAAGAATGAGCAATAAAGTTTGGTTCTCCTGGAATGCAATGTAGACCTAGACAAGCTCATTTTCTACGTGTAGATAATATTTTAATGTAAACAAAATCACGAACGTAGACAATGAAAACATTTATGGTTTTATTTGGTTAAAAGTAAATTATTCACAAAAAACAAGAAGAAATTCTCAAAGTAATAAAATTTAGTTAGATTGCAATGATAGTTCAGTAAATTCTCTTATTTAAAAAATTATTCTCAGTAGATTTGAAAGAAAAAAAGTAATCTGTTAAAAATATTTTCCTGTATTCTTTAAAGTATTCTTCTGCCTCAAACGTCTCATCACTTTTGATTTTAAAGTGTAATAAACAAGTAAGAGTTTTTTGATTTGGCAAACATTAATCTTTTGCGCTTTGCGGTGTATATATCAATGCTGTTTGAAAAACTTCTCTCCATAATAATATGTGCTAAAGGTACCGGGATCATTAGCAATTTTAAAATTTTGATAATAACAAATAAGGTTTTACTATATTTTTTGTTTCATTATTTTAAAAATACCATCGTTATTATTAAACGCATCCACATCAATTATTTTATTTGTATTCTCCATTTTTCTGTTCGGCTTTAAATTTATCTTGTTGTCTACGCATAGTTGCGCATGCATGCATAGCGTGCGTAGAAAATCAAAGTTTGCGTCTGAAATTCAATTACTGATTTTCATATAGTCATCGTAATTATATATTAAAAATAATGTTGCTGCAATAATATTTTTTTTCTGAAATTCTCAATTTTTTTTTCTGATCTTGTGTGTAACAACTCACAAAATTCTTTAATACTTTATTTTTTCTATATTCGGTGTCTTTATTCTAAAAGTAAAAACTGTGACACCGACATTGTTTTTCTATTGAACACCTGGTATATTCACGCAATTTATAATTTTACGATAAATTGTCTTAATTGGTTTAATCTCCAAGCTGACCTTGTAAAAATAACTTGTTGTTAAGTTTAATTACACTTTAATTTAAAATGTGTCTAATTATTTATATACGATCTAGTAATGGATTTCTAATAAACACTTTTCTTTATCAAGTATATTGAGAGTATTACTAGTGCTCTATTTTATGGTCATTCTATTCAAACCACATTATGCTTCAGGTATGGCATGTTTATTCTTAAAGTTTCTTTGAAGTAGGTCCGAAGGTGAGTGTTTCTAAGCAAGAATTTTTTTCAAACTTATCCTATAAGAAAATTTCACTATAAAGCTTTATACACGTAATAGAAAATGTTTATCTCATATATTTTTATGCAAAGCACTAAATAATCCTATTGACCGTTTGAAAATTTGCATCAAAATAAGGTTTTTAGTGCCAAAACAAAATTCTGGACAGCATTAATGCCATAAAGTGTTCTCTAATATTTGTTTTTGAGCCAAACTTTTATTTACCATATTTGAAATAATATAAAAAGATTTAATTACAAAGTTCCAAAAATTAACTCGTTTTTTCACTCGTATTAAATAATATTAATGTTTTTTATTTGATGGAGCTTTAATTGATTTTTTATTTTATTATTTTGTTTTCAGTTTAGTCTTCAGTGCAAATTATCTTGTACGTTATTAGAAGATTAGTACTTCGAACGACAATCGATTCACCAAATCGAATTAAAATGTTTGGACAAAGAGGCACGATTAAATGGCCAGTTAAGTCACCGAATAATAACTATTAGATTTTTCAATACAATAATACTACAATAGTCTACAATATAGACTACAATAGTATTAACATGACTTCATTTGGGGAGGAGGCCCAGCAGCTACAGTGGCATAATATTTCTTATATTTCTAATATTAATCAAAAAGTCTCATTACTTACCAATAATATTTCCTATTTAATAAATAAATACGCTCCGTTTAAAACAAGACTATATAAGGATAGACCATTTACGCCGTGGATAACAAGTAATATTAAATATCTAATTAAATTAAGAGACAAAGTTCGCAAAAAATATACTTGCCAAAGAACTCTCGTGAATTTGACATATTACAGGTAATTAAAGAAATTTTACTAAACACGCAATTAGTCGCGAAAAAATTAATTTTTTCAAGCAAATGTCTATAAAAAAAAGGTAAAGAATTTTGGAACAAAGCAAAAAAAAATAATTTTACTAAAAAAAAAGATTGACCCTATTCCTGAAAATCTCAATTTACCCGAGGATTTGAATAATTTTTTTCAAACACTGTGGGCCCTACTAATTCAATATCATTAGAAAAACTTAACTTTTATAATTCAAATACATTTAGTCACTTTCAGACGTAATTTAATATAAGCCTTATAACTGAAAATAAAACTATCGATATTATAAATAAAATAGGATCAAATGCAATAGATGGTGATGGAATTTCAATTAGAGATCTTAAACTATGTCTTCCTTTTTGTCTCAAGCCATTAGTCAATATTTTAAATTCCTGCATTTGAGAAAACCAATTCCCCGATGATTGGAAATAAGCGTTACTCATTCCCTTACCAAAAATACCTTGTCCAACAGATTATAAAGACATTAAAGACCAATAAGTATTCTGCCTGTCATTTCAAAAATCTTAGAACGTCACATATATAACGAAATGGTTGACTATGTTTATAATTTAAAAATTATTCCTGATTGCCAGTCAGGATTTCGTAAATCTTTTAGTACAATAACAAGTATTATTAGTATTGTTAATGATATCAGGGTTAAAGAGGACTCAAGGGAAATAACTTGCCTAAATCTTTTAGATCTAGGTGAAGCATTTGATACCATAGATCACCAAATGCTTTTGGCAAGACTGCATTATTATGGTTTTTCGACAAATGCTATACATTTTTTTAGCTCTTATTTTAAAGATCGGTTACATTGTGTCCGAACAGTGAATGATGGTAAATTTCAATTTTCAAGGTTTTTGTCATTTAAAAAAGGGCTACCTCAGGAATCCATATTAGGCCCCTTACTTTTCTCTTTGTACGTTGCGGACATGAATCAGTGCATCGGAAATTCTAAGCTGCACCAATTTGCTGACGACTCCCAAATTTATAATTCTTTTAAAATATCAGACGTTTAGGTGGCACAGAATAAAATTATCGCCGACTTAAATCAGATTGCTTGGTTTGCTGAAAACAATAACCTTAAATTAATTGCTTCAAAGTCATGTGCAATGTTTTTTTCGCAAAATGAAAGTCATTTTCTAGATTACATGGAAAATTTTAAAATTAATGTTAATAGAACAGTAATACCAACCGTTGCGGAGAAACGTAATCTAGGGGTTATATTCGATTCAAATCTCAGCTTTGCCTCCCACATTAAGAACAAAATTAAAATTGCTTACGGTCGTTTAAAAGACTTATATCAATACAAAAATCAGTTACCATCAGACACTAAATTATTACTTTGCAATTCGCTTGTACTGTCTTTGGTGGATTATGCAGACATTGTGTATGGCGACTCACTAACCGACAACCGTATCTCTGACAAGGACGTTGCAAAAACTGCAAAATAGTTGTATGCGTTTTTCCTTTAATATATCGTATAGGGACCATATTACTCCTTATGTAAATTCATATTTAATATGAGGAATAGAAGAAAGTGTCATATGTATAATTTAATTTACAAAATAATTAAATCAGGTCAGCCGCCATATTTAAGAGACTTATTTTTTCACCATGATTATATACACAATGTAAAAAATCCAAACTTGATTAGAATTCCATTTCATCGAACATCAGGTTTTAAAAAATCATTCCAGTATGTAGTCATTCATTATGCGGAATATTTCACCAAAGAAATTTATTGCATATGTTCAAGAAATTCTTAATTCTCAACTAACATAGGCATTTTAACAAATTCACACCACCAAATTTTTATTAAAAAAGTAATTTAATTATTTTTATTTAATTGCAACCATATTGTTTTTGAGTTCTTACTTTTTAAATCGACACTGGTCTTGTTGATCTTGCAGGAATAAAAATGAAATTTTAAATGGTTCATTTTGGAATACCTATTCATTTTTGCGTCGTGTTGCCCTGGTTTTCCATCCTCGGCTCTTGTTTTTTGTTGCCCTTCCTCCTCTCTGCCTATTGCACAAATGGTACCTATATTAATGTAATTGATATAGTGAATTATTACCCTATATTTTTTTTTTTTTGAGCACTTATATGTTTTTAGTGTTTAATAACTTATTTTCTATATTATTATAATAATTATAATTGGGAAAGTATTTATTCTTATTTTAGTTGTAATTAGGTTAGTATGTTTTAACGATCTGAGCAGCACAAGCGCGCTAGCTCCTGTATGTGTTATCGGTTGTTTTTATAATATAATCGCACTTCAGTCCGCATTACTCTTGGCATTGTGTAAATTCTTGTAATAAAAAAAAATTAATTTTCTATGTACAATGTTTAAGTGGTAATAAAAGTCTTTTGAATTTGAATTTGAATAAGTTGAAACTGGTGCAGTCAAGTACTTTAACAAAGTCCCAGAACACTACAGTTTCATTCTCCCTCTGTTAAAATTTAAAATGGCGTCTTTTAAACAGTTTCCTTTCTTAAAAAATCAATTCAAGAAAAAGCATCTTTTTTTAATTGGTTAAGTTTTCTCAAGTTCTGGTTCATTTATTTTTTTAATCTAAAATTGACTTGGTTTGATAAGATTTAATTTTTTTTACTCTACCTATAGTTTTCCTGATTTAGAATAAGTTATTTTAGTTAAATCAGTATTTTGCTCATACAAGAAAGTTTTCTACTTAAGCTCAATTCATTTTACTCATTAATTTTTTATTTTGTATTATCGGTATTATTTAAAATGGTAATATTTGCTTGCATTAACTCATACAAATTATTTATTTATACTTAAAATATAAAGATTAGGACGCAAAAAAATACTTCTGTGTGATCTGCTTTTGTAGTACTAACAAGTAACAGTTTAAAAACCCATTCGTTCGGTCGCATATCCCGATCCGTGTGTTCGTTCGTTCAGTTGTGTCAGTTGTGCACCAAACAAATCGTCTGTGGAATAGGAACACATGAAGTAAACGAGAGAAATATGCGGATAAAAGCAATTGTTATAATGTTTAATAATACTAGGCTATTTCTCTGATAGTATTTTTGTGAAAGCGTAAATTACCTGAAACGTTTCTTCTTATATGTCTAAGTTGGTAATAGCCCTTGTAGCCTTAATACCAATTAGGTTATGGACTACTATGAGACTCATAGTTTGTAAAATTCCAGTGTGGCGTTTGCTAACTGGTCACAGTTTACAAATATTTAAAACTTTCAGTCAGTATATTTGGTATATCGGTATATATGGAAAATGTATAAAAATTGCAATTTTTTTTTAAGTTTAATTGAAGTAATATATTTAGTTTATTTGATTCATCTAAGTTTTCCCTGTACCTCCAACGTCACTAACAGTAAAATAAGACTTCTAGAAAAAATTAATTGGAATTGATTAACAACTAACTAACCCAACACACTACTAACACGGTTTTAAATAATGTTAGTTAATCTGCTAAATGCCATTCTTCCTCGAAACATCGAACTTTGGTAATAGGAACGCATAAAAATGGTGATACCGACTTTTTGCTGCTTTAATAGCCTCTATACCTTACAATTTCTGGCTTCCTGGTATTTTAGTTAGTTGTTGCAAGGAATGGCCAAGTAAGTAATCTCATTTCATAGAATTATTTTTTCTCTAATTGACAAACCAAATCAATCAAAATTTGGTGAAATAATTAGAGTCTAGATAAAAAAAAATTATATTTATATCTATTAACAAAATTATATAATATTTAGTTAAATACAGAGTGTTTACGTACTAGAAACATAGTATATGTATTGATAAAATACATCTTCCAATTCAAATAAAAATTTCTAAAAATAAGGTAGGGAATTTCTATTTCTCACATTTGCAATCTCGATAAAGGCAAAAAAATGCCAATGACAAGTTGCAAAGTCGAAAAATCAGATAAAAATTGTAAAAAGCTCCATCGTGTAGTCGAGAATTGCAAAAATTCAATAAAATTAAAGATATTTAAATAAATAAAAAAAGAATAAGACGTTGCACAAGATTTATATAACTGAGTAAACACAAATTAATTAAACGATAATTAACAAAGGTATAATTAACATTTTTTTAGAGTTAACCTAATATTCCTAAAATGAGGCTTTTTAGTAGTAGATGTTATTTGATATAACAAACATACAATGCTCTGTTAAATTGCCTTTTGACTTTAGTTTCTGGTTAAAGAAAAAAAAACAAAGAAATTAAAAATAAATTCTTATTTACTCATCGGGCAGCGAACAAACTTTACATAAAAATATCAAGAGGTAAGTAAGGCAAAAAAAAAGGTATAAGCTATTTTAGAAATTTAAACAAATCACTTTGAGATTAACAAATTATTCTACAAACATGATTATAATTTCATGCCCTTGGATTCCAAGATATCAATAACTTACTAAATTATATTGTACAAGGACAAGAAAGAGGTCTTTACACTAACGTTTCCTGTGAGTTTAACTCAAATACACTTTCACAGAAGCTCCGCCATTACAATTTTTGTAATACTAGTTCTAACTAAATACACTCATTTCGGACTTACAGACTTCAATTTCTACAATATCTAATGGTAATAAGACTTTCATAATTTTGCCTCATATCATATTGTCATTTAAGATTCAGTTATGAGTGGAAAATCGTTTTTCATCAATCAATGTCCTCATAAATGTAGTAGCGGATGATGATATAACGTTATTTACCGACGATATCACTCTTTTGACTTCTTAACACTCTAACCCTATAAAAGTGGTTCACGCAAAATCATCTTAAGTCTTATGAGTGGGGCACCTTGTGTCCCTCCAGTGCGACCCTAGGTCTATTGTGGCTTCAAGTTATCTTGCTTCCAACCTATAGACGTTATCCTTTTCAGAGACCCATTAATATGGAAAAAAGAGGCGTAAGTTTTTAGAAATCCACCTTTATCCTAAATTATATTGCTTGAAGCATATGGATTATATTGCATTTAAAATTGCAAACAAAAAAGTTGTAATTATAGCACATCATGCCATTGTATCTCACCTCAATTCTGATCAGTTGAGGTTAGGCTTTGGCTTCAACAAGAATTGTTACCTTAGTTGACAATGTTTTCTATTGGGATTGGGCTATACGAATGATGTAAGAGACAAGTTTATTTAGAAATATATATAACAAAAACCCAGATTTACTCTACTGGCATGATTATGCGACACGACAGATTGATCTACCGCTTCAACTATTTGCGTTTGCAGCATAGCAGGAATTAACTTCTTGTCCATACGATTTTTAACTTCTATTTCTGGGTCTGTGAAGAATATACCAATTAGAAAATAAAAATTAAAGGATCCCCAATGGAGAGATTACGAAATATAGCAGTTCTCAGACAATACACACATTTATATACAACTTGTATATAGTAAAACTAAAAATAAACATTTAAGCAATTATGAAAAAAAGTTTCTTGCATGCACAGGGATATTAGAAGAACATTAAAATCAAGCATGAAAGGAACATTTAGACATTTTTAAACCGTTAAACATCAATCCTCTATGTATATGTGATACACTTATCACTTAAAAGTATAAAATTCGAAAAATTAAAAATCGACTTTACTTCAAATTACATTAAATTTTGTCAGTTGTACGCTGTAATTGACTATCGAGAAAGGTAAATAGAATAATAACACGTATTCAAATTACCTATTGCAGTATTATTTAGTAATATCTTTATTTACAGTATTTTTTTTACTTCTTAGATTTTTGAAATTCTCATAAATAAAAAGCAATCTATTAAAAAAAAATGTATTATAGTTTTTTTTTAATTAATTTTTTAAGTTTTTTAAACACTCGTAACTTATTTAATTTATTATTATCATACTTATTAATTTTTTCATTTAACATTTTCTTTATGACCTTAATATAGGAATATATTGAAAAATCTATAACTTAGTTATTTGATAATTAATAATAATTTTATAATTTGAAATTTTACTTCCCATTGTTTTCTCTAACTTCTGATATAACGAAAAATAACCTAAATTTTCTGATTTTATATGGGATACCAGGTATTTTTTTACATATTTTGATAAAAAAATATATTTTATAAACAATGATATCATACCACTTTTTTGACTCAAAACAACAACAAAATTATTATAAACAAATATTAATTTTAATTTAAAAATAGAATGTCATGAATAAGGTAAAAATTATTAAATTTGGAAAAAGCAACAATGTACATACAGTTTTATTGTACGATATTTAGAAATATGAACGATGTTTCTATTTAAATGTAAAAATCTCGCTATTCTATATATATAAATATAAAACCGAAAATTCTGTCTGATAGACCTAAGTTGCGATGAGAACCATTTTTTTTTGTTTACTTGTAGTATGTACAGTTTTTGTGGTAAATGGAAAATGCTCTTCAATAATTTGTGAAAGATTCAAGATGTTAGAAGTTTAATCAAATTTTATATATGTATTAAGCTTATTTTGTGTGTTTCACATTTAAAGTACTATTAAAATACTGTATTTCATATGTGATTTGTACTAAGGATTATGATTTGAATTAACTTTATATACCCCATAGTGCAGAACAAAAATAAAATGTATAGTCTTAGTAAATAAAAAACAACTCACTTTGTCTTGTTTACTTTAATTTTGATTATTAGTTGGTCTCTCTCCCAAATTCCCAACCAAACCCGCTAAATTCCTTTCGGACAATAATTGCGAACAGCTTTGAACGGCTTCTCTGGGCAATTCGCATTCGGACCTATTTTCTCGTTCGCGATTAGGCCGGTTGGGTTCATATAGTCGGATTACCGAACAGATGGAGTAAATGATGTGCGCGAAATATAAGCCCGCCCATCGATGCAACCTTGGTAGATTTAGACGAGGAGAATTATTCCTACTTATTTAAAATTATTTTACCGTACAGCTTTGCTTTGTAAGCAGCTTTTTTTTAAATATAATACGGTCGCCTGTAAAATGGGTCCAAACCGATTTTGAGTTTGTGCCAGGTAATGATATAATTTAAAGATTAATCGAATACCATACTTACCTGTATGAAAATTAATCATAATTTTCCGAATTTGTCTTCCGATATGATTACGTCTGTAGTTTCTGTCTTTCCCATCTAGGCGATAGGTTTTTTTAAAGTAAGCAAAACAAATGAGTCACACCCGACGACCCTCTTCATGCCGTGCAGTGCGTGCCTTCATTCTGCTTTTTTTTTTTTTTTTTTTTGGAGCGCAAAATTGCAAGGAAGCAGGGGATTTATGTATAGTGAGGTGGGTGGGCCGTAATCATATCGGAAGACAAATTCGGAAAATTATGATTAATCTTCATACAGGTAAGTATGGTATTCGATTAATCTTTAAATTTTCCTTTATTTGTCTTCCGATATGATTACGACTGTAGCTGTTTAAAGTTTTTTTTAAAGCAATTTTGCCTGAAAAAAAAATAAGAAAGTAAAACTACCATCGTTTTGCTTTCATTATAAATTTAATATACCTAATATTGGTATGATCAACTAAATAATAATAACAACACTAATAATACTTACGTTAAGACAACGTTATATAGTATAATGGTTAACAAGTAATTACAGAATATAATGTAAAATATAAGATATAAGCCGAACATAACCCCTAAACAAAATAGTAGTATTTAACATAGTTTGTTATTTCTCTAATGCTAATTTAAGAATTGTATTAGCAAAAATTTCATTTGGTTCACCGACAGGCCTGTTATAGAATTTTAGAAACACCTCAGATTCTAAACTCCAGCCAGCGGTATTTTTTATAGTATTTACATTGACCCCACACCTAAGGGCTGATGAGGTCGAAGCATGCCTTACACTATGACTTGAAAACCGTTCAATATTAATGCCGCTATTTTTAAGGCCTGCTTTTATCCATCTACTGATACTTTGACACGAGGCAGCGTGAAATGGTTTTTTATGTGTTAGAATAAGGTTATTAATTTTGCCTCGTTGTAAGGAAGTTTTTTGAATATAAAAGTCTATTGTTGTGGCTACACAAATTTCTAATTTTTCTTTGAAATATGGAAAAACTAAGGTAGGCTGTAGTTTGTTTGGACCTGAAGTTTTAATTTTTTCTGAAATTCTTATTTCGATTTTGTCCGTGGAACGAAATATATTATTTAACGTTATTTTACTTAGGGTTTGAACTCTGTGAGCTGTTGTAATAGCCATAAGGGTAACCAATTTTATTGTAAGTTTATCGATACTAAGATTTTCCAGTGGAAAAAGAGAAGCTAAATACTTTAGAACTGGATCTAAAGTCCAAGTAATAGCATATTTTGGTTGAGGCGGTATAGTGTTGTAAGTACCTTTTATAAATCTTTTTATAATAATTTCGTCCTTGTTATCCACAGAAAAGATTAAATTAAGAGCTGACCTATATATATTAATAGATGAATATGAAAGGTTTTTATTAATCTCTTCTAACAGGAAATTTAAGTAAGTATTCAGGTTATATGAAAACATATCGATATTATTACCAATACAATAACTTCAAAATTTCTTATAACAGGTAGAGTATTGTTTAAGAGTCCCCTCGCTAATTGAGGAAATCATGATCGGGATAGCCGCTTCGGAAACGCTTCTTTTCATAAGAGCCCTCCGTATAACTTCCCTGCCACCAGGGAAATCTCCTTGCATAGCGGATGCTGTTGTCTAAAAGGAGAGAGAAGTAAGTTTTTGTCAGGACCAAAAACCAACGGTTTTTCTTGAAGTATTTTAAAAAAGAGTGGATACCAAGGCTGGGTCGGCCAGTCAGGTACCACTAATATACCACAAGCTTTTTCTTCTATTATTTTCTCTAATGCCCTTGTTATCAGAGAAAAAGGGGGAAATGCATAAAAGTAACTATTCCAAGGAACCGTAAAGGCATCAACTGCTAAACAATTGGGATCTGGGAACCAAGATATATATTTTTTGCATTTAGTATTTAATTTTGTTGCGAAGAGATCTCCGGTGTACCCCATTTATGAATTAGTTTTTGAAAAATTTGATTATTTAATTCATATTCTGTTTCTATAGCTAGACTTCTAGATTCTAGGTCGGCGTCTTTATTCTCTGATGATGCTATGTATGATGCAAAAACTTTAATTCGATTCACTTCACACCAATTCCATAGCTCTTGAGTAATTTCATTAAGGGTACCAAATTTTACACTGCCTCCTCGGTTTATACAGGCAATAGCAGTTTTGTTATCAACGCGTAATAGGACTTTTATATTTCTTAATTGTTTGCAAAATGATTGAATACCATAAAGAGCAGCTTTAATTTCAAGATAATTAATGTGAAATGAACATTCACTTGGTCCCCAGAACCCATGGCACTTTCCTTCGCTACAAAAAGCACCCCAGCCGCTAGAAGAAGTATCGCTAAATATTTCTAAACTAAATTTTAGACTCTTTATGTGTTCACAATGATCTAAATTATTTTGGAACCATAAGAGTTCCTTTTTAATTTTTGAGGTGATGGCCATATAATTACTATAATTTTTAAGTTTAAGGGCCATAAATTTTTCTCTTTCTAACATTTTTAGGTGATGTTGACTAAAAGGTATTGCAGGAGAAGCAGCTATTAAAGTACCTAACAATTTTGCAAAACCACGAATTTTTATTGTCAGTTTTTTCTTGACATGTAATAGTAATTTTTTTATAGATTTACGTTTCTCATCCGGTAGTGAAATAGTCATATTTATTGTGTTGTATAAAAATCCTAAAAAGGTTAAACTTTGAACAGGAGTTAATTGACTCTTTTGTAAATTAATAATAAATCCCAATTTTTTTAACAGCTGTATCGTTTTAGTTAGTGTCATGTAAACATGTGTTTTTGTTTTTATTTATTATAAGAATATCATCTAAATAAATTACTAACACTAAACCCTTTAGTCGTAAAAACTTAACTACCTGTTTCATAATTTTTGTAAAAATATAAGGCGCGATGTTTAACCCAAATGGTAAACAATTAAATTCATATCGTTGATTATTAAAAATAAATCTTAAATATTTTCTAAAGGATTTGTGAATAGAAAGAAGGAAATATGCATCTTTTAGATCTATCTTAGTTACAAAACAATCTTTTAAGAGAAGTTTTGCTATCGTTCTTTTCTCCTCGAGCTTAAAATGTGGTGCATGAATGTAGAAATTAAGATTCTTTAAATTCAGAATGAATCGTTGTTTATTATTTGGTTTGGGGGCAAGAAAAAATGTTGACAGGAATTCGTTTTTGTTGTATGCACATTTTGAAATTGCACCGATATTTTCTAGTTTCGTAATATGTTTTTGAATACATGTTTTTGTACCTAATGCAAATTTAGATGTAATTTTTACAGGAATAGGTTCTTGAACAAATTTTATTTGAATTCCGTTTATGTATTGAAGTACGAATCTGTCATCAGTTAAGTCTTCCCAAACCGGTAAATAGTTTCGCAAGCGACCCGCATATTTAATATTTGTATTTACCAAGTTTAGTTTTTGCGGTAAGGGTTGGTCTGGTACGGTCTTCTCGTTGTTGCCATACGTGTTCCCCTCCCTTTCATCCTGTATCTGAATACTCCGCGCTGGTAGTTTAAATTCATTGAATTTGTATTTGTTTGGAAGCGTCTGGTAGTTGTTTGAATAGGTTTGGGTAGGTTAAAGGTCGAGAGGCCCGATGTTGAGGCTTTGGGAGCAAGTGGACCTGAGAATTGTTTCTTTTTGATCTCAATAGATGCTTTCTTTAAGTTTTGTTTAGCTTTTAGAGTTTCTTCAAAATTGGAACCAAACAGTTTATCATCAATGGAAGAGGATAGGGCCACGGCTTGTGCCTCAGAATTTAAAAATGGTGCAATCTTTTGTTTGCGTAACACCGAAATGGCATTATGTACGTTTGCGAAAAGTTGTGCACTATCTGCTAAACAAGTCAGGTTTTCTGTATTTTTCTCTTTTAATAACAGGTCCATTACTTTTCCTATTGCACTTAATCCATGCCCCAACTGATATTGTAGGGATTTTAGGAGCCTGTCATGTTTGTTTGTTGTATCAGGAAGGCAGGCCAAAATTTCTTCATTGACTTTTGGAGGTAGTAATTGCTGACAGTTTGCCGGTAAATCGTACTTTTCAACAATTTTCTTACGTTCTTCTAAGCTTACTCCTTTTACTAAATATGACTGCCATCTTATTACTATTTCGTTATGTAATTCAGCACCCAGTTTTGCATCATCCATAGGAGGTTTGGCTCCCAACGGCTTAAATTCATCCTCCAAAATAGGATCACCATTTTCCTCCTCGAGGTAGGTAGGTGGTTCATCATCTGCGTTGTCGTTCATGTTAAAATCGGTATTATCTTCTGTCTTAGTGTCACCCACGTTAACAAACACTATTTCTTCCTCCTCTCCAGAAGAACCTGGAATAGAGGATCTTCTTAAGACAACATTAATATAATGATAATGTTTATTTTAGATTATCATTATTAGTTGTAGTGTTGAATGGCCTTGCCAATTTTATCTTACATTTACATAAATAGAGAGACCCCAAAAGAAAATTTACAGAACAAAATATAATTTATTTGTAACCTTTTAACTTTCAACATCCTTAATTACCCTCGGTTATAAGAACTGCTGACCAAGAGAGAGGCCCGTCACACCATATTAATTTCGTCTTATGTATAAACCCATAATAAAAACTTTAATGGTGTTAATATAAACAGAACAGATCTCTCAAATGTGTTTATTTTATTTTTGATTATTAGACGCATAATTTAGATTGTGTACTGAGTGTGCCACCTTCAATGATTAATTTAATAAGGTATCCACCCCGGCGGAAATGCGTAAATAGGGATGTGATTACATAACCTGTCGTTTTTATACCCTTGGTACAAAAAGACAAAATAAAATAATAATAATGCCAATTTTTGGCCCTTGGCCCAAATTGCACTAAAATTTGTTGCCCTTGGCAAAATAATAAAAGAAGATTGTAGTTTGCCCTCGGCAAAATGGTAAATCAAAATATAATATTGGTCCTTGGCCTAATTTAAAGGCTAAAATTTGTTGCCCTCGGCAAAATGGTAAACCAAAATATAATATTGGCCCTTGGCCTAATTTAAAGACTCGGCAAAATATCAAAAGAAGATTAGAGTTTGCCCTCGGCAAAATGGTAAACCAAAATATAATATTGTTATCTTTACCTGTAATGCCGTAATGAAATGAACAAAATTAGGCCCTAAGCCCATTCACCATTTATTGGCATAATAAAATTACTGATTATGGGGTAAAATTTTTTTTTTTTTTTTTTTTTTTTTTATTAATAACGTAGATCTAAAGTACTTACTTGGGGTAGGTGAGGAGAGAGCCTCTTTCAATCTTTTCCTCATCCCGTCTAATTCCTCCAAAATATCACTTAATTCCCGCTTTTTGACACTTTTTTCCGAATCTCTTTTACGCGGCATTTTTTGAACGCGAGCTCGCACTAATCGATTAAAAACCGTACTCGCTAGATACGAAAAGCAGAATGAAGGCACGCACTGCACGGCATGAAGAGGGTCGTTGGGTGTGACTCATTTGTTTTGCTTACTTTAAAAAAACGTATCGCCTAGATGGGAAAGACAGAAACTACAGACGTAATCATATCGGAAGACAAATGAAGGAAAATAATCCCTTTTAAGTATTTTGTTATGCAAAGTTATGTTAAAATATTGGGGTTTACCGAAAAGGGATAGGTAATCTTTTTAAGTAATCGTGCCAGGTCAAACATTTAGGGTGTAATTGGCCAAGTTCATCAGAACCGAGCGCTGGAAGTTTTGCCTATAATAGTAAGGACCAATAAAAATTGTCATATCTGACCAAAAATCGAGCGCTCAGGGAGCGCTTTTTTCTGATGAACCCGGCCATTATAAAATATAATTTTATGATTATAATCTGGTTTTGAGAATTACTTAAGTAGCTTTTATCTTTTTTTAAATATGTGTTTTAAAATGAAAGAAGGAATAACAAGTTAGGGGCTGCGCTGGTAGCCCGTGAGATTTAAATTTATAGATTGAATATAAGTATATATTTGTTCCTTCTTTAAAAAAGGAACAAATACTACATTTATTTTAATACATTTTTTACATATTATGTTTATAATTATGCAAAAAATTAAAATAATTAAAATTATAAAATTAAACTTATATAGAGTAAGTATTAACTTGCGGCGTGAATACCATATCGTCCGTATCATTCACTTCGGAGTATTCGTTTTTTCATTTACTCGAAACAAACATTACAAAAAAACGGTTCTTCTTTGGTGCCATAATTAAGACTTATTTTCTCAACAGAACACATACAAAATAACTTCAATTTGCTTTTAAAATATAGAAAATGAAACACATAATAAATATTGAATTTTAAATTTATTTATTTATTTATCACGATTTTTTTTATATCAAGTTCACTAATAATGGGTTTTAAATTGAATATTTTATTTTACACATTTCCTAGAACATCTGCCTGCTAGTTAGATTACTCTTTCTTATTCAGTTAAAAAGGTAAAGTAAAAAAGGTTGTTTAGATAATAAACCAACCAACCTTCCAACCCCAAATATTTCATTGACATGTGACTAAACTTAGCCTGGATCTGGCTTCAAGAAACGCAGTTTGATAATAGGAGCACATAAGAAGTTAAGTGTACTAACAGCGTTGTGCCGATGAAGGAGTACCCCGATCTCTTTTGAGACATAATATAAATAAATAACTTGATGAAATTCCAAACGAGAGGAGAAAATGTGGGAGGGGATTGATCTTGTGTTTGTTGTGAATAGGCGTATTTCAGACTCTAAGCAACAGGAAAACAGAACTTGTTGTAGCAATCATACCTTTCATATGCATATGCGGGGTTAAATCCGCTATGAAACTATCTAAATTCTCCGTTCTGTTCTGATAACCTGTTATACAAGTCGACTAAAGTCGCTTGCTCCCTAGAAAGTGAGGAACAAAGTCGCTCACAATGTTTGATTTGTTTGTTCCCCAGAGACGTATACGAATGATTGTAATTTGTAAGAAGCTTTCTTAACATTCTGCAATCCTAATAAAAATAGGGGCACTTACGACGGTTTTACGTACCAAAATGCCAACCAAGAAAAAAGGACTTTTTTCAATTAATTTTTTTTTTTTGCAGGGTTGGGTTGGGTATGTATGGTATTAAAATTTGACAAAAAAAAGTTGGAAAATAGACCGTATTGAATTCTTTGTGCCTTATTATAAGTAATACAAGTAAATCTCTAATCTTATAAGTAGATTTATATAAGCTGTACTTTGGGACCAAATGTCAAGCTCAAATCCCGAACCGCCATATTGAGTCCCCAATTTACCATCAAACGAAAGTTGATAATTTGAGAAATACCAATAAAATACCTGCTTAATTAAATAGAATATGCTTAATGCTATGATTTCCTGTCACGTAAATTTAGGTTGCTTTAGTTTTGCATTTTAAAGATTCCGAGAGTCAAGGGCAGGACATCCGAAAATTCTACGCCAAGCCTCTTGGCATGCGATGTTTAAAGTTGTTGAAAGTAAGTATACTCATTTCTCGCTAAAGCTGCTGCCCTGATAAGTCTAATAAGCGAATCGTTGTGCTGCCTTGTCTGTCGTAGGTTGTTGAGTGTTAATTTAACACCGACAAATTCGCGCAAATGATTGCAGTAGCTTTTTCCGCCGTTTTTTGGGTATCGTATTTTTTAGTTATAGACAGTAGTAGACTGCTATGAGAATGAGCCATATAAAATCGCCATCAACATTACCGGATCTTACGCTCTGGGGTTATTTAAAACTATTGCAAATTATACGTATATACAGGGTGTCCCGAAATTACATCGCAATATTTTACCAGCGGCATCTTAGTCTAAAAATAAGACAAAAACGTCATATACAGGAATCTTGAAAAGTGAATCAATTTCATGTTACAGGGTGTTTTATAATTCCTATTGAAGATGGTTTTTTGTTAATATTTTCGAAACTCTTGGCCGTTATTTTTCGAAATTTTTATCGTATACTACTGTTATTGTTGCTAACTGATGTTATAACAATTTATGCTAAAATGAAAACAGGATCATTTAAAATTAGTGGTCAGCAAAGATAAAAATGTCATACATTTTTTTCTGGTTACTTTTTAATTATTTGGATAGTAAAATTAAAAAGAACCAAAATTTTTACATAAAAAAGGTACTCTAGTCTTATTTCGTTAGAAGCCTCCAGTTTCAAGAAAAATAATTATTAAGTTGGAAGTAAATCATAACTTATTGAAAACTATGTATAAAACAAAAAATAGTATTTGGCAGTGCTTGTTGACAGTTTGTTTATTGCTTGAATTTTGTTTGGCGTTTTGATTGGCATTTAAAAAAAAATCGGTCCTTGTGTAAATTCTCTCGAAATCCATTTTCTATTTTAAGGGCTATTCGCGCAATAAGGCGTAGGGCAAGATTATGTCTGCAACAAAATGGCAACCACTTTGAGCATTTGTTATAATATGTTTTCTTTTGTTTCTTTGTTTGTTTTGTTTGGTATTTTCAGTTTTTTTCTTAGCTAATAAGTTAATTGTCTGAATTTTTATCAAATATTTACACATTACTTACAATTTTGAAATAAAATTTTAAACAGTTTTTGATCTTAAAATTAAGTATTTCTAATAATCTTATGTCACGTATGTCATTATACCTGATGATTTGTAACATACCTTTTAGTTTTATTAAACTTAATCAAAAATAATTTATGGGTGTAGGTTGCAAAACATTTATGTCTGATTATTTCGAAAACGGGCACTCCTATCGAAATAAGACAAGAGCACCTTTTTTAATTAAAAATATTGATTCTTTTTGATTTTATTACCAAAATTATTAGAAAGTAGCTAAAAAAAAGGTTTTGACATGTTTAACCTTGCTAACCACTAATTTTAATCAACTCCGTATAAATTTTAGCAAAAAATTTTATAAAATCAGTTAGTAACAATAACAGTAGTATAATTTACGGTATATAATTAACAGTAGTAGTATAATATTACGATAAAATTTTCGAAAAATAACGACCAGGTCTTTCGAAAATATTAACAACAAACCATCTTCAATAGGAATTATAACACACCCTGTAACATGAAAACGATTCACTCTTTAAGATTCCTGTATTTGAAGCTTTTGTCTTATTTTTAGACAAAGATGCGGCTCGAAAAAAATATTGCGATGTAATTTCGGGACACCCTGTATACAAGCAAAAACCAGAAAGTTTAATATTTAGAATTATGCAAAACGGATATAATTATTCAAACCTCTATTGGTACACACGGCCGTCGCAAGCCGAGGCAGTAGTGATGAAATAACAACTACACGTCGTTATTTTATTACTCATTTTTTATTAAAAATACATAAGAATAGATATTAAATAGATATAAAATACATAAATAGTCTGGCAGATGGCAAAGAACACGAAAAGATTTAAATTTTAATTTTTTTTTATAAATTATTTAAAAACAATAGTACCTATATCAGTACTTATTTTAAAATATATAGTTACATATATTAATTAATTATCAGTGGTGGCTTCCTCATAAGGTGTTTGGATCCTCCTAATCCCAAAAAAATAACTTTCCTGACAAGAAAAAGACTTACTATAAGAAAAAGCTAACTATAAGAAAAAAAGAACAAACTTAAATTGGATTTCGAATAATATATAAATTTCGCGAAAAACGCGTGATGATTTTCAACTCTAAAATGTCTAAAAGATATAAAAAATTATTTTTAATATATTGTTTTTTTCGTAAAATATAAAAATAACGTCGAATGCCTAAAATAAAAGTAAAAAATAGGTATTCCCGTTAAAGCCTAAAAGTTGCTAGAAATGCAAGATCAAAAATACTTTCACAAATACCTGGATCAAAAGAAAGCTGTCTTTAAAAACCTGGAAAAGACAAAACGATATTTATACCATATATGAAGAACCAGTTATAGATATAAACGCTAAATAAATTGAATACAAGCATAAAATACTTTTAAACTATAATATAGCAATATAAATGACAACCAAATAAAATTAATGGTGTTAATACCGTTATTTGTAAAGTAACCTATGTTAAGAGTTTGTCAGAGGGTATCATTCGTATAACGTTATTATGTTCTCCGGTTAGGTTAGTCCGAGTTAGTGCTTTTTCGGGATAGCCTTATGTGCATTATATTGCCAAAGTTTACTCAATAAAATAGTATTTTATTCAGTAAACTTTGGTATTGCTTGGGAACATGCGAGGGTAGGACATGTGTGTGGTCTTCTTCTTCAACTACTAGTAGTATAGGGTAGGTATATTGTATATATTATGTTCTCTTAATACTTTTTAGTTCCTTCCTACTATACCCGGCCTTCAGACTAAAGATTGGGATTGCATACAATAAGGAAGCCTCATATATTATTAGTCTAAAGCTTCTGTTTCCTTGATACGATGGTTGGACAGGGCTGCTTTTGTTTAGGCAATATCAAAAACAAGATACTAGATAGAATATTTATTACCAGCAGAGAGAAAAAAGAGGGAGGACTGGGAGCCTTACCAAAATTTAACGTTATATTAGTTATTGGGGTTTAAATAAAATATAGTTAATTTAATTAAACTGGTGAAAACATCGAATATGGACAAAGAAAGCGTCAAGGTGTTTTGTTTCTCTATTTATAAAAAGTAAGTATTGCGTATCTGCAATAAATAAATCGTATTTTTGACTATAAAAAGGAGCGTAAATAATAATATGGAGCGTATCATGAGCATGATACGCTCCATATTATTATTTAGAAAATATCTTTTTTATGAGTTAAAAAAAAATCAAACAACAAAAAACCGTCTTTATTTTCTCCTCTGTCTACTTTCGCAATTTCGGACTTACGTCGTTCTTCCAAACAACCAACGTTCGTACCAGGAGCGCATAAATACGAATAGGATAAAACTATTGAAACCAACGAAATATTTACTGTACCTTACGTAGTTCATGGTTAGTCAACATAATCAGCAAATATACAGGGTGTCCGGAAAAAGGAGGCCAATCCGCCGGCCACATATAGGGAGGACCAAAATAATGCGACTTTCGTTATGCCATTTTTTAATTGGGCGCTTGGTATTTAATAAACAGGGCGTCAAAATGAGAAATATAAAATCGTTTTTTTGAAGTATGTCGAGTGTTTCATAAGATATTAAATTAAAATTTGGTGTGAGGGGTTTTTTTAGAACGATAAATTGAAATCCGTTCACGGATTCGCTATACCTTGTAGAGGGCACCACCTGCGGTATATTGAATGTCTTAAAAATGCCAAAACTTTTTTGTACTACTGTGTAATAAAATTTTTTACTAAAAAATTCAAATTATCCAATCTTTCCTTGTAAAGAAAGTATTCTTAGTAAATGCCGGCCTGAGAATCCGTTTATGAGATATCTTAATTTTAAAATCTAGATACTTCTTTCTAAACAAATTGGCTGACCACCACCAACTTTTTACGTACTGTGTGATAAGTGATAAACTTAAAGGCTTCTGACGCTTTAACAAGCTTCTCAATTACTCCTTAAATAAATCTACATTTTTTAATTACATATTTGTATTTGGTGTGTTGTCTTACAACTTATAAAACCATAATGACCCATAAACCAAGACACTTTTCCGAATTGGCGGATATTGTTATAATGTTTGTTAAGTTTTAAATATTATTGTAAATAGTAAATACCTGTCAATTCTCAACTAGAAAAATGTGACTCCAATATTAGTTTAGCCGCTAAACGCTATGCCCAGACATTCCCAAACCGATTTCATCCCAAAAGAAGGAAGTTTCAGCGAAAGACGGAAGGATGATTGCGGCCGACCTCGTGCGGTTCAACCAGGCCCAGACCAAGACATTTTAAGAATTGTCGAAGAATCACCAAACATAAGTACTAGGGTTTTGGCTGAACGGGTGAGAAATATTAAGAAAAACCGAGACACAATATTTTATAAAGTGAACAACTTTACCCATTTCATCTTCAAAAAGTACAAGGTCTTTTACCCGACGATCCCGAGGCAAGACTTGCTTTTTGTAGATAGTTATGAGAAACGAATAATAGAAATGTGGATTTTATAAGGGCGATTCTATTTACTGACGAAGCCACGTTCACGAGAAACGGCATGACAAATTTCCTTATCGAACACAAATGGGCTGAAGAGAATCCCAGGGCCATAGTCGAGACACATCATCAAGTAAAGTGTGGGCAGTTGTTGTGGATAACTTTCTTTTAGGACCTGTCATTTTAGCAGGATTTTGACTAGTTAATTTGACTGGTGATTCATTTCTGTTTCTACAAGAAATACTACCTGATTTGCTTGATGATTTACCTCTAAATTTAAGACAAAATCTTTGATTTCAACTCGACGGTGCTCCGGCTCATTTTGGCAAATGTTAGGAACTATTTACATCAAGTATTTCCTAATCGCTGGATTGATCGAGGTCGAGATGCTCCTGTTCCGTGGCCACCCCGTTCGCCCGACCTTACACTATTGGATTTTTCAGCTTGGGGATGTATGAAAGACTTTGTGTATATGGTTTCGATTTTAAACGAGGATCATTTAAGGGAAAGAATCATTGCAACTTGCATTTCAGGTTAAAACCAAATATTTTATACAAAGCCTTAGATTTTCTTTTATAAAGAGAGCTCGTATGTGTATACAAATGAATGGAGGTCACGTAGAACAAATAATTTAGGATCATTATTTTAAGATTTTTATTGTAATAAGTAATTTAGCATTAATTTAGAAAAATAATTTACGTTTATTTTGTTAAAATGTATTTAGATTTTAAAATTAAGATATCTCATAAACGGATTCTCAGGCCGACATTTACCAATACTTTTTTTACAAGAAAAGATTGGATAATTAGAATTATTTACTAGAACTTTATTATACAGGGGTACAAAAAAGTTTTGGTATTTTTATAACATGCAACCTACCACAGGTGGCGCCCTCTGCAAGGTATAGCGAATCCGTGAACGGATTTCAATTTCTCGTTCCAAAAAACCCCCTCACACCAAATTGTAATTTAATATCTTATGAAACACTCGACTTATTAAAAAAAAACTATTTTATATTTCTCATTTTGATGCCCTGTATATTGACTACCGAGCGCCCAATTAAAAAACGGCATAACAAAAATAATGCGACTTTTCGCATTATTTTGGTCCACCTTATATGTGGCCAGCGGATTGGCCTCCTTTTTCCGGACACCCTGTATATTATACCTGGAGCCTGTTTCATAAAAATGAAGAGTTGAGGAGCGAGGAGCGGCATAATGTTAAATTTCATTTCATAAAAGGTTTAAGGAGTGAAGGGTTGAAGAGTGATGAGGTGAAGAGTTGAATAGTTTATAAAATGTGTAATTTCATTTCATAAACACTCTTCGCTCCTCAATTCGTCAAGATTTACTGACGAGTTTACGAAGAGTCTCATTTTTATTTTAAATATGTTCTGGTGCACATCATATATAATGCAAAATCTACTATTTAGTAGTGATTTTTCTTCCGATAAAGAAAATGTGCCACAAACGCACAGAAAGTTATATAGGAAGAGACTAAGGTAAGACATTTGGCACAATATACCTACAAATGTGTGTATTACAAGTGATACGTTTTCAAAAGCTACGGGTGGTTAGAAAATAGACCTTTTGATGCAAATGGATTCAGGATGTCTGAAGAAAAATTTAATTCCCTGAAAAAGATTCTGAATAACGACCTTGAGCAAAGTACTAGAGGAGGAGGATTAACAGTTAAACAAACTATGGAGGTCTCTCTTTATTGGCTAGGAACAGGCGTACAATACCATGCTGTCGGAGACATGCATGCATAGTGCATCGATGCATACATAAATTCGTAAAGGCTGTACTAAAACGCATATGTGAATCGCACGTCAAGCTTCCATAGAACATGCATCTAGTTGCCCAGAATTTTCACCGCATAGCAAATATGCCACAAGTAATTTTAATGGATTATTTATTGTTTAAAAGGTACATTTTTGCAATATTATTTCCTATAAATTTTATGATCTAGTCGAATTTTTTATTAGGTGTGTGGTGCAGTGGATGGAACCTTGATAAAAATAGATGCTCCTAGAGAAAATGAAGTTGACTTTGTAGATAGACACAGTAACCATTCTATTAATTGAATGGCTGTATGTGGGACTGATATGCAGTTCTATGCTATTGATGCATATTGGCCAGGATCCACGCATGATAGTCGCGTTCTCAGAAACTCGAATTTATTCAATGACTTTGAGAGTGGAAAAATTCCTTACCAGGAGCAATTGTTCTTACAGATAGTGCATATCCTTTGAAAAGCTGGCTTATACCTCCTTTAATCAGACCGACCAGAACAGACGCTGAAAACATAGCGCAACAAAGATTTCTTAGAAGTCACAAGTGAACCTGAAGAGTCATAGAACGCGCTTTTAGGATTTTAAAAGAAAAATTGCCATGTCTTTGCCACTTGCATGTTAATCCAATTTTTGTAGCGAGAACATTCAAGTGCTGCGTTGGCTATGCAATTTCATTAGACTGGGTGAAAAAGATATTGAAAGAAAACTATTTCTAGAAAATGAAGAACCAGACGAAAACTTTCCTGAACCCGATAATGATGTGTTCCAGAACGATGCAGCTGGAAGACAAATGGCTGAAAACAGATATCAGGAAATTATACAACATTTTATGTAAATAACAAGTTTTGATTTATTGTCCTAAGGCAATACCATATTGGTAGGGCTAAATAAGTAACAGGGTCATGTTTTATATTTCAACACCCCCTGTAGGGACTTAATAAAAACATTAATTAAATTGAGAAATTATATTTATTTCATGAATACTTATGGGAGAACATAAATACATTTAAATTATTTACTTTTTAATTTAAGTTTCTATAAATTTTACCATCACCAGTGATAACATTTGAATGATTATCATCTTCTTCGGGATAAGATACTTCCTCTGGCACCTGTGACCAGCCGGAATATGTTAAATTTGTCGTAGAAGGTAACTGAAGCTGCCTTTCTAAAGCAAGGCATTCTAACTGAGTTTTATATGTTTGAGCATTAACTAGATGCGTTGAAGCATTGAGATAATTGATTTGAGCGATTTTTTTTTTGTTTATCTAGTACTTTTATTTCATCGTCAATTGACTTTTTCTGTTTTAGCGGAGATTTATACTGCGCTTCGTGTCTTTTTATATTATTAGTCTTGCTATTTATCATTCTTTCTTCTTTTTGTGGTGTAGGTTCTGGTGGTTCTTCAGTCGTTCTTCCTGTATTGGTCTTGCTGCTGAATGAATTTGTAGTTACTGCACTTTTACATGTATCTTCATTGGCATCTTCACTATCTGATCACACGCCTATCATGCCCACCACCTCCGGAGTATTTCTACCCAAAATATTCAACACCAAATTATCCAGTTCAGTCAAAATCACTTTTCCAGTTTGCCGACTTTTATCAAGTTTTTTCTGAAAATAAAAAGAATATTTTTGTCACAAAGAAATAATAGAGATTAAATATTACATGTATTAAAAGGTTCAATGGCGTGCATACAATACAAGCAAAAAAGCATTCCCTACCCCGGAAAAATTTTTAATTAATCGATACACAGTTTTGTACACATTTTTTTTTCAAAAATAAAATTGAAACTCTGTTATTAAGCGATTTTATTTATGAATAAAAATCACTTACCTTGGCATGTCTTTTCCATTTTCCCCAAGTCGTGTCTCTCAGCTTTTCTTTTGTAACTTTCGGGCACCATCCGAATTGATTTGGCATATTGCAAAAGTTCTTCCCACGCTTGTTGTTTTTTTTCGTTTGACACCTTATCGGAAAATTTCCCATCCAGTTTCTCTTTATAATCGCGCAATTTGTGTAAAAATTATTTTTTTTCCATTTTGTTCGCAATTATACTCTAAATTAATGACGTACACTGTACTGAAGCAGCTGAATCTATACAAAAAGGTTTTTATACGCAGTTATTGTATTGTATACCTATAAAATTGTATTGTCAAACTTCTTTATCAGATATTTGGAAAATCTGCGGCCCGTAAAACGATAATTCAAGGTTAATAAAGAAAAACCGGGCGATATTTCGTTTTTATGCTATACTCGTCAAATCTTCATAAATAGTGAGGAGTACACACAAATTTATTTTGAAACAAAAACGGCATTTACTTTTCACTCCTCAACCGTCTTCACTCGTCGCTCATCAACTCTTCATTTTTATGAAACAGTCCCCTGGTGTATTTATTACGTCATGGTAGCACGAAGAAAGTAAAAAAAAATTACACACAACAAAATATTTTCCAAATTTTATCCCATACTAAATATAATTTTTTGGTATTGCGGAGGGTTGTTGGATGGGGTCAAAAATAAAACAAAAACTTGTTTACTTAAATGTCGACGTTTACCTGTTTAATTATGCGTCGACCAACCGCAATATTGAAGATATTGGGTCACAAACATGAAACTGACAATAACTTTTTGAATTCGAAAGTTTCAATCACAATTAACTTCTAGGTATAACCTTGATTCTTCGTAACTGGAGTACTTATACGTATGTACAGTTGTATGTAAGTACATACATATGTACGTCTTACATTTTTACATAGGTACATTATTTTTCGGTTTTAAATAGGTTCTACTGTATTGGGGCATACCTATTAAACAAAAATAAAATTTTGCGAAAAGCTTTCAGGATCGATGCTTAGAGACGATTTATTAATAAATAGCTTTAAAGTACGTTCAGAAAAAATTTGAGAAAATGTCTTTAATTTAAGTCTGTCTTTAATTTAAGTCTTAAATTAAGTATTTTTTTAATGGTTTTACTTAGTTTTAAGCAACAAAACCATATGCATACCTATCAGTCAATAAACCGTATGCATTTATACCATCCTTAACTGTGCCAAATTTCGTTTTTCTTTATACTTAATTCTATTTTTAAATCTGAATATAGGCTATATTAAAGTCTATATATTTCAATTATCATGTTGAAATACAATAAAACATATACACATATACATACATATAAACTTTGCCTATATTATTTTATGACGCTTGTAACAATAAAATCTGGAATTTTAGACATGTGTATTGGTTCATACTTACTTTTTAAATATTCTAGTATGTAAGTCAACTAAAAATAATAAAAGAAAAACGATAAAGCGATGCCACGTCCTAATATTCATAACTTATTTTATGATAAATGATGTATAGTAGGAAAGTAGAAGTAGGTATAATGTATTTGTTATATGGATAGTTAATAAATAAAATACTCTGGATGAAACGCCCTTACTTAGTAGTATCTATGTAGGCTTTATTGATAACATTAGATAAAGAAACATTTGATCGGAACATTGTCATTATATCTAACTTTTTTAAATACTTATCAGTACCCAGCAATAGGTATTATTTCTATTTTATATTTTAACCCTAAATTTGCAGAAGGATCATACAATTTACCCAAATTATGGAATGTCAGTGTCTTATATTTAACCTAATATAGTATGTCTTCAGGGCCAGTTCCCATCCTGTTTAAAGGAAGCTATGATTATCCCTCTTCATAAGAGTGGTAGCTTGGACCGACCCTCTAACTTCCGTCCCATATCAATTTTGTCTACCCTCTCCAAGGTTCTTGAGCGGCTTGCAAAAAAGAGAATTGTCTCTTTTTTGACCAAATACAATGTGCTGTCCCCTAATCAGTATGGATTTCAGTCATCTAGGGGCACGCAGGATGCCATTTTCAGATTCTTGGAGAATGTGTATCTATCTATGAACTCCAAGGAGGCTGCAGCAGCGGTGTTCTGTGATCTGTCCAAGGCCTTTGATTGTGTGGATCATGGAATACTGCTGTCAAAGCTTGATTTTTATGGATTTAGGGGAGTGGCTTTGGGGTGGTTGAAGTCATACCTGTCTGGCCTCACACAGAGGGTGGTTGCATCTGGATTTTCGTCAGGGATAGCACATCTTAAATGTGGTGTACCTCAAGGGTCAGTGTTGGGTCCTATTTTGTTTTTATTATACGTTAATGACTTAAGCTCTTTATCACTGCATGGACTAATGGTTCAGTTTGCCGATGATACTACAATTCTGTGGCATAACAAAGATCAAAAAGTAGTCAGATCTCTCATAGTAGAGGACCTTCACAAAATTAAAGAGTGGTGCATCTGCAATCAGCTTGTATTCAATGTTGATAAGACTTTTGTTCTGGGCTTTAAGTGTAATGTAGAGGGTTTTTTGTTTGATGAGCAGAGCCCACTACATGGTAGGGATTATTGTCGATTTCTCGGCCTCTTCATTGATGAGAGTTTAAGGTTTGACAACCACGTTTTGGGCCTCGCTGCTAAACTTTCTTCTGGTTGTTTTGCAGTCAGGGTTGCCAGGCATGAGTTGGGGGGGTTTTTTGCTCCTTCAGTTTATTTCGCCTTAATAGACTCTCATATCCGTTATGGGTTGCCATTTTGGGGATTGTGCTCCAAGGGACTCCTTAACATAATTTTTACTATTCAGAAAAAAGCATTAAGGTATCTGTGTGGTGTTGGTCTGAGAGTCTCTTGTAAACCTCTTTTTGTAGCTGAAAGAGGCTTTTGTAAACCTCTTTTTGTAGCTTTTAACAGTTTTCTAACTCTTTATATTGGAAACTGCAACACTCATACATAAGTCCGTAAGTCCACCATCCTGTACCAGTCATAATACTCGTCAAGTGGGCAACTTATCTCTTCCAATCCCCACCTCCTCACTTACGAGAAATTCTCTTATATTTATTAGTCGTAAAATATTTAATCATGTTCCTTTTTCGATTAGGACTGTTACAGACCTTAAAAAGTTTAGGAGAGAACTAAAGAAATTAATCTTACCAAAAGCTTACTACAGCATTGAAGAGTATTTTAATGATTCATTTTTTGGTTTTGTCTTTGTTTATAATATATGCTTTTAAAATATGCTTCTATGTACAATCAAAATCGATTCTGTATTCTGTTTTTGTCCTGTATAACCAAATAAATACTTGTATTATAAATTCTAGGATTAGGAAGCTTTTAGCATAAGTTTGTAAACTTGGCAAATAAAGCATATTTTGACTTTGACTTTGTATTCCATGAATTATACATTATGATATTAAAAAACTAATATGGTTGAGTGATTTCAAATTTTATTATTGAATTTGTACAACATTTTAAAATTATCATATTCATAATAAAGCATTTTTCACTAAAAATGTACTTATATTTATTTATTTGCGATACGAATATAATTATTTTATATTCGATATGTGTTTCGCTAACGAACTTATAGCACCTTCAGGAAAAGATTAAAACTAAACTAAAACTACTTACAAGGGGCCTTATATACTAAACATGTAACTAAAAGAGAAAATTCCAATAAAGCATGGCTCAACATAGTTTAAACACTAACTAAATTATAGCATTTACTATAAGGGATTCCACCTTTATCCCTATTAAAAATAATTTTTTGAACATATTGCTGAACTTTTTTATGCATGCAGTATTTAAAACATGTTCAGCCAAACTTGAATTTTCTACTTTTCCTTCCATATTGCACATGAGCTACATGTTCTTTAAATCTGCATTAATTAATCTTTTTGTTTGCCCTATGTATTTCTTATCAAAACTACAATTAATCTCATAGATCCCAGACTTGTCATTTGATCTTTTCGATTTCTTAAAAGCTTTCTTAACTTGGCCGAACTTTGATAGACCATTCTTAGACCTAAATCTTTAAAAACCCTATCAAAGCCTTTTGTCAAGATCATTACAACAAAAGTTTGCTTAATAATTTTAGTTTCATAATTTTAAAATGTGGTAGAGCTTTTAAGATTACTTTAAACTTCTGTCTTCTGATCAGCTTATTTATATTCCTGTTGTTATAATCATTGACCATAGTACCAATTGTTTTAAATATTTTTTTTTCTCTATTAAATCTGTTACTTTTTACAGGAAATGAGACCAAATGATGTACTGAGAAATGTATGCTACCCATTTTATGTTAAAAGCAATGTCACAAGTTATGTATCTAAAAGTATTTGTTTATTTTTTCCAAATATCAAATTCTAACCTATTAATATTTTTGATGACAAGAATACCTATAAATCTTATTGGTAAAACACACAAGGAGAATATAGAGTTTTGGTTAGTGGTAAAACTGTTTTGTGATAAAAAGACTGGATCTAAAAATTGCTGATTATTTGTCTAAAGAATCAATACATCTACACAAATAGCCATCAAAATATGAAAACCAAAATACTCAACAAATAATCACTGATGAATGTAAGAAAATCATGTGAAATAAATTCCAAAATAGCATTTAGGAGAAAAAATAATGAAATAGAAATACTTGAATCTTTACATTCTAATAGTAATGTATTATTTTGTGGTGTCACTGAAGACTGCATGGTTATACCTCTTCTTTTATCACAAAGAGCTCATACTTCTTGAACAATGTATTTTCAATATATAGGATTGAAAATGAAAAATCCTCTCAAAAAAATTAACAAAATTACCTAATATACCATGCCATAGTAAAAGTTTAATTATTAAATTAGAGATATTAAAAAATTAACTTTCTGAAGCTTGGTTTGATGACGATAACAAACTTTTAATTTTAAAATATTCTTGTGCGAGTGTAAATCTTTTTAAACTATTTTAATTATACCAAAACAAAATTAGTTTTAAATATTTTTTTATTTATTAATCTTTCTTCAGTGATAAATTTTCTCAAACATATAAAATTAAACTGGTTACCAAATGAAGGACAATTCCGTTTACACAATAAGGCTTACAATGTAATTTGGCTTTGGATATATTTTAATAATTAACTTAACTAGTTCTATAGGATCCAGCTGGAAAAATAAACTGTTTTTAGAAAGTGCTTTTTCCAAAAATATAACCTCAAAGAACTGGAATCAAGTTTTGCTTGCAGATCCTACACAAATTTGAGTATTTATTTCAAAAATAGTTTATGAGAGCACATATGAGGCATTAAGAATCATAATGGCCTAACCCCAAAATTAAATAAATGTGTGATTTAAAAATTAAAATCAGTAGCTTTTTCCATGATGGTTTTTAAAAAAGTTTGTGAACATCTAATAATATTTTTGATTTAATGCGTTTTAAGTTTAGTTAGTTATTAAAAATGTATGGCCATCTTATTATTTTTTTATTAAAAAAATTATTTTGATGTGGGTTAGGCCACTATGTTATTTTTATAAACGGAACTAGAATTTTTGCCTAAGTTCTGAAATCTCTAAAAGTTAAATGAAAAAACAGATTATAATGCAAAAAGGTATATTTTTAATACAGATAGTACATGAAAAAATTAGGAAAGTCTATTCAAGGAGCCCTACACAGCCACATCATCTCTGTTTTCTCCCAGTTCGTCAATCACTGAGGCAGATGTCTTTAAGTTATAGTAAAAGCCATGAAAAATTGGTGGATATATGGAAGAAGTTCTATAAGGTCATCTTTTTTCTTTTTTTCTATTGGACACCCTAATGAATACAGCAGATCCAAATTTTCAACTGGATCACAAGGATTGCGTTTGGCTACTGAAACTGTATTAAATGGGACCATCCTTGAGTTTGAGGATTTAAAATAAAATTGTGTCATTCAAAAATTTAATCCATTGCATTTTCAGCCACTCTACCTTAGAGCCATCTGTACTGCTTTTTCTATTAGTAATAGTGCCCTTCAGTTTCTTCGTGGAAAAAAAATGTTTTTTTTCTATTTCAATTACTCAAAATGGCTTTCTCATTCGTGCAACTTTAATAACAGTCATCCAGTACTCTGGTATAAACACCACATCTATATGAAATTTTTTTTCTTTTTCTACAAAGCCAAAATCTTGATCACACGGAAGGTATGAGTGACCTGATACTAAAAACTTGTGATTTATTTCAGTGAGAGAGAATTGCTCTGAATTTGTTATCTAGTCGCAAATGAGTGCCATCTTAATATTGCGATTCTGGGCGCCACATTGATCGCTATACATGATAAGTTTTTTTTTTGACAAATGTTTTGCAATAGTGGCATTAAAAACTATTTAAGTAAAATAAAATTTTAATAACCTCAATTTTTACCATGCTACTATCAGTAAAAGTAGAAATTCCTAACAAAATAATAATACAGGTATCGGAATAAATTAAAAATACTTACCCACACTCTCCATACTAACACAACCCAATTTTTTTCAAAAAGACAGTAACTTTTACTGAGAAAAAGAACAGCCACGTTTTAACCTAAACGTAAGTAAACAAATGACAGTCCTAACATAACAGTGGCCTAACCCCCGATAGGCCAGTATAATATTTAAAAATGAAAAAATAATTTAAATATTAAAATGAAGCATGTGGCGACATCTATACGTACAAAGTTTAAAATGGGTTAGGCCCCTTTTTTGTTGATTCTTTGGATATGTGGGAATTGTTTTATGGGTTTATCTAAATATCAACTTTTTGTGGGTTAGGCCACTATAATTCTTAATGCCTCATATCTAAACGCATTAACTTACAACCTTTTTAAATTCATCTTTAGCTTTGCTAAGCTCTGCTATAAGTTCATCGAGTTTTTCCAAATTACATTCGAAATTAACAATGCTCTTTTTTGCTTTAATGAGATCTTCACCTAATTTACTACAATTTAAGTCAACTTGACAAATTGGTTCGTTGATGCTGTCTAGTTTTGATGACCCTAAAATCCATTTAAGTTTCCAATCAAAGCTGAGAACTAAATTATGTCCATTGGTAATTAGCTGGTTCGTAGCCATTGCATTAATTATATCTTTTTTACAGATTTTGAAGGCAGCTTCTAGAACATTTTGTGCTCTCTGTGGTAACTCAGATGGCATTGGGAAAGAGTCATCGAGTATCCTATGCTGATAAAATTCATGTACTAATTTTTTTAAGGGTTCAAATTCCTGTTTATCCCATTTTTGTCTCTGGAGGCTATCCAAACTAGCAGGAGATAGACTGCTCACACAATAATGAAAAAACTACAAACAAATAATGAAAATAAATTTATAGACAGAACTTTTTCATGATAAATCTACCTTAAACATTTGCTGATCATCATCAAATTTGGAAAAAAGTGCAATTTCTATTACAGTCATACTGTAAACATTTATAATTACACTAGTCTAATTAAATAATTACTACTTTAATCTAAAATATGGGATATTGTTTAATACTATGCAGAAGTTTATGAAATTTATTATCTTCAAATACAGGTTCAAAATAAAATAGGAATAAGAACCACAGAACACAAATATACCTATAAGAACTGGCTAAGCAAACTTTATTTACAAATGAAATGTCATTGTCAATATCTCCTTCTTCCTCTTTTCATTTTCTTGGTTGCCTAGGCGCACAATCCAGTCTAAACTGTTAAGGCTAATCGTCCACTTAAGGCGATGTTTCATGCATCCGTCGTACGACAGTACAAGTTTCTATTGGTGGAAATACTAGCTTCTTATTGGTCAGAAAATTAGGGGAGACCGGCGACAATTAAAACAATTTCCAAATATTTATTTTTTTCTCTTAGAGAAAATCATATTTACAGCTAAAAAATTTGTTTTCAAGACCATTATTAATTCCTTGCATATTTTTATATCAGGTTATTTTACTTATTATATAATGTCTGTAAGATATTAAAGGAAACATATAGCCTTGTATATTGTTTCAATTGTCCCGGAGACGGGGTCAGTTTAAACACATACCAGGGACAGTTGAAACACCATTAAGAATAAACAAAATATTTATTTTAATACTAAAATAACATTCAATTTAGCAATACGAAGAAAAAAACATTCATACATATAATTTTTACACTTAAATAAAACCAAATTTTTTATTCAAAAGTTTTAAACAACATAATAATTATCCTAATGCTGAAATAAAGATAAATGAGTAAAGTAGAATATTTATTCTGACATACAGTTATGACAGATATACAAATCTTCTTGACGAGTGCATTCTACATGTGACCATTGGTGGCAATCAATGCATTGCACCCATATTTCCCCTGAACGGCTATTTCTATACGATTCCAAACAAACTAGACAAAAACAGTCTTCATTGTCACTGCTGCTATCGTCCTGACTATTCTGTTGACGAGTTTTCTTGGACACTGGAGTTTTTGATGTATTTTTTGGATCATCAATTTTTTTTTCACTTTCTTCTTTTTTTTTACTTCATATTCTTGTTGAATAGCATCTTTTTTTAAGAAGAGCTTTTGGTAACGGCCTTATTACCTCATTTTTATAAAAGGTAAAAAACACGAAATCTACAGCATCACAAATACATTTAATAAAATAACGAAGGTTACATGTTTCGCTCGACTAGAGCGAAACATGTAGGTAGAAAAGCCTTAGACCTGGATAGAAAATCATGGCTGAAAGAAGAAATCAAAGACCACTACAGGAACTTAAACAACGTCAATGTAAAATTAAAGTTTTTATTTTTCAAACTTAACAACGTATTACATTATGCGGAATTTATTTATTTGGATTGTAAATTCAGAGATAAAGTAACAACTTTCGGCTCTACTACTTTTAATAGATTACACAAGAAACTTAGTAACCTTAAAAACAAATATATAACTTCACTTAGACTCAATGATTTCCACGAATATCGCAAAAGTAATTTTAGTCATGTTTTTCACGATAGATTTATGAACCTTAGTGACGTTTCTTTTTCTGAAGTCGAATTAAAATTTCTTAACAACAATTTAAAATTTAATCTTCCTACTAGAACCGACCGATGTGTTAGGGAAACATTGGCTGTAGAGGCTGAAAATGCTCTACAGTCAACGGATATATCAAATAAGAACATTTTAAGAGCAAGATAAATTTCCTTTTTAAATCAAAATTGTTTCCTTAACAATAAACAGAGAATAAATCAAAACAACAACAAAATATTAAGATCTATAAAAAAGAAAATGAGGGACAACGATATAGTTTTCACAAAAGCCGATAAGGGATCATGCTTACTTGCCTTAAAAAGAGACGATAACATAAATAAAGTAATGGATTTTCTAAACACAGAAGACTCTGAAAAGGTCGACAGAGATCCGACAGGTCCATTCTTTAATAAATTAAAAAAAGTCTTAGACATGACCTTGGTAACCTTAGAATATTTTAATTCCACAAAACAAAAACTATATCCCATGAACCCTAAAACACCTCTATTATATGGGTTGCCAAAAGTCCATAAAACTAGCATGCCAATTAGACCTGTGGTTTCCTTTGTTGACTCCCCTTGTTACCAGTTATCATCTTGGCTTAACAACATTCTTAGAAATGTCTCAAACTTCAAAGCGCCATATTCTGTAACAAATTCAGTGAATTTTGCCAAAAGCATTCAGAATGTTCACGTTCCAGATATAGCCCAGCTTATATCGCTAGACGTGAAAAACTCTCTCTTTCTTTTATAAACGGTATGTGGATGATATATGTTTGATTTGGAATGGAAGTGAGGTAGAGCTTAAAAATTTCCATAATTATGTCAACTCTCTTCACTCTAAAATTGAGTTCACAATCGAACGGGAACAGAACAACACCTTACCATTCTTAGATTTATTACTTAAGAGGGAAAGAAATAAGATATCCTTCGAAATATTTCGTAAACAAGCAACAACAGATAATATTATACAATATAATTCAACATCACCGTCCTCACATAAATTTGCTGCTTTCCATTCTTTATTTTACAGACTTTTTAACATCCCACTTTCTCGTGAAGCTTTTAAAAAAGAATTCCTTACCATTAAACAACTAGCAGTCAGTAACTTTTTCCCTCTTAAACCTATATATAAAATGTATTTTTAGTATGTGAACAAGTATAAATTATCATTTAATTTTATCAGACAACAAACAAACTATATCAAAACTTTTAGGTCGTTTACTTATTTTGGACCAATTTCGTCACAATTATCCCGCTTTTTTTCTCCCTTTGGCATAACCCCAGCTTTTAAAACCATTAATACCTTAAAAAGACATCTAATTAAAACTAAAGATAAACTACCCCCGCTATCTTCTCCAGGAGTTTATGAGATTAGGTGTAAAGAGTGCCCTGCAGTGTACGTCGGCCAGTCTGGTAGGAAGATTTCTACTAGGATTAGTGAACACAAGGCCCAATACAATAAATTTAAAAATACCGAAATCACAGTGACCAGATCAGCTTTTGCTAATCACCTTCTCAACTCCAAACATGATTTTCCTAACAGCCAAAATATAAAAATACTGCATCAATGCAACAAAAGTAAAAAACTAGACTTGTTGGAGACAATGGAGATTAGTAAAGCTTTTAAAAGCCCAGATCTGTCCTGTGTTAATGAAAGGTTTGATTTTGATGGCCACCTAGTTTTTAATAACCTCAAGTAGTTCTAGACTCTTAAATGATGGTTAGATTTCTAAAATGTATAAAGTGATTTGATTGTTTAGTTGAGTTCTTTGTACATAGATAGTGCCTCTTTATTGTAATCTTTGTTTACTTATATATCGGGTGTTTTGTGTATGTTATGGTAAGTTTTTGTTGAATTCTCTTTTTTCGGGTTACATAATTTTAATTATTGTTTAGGTCTGATGATGCTCTAGTCGAGCGAAACATGTAACCTTCGTTATTTTATTAAATGTATTTGTGATGCTGTAGATTTCGTGTTTTTACCTTTTATAAAAGTGTATGACCAGCATCTTTGGGATAATGGATGAATTTTTCGAGTCTTATTAGCTCAGGTGAAAACACATCTAAAGATGAGAGGCTGACTGGACACTTGTAGATGCAACTGGAGGCGGGGTGCTTGGTGGCTCTAACGAAACAGTTCCGCTCGTTGACGCTCTTGGAGAGTTAGAATTTACTAATTTTGGAAAAGAATCAGTGCTGCTTAAATCTTTATTCTCTCTTGAACCTACTGCCTGGACTTCTTGGGCGATATTTAACTGCAAATTTTCGGGAGCAGGTCTGTCAGTTACATATGATGGAGCAAAATCTAAAGCCGTAAAAATATCTCGATTAAACGGCCATATACCAGTGCACTGGAATCCAGCAACAATATTAGGTTGTGTTAAAACCATAGAGAGACTCTGTTTAATGATGCTGGGGATGTCATAAATTGTCATCAACTTGCCTAGGTTGTTTCTCATCCAAGAATCGCAAGTTGAATTTACAGCTTTTTTAAATGGACCATAAATCGATCAATCCAAAGGTTGTAGTTTATGTGAACAGTGTGGGGGAAATGAGAGGACAACAATGGCGTTTTCTTTGCAAAAGTTCAAGCATGGTATGCTTACATGAGATTGATGGTTATCTATTAAAAGCAAAACTTTTATATTAAAAATTATTTTCAATTGAACTGTTGGTATGTTTTTGAAAGTGTCTTAAGTATAGCAAAAATTCATTTTCTTGCATCCACCCACTAGCATTTCCTGCTCCAATGCACCCAGGTGGACCGTCACGAACGAAATGATCCTGATATCTTAATCTTGGAAAGATAAAGATTGGTGGGATGCTATTTCCAATTCCATTTACCGCTATTGCCACTGTAACCAAAGTGCCACTTTCTCCTGATGTAAGTGGCCCTACCTGTTTGCGTCCCTTTTCTGCTACGATTTTATCAGGTTTTTGTACCGTCGTAACACCGGTTTCGTCTATATTATAAATGTCCTTCGCTTGGAATTTATATCTGTCTATTACCATGGCAAAATTGTCAAAGAAAAGTTGTATATTTGTTGGGTTAAAACTGGTCGCTCTTGAAAGGCTTGTAGCCTGGGGATAACGGATTGATAGTTCAGGATTACGTTTTATAAACCCGGAAAACCAATCTTCTCCTGCCAATGAGTTTTTAGTTCATGTATTCGGCATATTCAATGAATATTTTACGGCTCTTTGGTAGGCCAGTTTACGTATTTCTTTTGGCGATAGACCGTAAAATATTTGAGATGCCTTTATTATGTATTTAAAATGGATTTTTCCTGCTCAACGTAAATACTCGTCGTACGCACCTATACCCCATTTTTATAGTTTCAGTGGACCCTTGTTAAATAGATTCTTTCTTTTTCTTAATAAATCTGCCTAATGTAACGTTAATGATTCAGTTCAAACAAATCTGCCGCAGACCTTACGGATGCTCCATTTTCAATAACCTCCCTATACGCATTTTCGTAAACCAAGTTGGATTTGGTACCTTTATTTGTTTTCCTGACCCTTTCACGTGGCATTCTATAACAAAATAATGGCCCTCAGAGAGTTTGTTACAATCAGTTATTTAGTTTACACAAAAATAATACCAAGAGCCTTCTATAAATTATGTTTCAGCCGTCCCCGTAAAACTATTTACAAAATCTTTTTTCAATTGTCCCCTTCAGGTTTTTTTGGCAAAATATTATTTTTTAAGTTTAGGCTGCTAAACCTAAGCAAAAACATACAAAAATTGATTAAAAACAAAAAAGTGGTGTAACACACTTACACTTAAATTTCTTGTTTCCACACTTTTTAGATGAAACGTAAAAATTACTTTGTTGACATAAAATAAGAGAGCCGAGCGCAAACACACCCACTTTGCTCAACTGCTAGTTTCACACGGTCGAGCAGAAATGTGGAATTAGTCAAACGTTGTGAGGCTGCGTACACGAGTTTTTACGTTCGCGTCTAAAAAAAATGGCGACTGTTTCAACCGTCCCCTGTTTCAATTGTCCCCGGTCTCCCCTACATTATCTATAAATTTAGTTTTTTTTTTTCATAAATCCGATGTACGTCAGTACGAAATTATTTGTCAATATTTTTGTTTTATTTAGTGTCAGTATCAGAATTGAGCCTTATATTGCCTAATATTTAAATTATCTAGGTTTGAATATTCAAACAAAACTTTCGAAGAAAATTCGACCTTTTATTTTAAGTAATTATTATTTTTTCATTTGTATATTCTATTTGCTTCCATGTCTTAATTTACAAGTAGGATACCTTCAACGAATCAAGATCGCAGAGAGTCATCGAAATGAGCCCTTGGATGAAACATTACTAGAGGTAGCAAGAGAATTTTTAAATAGAGAAGCTTTCATTATCCAGATTTCCTTAAATCTGCCCTTTACTATTCTTTACTGCTGCTTTGCATTTTCAAATTGAGTGATTTTCAGAGTTATCATGCGTTTAAGCAAGCATTGTGAGATTTAAGGTTGGCTCTGAAGGACCGAGCCAAAATAATAGAGAACAGTTTGTGGCTAGAAATATATAAGCAATTTAAAGAAAATATAAAATTTTCTCTCGATTTTCTCCAAAAAAAGTGGATAAGTTTAAGTCTTAATATAAACAAAAAACTCTTTTTAAATATTAAAGTATAGATTTTGAAAACAAGAAAAAATTTACCAATTTTATAAAAGAAAGCTAAACAAATTATCATGACATAGTTGCCAATTAAGTCCGATATCATATAAAAAATTAAACTTATTGCAACTTGACGGATGCATGAAAACCTTAACTGTGATTCCAATTTTGGTTAAAGCGCTCTAAAAGCAGGAATCCTTGGCTACTATATGGAACCCAGACGATAGAACGAGTCTGGCTGTCAGCTGGTAATGTATACAAACAGGTACCGCTTATTATTATAAAATCAAAGCTCTGAAAAATATTTAATGCCTGGAAAGTGTTTTATATAGCTTTGCATACACGTGTTAGTGGGAAAACGGCAAGAAATAAATTCTGAAGCGATTATTTTCTCGACGTGTCACATAGTATTTTTCAAGTATGAAGTGTTTTTATGTAGCTGTGCAAAGATGGATCAGTGAAAAAATTGTGAAAAATCAATTTTGCATCAAAACTTTCTCGTTGGGCATCTTTCACATCTATGCCATCACAGAGATCCAGGGAGTCAAAATAATTTTTACATTTTCTTTTTACAATTTTACCGTTACTTAACTCGAAAAATTCATCCATTATACCCAAAATGCTGGTCATAGACTTTTATAAAAGGTAAGAACACAAAATCTACAGCATCACAGAATTATTTAATAAAATGACAAAGGTTACATCTTTCGCTCGACTAAAGCATCATCAAACCCGAAGAAAGGAAAATTCAACAAAAACTTACCATAACATACACAAAACACCTAACATATAAATAAAAAAAGCTTACAATAAAGTGGTGCTATCCATGTACAAAGAACTTAATTAAACAATTAAATCATGTTTTTAATGTTAAATTTTCCTGTTTTACATGAAGCCCTGATTTGAAGAATATATAATAATACATGAGGAAAGTCAAGAAATATTATTTCTAGATTTTTTGATTAAAATTAATATAATTTGTAGCATAAATATAATTAATGTAACATGAAGGCATACATTTGAAAAAAATTACCAGATAGATATTTAAAGTTATTATATTATATTTGTTATTATATTATTCTTTTATAAAATTTGTTTTGATCCACTAATTGGTATTTTATAATCAAATTGCAGGCTTTTAACAAGGTTCTTTAATAATGCAATGTTATAATGCCCTTAATCGCCGTAACAGATCAGAACTGGGCTGTGGCCTTTCGAGTACTTTTAAATCTTTTAGTTTGTTCTTTTTACCATCCCAGGTAATCATATATATACTTAAAAGTACTATAATAATCTCTATTGCTTAGTCTCTTCGACTTGGAACAGTAAAGTTGCGTCTAGCAATAGTCAAAATGCATGAAAGTAATATATATATTTCTTTCATTGCAATGACAAGTATGTGACAGAATTACGTTGAAATAATAACAAAGTTGGAATTTTTTACCATTTTCCCACTGATACGCATATGCACACGTGTATAAAAATAGTCCTATTTGTACATATTATTTTATATAGATTCAGTAGCCTGAGTGTAATAGAAAGGCTGCGCATACTTACTTCTATAGCGCTCTGACTAGAGACAAGGACACACAAAGTGGTTTGAATAGCTATAGCAGGTTATTCAATAACCGTCTCCTGAGGAACCTCTTAAGGCCGCGATATAACTGTCCGGGACCGAGAACTGAAGCGGGAATGAGAACAGGAAGAAAGTTAATAAACATTATTTTCAATAAATACATGCACAATGGCTTCCCGCTTACGAAAAACTTTCTCAAGTTTCAACTCATTTCCGTTGCCTTCCCAGAGCTAATAAAAGACCCGCCGTATGATCTATAACATTGGCTTTAATGCCCACCCATGCAAATTTATAATCTGGATCATAACTTGACCATGAAACCATACTGAAATGATTTTTGTAATTAAAATATTGGAAACCACTTAGGATACTGGATATTAACATGCTTCGCAGAGTATTTGGAAAATTCCATCTGCTGAGTACAAATCTTGCGAAAGAAATCAGCCCTAGCCTCAATTCTCACAAAGATCCTAAAAGAGCTAAAGGTAAGTTTGCAAGGAAGACTTAGAAATTTTTTTAATGTATGGAGACATCATAATTTTCTTCATCCCAGTTACACAGTGCTGAGTTGACTTGAAGGTTATTGGCTGCCTTTCATAAAATTGCCACCAAATAACTGTGTCTCTCTGCAGGAGATTATTGATGGTATAGAAAAAAATGGTATTGTGGATCAATGCTCAATATTTTTTGCCCATTTGGTCTAGAACCAAGACCATATGTTTTTACAAACCTTTTAAAACCAGTTATTAAGCTTTTATGTCCAAAGGGTATCACATGGCATGAGCTATTTATCTATATCTGAATCATTGAAAGGTCAAAAAGTGGGTGTTTAAGTAGTCTAAATCAGACTATGAATACTTTAGGAAAGTTGAGTTTGAATTAATATTTTTAGGCTTAACATTTTTTTGGCAATAATTTAAATTCAAGCAGTATACTGTTACGCGTGGACAACTGTAGAGCTATTGTTTGCATTTACAAGATGGGCAGTTGCCAGCACGCGGTGCTAAATAGAGAGATCAGGCGATGGGCTAGAAGAAGATATCTTTATTTCTTTGCATCATATATTTCATATAATCTTAACGATTTAGCATCAAAGTATATCTCCAGAAACGGAATGAGAGTTAGGAGATACATTTTTCAATCACATTTTGTGCTTCCAATCCCTACTTGTCGTGCTGCACTTTAAAATTATATTTTAAAATAAGCAAATTATCAAATAATTAGTAATTCAATTTAATAGTAAATAATAGTAATTAATTTCTATTAAATTGAATAAATATACTCTTACCATTAATTGGGTTAGATCGTAGTAGATCTTTCCTATAACTGAGTGAACAGTAAAACTAAATTCAAATTTAATAAGAAATTATTATTATAAGCCCAATTTTGATAAATTCTAAAGTCGAATAAGGGCGTTGGTTCTCATACCTATCGCTTGTCTTAAACACTGTCAACTCCCTCATGTTGCCAATTACTTATTTAACAGTCAGTGGAGGCAACAAAAACACTGGGTTGCTTTTGCAACTAAATTTGTAGGGTATATTAGTCTTTTGGAAAGAGGGAATCTCGATTTGACAGTTGTTGTCCAATTTATAGCGAATTCGTTGACTTTTTCTATTGAAGCAAGGAAGTATGCAAATGGTGTTTTTTTCTGTTTACCCTACTGAATTTAGAAATATCGAAAATAAAACTTAGAAACTTTACCAACTAGACCTTCACAATATTCAGGGGTGAAACTATCCCATATTTCCTGTAGTTTAGCACGTAGTTGTGGCAAAGTACGCTGCCGACTATTTCTTAGGCGTTGCTTCATTTTGTGCCAAAGTGTTTCGATTAGATTGAGATCCGGGCTGCTAGAGGGGTATGACAAAACTTTAATATTATGTTCCCCCATCCATTTTTTGGTAGATTTAGCAGTATGACATGAGGCACCGTCCTGTTGAAAGATAAAATCTCCAGATGGATATAAATTTGCTGCACTTGGTAAAAGCGAATGTTCGAGAATGTCTTGATATTTTTCTGCATTTACTATGCCATCAATAAAGTGTAACGGTCCCAACCCTTTAGCTGACATAGAACCCTACACCATGATGCCCTGTGGAAACTTTACAGTCCTTTTAAGACAATCCTTATAGAATGCTTCTGTTTTGTCCCGAATCATGCGCTTTCGATAATCTCCGACACAGACATCAAATTTGCTTTCGTCGCTATAAATAACTTTGCTCCAATTTTCTTTGGTCCACGAGAGTTTTGATTTGGTCCAAATGTAACGATTCCTTTTTTGAGTCTCCGTTAACAAAGGTTTTTCTTTGGCCTAGGCGAAAAAATGAGAAAAATGAAAATAATATAGCACAGAACAGCCTATTAAACATACCTTATAAAAACTAAGACCGCTCTTGTGGATATATTTACGGCAGCATTCTCTGGAAACATTTATCCCACTTTCTCTATTCCACCTTGCAGTTACTTCTCGTAGAGTATTTCTTCTTCCCGACTTACAAATTTTAATCAAGTTCCTTACATTTCTTTGAGAAACAACTTTTGGACATCCTAAACTTGTGCCGCGAACACCAATACTGGCAGTTTCACCATATTTTTTAATTATATTGTTATGTTATAAATATTATCCCGGCAAGACTATCCGGTTTACAGGGGCTATTTCTAGGGAGTTGAGTTTGTTCGACAGTCTTGGTTTAAGAGTTCTAAACAACAAGAACAACTCCCTAGATCTGATAGGTTCCAGAAACCCTGTTAAATTTAAAAGATGGAACAAAAAAAAAAAGAACCTATCAGGCCGGCTTCGTGGGTTCTCTGTATGGTCAGTTGCCTCAGTCACACTCACTCACTCAGTAGTAAAACACCTTAATTTAATTTAAATAGGGTGTTTATTAAAGTCTTCATACTCAATAGCTTTATTTATTATGAAACAAGGAGTTAAATCTACATGGTAAGTAAATAGAAGTAAATATACAAGATGGTCTTAAAAAGGTAAACAAAAATAAATAAAAGATATAAATATATATACAAGTTTATAACCCAAAGGTAGATACCTGAATTCGTCAGTGATCACTTCGGAAGCATTACATAATAAGGCGTAACATTGAATTGTTTTAATTTAGATAATTATACCATAAATATAGTTACTTAAGTTTTAAATATTAAAATGAGAAAGTGATAATAAATTCATGTTAAATCATACAAAAAAAATCCAAAGAAGAATATGGTTAAGATTAAAAGAATGTGCTTACGGGTCAAGTTCCATGGTGTTCTTCTTTCGGGGGCGAGAGCCCGCGATGGGCAATTTTTCACCACATAGGGCTTACGGCATGATGTGTGTTGACGGGGCTAAGGGCGAAATCCTCATCACTGCTGGGTCACGGCTGGCGGTTTACACTGTCATATTTAAGGAGCCCTAAGAGAGATTTCTCAATGGAAACACGGAACACCAAATAAAATGTCACCAACGGTGAAAACTACTTACGAAGTTTCGAGAGGCATCAAACTACTAAAACCCATCCTGCTTCAAAAATATTTCGTTGAAACTGAAGAAACACTAATGCATTTTAGTTTTAGATGTTATTTTAACAAAAAAGGTGCTGGCGGAGAGAGATGATAGTAGATTTATTTCAAACCTCTCTCCGTCACAGCGGGCAGCACGGTTCACTCTTGACGGACGCAGGAGCTGGAAAGACCCCCAGATGCGTCGCGGAACTGCTTAAGTAGTAGTCCAAAAGACGTCTGGGCGCAAGACCGGAGATTGAGGAACTTCACTCGTTACTTTATGGGTTTAGCCGCTATGGGCCCAACCAAAACCCATACATAGGTCTTTAATAAGCAAACCATAGAGTGCCTAGTGGAAAGTACAATTACGGGCCAAATCGTAATAATTCGACACGCGGCGCCACTGGCGTCCGCTTTAGTAAACCGGTTGACCAATTCAATTGCCGTGAAATCTTCTCCATGCACAGCATATTGTAAACAATAACAAAGAATTAAAATGGTGATAATATTGATAGTGGTTTAATGAAAAATATTGGCGAATTCCATTAAGAGTCGAAGGCAATTGTAATTATGGTGGGTGTCTCAGTTTTGAAAGAAAAATTTAGAATAAAGTCATTTTTAAATATTTTAACCAAATGAATAAAAGTTAGGATTCTCCAGATCCCGTCTAAAGCGTAATTAATCCTGCAACAATATTAAATATAGTAGTTGTTGCAACATTTAATTCACTGGAGATTTCTCGCATTGTTTTTTCTTTATGGTACTGCCGGATAATAATTTCTAGCACTTTTAGATCAGTAGGTTTTCCACGAGCCATTATGGTATTTTACTCGTGATAAAAATGACAGCAATTGATTAATAATGGTCAAGTGACGCATCAAAATTTTTATTGTTGACAACACACTACTTACTTTTGTTTATTCAAAGCCATCTTCGCGTCATGCTAATAAAACTGGAAAAATTGGAGCAAAAGCAACCCATGTTCCAACATTTAGTTGTCAACATTTTTTGATTATCAAACAATTAAATAAATATTATTTAACATCAAAATTTTATTAAACCTTAAAAATAATTCTCTAAAACATAAAATAATTTATTCATTTATCATTTTTAAATAAAAAAAAATAAATTAAAAGAATTACGGTAAACTGGAATTTTATTCGTAAAATGACTACTTGTTACAATATATAGTTGTAGGGCTCGTATGTATCCAAAAATAGCTACTAAATACGTTATTTCTACAACAACGGACGGATGGACATAAATATAACATAAAAATTACGTTCCCAGGACGTATGATGCTGTTTGGGCATGGATCATGCTTTTCTGTATTTTCCCGCTACAACTTTAAACAGTGTGCTGCAGAGAGTATCGCAAGGCGATACTACATAGTAAAAGTAATCTCTTTGAACGATGCTCTCAGCATACAATTACGATAAAACTTCAACACACAAGTTCGTTTGATCGTTAATAATATTGACTAATGTGAAGGCGCCTTAATATTATCATTTCTCTGCCGTTTCGTACCGTACAAAGAGTTTTTTTCTCGGTTCTGTTTTCGTTCCTGTTCTCGTTCCCGGTCAATTGTGTAACGGCCTTTCGTGAGGGATCTTAGGCTACAGGAAAAAAAAAAGAAGAAGAAGAATAAATTGGAAGGAAATTTGGATCAATACATAACCTCTTGTCACTGCTGTCGAGTGACAGGCGTCAGTTGACAAAAAAAGGAAGCGTCAAGTCAAATAGTCCTCCATAGTTCAGCTTTTGATTTGGCTTTGGCTTCCTTTTTGCGAGGAATTTGATTTTTTTGAGTTTTTCACCTTCTCCGAAATGGCTGAGTATTTAGCCTCGATTTTCGGTACCGAAAAGGACAAGTGAGTATTCGTTTTTCGCTCATATCATTTCCGCCAAATTACATGTCTCCATGTCTCTAGGGTAAACTGCTCATTTTATTTCAAAATCGGAGCCTGTCGGCATGGGGATCGGTGTTCCAGGATCCATAATAAACCAACATTTTCTCAAACTTGTTTGCTTCAAAATTTGTACGTAAATCCCCAAAATTCCGCCAAATCTGCTGATGGAAGCCACTGTAAGTTATATACTATAAATATACAATCCACCATATATACAAAAAAATGTTTCAAACAATTAACTTGCTGTATTTTAGTGGTCGCCAATGTATCTGATGAAGAAATGCAAGAGCATTATGATAACTTTTTTGAAGATGTCTTTGTGGAATGTGAAGATAAGTATGGAGAAATTGAAGAGATGAATGTCTGTGACAACCTTGGAGACCATCTTGTGGGAAATGTGTATATCAAGGTATGATAATAAATTGTTCATAAAACCTATGCACATATAATTTTCACCAATACTTATTACAGTTCCGAAGGGAAGAGGATGCTGAAAGAGCAGTGAATGACCTAAACAACAGATGGTTTGGTGGTCGTCCAGTTTATGCTGAATTAAGTCCTGTAACTGACTTTAGAGAAGCTTGCTGTCGTCAATATGAAATGGGTGAATGTACCAGATCTGGATTTTGTAATTTCATGCACTTGAAGCCAATTTCTAGGGAATTGAGAAGGTAAGAAAGAATCTATTGATTTATTTTGTTTTATCAAGTTCTTTATTTTTTAATGTTTAAAATTTTTGAGTAATTAAAAGTATTATAACTTGAGATAAACAAATATAAATGTTTTGTGTGAGTGTCAGAGTGTCAGACTGAACTGGTAACTTTTAGCCTAGAAGAATTAAATTCTAGTGGTGTATGAGAAACACATGTGAAGGGCTGAGAAGCCTTGGGGTATAAGTGTACTGAAGTCAGTTTTGAGAAAACTCAAATTAAAGTTAAATTGTTATAATCAAATGCAGGCAAAAGTATGGCAATTCAAACCAGTTTTGTTTTAATTGCTAGGGTTTAGACTATCATAATAAAGAAAAATAATATGGTCTTTGTACTTTGATAGAATTGGTGATGTACGGGAGGTACAAATGGTAGGAGGCCAACAAGGTCTTTGTACTTTGATGCTTTTATTTTGTTTTTATTTTGTTTAGGGATAAGAGAAGGCAAGGTTTTTGGAATCCTTCTAACATTTTTTGCAAGCATGTTGTACTCTAAAAATGGCATTTCTTTATTAAATGTACTTTTGTGAAACAAAGTGTAAGGACTTTTTTTTCTGAACTGCAGCCACTGCATGTTTCTAATATCCTTAACAGCTTTCACAAAATGTTTGCTTATGGGATCCAAAGTAAGGAAGTCTTCATCCAACATTTTCTTTACTAAGAACTTTTTGCTAGTTGTGGCTATAATATCCACCCAGTCATTAGGAACAAAAACACCTCTTTTTGTGTTCCTCTTGGTATTTTCCACTTTACCAAAGTCTTGGTCAAAATCATTATAAGAATGACCAGAGAGTAAGAAAAAATTTTAGCTCGACAATTTCAATCTGTGTTGCGTTTACAACATACAACCAAAATTTTACCCTAAGTTGGCCCTTATTTTGCCCACCACAATTATCACAGAAAGCAGTGAGGTGAGTGACTGTAGAGGGCAATGATTTGATGTACTGGATTAAACACGATACCATTTCTTCGCATCCTCTTGATGCTTGCCCCTCATGCTAAAGAAACATAAACACATCATCAGTCCCAATATCATGTACATTAAAATTATATGTCCATAATTGCCTTGCATAATACACTTTTGTACATGTTAATACCGGCGTGGGCAACATTTTTTGAAGATCAAAACATATAGCTTTATGGGCAATCTTTTACTTCTTTTTTAGCATTATCCATTTCTTTTTTAGCACTTTCAGCCTTACATAGGTGGACTTCTTTAGCGATCGTTGTAGCTTGTTTAGCTTCCAGATCTCCATGCTCAATAGAATATTTAAACTTGTCACAATTATTACAAGTGTCAGTATGTGCTCAATGGAAACTAAGATTGAAACATGTGTTAAATATATGCCTATAGTAAGATAGAGTAACGGGTTCCTTTCCTTGTTCTGCACAAAAGAGTTTATAACAGTTGTACAATCTTTTCAGATTTAAGTCAGCATTTAAATATTTTCGGTTTGGAGCTTGCTGTCTGGAATAGTGACTACTACATCTAGGGAACATAGCAATATGTTGTTTGACCAAATCAGTTTTCTCAACGGTAATTTTATTGGTTGGAACCTTTCGCCCTCTACGGTCTCGAGCTGGTATTCCCGTTCCAGGTTCTTTCTTTTTAGCAATAATGTTGGTAACACGCTTATTTGACACATCTAATGTTTTTAAAAAAAAATTCCTTGCAGATCCTTAGACCGCCTAATAAATATTGACAAGAATGGGACTTTCCATGTACAGTGTTTTCTTTCTTCCTATGCAGATCTTCTATTATAATCGCAGAGTTCAAAAATGATGATTGCAATTCGCCAGACCCCAGTACTCATTAAAAAATTCGTGGCGCTTTTCTTCGCTCATATTCTCGCAACATTTATAGCGGCATTCATGGTCGTATGCCTGAACTTTTCTTTCATTGTGTACTTTACCTTTACGGTCGGTGTACTTTTTACCCATGTTTCATAGTCTTGAAGACTTCTGCCTTTATTTATTTATTTTTATTTATTTATAATACGGGAAAACCCCATTAACTGTAAATTTTACAAAGCAATAATATTTACATAAACAACTGTCATAATCTAAATCTACTTATAACATAACATTTCTTAACATTTAAATGAAGATTGTTTTGTTCACACCAATTATTTAAGCGATCCATATCTGCTTGTAGTAATTCTTGATCCACAATACTACCAACCACCCTCCAAAATTTTAAGTCGTCTGCAAACATCAAACACTGACTATACAGGAAACAGTTAACTATATCATCAATAAATAAATTAAATAATAAGGGTGATGTATGCCCTCCCTGAGGGAGACCTGATGTTACGCTGATAGGATCAGAAAGATGTCCACCTACCCTGACCCTTTGAATACGGCCAGTTAAAAAATTTTTAATCCAACTCACAAAATCAACATGAAACCCTACGGAGATCAGTTTTGGCAGAAGAATTTGATGATCAATACGATCAAACGCCTTACTAAAATCGGTGTATATAGAATCAATTTGTTTATGATCCTCTAATTTACTCATAAGATCAGATTGGTAACAGATCAAGTTAGTGGCAGTAGACTTATTCTTGCAAAACCCATGCTGTGAATCTGATATTAAGCCTTTGCATAAACAAGAAAGTTGATTAGCTATAAGGCTATCAAAAAGTTTAGGTATTGAAGATTGAATGCAAATACTTCTATAATTATCTATGACATCCCGACGGCCAGCTTTAAACAATGGCACAATAAAACTTTCCCTCCAGGCAATTGGAAATGTGGATGTTTGTAAGGAAGCATTAAATAACAAAGATAAAGGAATGGCAAGAGTACATACACATCTCCTCAAGAGAAAATTCGGAATCCCATCTGGGCCTGCAGTAATCTTGTTAGGGAGTGAGCTAATACCTTCAAATATATCATATGTTAAGATCTTAGTAATGTTTAAATTTAAACCATTAGCGGGACCATTTTGCAGCTGATTATTATCAATACCAGGAGAATAAACAGTTTGGAAAAATTCTTTAAACTTGTTTGCAATATCCAAACCACTGGACACTTGCTTGTCACCATAAAAGAGGGTATTGGGAAGGGTATAATTGGACCTCTTATCATTGATATATTTCCAAAATGATTTAGGGTCATTCTGTAAGCCGGAATCTATCCCTTCAATATATTGTCGGAAGCACAAATCAGACATACGTTTCAGACTTCAGACCTAACGCGTTTTAACGACCTTTACGCATTCAGACCTAAGGCGAGAAAATTTTATATAGTTTTCGTCTGTATTATCTCTCATATATAATGAACGAGCACTCCTTTTGTTCCTAGTTAACTTTCTAAGTTCAGGGGAGAACCACTTAGGAAATGAGGAAGTTCTATATTTCTTTAAAGGAATAAAATATGCAATCCCCATAGAGAGATATTCATAAAAAACGCTGATTGATAAGTTAAGATCACTATGAGATAAACACTCGTTTCAATTAATTGAGGATAGAAAGATATTAAGCTCATTGTAGTTACCGTTTCGAAAATCATAAAAAAATTCTTCATAAGCTAGATTTGAAAAAATTGACTTATTTGCTGTTGAAATATCCAAATGACACTCATATCCAATATGATGAAAACTAGCTTCAAAAAGAGGGTCAGAAGCTTTAAGAACAATTAAATCCTTAACATTAGAAAAAACCAGATCTAAAAATACATTTCTATCATTAGGAATCAAGTTACATTGATTAAATTTTAAATAACCAAATCTTTGTGCATCTAAAGCTGGGTCACCTCTTGGGCATTGAACCAGGAGACCATGCTCGTCATTGCCCCATGCAGCCCTTGGTAGGTTGTAATCTCCAAACAGATATACATTTAGGTTGGCATATTGAGTAGTAACACACTCCATGGTTTGACAATGCCAGATATAAGTATCCCGAGGTGATTGTGGAGGTATATAAACACCACCAATAATGAACTTAGTCCCATTACACTGGCATAGAATCAGAATTTGCTCAATACGGTCCTCTTGAATAGAAATGCACTGTGATTGTATAGTATCACTGACAAATATCAGAATACCACCTCCACTCAACTTACTGCTAGTTCAATAGCTTCTGTTACATCTGAAGACCCTGAAACCCTTGCATGTCAGTTCAGCATCTACAATACTGTCATTCAAATTGCTCTCCACCAATATAATTATATCATAAGAACAGGACATAATACTACTGAGTAATGGTTGAATCTTCGTACGAAGACCTCCAACATTTTGGTAAACACAGTTAATGGGGTTGAAGCAAGTTTGTTTGTTTGGACTCTACAACCACTGGAACACCTCTACGATACTGTATAATCAGGTTTTCCTCACCAGCAGATTTTCTATCTAATAAAGACTTCTTAGATTCCTTATATGCATCCTGTTCTTGTTCATCCTTGCCTTTTCCATTCCTTAGTCCGTCGTGTTTTTTTCTTACCAGGATGCTTCTGCCGCTTTGTAGGTGGTTCTTCTTCTGCTTCAGTTTCTTCCATTTGATCTGAAATTAAATTTTAATTATTTATTTAGATTAATGAATTATGCTGTGTATGTCAAAACTAAGCCTAATTTTTAATTATTACTCTAAAGTTTGTTATCAATAAAAAGTTGCCTATTAGAGAAAAAAAACGTTATAATGAAATCGGCTGATTAGTAATATTAATAATAATAATTAACTAAGGCCTACTCTTACCTTCTTCAGGACGGTTACTTGAACTAGTACTGGAAGAATAATCTGCGTCTGGGTTATAATCAGCATCATCATCGCTATTATCTGAAAGTAGGACAACTGAATAAGATGGTTACAAGCTTTCGAATAATATTATTAACAACATACATTGAAACCTAACCTTAAAACCTCACCTAAACACACTAAATGACTCAAATTACAATAAAAATAATATTGGATTTAATAAAAAAGTAGAACTTACCATTAAAAAGGCTAAAAGAACTATCTGTCTGAAAACTATCTGAACTATATTTAGTAAACTAAATTATCAACTATTTTTTAGAAGCCAATGGGTACAAGTGACTCGCGGCACATGTATCCCTTGACTTCTAAACTAAAAAGCACTTTTAAGCAGTAGTTTTTTTTTCGCCACTAGATGTTAGCACATGATAGAGTTCCACTTATCTCCCTTGGCCACGAACATTTTAAAGTGTTTAAGAGTAAGTTTCTGCATTTAACTCCATTATGAAAAATATGTGACTTGTACCCCTTGGATTCTCAGCCCTTCATGTTTCCTTTATATAATTTAAATTTATAAAGTCACTACTTTATGAATTGAATTTATTCAAAATTGTTTCTATTATCATTGTTATTATGTTTTATATATCCAAAAAAATTATTACATCTCTGAGTCTAATATTTGTCTTAATCTTTTAGAATTATACAAAATGTAATTGAAAAAGATAAAATAAATTATAATAAATGTAATTTGAAAATGAAGCTTATTATATTAAATAGATTCAATTTTTCTTTCAATCTTCCATGAATATTAATGCTGCTATTTTTGACATGTCAGAAGAAACTTACCTGGACCTTAATAATAGAGATATGGCTATTGCAATATTCTTGAAAGAGCCACAGATGATAATGCAATAAATACTTTTACACATTTATACCTTTAGGGGTCTTATCTTTAAAAGGCCAATGTAAGTTATGATATCAGTTGATGCCCTACTATTTGTGGTCTCACATATAAGGATATATGGAATTGACATCTAAAACAGGAATTGACATAAATCAACAGATATTGAGTTTAAAAATATTTTTTTTTTATCTAAAAGAGCTAACTTTATGAATAGAATTCTTTGGTTCATTTCATAAACATAAATAATACCTTTTTTTGGATGAATTATGAACCAAATCTAGTTTAACAAAAAAGTCAATTTCAGAGGGTGTCCCCCTTACACAAAGTCAATGATCTCAGTGTATGTTTATTTTTTAAACATACAGTTATGGTCAAAAAAATAAAAGTAAAGTAGTTGTTTATGCATAATTAAAAAAAAAACTCATTATTGTTGTATTTTATTTATATAACAGTTATTTTGTTTAAAGATGGAAAGGGTATTAGGCAAAAATAAAACAATATTATTTTTATCAGTGTAATAAAATAAAAATATTTTATTCTAATAATATAAGTGGAAAAAAAGAGTATTCTAAAAAATATTTTCTCTACAAAAAACCACTAAACATTTTATAAGATAATCCTTAGTATTTTATAGCATGACCTTTGTTCTTCAAAATGGCAGCTTATCTTCTAGGTATAGAGTCAATTAACTGTCAGCATTCCTCTACTACGGTGATAGTTGATTGTTGATTAAGATGAAGTTTTCTTGCCTGCAACTCTATATTTTAGCACTCTCCAAAGGTTCTCAATTGGGTTTAAATTGGGTGATTGAAATGGCAAATTTAAAAGTGTAACATTTTTACTGCTAAACCACTGCTCTATGATCTTGGAAGTATGCTTTGGGTCGTTGTCTTGCTGATAAACCCATCTGAGAGGCATATTATCCTCTGCACAAGGTAGCATGACTGTCTCTAAAATGTTTAAGTAGTTATCTTTGGTCATTGCTTTTAGGTGTATATCTATGGAATCTCCTTGTACTAATATTCAATTTTAAATTTCTTTTTGTTGCAACAGGTGTCAAAAACGGGTCTTTGTGTACGTCACGTGACATGATTTTATCAAGATATTCCGTTGTTTTTCTTAGACGACCTCGAGTTCTGGCAGTTTATTTATTACATGTTGCTCCATCAAAACTTTGGAGATTAAACAAGGTGATCTTTTAAAAGTATTGCAAATAAACGCGGACCTTTAATTTTCATTTCGTAGCAGTGAATTATTAAGCGCCTCTCTTCGGGATCCATTATTGAAATTGTATGATGTTTAATAAATTTAAAAACAGATCTGATCACAACAAGAATTTAAAGGCAACTGATAACAAGTCGAACATGAATGGCATTACTCTTATTTTTTTGTCCAGAGGAATTTATTTACAAAAAGAATTTGTGACATAAGAAAATGCTAGACATTCGAATTAATATTTAAATAAGACCTTAGGTTCTTGGGAATATAGTGTTAATACCATTATACATATTGTCCACAAAATGGAACTATTATAGCAATTATTCTAATACTCTTTATTGTTTGGCCACTATCGTATATACACTAAGACCATTGACTTTGTGTCCCTTCACTCTCTGAAATATTACTAAGAGCTCTCTTGGATAAAATGGATGACTTTTTTGGAAAAAGTCCATGTTGAATAATGATCTTATTGATTTCCCTTTTGGTATTCAATTTCTAGATCTATAATATCACGTGGTATTTTCGCTAGAATATTAACTCTAAAATTAGCTATTTATTCCCTTAAAGTGTGAAGTGCCAGGGGTATTTTAAAGTTGTGCATTTTACAAATAATGACAGCAAAGTAGATATACATATCTAATTGTCTTTTGATTTCTAGAGGCTTTACAGTATTGAATTCATGCTTAGAACCTAAGCAATTTTTTTCTTTTCTAATGGGCCAAGCTGTTAATTTTGATACATACTAAATACTACTAAATTTGATAAGGACTTTGATACCTCACAACCCATATTTTGTTGAATGATGCAAAATGCGAATTACAAAAACGAGAAGGCAGGGAACTACACATTTTCGTTTTTAAGCTTTTTGCATAGACCAATAATTTTGACTGACAAAAAACAACAGCTGAATAGATTTTGTAAGCTTAGGACCTTTTTGATGATTTAAGTTGTTAGTTTAATTGGTAGTTTGCATATTTTATTTATTTTTGAAAAACAACAGAAACTATTAGAACATGTTACTTTTGTCAAATCTCACTTTATATTTTGATTGTCTGTAAGTCAACTATTAAGCAGGAAAAACTTCTCTGCATTGAGGTGCAATGAGGTCGATTGGAATGGAATTGGTAATTCTTCAGTATCCCTTAGTTCCTTTCATTAAAGGCTGCAACCATTTTTCCAGGATTATTTCCTAATAGTTAATTTAAAATCAAGAACCAGATCGAAGAAGAATTAGATCACATGGATGACCAAGGGATTAAAAATCTCTTCAGGAAACATTAGAACTTTACATTATATTAAGAAATGGTGCCATAGTAGTTTCTTTTTTCTAAATTATTTCCAAACATAATTATCTCTGGATCACAATACTATCAAAGCTGCTAATCCACTTTTTATAATCACCACATTAAGTCAGCCTGAAATAAACAGAGAGTGATTTCGAGGATTGGTAATGATTTCAGATGCTTCAGATGGTGAAATTAACTGTTATTACTGCTCAGTTATCATTAGTCTGATTAATGATATTTCCATTGCTTCTAACTCTACTATTGATTGGCTTAGTAATTCTTCGGTACCTTAATAAGTCTTAATAAGGTTTTTTTGAGCCTAAAGACAAATGACGCCATTTTTGAAGTGTTGGAAAGTGGTGGAAAAATTATACTTAAACCTTAACATGGGTCATTGCGCGTCTATGGTATTCTGTGACATCTCAAAGGCTTTTATTTGTGTATGCCAAAATATTTTATTAAGGAAATTGGCTCATGTGCAGTTTTTGCCGATGACACTACCATTTTGTGGCATCACAAAGTCTCCACCTTGTTACAGTATAATTAAGACTTTAGACAACTATATGACTTGTGTGACACTGACCTTTTAATCTTCAATATTTTAAAATATTGTCTTGTAAACTTTAAATGTAGTGTCAAAAATTAACAATAGGGGATAATTATTTTGTAGCAGACCTAAATGAATGTAGCTTCGTTATCTTTATTGACAGCAAATTGAAATTTTAAACCCATATTAGTAATTTGTGTTGTAAGGTATCATCTGGATGTTATGCCGTACGCACTGTGAGCAATGAAGTTGGTACCGCACTGATAAGAAATGTGTATTTCGCTCTTGTGGAATCAAATTTCAGATATGGAATATGGTTCTGGTGTTCTTGTATCTCTCTCTTCCAGACAATCCTGTCATTCATTCCTTATCAGGGGTCAAATTTTTACTTTACCATGGATTTTCATTATGAAGTCTGCTTGCTTAATACATAGAAAGTACAGCTCAACGATCTTCTATCCAGGCATAGCATATACTTGGTCCTCGCACCTGATTAAACTGCCAGACTCCCGCTCCGCCTTGAGAAAGAAGTATGTGATTTGTGACAGTAAAAAGCTGTTCAACCATCTACCAAATATCATTTCATTTAAAGCTAATGTGAAAAAAATTCTAATTAACTCTGGATTTTATCCTGTTACTAATATTTCAAACACCAATTAAAAAAAAAAACTTTATTATTATTTTAATGAGATTTTATTTTGTGGTTGCTGGTATTTTATGCATTTATTGTTATTTTAATAATTTTACAATAATTAAAAAAAAATAGATTCAACTTATGTTTTCTTATGATACTTGTATTAAATTTAAATTGTCCCTATGTATCATTAATACTAGGTGGACAGGGAAAAGTGGACACATCTTTGCTTGTCCATGGTGTGGCAACATAACTATCTTTTTTTTAAAATACAATAAAACACATTTTATAAAAGAATATTTTTTAATTTTTTTTTTTAAAGAATGTAAGGACATATTTAAAGTTTTACACAGTTTTAAAAAGCATGTCTGGTAGGTGACGCCACCCATTTTTCATACATTGAATAAGGCGATTACTAGCGTCTGTTTGATCGTTTAGTTCTTGTAGGATCCTTCATGGTTGACATATACACGGGATCAAAATACCCCACAAAAATGGGCTTCATTGTTGTAAAAACAATTGCGTCCTCAGAAATAATTTTCTAATTAAAGTAGATCAAACGAATGTTTACGTGCAGAGCGCCTTGGGAATTACGAGATTGAAGTTCTGCCTCAAGTTTCTCGGGTGATCTGATGGGCCGAGGGACCCCCGTTGTTAGTCTTTGTAGTGTATTCCCGATTTATGTAAGTCTAGTGACCTATGTAACAATGGATTGTCTGTCTGGAACGAGGCCCAATACGGCTACGTTGAAGCGATTTCGTAAGGGGTTCTGTAATCGTAACCCAGCGCTACGATTACAGAACGTCTGCTCGAAAAGCCTCCACGGCAACCGCACGCTGCTCACTATTCCAACGCATGATGGCAACTGACTGAGATGGGAAGAAAACTTTAGAACCAGAGCTGTCAAATGACACCACTCTCGTCCAGCTACCAACTCCATAATTTGAATGGCGAATATTTCAAAAAAGGAACTTATGTTACCGCACTTGTATTGGTATTTTTTTAGCTTTGTCAACAACATTTATTGTTATGATAATAAAGCATATGTGATTGGATTGGATGGGATCTCTATAATATAATTTTCCTCTTTTAGATACTTATACTCTCGTAGAAAAGGAGGACGTCCCGGAGGTCCACCAAGGCCCCGTTCTCGATCCAGGTCTCCTAGGAGACGCTCTAAGTCAAGAGGCAGGGGCAGCAGCCGATCCCCAAGCCGCAGGCCCAGGAGTGGCCGCTATTAAGAACCGAAATTTTATTTTGTCGATTTTGTACCGTTTTCTAGATCCACTTGTAATGTTGACATTTTTTTTTAGATAGCGTCATAAGTTAATATTATCTAACCATATAATTAAGGGTCTTAAGAATTCGTTTATTCTTTTAGTAAACCTATATTTAAAAAAATCGATTTTGAGACCAACAGAAAAAGTTTGTTCACTTAAAATTAAGTTCATTTATTATTATTATTTTAATTAGAAGGACTTCTACAGGACTACCACCAATGTAGTAAAGCAAGGCTATATAAAACAGTAAATTAATACAAAGTCAACTGTATTATTATATATAAATAACCTAAAAATAAGTTAAAGTTTGTCTGATACACCAGTTTTCAGGTTATTTCTAAATATTAAGAAACTTGACATTACCTTAAGAAAAATGAAAAAAATTAAGTTTAAGGAAATTTGGTCATTAACAAATAATGGCTTTACTTCTTTGTTGGTTTGCGTTCTATTTTTTTTTCAAAGTAACTGTGCTATATTCCAATTGTCTTATATATTTAAGACATAATAAAATACTGGTAAAAAAAAAAGATTTTTATTTCACAAAAAAATAAATAAAATACAAAAGAAACATAAAGAAATCAACAACAAATAAATAAAATGGTGATAATATTGTGATAGTTTTAGAATATGCTTTGCACTCAGGGTTCAGTATCTTACTCCAAATACTGCGATAAGCTCCATTATTTAATTTTATAAATCCATATCTGAGGTAGGATAACCGTTCTTAGACTATTTTTTTAATACCAGAAAGTTAAAAGGACGCATATAATAATTTCCTTATAATAATAGGAACAAATCAGCATTTGTCTTCATATCGGGAGTCCTTGTAAAATAGGTAATGTTGAAACATGAAAAATACGTCGAACGCCACTGAGAAGACTCCAAGACCGAACTTTGTTGGATCACCGAAAATTGACTGCCAATCATCTGAAAATTAGAGCAAAAAAGAATTACTTGGTGCTAAGACTAATATCGTATGTAACATATTTAATACGTTTTATTTAAAATAACCACGAACTGAGTACCTAAAAAACAATTAAACACATATAAGCCGAAAACGGGCAATAGACCAGGTGCTCAGGGATTAAAAAAATATTTAAAAAGAGTGAGTATGAGTACTTGAGTACTTTTAAAATTATAGGCATCGATAGAAAGCCGAAAAAAATTGACACCTCCTGTTGATCTTTTTAGTACTGTGGTTACAAATTTTTGAACTTCTTAACAATGTTTTTTAATGTAACCCTGAATCACCTGAATAAACCTTCGATAAAGTATAAAACTAAATTCAAACAACTGTTCACATTTTTAAGAAATTCTCAGATTTTTGCTCAAATTGTGTTGAAAATTATGTCTTTTGACCATCATTTCCCAACTTTAACTAACTCTCCTTGAAAAGAAAATTACTTCACTGTTTGTTTGGCAAGTGATTTCAAAAGTTGGCGTATAATCTAGATTTCAAAATGGTAAGATACTTGCTAGATTATTTCATCATTCAAGTACATGATCAAACGTACGGCTTATCGTTGATTGTTGGGACACCTTGTATATTCCAAAAACTTCAAAACCAACGTTGACAGCCATACTTCGAAAGCAATTTAAATAGAGTAATTGGTCCTAGTATCACAATACAGTCTGCGAACACATACTTATTGACAAAAGGAAAAGGTATTTATTTTTGTATGCACTAGGTTGATTATATTGATATTTACAGAACATTAAGGTACATTAAAAAATTTCATGTTTTTTTTTATCAAAAATAGGTCACAGCATAAACTAAGTGATATTGTACTATGTTTTGGACCCTCAACAATTATCCAGGACAGTCTTAACTCATTGAAGTTTTTGGAAAAATATCGTGCATACAGGTCCTACAAAAAATGATATGATTGTTTGTATGATTTGTTCCCCAAAATAACATCGTTTACTACTCTTCGAATTTTGCTATTGTATCTACAGTAAGTTTTCTCTCGCCTGTTGATCTCGGAAACCATAAAATAGTTGTGGTTTTAAAACTTAAATCCGATGTTTCGTTCTTCAACTTTACCTTTTTAACTACAGCTCTAGATTTTTAACTCTATTTTTATGTTATTTATATTTAGCTTTCGTAGCCACTTAAAAATGTCACTTGACAAAAAAAATTAAGAATTTTTTCTATTGTTGTTATTGACGAAGTTCTTTCTAACTTATTACACTAAACAAAACAAGAATCAATTTTTTTCTTTATTTTCTCTCTATGCTTATATAATCAAAAATGTAAACAAGGCATTTGACAAAATCTGTTATAAAAACTAGTTAGACATTTTAGTCCAATGAAATGGTATTTTTACATATACTTGTACGTAGGTAGGGTATTGGTAAGTCTAAAACTCAGCTTTCGGGACTGGAGTATAGCGCAAACCCTTAGAACATTGAAAGGCCTTTCAATGTTCTAAGCGCAAACCGCTACCATATTGAAAAAATTAGTCTTCCTGGAATGTCTTCTTAACCGTGGGTTGCACCAAAATTCTATAAAAACCTTGTTTTTGTAAAAAATTAAATGATCTTCGAATTCTTTTGGGTATCTATTATCTTTATGGACTTATTCGCAAAATAATCAAAAAAAGCGTATGTTCGGGTTAGGAATTTAGACTACTTGGGGTCTTACATACTTTGATCAATAGTATTGCAAAATCATATTACGTTTACTAAAAACATTGACTAGAACTCTGAAACACCATTGGTCTGTTCCCCCTGTAAAGCGGTAAGGAAACAACTGCTCCAAACTGAAGAATCTCAGTCTTCTATTTGAGTTTTCGAAGCGTCTATACATTTTCCGTTATGTCAAAATGAATTCTTTTGTGTGTGAAAAATGTACTGGCTGGAAGTATTGCTCAAAAGAAAGGAAATCACGAAGAATGTTTGCGACAATTAACTGGGATAACTTTACATATTACGTGCTATAAATTTTATTCTGATTCTCGCAATGTAATTCGACTGATGCTCGTAGGAGCAGCGTCAGCTAGATCATTTCAACATCTTCTGTCTTAACATCAGATACATCATTACGTGCTTTCAATTTTTTAAATAAATGTTTCATTTGTGATAAAATCGACATCGAATAAAAGTCAAAGGCAGAAATCAGTGGTAACAAAAGCTTCATTGAAAACGACCTAATGAATTTACTGCAAGGACGTTCTGATGATTGTTCTTTGAAGCTTGTAAATCGTGTGGATGATCATCGGAAAAGGATGTCACTTGGTCGCAATCGGAGCGAAATAACATCGGAACTGCTGTAAATACCTTCAGACATTGAAAAGAAATAATCAGAGAACTTCCAAAAAGGTATCTGATAAAATTTACCAAGCAATTGAGTTTATACAGGGTGTCCGAAAAGTCAACAATAATACTGAAGGGGCTGATGGAGCAACTCAAAAGCACCCAGAAAAACATAAAATGACCTTAGTAAAAAATCGATGGTTTTCGAGATATTGGCACTTTAGTGGAAGTCACTAAAATCCTACTCTTGGATCAGATTTTCGATTGTCACGCCTTAAAAATAAATATTTTTTAGAATCTCTTTTTAGCTATGCAACACTGAATAGCCATTTTACTGATCAAAGACAAACATTAAACTAAACGGCCAAAAAATTTAATAGGAAATCTATTCTAAAATAAACTATTACTTGTATCCTAACGTTTCTGTTACCTTTTGCTTTGGATTTGTTTTTGAGGTCATTTTCCTGTAGACTGTGTTCTTTGAGCTGTTTGTTTTATTGGTTAATCATTTATTATGCCCTTGCCGTATACCGCCCAAGAATATGCAAACATGCATCTCATAAATACTCTAGCAGCATCTAATCTTTATCAAGAAAGATATCCGAATCTGGCCCGATATCCTGACTATCGTGTATTTATTAATGTTCACCGCTCATATTCCGAAGGCAGAATGCCTCATGCTCCTGTTCGAGAGGGAAGACCTCGTATTGATTATGTTGAACAAGTTTTTAGAAGAAATTGAAAATGATCCGACTACTTCGAATCGAAAGAAAAACAGGGATACCGAAATCGGTAGTAAACGACACCACTAGGCGATTCAAATATCACCCTTATCATGTTCAACGAGTGCAAAGCCTACTGCCTCGAGACTACGAACCACGCCTACAATTTTGCCGCAGAATGTTGCTAAAAAATCAAGAGGATCCGAATTTTTTAAATAATATACTGTGGTCGGATGAGAGTACATTCAAAAAGGATGGCTTTATAAACATGCACAATTTGAACACTTATGCGTTGGAAAATCCCCACTCTATTCGAAAAGAAAGGTCAGTACCGATTTAAAGTAGACTTGTGGACTGGTATCTTGAACGGACGTGTAATTGGCCCACTCGAATTACCAGAAAATTTGAACTGGCAGGCTTATTTAGATTTTTGTCGAAACAATCTACCAATGCTAAAAGATGTTCCTTTGGCCAGTCGCCGAATAATGTGGTTCCAAAATGATGGTTGCCCGGCACATTATGCCCATGAAGTTCGTCGGTATTTAAAGCAAACATACCCCAACAGATGGATCGGCCGACTTGGTCCAATTTTATTGCCTCCCAGGTCTCCACACCTAAACCACCTCGATTTTTTTACTGGGGTTGCATAAAAGAAAAGGTTTATGCAAGACCAATAAATAATATTGCTGAATTACGGCAGCGAATAAATGATGCAGCCCAAGATCTTAACGCTGCCAGGAATGCAAGATGGATCAATAGGTCATTTATTAAAAGATGCCACGCCTGCATTCGCGCTGGTGGTAGACAGTTCGAACATATTATTTGATTTTAAATTTTTTTTTTAAGTTAAATAAAAATATTTTTTGAACATAACATAATTATAAATTTGTTTTATTTTTTTTCATAAGGGAAATTACGTTTATCTTTCACTGCATCACAATAACAGTAAAGCTTCTTCTAAAACATATTGGGTAATTTTAAAATTAAATTAAATGAGCAAACTTTTTAAGGTATTAGCCGGGTTGCCGTACAATTTTTCGGTCCAGTATGAGCGGTCAAATTCAAAGTTTAAAAAATAAAAATAAGTAATACTTTATTTTAGAATAGATTTCTTATTAAATTTTTTGGCCGTTTAGTTTATTGTTTGTCTTTGATCAGTAAAATGGCTATTCAGTGTTGCATAGCTAAAAAGAGACTCTAAAAAATATCTATTTTTAAGGCGTGACAATGGAAAATTTGATCCAAGAGTAGGATTTTGGTGACTTCCACTAAAGTGCCAATATCTCGAAGACCATCGATTTTTTACTAAGGTCATTTTATGTTTTTCTGCGTGCTTATGAGTTGCTCCATCAGCCCCTTCAGTATTATCGTTAACTTTGCGGACACCCTGTATATTCCTATGCTAACGAAAATATAAATGAATGTCAGTTCCTTCTTTCAACTCTGAGCGCTATAGAAGGCGATTATGTTCTTAGTCATGCAACGATAAATGACCGATTACTGAAAAGATACGGGGACGACATTATATTTTTTAACTTACCAGGACAAGAGACCATAGAGATATGAGGTACTATGAGCTTCCTGCTATCAGAAGAGACATTCCGATTCTTGTAAAGAAGGTTAAGCATTATTCGGGAGGCAGTGGTAATTATTCTGGAGCACATTCGCGCTCAAGTACATGAAACTAAAGAATCTTACTAATATTAATTTAGTTATTATTAAATAAGTTCTCCAGAGAGAAAGTACCCCAATTGATCATGGTATTATTTCTACAACATGTCCCTCTTCATTTATTTCTCTTTTGGTTTTTGGAGTTCGTGCTTTCCTTTTTTAAAAATATGGTTCGACAAATCTTATAGATATTTTATTGTCTTTAGAGTTTTCCGCATTATGCACATCAGTCGCACAATTTGAAACAACTTGTGCTTTTCGTCCTTAGAAAGTTTTACCATACGCATTTTCACAAATTGTGTTCGATAATGCTAATAAGTCCATAGAGATAACAGATACGCAAAAAAGTCATAAAGACAATTTGAAGATCATTTAGTTCTATACAAAAAAGGTTTGTAATATATTTTTGTACAACTCACGGTTATAGAGATATTCCAGGGAGACCGTGTGCACCTCTTTTTTAAATATAGCGGCAGTTTGCGCTTTCGCAGTCCCGAAAGCTGAGTTTTAGACTCACTTACACCCTGAAAAATTCAACCTGACGGCAAACAAGTTCGGCCTTTTTTCATATGAATTTGACAAAAATCTCAGAAATTATTAAAAAAATGGCGAATATAATGTCCTCAATATCCTTAAATGACTTAATCTTTTAATGGTTAATTCTGCTAGGACTATGCTGTAGTTCTGGATTCTAATTTGAAGTAGATATTCAATTGCTTTTTTAAGAACTAATAAAGTACTTCGAACTACCTTACCTGATAGAAAGAAGTGCTTAAAAGTACACTTTAAATAAGCAAGGAAAACTGCAAACTACCTACTTGGTGAAAAAAAAATCGAATACCATACTTAAGACTTTCTAAAAAAAGGATATGATTTTAGATAATACAATAAAAATGTCACATTGAGAAATATAAAATATATACATAAGTTTAAATGAATATAAATCATTAACGGATAACACAAAAAACATACATTTTTTATTTTTTCTTAATTTACGTCTCAAGAAATAGTTATTGGAACGATCTTTAACTCTTCTAGCCTGAAACTTTGAGTTTAGCTGTTTAAGGCTGATGCCAAAATTAAAAATAATACTTAAACTATGACAAGTGAACTAAAATGTAAGTAATAATAACGGAAATAATAATAATGCAATTGTCACCATATTACAAAATACAATTGATAAATAATATTAGTAAACATACCATAGTTATAGGCATTAAGTATCATCTGCAAAACGCTTAACATTCCTCCAGTAAAATCTAGCAAAATATTTCCTATACTCCATCCCACAGTGCTTTTTCTTTTATAATTCATGTAGGCCTGCAAAAAAAGCCGTAACAATTAGGAACGCAGTTATATAAGAATTTACTATATTAAAATTTTTATTAAAAACCTATGCTTACTTGTGGGATATATTTAATTAATGTAATGGTTAATTTTACATAGGAACAGTAATACAAAAAGTCCAACCAGTGGATCACTGCACAACCAGCTATGATAGCGGAAATTCCAATGAACACACCAAATATAGCTAAAAAAAAAGTAGTATTATGTACCTAGTTGGGTAAAAAGTTCTAAAGTATATAATTTAAGTATTTCTGTTGAAATAATGTTCTTGTTACAGCATTTTTGAAAGAACCTATTACTACTATTACTATTTGTAGATCGGTTAAATTTATTTATCTATCTTCATATTTTACATTTTTCTCCAAACTACTATATTAACTTCAGTATTGAACAGTAATTAAAATTTTACATTGGAAACTAGGACTTTTAATAAAATATTTCTTTTACCTTGTTCTTTAGAAAAAATAATAGAAACTTTAAGCCAAGAATTCATTTAACGCATCATTTTTCAGAGTAATTTCTGCTAGATCTCAAAGATTCTGGAACTTATTGTTATTAGTTATTTGAGTTCATGTTTTTTTCTTCAAATTCAGTAATATTACCACTTGCCTACTTTACAAAATTTAAAAAGCTTTAACGTCTCACCTAAAATAATCCTTGCTGTGATAGACACTCTTTGCTCTCCTCTGTCATAAACGCAGCACTGGAACAGGGTAAAGCATGTCAAAATGACAGCGTGTACCGCAAAAAATATATCATTTACTTGTACTGGATTTAAACCTCTTGGATATCTTGCGGAATATTCTTCCTAAAAAATTACAAATTAAAATGAGAAAAAAGATGCAAAATATGTAGGTAGTTTTATTGGACTATTTTTTTTGTTAAACCCCCACCTAATAAAAAGTTAGTTGAGATTTATGACCTTTTATACAATAAAATAAAAAATTAATTTTATAAACTAAGTATTATATTTAGACACTGTAACAAGGTTTGATAAGAACGATTATTTTTAATAAGTAGTTTTACGGAGCTATCCATTATTGAAGTATGTATAGCTGTTATCAAAATTTCACAACAAACAAATAACATTACTGCTAATAATAGATTTTGTTTTCTCCTAGAAATGCAAAAACATTACTTAAAAAAATGTTGGTTTCACATAATTAACTATTATGTAATACATAACATTTTATTATAATTTCATGTTATGTTTTTCACAAACAAAGTAAATTGATAGGTAATTTAGATTTTGATCTTCTTAACTTACTTTGGCTATAAAAGATGTAAATCATATTTGAAAATTATTTTTAAGATACTGTACATGCATTAGCACATTACTACTAATAGGCATATTAGAAATTTTTGCCCCGTCATCTTTATCTTTACACCTTTACTTTTTCTTTACTTTAACAATTTTCTCAAGAGTTGAATGCACTTGGTCCAATATATAAAATACATAAACACATACCTTTAAAGTTTAATATGTTTCTACTTCCGCATGTCATTTACAGCGTAAAATATTTATAAACTTTTGGTGGGTTTAAAATGTTTTTAATATAAACACATCATTTATTAGAATGATACGGAGCACTTCATATTTATATATCTCATAATGTCTCATAAATGTAGCGAATTAATGCGGATTTTAATTAGGCTTATTACTAATTTCATATCAGAAATAATTATTGTCCAAAATTCTAAACAAAATTGAATACAAATTTATTGGAACATGTAGGTACGCATTTAGCAACAAATTAATTTCTAATAGAATTGCCGTAATGATGCAATTATTCAAATTTACATGGCAACCAATAATAGGAAAACTTTTTATATTTATACTTTAAGTGCGATATCTCATAGCATGCCTTGTCATCAGAATATCTTTTAGTTATTTTTATTTATATCCAAAATAGTCCACAAAACTTAGGTTCTTGAAAATTCCATCTGTTTGCAGATTTATTTAATCTTAGGTAGTTTGTATCAATATTGCTTCAGAAATGAGTCGTGTGAATCTATGTAAAAACTATAGTTGCACTATTACTGTTAGCACTAGATATAACTTGAACAGCTGCTTTTTGAAGAAGAAAATATTATCCATCTTCAAGTCAAACTCTCACGTTAATTTATGTATCGACTTTGACTTCGTATTATTGTTTTCTTTTTGAAGCTAGTAAAATGTAGTAACAGGTAGTTAAAAGTTTTTTTCGGTACTCCATATTTTAAATGAGTGAGCAGGTACAGGCTATAAGACAGTTTACTGGAGATATATGAAGAATCCAGCAGTTTAACTGGATTAAACAGGACAGTTCCTCTTGCCAGCAAAACTACTGGGTGTCAACTTATGTAACAACTCTGGTATTTCCTTTATTCAAATCCAGCCTATTTTAGAAGAATTGTTCCGCAGTTTTTAGTGCGTTTGTTTGAGCAATACTTAACGAATTTCATTAACGAATCATCAGATATTTTATAAAGAGATGTATCATCAGCGAAAAGATAAGTTATATAGTTGGGTACATTAAAGGGAAAATCGTTAGCAAAAATAATGGAGAGCATTGATCCAAATATAGAATCCTGTGGAATCCCATTTTGTATTTGCCTAGTGTTTGATGATTCATTGTTTATCTCAATAAAATTTGTTTTAATTGTTAGGCATGATTTTATTAATAGTACCTTTAATAGTTATAGAACATTTCTTTCAGACCAAAATTAGTTTTTATTTAAGGTTGTAAACCTGCAACATTTTTTCAATAGCATAACTTGACTCTGTCGGTCTTATTATTATTGTTTTTATACGCATTCACACAAATTAAATTATAATTATTCTCTTGATGGAAACTGAACTCTGCATACATATATACTATGTTAGATCACACTTTGGGAAATTTTAATGTATTAAACTTGTTACTGCTCTACGTCTTCGTGAAATAAAAAAATATATCGAATCCTCGTATCCACGTTGATTCCAAAAATATCTATATTAGGATTTATTTTTGGAAAACTGTGAGGATCAATCCATCAAAAAAATGTTTTGTTTATTTAGACAGCCTCTAATAAACTGGAATTTACATTTTGAGTTACGACCTTCTTTTCAGCCTGTTAGTCTACAATATACTCTTGTATAGAAAACGTATAATCTTAATTATTATATCCAGAGGATCTTAAACAATCGAAACAACTTTTATTTAGTTTGTTAAGAAGTTTTGGTTGAATCTTTTACGTATATTGATGGACGAGCACAACGTGCCTCAAATAAATGAAATTTAAATTTTATTACTAAATTATTTATTATAGTATTTTAGTGATTTTGGCCATGCGTTCTTCTTCTCATTTCATGGGATCTTTTAAAACTTTTCTTTGATATATAGTTTACACACCCCACAAAAATTATCGCATCACTACTATTTTTAATATTTTTTAAAACAATCTGTATATGTATCCAGTGGCGAAGCGTACGAGTAGACAAGGTAGACACTGTCTACCCAAAATTATCCAGTTATTTGTCATTAATTTATTACGTAATTATTTCATGTAATTGTTGAATTAAAATTAAAAAAAAAATAACACAGAACGTAGTCGCTCTCCTTACTATTATTATGTAGTATCTAAACGGCTATAATACCTATCTATCTATAATAATATCTAAGGTGCGCCCCGCCTGACGCACCAATTAAAATAAAAATGCAGGGCTGACACGCAATTAATGTATACGAGCCCCAGGAAGACACATTGATATTTGTCTTCCGACATTTGGAGCATCTAATCGAACCAAATAGGCATCAAGCAGGTGACGGAGGTCCGGCCGCATCAGTATTCAGCCTATTACGTATGCAAAATTTACTCGCAAAAAGACATTCGAGCTTTTGTCTATCGAAGTCGACCAGCTATTTTATTATGCTGTTGAGGGTAATTGTTTATGGACACGCTTGATCTGGTCGGCCGCAATACATCTTCGCATTTGGTGGGGACGCGTGCTATAGTAATTTAATAAATAGTATTTTTATTTTTGGGTGTATAGAAAAGGTTTTTTTTTAGTGGATATTTTAGTCGTTATTTTATGAACGACTGTTCGATATTGGCAATTGTATTTTAGTTGTGTTTTTATTTGTCTTTAATTAATTTTAAAATAATGGATATTATGGATTTATAAGTTATGGTTATACCTACATATGTTGTGTTTTTTTGTAAGTAGTATTTATTTTTATCTATCTATCTTTTTATGCTAGTAGTAATTATTTTTTTCTTTTTTATATCACTACATAATTTTTCTCTTTGAGTTAATATTTCATGCGCATTCATTCTCTATTTCATTAAAGTGAATAATATTGAATACACATTTTTTTCTAATTAACGATTTTTATTGTTTGTCTACCCGAAAAAAAAGTTCACGCTTCGCCACTGTATGTATCAACTTAAAAGATATTTCTGATTTCTTATGATGGACAAAAAATTATCGGAATTTCTTACATATTTTTTTGAAGCGAAAATGCTCCCGTAGATTATTCCTGTGTTGGCGAATGCATTGAGATCGAAAACGTTCTAAGCAAATAGTGTTATTCTAAAGTGAACATTTAAATTTATTGTCAATAATGGATGTGCCTGAACGTTTAACAAGACATGTGACTAATGAAGAAGCCGCTAGAATCATTGCGCTCATAGAAGATGGCCGCAGTCAAAGATAGGTCGCTCGGATAAGGGGAGTTCAACAAAGAGATTAGACATAGACACAATTAGACATACCACCTCTAGAAGACTGCAAACAGATCTGTTGGCTGCTCGTAATGTCCGATTAACCCTACGGACAGTTCGAAATAGGCTGAGAGAAGCAGGTTTACGAGCCAGAGTGCCAGCTAGAGGGCCACGTCTTACCAGAGAACATCGAGTAGCAAGATTGCAAGTTGCTAGAGAACACGCAAATTGGAATATTCAAGATTGGTCCAATATTTTATTCACGGATGAATCAAGATTTTGTCTATATTCATCAGATAGGCGTATACCAGTATATAGGCGACGTGATGAACGGCCTGATCAGGTCAATTTTTGTCAAACTGAAAGCTTTGGTGGTGGCTCTATCATGGTTTGGGGAGGAATTTCTTTTGAGGGTCACACGGAGCTAGTACCAGTGAATGATGGAAGACTAAATGCTGACAGGTACATAACCGATATCCTAAAACCCCATGTAGTGCCCTATATGCCATATATCGGTAATAATTCTGTGCTAATGCATGATAAAGCTCGTCCACACGCTGCTAGAGTTGTTCGGCAATACTTAGAAGAGGTCGAGATACCCACCCTAAATTGGTCTTCATGTACGCCGGACCTTAATCGGATAGAACATGTCTGGGACCATCTAGGATGGCAAATTCAGCAACATCCAGCACCAATAAGAACACTAGATGATCTTCAAAATATTCTTTTTGACTTCTGGGCAAATGTGCCGCAAGAATACCTCCAGAACCTGTTTAGAAGCCTTCGAAGACGAATGGAAGCTGTAATTAGAGCCAGGGGCGGTAACACACGCTATTAGAAATTCATTGGCTTAAATAAAGTTAATTTTTTTTGTATACATGTTTTGTACAATTTTTTTGATTTTTGTATGTTTTGGTAAATAAAAATGTTTGTCCTCTGTAGATTGAACTGATTTAAAATAAATGTTGCAAAAGTCGTATTATTTGGTGATTTAATTATTAATATCAATAAAATTTAAAAAAAACAGGCAAAAAATTTAAAATATTTAAGAAAAAAATAAGTCATGCGATAATTTTTGTGGGGTGTGTATTTACGGTAATTCTTTTAAAAGGTTGCCATTTACCTACACAATGCAAGCAAACACTTATATATTCTTATATCATGAATTTATTTCCTCCTCACGGACCTTTCAGACAACTTTTTTTGTGTTCCTTATACCAGAATATTTTCTCCTTCCATTTAATTATTCTTAAATTAGTGTAATATTCTAATTAAAATCTGTTGCCTGTTCTATGTTAAGATATGTTTCACGGAGTGCTCAAAGTATCTTTCATCTCTTTTTTCATTTTGGCCCGATCAAGTATTGACAAAACTTTTCTGATTTACGAATATCAATACTGAATATTCTATGATAATTTTTAAAGAGAATGATAGTCAAATATGTTCTGTTAGTTAGTCTAATACTTTTAATTTTTAGTTGAAGTTTGGTTTTATTCATACGTTTAGTATTAGATTTAGTTAGATAAGATATAAGATAAGAATATACTTTATTGTTAAGATATACAACGTTTTCTATCAACAAAAGCAGGCTAATGACTAAATCGTAACAATCTAACTATTTGTAATTATACTGCAAACTAAACTAATATTAAACATTAAAATTAAAAACATGTAGAAGTTGGATAAGTACAATTAGATACAAAACATTTAAAAGACAGTCCACCGATTAAAATCTGGTAGAGTGCAATAACACTTTTTGAATTAAAAAAGAAAAAACAAATGAACACAAGTATAAACATATGCTTAAAATACAATTACTAGGTTTTCAATTAGGTAGGTATATACAGGGTGTTCATGTTTTTATTTTAATACAATTCGTTTATAATTTAAAACGGACACTACCAACATAAACAGCAATTCCGAAGATTAGACGTGGAAAAAACTATAAAACTACAGACATCCTGGGCGAACTGTATTTATTGTTATACCTGCTTAGTTATTTATAGTTGCTAAGGAAAATAAAGAATTTATTTTGCCGTCAGTTACATTTGTGACAGTCTTGTTATAGTGAAAATTTATTTGTTGAATTAAAGATTTTACTTCCAAAATGGTTTACACACTAGCCGAAAAAGTGGAAATTATTCTAATTTATGGTGCCCAAAATCAATGTGCTCGGAAAACTGCCGTCACGTTTAACGGCAGACATCCGGAGAAGATAACTTCGCATAGGTATGTTTTGGACTTGGTTACTAAGTTTACTGAAACTGGATCTGTTGCAAATAAAAAACGTGATCATCGGCATGAATTTTCGATGAAGCCGCTTAAGTTGAACTTTTGGGTCATTTTGGAATAAATCCTAATACTTTATTACGCAAAATTGTTGCTGCCACTGATATTTCATTAGGCTCTGTTCACACAGCTACCAAACTTCATAAATTTCATCCATTCAAAATGAAAATATTGCAAGAGTTAACCGAAGACGATTTCGATAGGCGAGTTGAGCTTTGTGAAAAAAATTACTGAAGCGATTAATGATAATACTATTCAAGTAAAGAATATCTGCTTCAGCGATGAATGCACATTGTATCTAAATGGATTTGTTAAGAAACATAACTGTAGATATTGGAGCAATGAAAATCCTGATGCATTTGTAGAAGAGTTTACTCCCCAACCTGGAAGTTTGGATGAACTTCGTCAATGCATCATCGACAGCTGCCATGATATCCCACAACATGTTTTTGAAAATGTCCGTCAGGAATTTGAACGACGCCTATATCATTGTTTGGCCAAAAATGGGCAACATTTTGAACACTTATTGAAATAAAAACTGATATTTTCATGTTTTTGTTTTCTATCTAAACAAATTAAGATTAACAAAGATTTTTCTAATTTTCTCGAAAACCAATAGACAGATTTAAAAAAAAAAATCAAACGTCCAAATAAAAGACTTCGAAAGACCTTTTAAACAAGCTATTACTTTAAACAAGCTAATACTCCTTGCCATTTAAAATTTTTAAGGGGATGATCCTGGGGGGCAATGGGTGAAAGGGGGTGAAGTAATCTTAGGTTAGAAAGTTGTCCCCCTTAACAAACCTTTTGACGTATTTCGGCGTTTTTTTTTTTAAACAGTGGTTTTCGATAAATCTGTGGTGGGAAGTTTTCAAATGAACACTTAGTATATATATTCAAAAAACTCTCCCATGGTATATAAAGACTCCTCCAATAAAAGAGTTTTAAATTTTCCTCTAAAATACCTGACAGTCTAATATTCTCAGAAAGATGATTAGAAAATATTCCCTTATATATAAATGATTTGTGAGTTAGAGTACTTTTCGGAATCGGTAAGGGAACAGTAAATTCTTGTCTGGTTGGAAGGTTGGCTCTGTTATTTATTTTCTGATTGCAGTGTTTATAAACAAGACTAGCTGTCTCAAGTGTGTATACCGAAGCGAGAGTCAAAATTCGGAGTGTTTTAAAATGCGGTCTACAGGACTTTCTCTGGTGAACATTTGTCATGAAAACTGCTTTTTTGAAGTGTAAAAGGTATTTTTAATAAATATTGGCTAGCTAAACCCCAAAAAGCGATGCCATACCTGAGATGGGATTCAAAAAGAGAAAAATAGATTGTCCTAGCCATTTCAACTCCCAATTCCAACCTAACACACCTAACTGCAAAGCATCCTGAAGAAAGTTTTTTGCTTAATTTAGAGATATAAACTTCAAAACGCAGTTGGCTGTTAGTGTGAACTCCTAAAAATTTTGATACAGTTTTATTTTCAAGGGGATTATCGCCAAGTTTTTTATTTTTTATATCGTATTTAAAACTTGGTATATTTGATTTGGCAACAATAAAAACAAGACGGTTTGCATCACACCATCTTTTAATTTTTGTGAGGTCTTCCGAGATTATTTTTCAAGAGTGTTTGAGATTTTGTGGTGCTATACGACAGATGTGTCATCCGCAAAGAGAATAATTTCAGCCAGGATATTTAAATGAACGAGATCGTTAATGTACAGGGTGACCCAATAAGACTGTTCCTCGGCCATATCTCGGGAACTGTTCGTAAAAAAAATTTAAAAAAAAAAATTATTGGGTAAATCGGTCATGAAAAATCGTTGGAAAATATTTTCAAGTTCTAAAAATTACCACCAGAGGGCGTAATTGCCATCTTAAATTTTAAAATTGCATTTTTCTTTAAATTTCGCATAACAACCAAATTTTTTTTTTTACATTTTTAAAGAGAACCAGGTTATCTATGATTTTCGTAAAATAAAAAAATCAGCCATTTCAAAAACAAAGATGGTGGAGCGCGTTCAGTTGTTTTTGCAATAACTTGCTTTAACTTCTTAACGGTTTGACCGATTTTAACAAATTTGGTATCGTTGAAAAGAGCATTCCTTGGGCAATAAGAATCAACCAAAATATAGTTGATTTAGTTGAATCCTTTTCCGCCTGGGGGCTAGCTTTGACACCATCACCCAAAATCCTAAAAAAATCAAAAAAATCAAATGGAATGATATGACTTTTTCTTTATGAAAAAGTAGCCAAATAACATCCAAAGAGGCCAGTGAAAACCGTTTGTCAAAATGTCTTTCCTAACCACAAATATTGGGAAAATAAGGAAAAAAAACGCATCCCGAACGTAATAAGTCACTTTAATATTATAGGTAGACCTTGGAAAATGAAACAAATGAAACATGAAAGGAACAAGAAAGTGATCTAATGGCGACCCAGGTGTTCAAAATGGCCTCCGTCATTTTGGACGCACATCTGAAGACGCTGATGAGTTGAAGAAACAGCAGTTTCAATTTCAGCTATTGGGATATTTAAGATGGCATTCCTAATTCTTGCAATCATATCCTCGCGGGAAGTTGGCCTTGTTGCATAGACTATATCCTTAATCCTTCCCCAGAGATAAAAATCAAGGCAGGTTAAATCGGGAGACCTAGAAATATTCATTAAGTTTTAATACGTGTGCAATTATAAACAGAATCATTCCAAATAGGCAACGTCTAAAGATTCTTGTGTTAAATACTTGCCTTGGCGCCCAAGGGAATAGGCTTCCTCTTCCGATCCAACGGTCAGGGAAGGTGGCATCTAAATACTGGCGAACAGCAAGAGCATAATAAGCGGGGCAACCATCATGCTGGAAAAACATATTTTGGCGGACGTTCAGCGCAATATCTTCCATTAAAATTGGAAGAACATTTTCTAAGAACTGTAGGTATGTTAGACCATTTAATGCGCCGTCCAAAATATATGGACCAACAACCCGCCCTCCAATTATCCCACACCAAACATTTACACTATATCTCCCTTGATGCTGAACTTGTCCAAGCCAGCGCGGATTATTTCGGGCCCAAAAGTGCATATTATGTAAGTTTAAGTGCCCATTGCTATTGAAGGTGGCTTCGTCAGTCCACAACACAGTTGAAAGAAATTGAGGATTTTCTGCTATCATGCTTAATAGCCAGTGGCAAAAATCTAGTCTTTGGTCGAAATCCGGAGGAGAAAGGGCTTGGTGTAAGTTGATATGGTAGGGATGTAGCCTAAAATAGCAAGAAATGTAAAAAAAAACCCTAAGATATGATATTTAGCAGGTTACATACCTATGGGTTCGAAGAATGCGGTGAACCGTACTTTGAGGAATACCCAAGTCTCGAGAAATCTCTCTAGTACTAATTTGGGGATTGATTTCTACAGATGCCAGGACATTAACTACATTTTGTTCGTTATTTTGCCTATTTCTAATCATGGCAGGTCTATGGATGCTACCTGTTGTTAACAGGCGCTGGGCCAAACGCACAAACACGCGGCGATGGTATCGTGGTCGATTCGGATAGCGCAAATAGAAGGCGCGGGCAGCGATGGTCGCATTTTGCAAACACTCAAAATATATCGCCAGCATATTAAATGCTTCTTGGTTAGAAATCGGCATCGCAGAAAAGATTCAAAATTCAGATAACTACACTTTCTGAATGTAACACAGCAGAATAATGACAATAACAATGACAACAACACAGCAAATGACAGCTGTTATTATTTTATAATGCATCATGTTTCATTTGTTTCATTTTCCAAGGCCTACCTATAATTCGGGATGCGTTTTTTTTCCTTATTTTCCCAATATTTGCGGTTAGGAAAGACATTTTGACAAACGGTTTTCACTGGCCTCTTTGGATGTTATTTGGCTATTTTTTCATAAAGAAAAAGTCATATCATTCCATTTGATTTTTTTGATTTTTTTAGGATTTTGGGTGATGGTGTCAAAGCTAGCCCCCAGGCGGAAAAGGATTCAACTAAATCAACTATATTTTGGTTGATTCTTATTGTCCAAGGAATGCTCTTTTCAACGATACCAAAATTGTTAAAATCGGTCAAACCGTTAAGAAGTTAAAGCAAATTATTGCAAAAACAACTGAACGCGCTCCACCATCTTTGTTTTTGAAATGGCTGATTTTTTTATTTTACGAAAATCATAGATAACTTGGTTCTCTTTAAAAATGTTAAAAAAAAATTTGGTTGTTATGCGAAATTTAAAGAAAAATGCAATTTTAAAATTTAAGATGGCAATTACGCCCTCTGGTGGTAATTTTTAGAACTTGAAAATATTTTCCAACGATTTTTCATGACCGATTTACCTAATAATTTTTTTTTAAAATTTTTTTTACGAACAGTTCCCGAGATATGGCCGAGGAACAGTCTTATTGGGTCACCCTGTACATTAAAAATAACAGGGGACCCAATACCGAACCTTGAGGTACGCCACAATTAATTCCAGAAGGTGAAGACTTTGAACCAGACACGAAAACAGATTGGCTTCGATGACTTAAGTAAGACTTAAACCACGACAAGACAGACTCTCTAAAGCCACAACGCTCCAGCTTCCGCAGCAGAATTTCGTGATCAGCGCAGTCGAAAGCCTTCGACAGATCACAAAATACTGCTGCACCTCCACTAAGCTGAGAGAACACCATATCCAAAAAAAACAAAAAAGCGTCGTGTGTACTTTTAGAGGATTGGAATCTATATTGCTTGGGTGTTATGAGCTTATATTTTGTTAAATATTTCCACATGCGCTTTATTACCACTTTCTCAATAACTTTCAAAAGTGTAGGTAGTAGGAAAATTGGCCTGTAATTTGCAGGATCACTTGTAGCTCCACCCTTGTAAAGCGAGATCACAATCGACGATTTAAGACACTCGGAAAAATTACCTGTCTTAAAAGAACTGTTTATCGACGAGCACAATGAGATAAGTGCATCATGTGGTAGTTTCGTTAAGATTTCCGCCGTAATCTCGTCATTGCCGCATGATTTTTAATTTTTTATATCATTGAGAGCCTCCAATAATTCCCACGACTCAACATTTCCAAAATGAAAAGAGTTTGGAACAGATATACCAGACACAAACTCTAAGGGATCTATATCTGACAAAATGTTGCAAGCCAAGCTAGCCACGTTACAATAGAAAGTATTTAAAGTATTCCCATCAACTTCAATCTCTTTTGTTAGACATAGCAACGTTGGATCGGCTGTAAATGACGGGCAGTGACAGAACCAACGCGGTGTGTCAACAGTCCTTGATTTCTCTCTTGGATAAATTGTATAATTTAAAAAGTAAAAACGAGTTGCAGCGACCAAAGTAGAATTTCAAGAACCCAATGATCAAACAAAATATAGGTAGAATTTTGGTCGACTATTTCCTGAATGATGTATGTTATATAGATATTTAGATTTAGACATAATTTCCTTGTCTACTCAAACAATGTCTTATCGTTAAACAGCTTGTATTAGATAATCTTTTAATGATTTTATTCAAACTTTCCAAACTTTTTGTTATAAAAAAACACGTCAAACCAACTTTCACCAGAAATTATAAGTATAATATTCTTTTCCTTCAACTCCATTGGACGTTTGACTTCAACTGTATAATTAATTTAAACAATGTTGTGAAGGATAAATTAAGAAAAATAATTGTGTGGTTAACGAGATATGTTTGTTTAATAATTGGCTTGGAATAGAAAAATAATGGGCTTAATTATAATGCAAAACTTCCAAAAAATACCGCACACTAAAATAGATTTTTGGTTTTAACAGAGTTTATAATGCTTATTTCCTGAGAGTTAGGTATTCAAAGATATCTAATTTATGAAAATAGTAATTAATTATTATTAATAATTTATAAAATAATTTAAAGAAAACTTACCTTTACTTCTGGAATGTAATAGAGACCCAAATTAAATACTGAATATAACAAAAACCCAACTATGTTGAGAGATAGGAAGTCAAAATTCAAACCTATAACACTAAAATAATTAAGATAAAAAAATAATTACCAAATAAACATTTAAACTCTTTTACCTTTTTCGTTTCCAATTTATGTAAACCTGAGGATAAAACGATATAGACCAAGCAGCAAAATAGATCCAACCTATAACTGTTGACAAGGTATCTAGAGCTGCTGCCTTGTAAACTGTAATCCGAAAATAGACATCATCCACGCTAAAATATATAATTAAATGTAATATTTATACAATTTAATTAAGTTTTAAACAAATACTTTTGTTTGTTTATCATGGTACTTACTTTGTTCTGTTGTAAGTAGTATTTGAGTAAATATCTGTTTTTCCTGCTCCAATGGCTTGAACGTTTAGACTATAATTCTCGTTCAGAACGTTTAAATCTAGCGAAGTTATATTTATGGCAGCTATATCAGTGTGTTGAATAATAATGTTTAAGGTATCATTCACAGGCTCATAATCTGACCTAAATAAAAAATAAATTTCCAAATAAAATCAATAAGATACAAGTTATAATTAAAATGACAATAATACAGGGATACAGAGATATCTATTTTGGCTATTAGATTATTATGTTTCTAATTGGAAATTGATAATACAGTATTAATATATTAGTAGATACATAACTGTTCATGTTTGTCTTTTTAAAGAGCTATTTTCTTGAACTGGACAATTCGTTCTACTTTGTTTTTTTGTCTGTGCTAGGATTTGGCTTTACACTACACGTGTTTTAGCAACCGTTTCTTATTCTGTTGGATAATATTATGTTATACATATATTACCTCAACCTTGAATAAATTGATGGAAGGGATTTTTTTTTACTATAATTGATAATAAAAAAATATTGAAATCGATTAGATAAAGGAATTTGAGGAAAGAAATCATAACGTACTATATTTTTCTTTTCAAAGGGCCTTGAGGTAAGAAAATAAAAAAAGGATCATTGCGTATATTTTCGCAATGTGAATTGAATTGAATTTTTTCCTAATTTAAAAACGTCATATTTTTAAAGGGTAACTAAAATTGTTTCTGTCCTCCTCCACTAAATTTATTTAAAAATCATGTGTCAATGATCAAATTAATCATTCATCTACACATTTTTTTAATTCATTAAATTTTAATGATAATTTATAACGCCTTTTCTTTTTCTCATATTAGAGTCAAAAGTTTTTATTTATAAGTATCATTTCTAGTACCACCATCTGTAGCCAACTTAACAAAGTCTAATTTTACAAATTACAGGTACCATATTTTAAATAGGTAAAATTTTTGAAAAGTTATATATTTCTTTTGTTCTTAGTTCTTGCTGACATAACAATTATCCTAGTTTTGTAATTATGTGATTTTAATGTTTGTATAGACCCTGCTTAGTCCCTTCTCATGCATCTTAATGTAAGTTTTTTGTCTTTAACGTTCAATTGTTTATTTGTTAATTAATTAAGGCTTTTTATCATTATTGTAGATGCCCTTTTATTTATTGTTGAGATTTTAACTTTTGACCTTGCCAGTAGCACGATAGCTGGTTATATGTTGTGACGAACCCTCATTGTATGTAAGTTAATTTTAATACCTTTTATTTCAACACTTTTTATCCTTAGCTTATAAGTTTCCTCGGTTCTTTATAGATCCCCGAGGATGGACATCTTATATGTCTGAAATATGTAGGATAGATGATTTTTAAATAAATTTAGTGGAGGATGACAGAAACAATTTTCAAATTGAAAGAAGTCGTCCATATTCTCAAAGAGACCCTGATATAAAATAAATCTAAGGAGAAACAATTTTAGTTACCCTTTGACTTATTAACTCCACTGCAAGTATGGACTACTTCCTCAACAGTCATATTTTTAGATAAGCAAGCATTTCCATTAAAAAAAAATAACGCTTTGTAATCAAGAATATTACAAGTTTTACATTATTATTATTTTTAGAATCTTTGAGAAACTATAAGGCATGGATATATTATTTTAAATAATTATGGCATTGCACCCTTAAATAATGGTATATATCACAGTGATGTGATATACGATAATGCTATGTTACACAGCTTTTTGATTTTTCACTTTAATATATAGTGAACCGTACATTTTCGCAGGTAATTAGGTAATTAATTAATCAAAATATACTTGCGAAGTTTTTAATATGAAAAAAGATAAATAATGAGTTTCAGATATTAAATGTAGATAATGCGATACTAAAAAATATGTGAAATGATTTATGGTTTATTAAAACATGTGATATTTACTTATGAATATTTTTTAAAAGTATAGAAAATATATGTATATCGTAAAAATCATGGACTTATGAATGTTCTTATTATTTCACATACCGAACTATTAGTGATATAAAATCTTCTGAGCAGAAAATCTATAAATGAACACAACATACCATAATTTCTTCAAATTTTAATAACAAAAATCAAAGCATTTTTTTTAAGAACAAGTATGCAGGGTGCTATTTACCTTCTTGAAAATTAAGAAATTCTTTAAAAGTAAACCAGATTATTAGAAAAGTTGCCAGTTGTATATGTTGCTAAAAGAAAATTAAAAAAAAAAAATGGAATGACAGGTATAGCTAAAAAAATTTTATTTTATAGAAAATTTAAAAGAATCTTGTAAAAGTAAGTTATTACGTATTTTCTCGAGTAAATGTCAATGTAATAAATATAAAACTAATTATTTATCATTAATAATCACGCTTTTAGGTAAAAAGGTAAATAATCTAAAAGTACATAATACATTTCTCCAAAAACGAATATGGATATAGGTACCGTGAAATGGGGTGAATTTGATTTCGCGGGGCGACTTTGATCATCATATCAAAATATTTTACATTTAAATTATTTAAGCGCATATTAAGTGCCGATTTTTTCCGTTCGGTAAAAAATCGTATTCAGTAATGGTGTAGCTAGTGATCCATGTGCATGTTTTTTGTCACTTAAACGTTTTTTTTGGAGTTTGCGGCTCTCAAACATGTAGGAAGTAATATTTAAACAAAAATATAACCTTCCAAAATTTGACTGCTATTTAAAAATACATGCAAATTGTGGATATGTGCGTGATATATTTAGCATTCTGAATATCTTGTATTTTTATAACCTCAAAATGAAGTTTGCGGCGTTGCCGGATTTTGTCAAATTTTAAGATTTATTGGATGGGGTGAAATTGATCAGCAGATTGTAAAGCTTATATAATTTTAAGGGTATAGTACTACTAGTAATAATAATATTTTTGGTTTTAGAATATTGACATAATGCCGAGAGTTTATAAGAGAAAAGTTGAGGCACGAAGGTACAAAGACTACGGTCAAGAGTCCATAGAAAAAGCGTTAGAAAAGGTCATTAATGAAGGGTGGAGTTTACGCAAAGCTGCAAAATGGTTCAAGATTTCTTACGGGACCTTAAATAATAGATACCATGGGCGTCAAGTTAAAAGTATCGGCGGGCAAACCGTTTTTAGCTTCAATGAAGAGCAATCAATTCTTAAATGTGTTGCTATTTGTGGCGAATGGGGGTTTCCTCTTAATTTAACAGATTTAAGGCATATGGCAAAAAACCTGCTAGATACTCAAGGTCGTTCAGTGGCAACATTTAAGGACAATTTACCCGGTACCGATTGGGTATTTTTGCTGTTAAAAAGACATAACAATGTAATAACTCAAAGGCTTGCAGCTAATATTAAAAGGGCTCGTGCTGATGTTTCCAGGCAAACATTAACTGAATATTTTGAAAACCTTAAAACAACTTTAAATGGTATTCCGTCGTGCAACGTATATAATTATGATTAAACTAATTTGCTTGACGACCCTGGGCGCAAAAAACTAATATATTCCCGTGGAGTAAAATACCCTGAACGAGTGTGCAATTTTACGCAGAGTTCTTTTGCCACCATATGTAATTTATCGAGAAAAATGTGGGCTCAGTGGACTGAACAAGGACCAAAATTAGAACCCTGTTGCATAGATAGATGCTGTGCAGCTGGATCACGATACAACCGAACGTCACATGGGTGAAAGGACGCCGAAACTTTTAATGACTGGTTTAAGTCTGCGTTTCTTCCACATGCCAAAAAACAGCAAGGGCGAAAAATTCTAATAGGCGATAACTTCTAATAGTCTCAGTTTTCACAGAAGAAGTTATTAGACTGTGTGAAGAACATAACATTGGATTTGTATGCCTGCCAAAGAACGCGACACATTTATGTCAGCCGTTGGACGTAGGGTTTTTCAGGCCATTTAAAATTGGCTGGAGAGAAGTCTTGCTAGAATGGAAAAATACGTATCCAACACATTCATCAATTGACAAAAAGGATTTCCGACATTTGTTGCAAAAAACCTTGGTGACAATGGATAGTAAACTATACAAAGATAAAATCATGCGGTTAAACGAAATCTTATTTCTTCTTCTGAAGCAAGTGGCATAGTCCCTTTAAATCCAAACCGAGTATTAGACAAGCTGCCTAGAGAAGATTTTAATCAAGACCACGCGCAGAACGCGTTGGTAAATTACTTACAACAACAGAGATTTTCAAATGCTCCAACAAGACGAAATAAGAAGAGAACAAAACTTGATTCAGCCAGAGAAAAGTGTGACAGCCCAAAATGATTCCAACAGTTCAGACAGCGACGTTGAAGAGCCTATAACAAATGATAATTCCGACGATGACATGACCGCCGACGATCTATTTATCCAGTTGCAGGAAAACGAAGAAATTGAATATTTGGAAGTAAGTCAAAGTGAGATCAAAATTGGGACATTTTTATTGGTTAAAGTGTTGGGGGCATGCGAAAAAGTGTTAGCTATCGTTACATAGCTACAGTTGAAAATTTCAATGAAAACGAATTCGAAGTTCTGGGACTAAAATCTGTCGATGGAAGAAAAACTGTTTTTAAACCACAAGCAGGCGACGAGTTTTCCATAGAGTTGGCAGATATAATTGCTATTTTGCCAGAACCTGCCGCTGAATACGTCAAAGGTCAAATCATTTATCAAATCAAAAAAGCAGTAGATATTAAGGAGATGTAAATCCTTAGTATACGCATTACTGCTTCTATCTATTAATTGAAGATTTGTTTCTTTACTTTTTGAATGTCTTTTATAAGTTTTTGTATTTTTAAACAAGTGGTTTTAATAAAGTATTAATAAACTGCAATGTTTCTTTTTTATTTTACCTAAAAAAATAACCAATTAGTGAAATTTTATGACTGATCAATTTCCCCCAAGTGATCAATTTCACCCCAAAACCTAGAATTATCTGTAACTTGTAAACGGATTGATGAACTTAAGCGGGGGTTAAATTGTTCATAATGCATTTTAAGGCACTGCAAGAAGAGTACAATTATATGGCACTGATCAAAGTCATCCCTCTTTTGGTATAAAATTGATCACACCTTATTTTGGCATTTTTTTAAACAATTTTAAATTTAGAGCAGATACGATGCAATGATAAGATGCAAAATCTTTTAACGGCATCCATACACAATCATTTTTGATTAATTTTAATATCGATACGCAGTTATCAAAAGAGTTACAAGCAAATTTACAAACGAAATGATCAATTTAACCCCGTTTCACGGTACCGCAAAATATATGAAATTTTTTGAAAAAATTGAGAAAACTTCAAATTTTCTTTTTAGTGAAAATAATGAAAAGATTATAATATTCATCATAAATCGTAATAAATGACACTTTAAAAAAATCTATACAACTATAGGCCTTAGATTTAGTAGATTTCAGTCACTTTCAACTTAGCACATTATAGTCGGAATGTCCTGGTATAGGAACATATAAATGATCATTATCAGTACACCCTATTCATGTAATAAGATTTGTGGTAAAATTATAAAACAAAATATATTTTTTAGGTGTCATTCTGATAGCATATTTAAAACTAATTAATGTAAAGTGCATTTAACTTTTAAACACTTTCTTCACTATGTCTTTTTATTTAAAAGACATAAGCAAGTAATGCCATATTTGTCGCTCTAAACCTCAAGTGAAAGCTCATGGCGAACTTGTTCTTGTAAACCATAAAAGAATCTTCTGTAGAAGTGCATATGTATCGTTAAGAAGTATTTTTTTTAAATTTTAATCAACTATTATCAATTGCAAATAAAAAAGAGCTGTGCATTAAGCCACCTTTATTATAACATTCTTTGTTTTAAAAAAACTGTCAAGGTATATGACTTTAAAGCTGATATTTTTTCTTAATTTATAGTAATGAACAATTTGGGTCCTGTAGCATAATAATAATAATGTACTTATTTTGACTGAATCAACTTCAAAGTGACCCTGTTTCTACATTTTAAATATCTAGGTGATTTCGGGGAGTTGTAATTCTTATATTAGTTTCTCTATTATATTTATATTAATGATTTACATATTAGCTTCTAAAAGAAAATTCAAATATTAATAAATCAAATATAAGCTTATTTTAACACTTACCCCAATATAATATTAACTGTTGTGTTCTCTTTTAGTTTCAGTTTTATGTCATGTTTGTCTACACTTAAGCTACTATCACAGTTTGCTTTATCGACTGAAAAAAAAAACATAAATATATTTCTTTAACAATTAAAAATGTGGAATATAAAAAGTTTACTAATAAGAATACTGTTTTTGAAACTAAATAAGATGTAGTAAATATATATTTTTTAATTTGAACGTTTCATCTTTAGCCATTTATGTTGTCAAGAGTACAAAATTCAAACGTACACTGTAACTAGGTTGAGTAAGTAATCCAAAGTAAAAGCGAATTTGATAAATCCATCCAAGAGAATTTGACGTATTATATTTTAATGTTTCACATTGAGATAAAATACGAAATAATTAGTAAAATAATAATTTTTAGGACAAAATACAAATAATAATTAAACAGGTACATTTAAAACATCACTTCAATAAAAAGAAACTTCTCTATCGCAGGCCTTTAATAAAGTAGTTTAAGAAAGTGATAAAAAAACCCTTTCTTAAGAAAGTAATTAAATTTTTCTTTTATTTTATGTTTTATTAGGGATTTTATTACAATTTTATATTTGAATCGTGAAGATTCTTTTGTAAAGTACTTCTCAAAAAAATTACTGGTATAAATTATTAAGTTAGTATCGCCGTAAGTAACTCTATCGCTAACGACCGTAATTGTTATAATCAAAAAAGTTTTTTTTTAACACCCTAATATCATCTAAACATCCTGTTTTTACATAAATTTACCCTTTTTTAATTTATTGAAATTCCAGTGGGAAAATATTATAGATCGTTAGAGCAAGGTAAATAAAAAAAAAATAAATTTAAGTTTTTTAAATTAGGGTGAAGTGGGGTAAATGTAATCATGGGGCAAATGTAATCAAGCCCTATGATTTTTTTTTATAACGTTTTGGAACATATTTTCTTCGAAATTCGAAAATATGACCCTTTTTTATACCCATATTACTTTTTATTAACCCCTTAGTTCCAGTTTTAAAGATTTCCCTTTTTCTTTTTTGTACTTTAACATTTATAATAATTTTGTGAGTGCCTTTTAGGAATTTTAATTTTCTATTACTACTGCTAATATTAGTATTTAGTTGTAATATTTTGCTCCCTTAGGTAATTTTCGACAAGGATGTTGATTCTGCTATCAGATTTGATTTTCGATACTTCACATTCTTCTACTACATTCACCTTACCGAAATACGCATATGGGGTAAGTGTAATCACTGAGACTGGGGCAAATGTAATCACTGATCATTTTCTCTATTGTTACAGGCTAAGACTAATATCGAAGAAATAGTGTAAATACTTACCAAAGACTTTAATTAATTGTAAAGACAGTGTGGAAATCTTTAAAATAGAACTTATCTAAGACTAGTTTATACAGTTCCTAGTGAGTTCCTTCAACATGGTGAGAGTGTATAAAAAAAAAGAAACAAGATCCTTCTTACAGTGCTGAACTTTTAAAAGATGCGATCAGAAACATCCAAGAAAATCGTATCAGTATTCGTGGTGCTGCCCAGAGGTATCAAATCTCATTTTCCACTCTTCAAAAACACCTACGAGGAACCCGAGGATCAAAAAGCACGTCCAAAGGAAGACCCACCGCAATACCTACAAATCATGGAGAAGTGGGGTTGGGGGCTCAGCAGAAAGAAAATCTTAGAATTGGTGGGAAAGTATGTCACGAAAAATAATATAAAAACGCCATTTAAAGATGGAATACCTGGCGAGGATTGGTTTTTATCCTTTCAAAAAAGGCACAGGCTATCTTTAAAAAAACCACAACGACTGGAGTATGCCAGAAAAAAAGCTAATAATCCATTTGTGATTAAACAATATTTTGACATGTTAAAAGCGACCTTACAAAATAACGACCTTCAAAATAAGCCTTCTCAGATTTATAACCTAATTATCGACGAAACTAGTTTTACGCTCGATCCAAGTAAAACTTAAATTGTGAGTCAGAAAAATGCCCCTGCTTCAAGAATTACCACTGGGCCTAAAGGAGAGTACGACAGTTCTCATGGGTGGCAACGCCAATGGGGATAAATTGCCTCCATTAATTATTTTTAAGGGAAAAAATCCATGGAGTACCTGGCTGGCTCCCAAGGAATCTACCTTTCCAGGTACTTCTTATGCTGCGTCACCAAATGGTTGGATGGAAACCAAAATCTTTGTAAACTATTTTACAAAAACTTTTATTCGCAACGTTGTACCTGAAAGACCAATCCTGCTTTTGTATGATGGATATTCAACGCACTTAGACTCAAAACTTATCGAGGCGGCTGTCGAAAATGATATAATTGTACCTAAATGACCTCCACACTCCAGAAACCTATTGTAACCCATGGACCTAGCGGTCTTTAAGAGCCTTAAGTCACGAGGAGAAACCAACCACGCAGCAGCTAGCATCAGAACTGCGACCAAAACCAATAGCAGGGCCAAGTAGACCAATACCAATAGCAGCACCAAGTAGCGGTTCTGTATCATTTGAAGAATTGTTGCTGGAAACAGTGAGGCAATCGCCCCGCCCTAACAAAAAAGAAAGAAGAAAAAGGGTAGCTCCAGGAGCTGAAATTATAACAGCAAAAGAAAACATAGAAAAAAAGAAAAAGGCTGAGCAAGAAAAAGAAAATGAAAGAATAGCTAAAGCAAAGAAGGAATAACTACTAAGGAAGAAAAAAATAACAGCAAAACATATTAATGAGAGCTCTTCAGATGAAGACGAACAGCAAATTTTAAGTGACAGTGAATCCGACGACGTCACCTTTGAGACTTATGCAAAAAGGTTAGAGCAAGATGAAGAAGCATTGAAACAAGACGAATTGTTTCTCAAAGGGGTAGAAAACCTTAACATTGGAAACTGGGTTTTGGTCTCATTTAAAGGAAAGAAAAGTATACTTTTCTATGCTGGTCAAATAACAACGCTTGATGAAGAATCGCAACCTACCATTAAGTTTTTAACAAAATCAAACCGAAACGCGCATAGTTCAGTGTTTCACTGGCCTGAACAAGAGGACTATCACTTAGTGGCTACATCAAATATAAAGCGAGTTTTACCAGAACCCGCTTTAGGGCGAAGAGGAGAACTAACTTTTCCAGTATCCTTTACCTCATATAACGTTAAATAAATAAAAAAAAAACATGTCACGGCCTGTTTTGCTCAACTTACCTAAGTAATATACTTTCAGAAATACTTTGAGTTTTATTCCCTATCATTGCTCCACGAAAAAAGTTCATAACTTCCTTATAAATTAAGATAGGTATCAAGCTATTTTTTTTAACCCAGAATTTTTCATACTATAGTACACTTGCCCCAGATCCATCTGCAGAGTAAGCATATGGCAGTTAGGAGCCGTGAGTACACTTGCCCCATTCTCAGGGGCAAGTGTAATCAGCCGACATGTTTTTTTTATCTTGGTTTATAAAAAAAACAAAAGCAGACAAAAAATAAATAAATATGACATTGATTTAACAAAGAAATAAGCTCTGTGTCTACTAAAAATGAACCCGATTTCTCTTTTGGTTTTTTTGTTATGAAATTTTAAAGTGCCACTATAATTTTTTTAAATACACTTACCCCACTTCACCCTAATTGTTTAGAGGGAATAGTTTAAAAGTTTTAAACAACATTGTCCAATAAAAGCTTCTAAGCAAGTTACACAGTTTTGTTGGTTTCTACCTAGAAATGATGTGCTTTTCTAATAAAGATATTTTCTTAAACGTTAGGTACATACTTTTCGAAAGTGCGAAAAAAAACTTTTTGGACTTTTTACAACTTTAAAAATAAGTACTTAATCTTAAGTCCAATTTTTTGCGAAAAAAGTAAATGTAAGACATAAAAGTGATTCTGTAGCCTAAAAGCTTCTGCGATTCATATTGATCTCAGCAAGGTACAAATTTAATACATTGTTTGTTATTACCTTATAAAAATTAGATTTTTTCAAGAAGTCAGCAAAAAAAATCAATACTTAACTCAATATTAAGCAAATTTTTTGAAATCAGTGGTATTTTGTTGGGTTAGTCGATTGCAAATAGGCATAATAAACATTAGAAAATGGTTTATTGTTATACATGAAATTCTTAGTATTATTTACGATAAGTGTTCTTATTACAATGTTTGCTGCGATCTCTAATGCATAATAACCTACATCAGCTTATTAAATTCCCTTAATCATTCTGAATGAGCGTTCATTTTGACGAATTAATCTAGTTGCTGTAATTATTTTGTGACGTAGCTCTTCCTCGTTATTATTTTCCCTGGCATACACCAACTTCTTAAAGTGCCCCTATAGAAAAATAGCAGTTAGGTTGAGGTCGGAGGAGCGCGGTGGCCTACAAATTGTACTTTCCCGTCCAATCCAACAACCAGGATAGGCCCTACTTAAGAACTATCTCAATTTTAACTGTTAAAAACTGTCATTAAGAATGCGGCTCCACATGATCACACTAAATTGATGTTTAAAGCGGTCATTCGTCTGACCATAAAATATTTTGGATCCTGCATATTGCGACGAAGCATTGCTCCACAAAATTTCACCGTCGTACTCACCCGGTAATAGATCTTGAACCTGTTGTACATGACAGGGGTTCAACTGGTATGTAATGTGTCCTGTTCTCGAAATACCAGAACGTCTTGATATGCGCATATGAAAGTTCCTCTAATGCCATTTGACCGATGTCATCTTCTGCTTTAGCATTTTCATAAGGTCTTTCTGTTCTTCTTCTTCTTAAGGATTTCTAGAAATCTGTCCCACCACGTATCCATTATGCACTTGTTGAAACATCCTGTAATCGGGATATAATTCGCGACCAGGAAATCGTTCACGATATTTCCTTTTAGACATAATGTATTTCTGCATACTCCTGGATGGTAGATTGAGACGGAAGAGCATTATGTGTTATGTTAAGTTGTAAAAATAATATAAAATAGCTGATTCTACCTGGACAAAAGACACGATAAATCAACATTCTTCAAAAAAACTGCAGATCCATTGGTCAATTAGAACTCTACATATTTTTAAAGATTTTTGAAATACTTAGTGAGTGCCTTAATTATTCTTTGTAAAATAATAAAGCAAAATATTAATTTAGCCATGGATTTTTTTTTGCCTATTTCTTGGAAAAATTTTTTAGGCATTAACAAATAATGGATTTAAGTTATACCTTGCTAAAATCAGTATGATTTGAAAAAGTTTTTTTTTAAGGTATAGGATCACTCTCATGCCCTACATTTTTAAAAAAAAAAATGGACTTATGGTATTTATTTTTAAAAAGGCAAAAAGAAATATTTATCTAGCACTCTCGAAAAGTAATGTTAAAAAAATATTTTTATTATAAAGGCACATCATTTCTAGGTATAAAGCAAAAAATATACGCTATTATTTAATCAACTGTATAATTTTTTTAAAAGCTTTTATTTGATAAGATCCTGAAATTAAAAAAATCTACAAATATGGCTATAGCTCTTCAGCTATTCACAATTGCGTAACCACATTGGGGGTGATTTTGATTAAAAATGACCCCCTTTATCCCCTATTTAATATTAATAATAATAATAATAATAATAATAATAATAATAATAATAATAATAATAATAATAATAATAATAATAATAATAATAATAATAATAATAATAATAATAATAATAATAATAATAATAATAATAATAATAATAATAATAATTATATTTATTTACAATAATTTCAAATACATGAATACAAATATAAATACATAAATAAACATAAATACGCCCTGAAGCGGTAAAGCTTGTAAAGCAATTTTTTAGAGCAATTTGAGTTTCATTTATCACTTTTGGGACATCCTATATAATAGTTTCGTTGAATATTTTTTTTGTATACAGGGTGTCTACTATAAAAACCGCCAAACTTTAAAAGGTGATTAAACAAGTCATTTGCAACAAAAAAGTCGCATAACATTTTTTCGAAAAGTTGTTAGTTCTTCTGGTATTTAATATTTTTTGATTTTATCAAATTTATTTGTTTTTTTTTTCATATAAACAAGAATATCTCCGTTATTCTTACCACCACATAAAACTTAGATATACCATCTGAAAGAGAATCAAATTTGCTATAAGATGGGTATATTTAAGTTTTTGAATAATTTTTTGTACGGGTGTTATCAGAAGTTAAATGTAACATTTGGAAAATGTGCAAAATTAGTGGTATCTTCTTCGTTGTCGTTTTTCTAAAATTTGGTAAATAGGGACATGTTTTTTTTTAGCAAAAACTACTGCATTTAATATGCTTTCTAATGATAAACTTACTTTTGTGATAGCTATTTTTCACAGCAATATCATGGGCAAAAGACCTCTTAAAGTTTGGCGGTTTTTATAGTAGACACCTTGTATATTAGATTTTTATATTTAGATATTAGTCTTTAAGCCACAAATTTGGTCTTAGCGTACCATTTAAGATTTTGACTAACATATACACCTAGATATTTTGTTTCGGTTTCCTTTCTTTGATTATCATTGACAATTAAAATATTTGAAAATTTTGGCCTATTTACCCCCGTGAGAGAAAATGCAATGTAACTTTCTTTTTTACATTTAGGGTTAATTAAACCCTGTATAGAATATTGTTTTGTCTGACACCATCTTTACAAATAAAAATAAATGCCATGTCATCGGAATATAAGATTATTTTTCCATTGTTTTGTTTAAATTTAACCGTAAATTTCAAAGAGAAAATTCAAATAAATCTACAATAAAACAAGGATAAGTACTGTCCCTTGTGGTATCCCTATTACCCTTAACCTTGACAATTTATAATTATATAAATTTAGCTCAACTACCGAATTTCATAAATTTAATGAATGATTATCATAATCATCATGATTATCATAATGGTAATTATAAATCTGATGAATAAAGTGACATACATACATTATCAAAAATTATAATCAAAAAGTAGAATTAATTTTAAATACCAATTAAAGTAATAAAAATTAATTAAAAATATATGATAAATTAATCCGAAGAGATCTATTGGTCTGGGTTAAAATAAAACCATTTGAGTTTTATTGACAGTCAGAATGAGGGTATTAAAATTGTGGCCTTAATATTTTATAATTTATCATAAAACTTGCTTCATTTAAGTAGAGGTTTCTTAAATCGTGTATCAAAGACACTTCAGCGATTTCAAAAATGGTTGTAATGGTATTTCGAAAACATGATCGAATGGAAATCATTCTTATTAGGAAACATGTTAATTTCAACTGAACCATGCGAAAAACTTTTCTTATTATTTCTAACTACTCTCTAAAAACTATTAAACATTTTCATATTTAAAATAATTCATAAATGGCTTACCTATAAATAAGACTAATAGGACAATACAAGCGGCCTTGATAAACATTTCGCTGAAAATAAAAATAAGCGTATTAGAATAAAAATTGCAGGTACTTAATAAAAACATTTAATCTTAAATATACTATATAATTGCCATAATGATAAATACCACATAGTTATATTATTTAAATTTTATTTACTGTACGGAATATTTTATTATAATATAAATTTATCCTACATAAATACTGTTAAAAATTACGCAACTAAATTTTACCTTATTCTTCCTATTTTTATTATTTAAAGTGATTCCTAACCTTTACTAACAAAACATTTCATCTACCATTATTAAATGCAAATTATTTGTAAACAACTGAAGTTGAAATTTGGTGTGACTACGCAAGGTTATATTTATTTTTAAATGGTACGAGGTCATGGTGATTTTGCTGAACTTGGAATAGGCTGATAAACCGTATATATAAAATTATTTAATAACTATACATCATAGATATAGTATTTATTAATGACTTTTCGAGGATGTTCTTATTTATATAGTACTTATCAATAATTTTTCTGCTTAACAGGAAGAAAGTAGTTCTTTCGGTTTCGTCTGCAAAAAAAATTCTCTTTATTTCCCAAGTCCAAAAATATTAGGATTTCAACCACGGAAGAAAAGAAAGAATATCCAGATAGCATGTTGCTCACCATCGACATTACCTTTATTGATCAAAAAATTAGTACAGTTTTCATTTAATTTTTTAGGTTAGTAATATATATTTGCTATTCTAATTACAAAAGAAAGATGATAATACAATTAGGATTATTTAATTTTGATACCAACAATAAAATCTTGAGTTTGTGAAGTTATGGTAAAGGTAAGGTTAGTGTAAAGGTAAGTGATTGTGATAATATTTATTTTTTCTGGCTGGTATATACTGGTTAGATTTATAATAATATGATTAAATGGTTATAATAATAATATAGTTTTGTAGTATTCGGAGAAGAACTTTTACCTGGCTTTTTCTCGATATAGAAGGGGACACAACTGTTTATTTGTGCCAATGGAGAGTATCAGTAGACTGTTCACTTTTCATCTTCATCAAAAGACAACAGCTTATATGGCGCAAACCAATAAACGTAATAAATGAAACAAATTTGTACAATACAAACTCTTCTCTTCTTCTTCTCCACATACCGTGTTTATCCACTCCTGGATGTAGGCCTCTTCTAAATCTTTCCACGCTCATCTATCCCTAGCAGTCCGAATCCAATTCCTTCCTGCTTCTATTTTGGATATCGTCTTGGCATCTCTGGGGTCCAATGCTCCGTTTGGTCTCTCTTGTGGGCCAAATAAATATCCTATCTTTGGTTATTCTACTTTGCTATCTGACCAGCCCATCCCTATCTGTCGTGCCACAAAACTATGCGTCACTTTTGTTCTTCTACGAATTTTCACGTTACGACCTTTATCGCTTAAAGTGATTCATATTATAGCCCTCTTGAGTACATATGTAAGCACTGGTATCCCAAATGACTGAAATACTTTCCTTTTTAAATTTATTGAAAATTCACGAGATTTAAGGATAAATTCTAGTTTGCAAAAGCTTCCCAGGAGAGGCTTATTCGTCTTGTAATTTCAGAAGATTGATTTTCTTTGTCAACTTGAATTTTGTAGCTTAAATAAATATATTCTGAAACAACTTTTAAGGATTGTTGGAGGAGTTGGATTGTAAGGAGTTGGCAGTTACCTCGACGTCTTCTGTGCTCGTGATCTTTGTTTTGTTTAAGTCCTTATTTAAGTCCAATTTATAGCGATGTTTGATGAAGTTCCTAAAGCATATTTTTAAGCTCTTCGCCTGTGTTGGCCATGACTACAATATCGTCGGCAAATAGTGAAATTATTTTATGGAAATTTATAAATTATACTTATGATATTACCGTTTGAGAGTTATCATGAAATGAAATTGATTGCTTCATGAACTCTGGAAATCTTCTAGAGATCGATGATGTCCTTAAAATTGTGAACGTAAACTAAATAGGAATTAATATATCTTGATGACGATATCAAGTATCAAATTAAATATATTACGTTAAAAGTTAACAGAGTAGAAAAATTAACAATTAATAACAATAAGAAATGTTTGATAATATACATTATATAGTAAGTACACTGTAAAAGTAGACTCTATAATAATATATTCTGCCTAATGTTTCTACTGTAGATTTAGATGAAATATTGATGGAGTGTCTCATATAGAGCTGAATACCCTGTGTTTAAGGGACCCTAACAATTATCTCAATGTTAGCACTGACTTAAGTAAGTTTACAAAATATACTTAAAATAATTATTAGGACATAATAATTTAATGGGATGAAGAACCGACAGATAGAGAGAGAGAGAGAGAGAGTAGTCAGGTAAAAAGCACAAGGGAATAAAAAAGTAGGGAATGAAAGAAAGTTCCTATGTTCGGAATTTTTTTTCTTTATTATCGGGTATCTAGACTCTTTTTTACATGTAATCTTAACTATTATATTTTGATATATTTTAAGCATCGTAAAGGCATTATTGTAGGAGTGTCCCCGTATTATAATACAATATCGTAACATAAATTCGACTAAGCATGAGTAGACTTTTACGATACATTTTTTGAATCTTCTTAGCGGTTTCTGTAGTGAGTTCTGTCCATCTTAAATCTTGATCAAATATTAAACCTAAACATTTCAATGAACTGACCTTTTGAATATATTATGAACAAAGGCAATTTAGGCGTACGTCTTGACATTTTATATCATGTATTTCTAGTAGGTTTTCTGATAGTGGATCAGCAGAAGTTAAATGGATAGTCACAAATTTTGTTTTATCAATATTAACGCTTAATAGATTTTCCTTTAGCTGTTGTTGAATAATGCGAAGACAAGGCCTCTGCCTTACTATAAACATTTACCCAATTGTGAGACAAAAACATTATATACCGCGTAAGATATAACTCTTCCATTTGAGAGGTCGCCATTATTGTTAATGTAAATCAAGAAAAAGAACGGGCGTAATACGGTTCTCTGAGGGATACCTTCTCTTGAGTTTTACTTAAATTGATCACTTTCTATGTTCTGGTTTTTAGGTATGATTTAAATAGTTAAATCTACTCCTCTTATGCCTAGATTATATAACTTTTATAGAACAATTTTATAAGAACCGTATCAAACGCTTTAACTAAATCCATAAATATACAAATAAAATTATTGACTAGGTTCATTGAATTTAAAATATTTAGAGACATATTCTTTTGACATTCCTCCCATATTTTTGCGATACGGCTGATCAGCGATATATGTGAATAGATATTAACATCTGTTTGACCACCTTTCTTGAACACAGGTATAACAAGAGAGGATTTACGCGCGTTTGGAATTTTGAGGAAAAAGTAAGGCTCAAAATATGTTTCAGTGGTTTTAACAAATACTCATGAGAATTTTTAAATATATTTGTAGTACTGCAGGCGTCGCGTCCCTTGTAAATGAGCCGTTTTTTAAAGAGTTATTAATAATAATACGTTTATTTGTCAAAACTTTACAATTCATCACAAATAAGTATATAGTTACAAATAAACGAAAAAAAAAAAGATTCCTAGATATACTAGGGTTAACTTTAAAACAATAAATTGGTAACTGGGGATAGCTGACACCATAAGCATAACGCAGATATGCCCATTATATTTGTCGGACTCTTAGCTCTTAGATACCTCTAATAAATCCTTACCCATAAGCACCTTTGAAAATCCATCAAGTAGACCAACGGGTATCACATCGTCGAGTAAAAATAAGAAGTTGTAGCCCTTTAAACCCTAAGATGGGTCTCATCCTCTATACTCTTAATGATCAATTGTAGGTCTAAGAGTTATGTCATTGCCGCAAAGATGTAGTCTGAGTCGTAGCCACGGTTGAAATGAAAAGTTGCTCACGATTTATCCCTATTACCCCTAGTATCACAAGATTTTTATTGGTGACAGGTTCAAGAGTTAAGTCGGTCTAAAGTCGGGTTATAGTTGCGATTGGCGTAGTGAGAAGTTGGATACGAATTATCTCTACACCTAATACCATAAGACGGTTCTCTGTCTCTTCTTTATTTCTTCATCTGCGATGTAGCGTTTAAGATACCCTTACCAACGTTCTAACTACCTTAAGTGCCAATAATATTACAGTTTTAAAAATGAAAACTAATTTAAAAACTTGAATTGAAAAAGTAGCCATAAATAATACATTCTTGCTATAAAAAAATCAGATTGTTTTTATTTGAAATCAAATAATGTTGGCAATTACAGTATTTGAGCATTCTAGTTCATTTATTCTCAATAAATTTAAAAATTTATTGTTCTGGAAAATGCAAATATACCGTGATATGCATCCCTTAACCAGTTTCAAAAAATACCTTAATTTTTCTGTTTGTATTTACATGAGCGAATAAAATCTTAGATATACAGGGTGTTCCTTAAAGACGTGCTAATATTTAGGGGGTGATTCCTGCACCCATTTTAAGAAAAAAAGTTTCTATGAACATATGTCCTTAACGTCTTAACTTTTGAGTTACAGGGTGTTAAATTTTTCAAAAAAATCAGTTTTTTAATAATAACTTAAACAATATAGTAGACATTTTTATGAAATTTGGTACATATATTCTATGCATTAAGACGCTTTTTTTGATGTGCAAAAAATATTTTCTCTGACAGTGGCGTCCCTACAGGTCTTCTATTGATTATTTTTAGTGAAAAATATACTACGCCACTGCTTTTTCTTAAAATAAAAATTATTTTTAAAATTCTCACTCACTTTTTAGCAAATCTGACTTCTTGTTTTTTGTCGGCCAACGCATGGTTTTCGTTTAAAAATAATTTTATTTTCCTAAAAATCTGATGCGGTGTGAAAATGTTTGTTCCTCGATTGCAAGCAAATTAAGGATTCAGATTTATTACAAGAAGTATGAAAACTTAAAAAACTTAAATAATTTAAGAAATATTCATTTTTTAACGCGTTTAAAAAGTAAATGGGAATAAAAAAGTGCCGTAACGTGTCTTTATTTAACGCAAAGTCGCGGAGTCGTCTATGCATGTTTCTTATTACTCGTTGCCCATAGTAGCTGTGATTTTAAATGTAAAATTTTTCTTTATCTAATTATGCATGAATAAATGACGTTTTTATACATAAACATCAATGATGGCGATAGCTGTTGTCTTAAAAAGTAGTTGTTGGTGTTAAATACCATTAAACGTTTTTTTTTCTTTTTTGAGCTATTGAGTATGATCAATATCAATTGAAAATTAGTTCAGAAATACCTAACTAATTCTACTTTGAAAACAACAGGGTTTTAAGTGCAAAAAATGAGTTCTTTTTAATATTATGAAACTAAGCTTAAATGAACGGCTCAAGTATATTTTATCTTAATAACACTGATTACAAAAATTGTCGAAAATGCCGACCTTCACTAGGTAGGCATGCTTCCGTTCATCTACGCATGGAATTATGTACACATTCAAATATTCCCGGCGTATTTCGTATAGTTTCACACGAGGCAACTATTCGGTCTCTTAAATCTTCTAGAGTATTTACGAGAGTTTTATAAACTAGAGTTTTAAGGTGTCCCCATAAAAAGAAATCTAAACTATTTAAATCGGATGATCTTGCTGGCCATTGTTGTGGTCCTCCGCGACCGATCCATGGATTCGGATAAACGGTACTTAAATGGTTTTGGACAATTAAACTAAAATGAACAGGGGCACCATCGTGCATGTACCATATTCGATTTCTTAACAGAAATGGCACATCTTCAAAAAGACCAGGCAGTTCTTCTTCGAGAAACTGTAAATATGACGGACCATCAAGGCGCCCTGGTAGGAAAAATGGGTCTATTAGCTAATTACCAATAATTTCTGCTCAAACCTTAACCGAAAATTGGTTTTGAAAATGGGTTTCCGTTATGGCATAGGGATTTTCTTCTGCCCACAAATGATTGTTGTGAAAATTTTGAATAGCGTTCCGAGAAAAATTTGCTTTGTCTGTAAACAAAATCTGTGACTCAAACTGCGGATTTAGTATAATATTCTGGAGATACCACTGACATAAGTTCACTTGTTGCAGAAAATCTCCGGGAACTAATGCCTGTACTCTTAAAATATGGTATGAGTATAATAAAAAATCAACCAATCAATTTCAGGGGTTCTGACAGTTCGAGGTCTACCTTCCGGAGTACCTTTCTTGAAACAACCAGTTTCCCTAAGTCGACGATGAATATTTGAAAAGATACGGCTATCTGGTAGGACACGATTTGGATACCTTTCCTGATAAATATGTCTGGCTTATGTTGCGTTACCATCGGCGAGGCCATATACGAAATGCATTGCTGCCATTTCTTCGTTGGTATAATTTGCCATTACTGATATTCAGAAAAATAGCGTGAAAACGAAATAATTTTAATAAATAGTTAAAAATCAAATAAATGACGCGCTGTGATGGTTTTTAACAATTTGACATTTAAAATCACAGCTCGTTACCCATAGCAATGAATAATAAGAAACATGCATAGGTGACTCCGCGACTTTATTTGCATTTTTATTAAATAAAGATGCGTTTTCATACTTCTTGTAATAAATCTGATCCCTTAATTTGCTTGCAATCGATGAACAAATATTTTCACATCGCATCAGATTTTTAAGGAAGTAAAATTGTTTTTATTTCTTTAAGCAAAAACCATGCGTCGTACGAAAAAAAAAACCAAGAACTCAAATTTGCTAAAAAGTGATTGAGGATTTTAAAAATAATTTTTATTTTAGGAAAAATCAGTGGCGAGGTATTTTTTTCACTAAAAATATTTAACAGAAGACATGTAGGGACGTCAGTGGCAGAGAAAATTTTTTATTGTACGTCAAAAAATGCATCTTGATGCATAGAATATATGTGCTAAATTTGATAAAAATGTTTACAATATTGTTATTATTAAAAAACTGTTTTTTTTTTAAACTTTTACCCCCTGTATCTCAAAAGTTAATACATTTAAGACATATGTTTGTAAGAACTTTTTTTCTTAAAATGGGTCCAGGAATCATCCCCATAAATATTAGCACATCTTTAAGGAACACCCTGTATAGGAACTTACTAAGTTTGCAAATTTAATATTAACAAAGTGGTTATATAACAATCTAATATGCCAAACAATAATAGAATATCTATTATCCTCGTTTCTTCAATCTTATCAAACGCAAGTTTTTTTTTTAATTCTAAAGGACCATTAATTTTTACTTTGAAACTTAATAATTATTATGGCCATGAAATACAAAACACTGACCCAATTTGGATTTTATCTCGATATTTAGATTTTTATACGATACTCACAATCAAATCTAGTTTGTTTTTATTAATAATAAATTGCTTAATTCACAATACGTAATTAATATTTATTTACTTTTTAGTCGGATTACACTAATTATAAACGAAATGATTGTAATAACTGCCTAATCGTTTTTAATCCATTCATTAACAATTTATGTGATTTTAAACTGTCTGAGGCAACTTTATTATCTGTTGTAAGGATTTATTCTTAGAACAGTAAATTAAAGAACGAACTGAAATTCATATTAAAAGTTATCCAATATGATAACTAGATATCGCATTGAATTAATCTAACTTGCTATAAATAAGATTGTAAATCATTCAAAATTTAATTTAATCAGACATTTTATAAATAGACACCTATTAAACTTATTTGACAGTATTTATACCATGTTAGATGAATAAATTAGATTATTATTTTTATTGTAAAATCTCAATAACAAACAATAAATTATCCATCCATAAATAAGATTAGGGCACTGATTAAAAAAAATAATAGTGTTTTCCTTTTATACAATATATAAATAAAGGTTCTAAGGTACGAATACCCAAATTAATTTTTTTTGTCCTGATTAAGACCTTCCTAAGTGTGACTTTTTTGGTAATCAGACTTTGGATAATGCACAATAGTCGATATTTGTTAGTAATATTTATGTCATATATATGATATTCTATTGAAAATATTATTAAATTATTGACGATGTTTTAGCGATTTTTTTACGTTGTACGTCATTCTCTGATTGTCTGGTGAATCCTGTGCTGCCAGTTTTTTGTTACCATCTGAGACTCACATGCCGTGTCAGATCGTTTTCTTATAAAAAGTTGTGACGCTTTACTGCATTAATCTTAATGGTATTTTCCATTTAAGACTTTTTTTAGTATTTACTCCTTTAACTATTTAAGATGATTTATTTTTAATTTATTATACTTTTTAAAATTTTTCAAAACTATTTTTTATATCTTCGAAGTAATGGAACTTTTTAGGAGTTCTTTTTTATTTTCTCTACGCTATTTAACCTGTTTCCTTAATTACAGAAGACCTGTCAAAATTAAATTCAAATTCAAATTCAAATTCAAATTCAAAAGACTTTTATTACCACTTAAACATTGTACATAGAAAATTACATTTTTTTATTACAAGAATTTACACAATGCTAAGAGTAATGCGGACTGAACTGCGATTATAAAAACAACCGATAACACATACACGAGCTAGCGCGCATGTGCTGCTCAGACCGTTAAAACATACTAACCTAATTACAACTAAAAGAAGAATAAAGACTTTCCCAATTATAATTATTAAGAAAATAAGTCATTAAACCCTAAAAACATATAAAAGATAAAAACAAAAAAAATATAGTGTAATAATTTACTATATCAATTACATTAATATAGGTACCATCTGTGCAATAGACAGAGAGGAGGAAGGGCGGCAAAAAACACGAGCCGAGGCTGGAAAACCAGGGCAACACGACGCAAAAATAAATAGATATTCCAAAATGAACCATTTAAAATTTTATTTTTATGCCTGCAAGATCAACAAGACCAGTGTTGATTTAAAAAGTAAGAATTCAAAAATAATATGGTTGCAATTAAGTAAAAATAATTAAATTATATTTTTAATAAAAATTTGATGGCGTGAATTTGTTAAAATGCCTATGTTAGTTGAGAATCAAGAAGAATTTCTTTAACATATGCAATAAATTTCTTTGGTGAACTATTTTTAATGTAATCCGGTAACCTGTTCCACATATGAATGCCTACATACTGGAATGATTTTTTAAAACCTGATGTTCGATGAAATGGAATTCTAATTAAGTTTGGATTTCTTACATTGTGTATATAATCATGGTGAAAAAATAAGTCTCTTAAATATGGCGGCTGACCTGATTTAATTATTTTGTAAATTAAATTATACATATGACCCTTCCTTCTATTTCTCATATTTAATATAAAATGTGAATTTAGATAAGAAGTAATGTGGTCTCTATACGATATATTAAAGGAAAAACGCATACAACTATTTTGCAGTTTTTGCACCGTCCTTGACAGAGATACGGTTAGTGAGTCGCCATACACAATGTCCGCATAATCCACCAAAGACAGTACAAGCGAATTGCAAAGCAAATATTTGGTGTTTGATGGTAACTGATTTTTGTATTGATATAAGTTTTTTAAACGACCGTAAGCAATTTTAATTTTGTTCTTAATGTGGGAGGCAAAGCTGAGATTTGAATCGAATATAACCCCTAGATTACGTTTTTCCGCAACGGTTGGTATAGCTGTTCCATTAATATTAATTTTAAAATTTTCCATGCAATCTAGAAGATGACTTTTATTTTGTGAAAAAAACATTGCACATGACTTTGAAGCATTTAATTTGAGGTTATGGTTTTCAGCAAACAAAGCAATCTGATTTAAGTCGGCGTTAATTTTATTCTGTGCCACCTGAGCGTCTGATATTTTAAAAGAATTATAAATTTGGGAGTCGTCAGCAAATTGGTGCAGCTTAGAATTTTCGATGCACTGATTCATATCAGCAACATATAAAGAGAAAAGTAAGGGGCCTAATATGGAACCCTGAGGCACCCCTTTTTTAAATGACAAAAACCTTGAAAATTTAAATTCACCATCATTCACCGTTCGGACACAATGTAACCGATCTTTAAGATAAGAGCTAAAAAATTTTATGGCATTTGCCGAAAAACCATAATAGTGCAGTTTTGCCAAAAGCATTTGGTGATCTATGGTATCGAATGCTTTACTTAGATCTAAAAGAGTTAGGCAAGTTATTTCCTTTGAATCCTCTTTAAACCTGATATCATTAACAATACTGATAAGACTTGTTATAGTACTATAAGATTTACGAAATCCTGACTGGCAATCAGGAATAATTTTTAAATTATAAACATAGTCAGCTATTTCGTTATATACGTGACGTTCTAAGATTTTTGAAATGACAGGCAGAATACTTATTGGCCTAATGTCTTTATAATCTGTTGGACAAGGTATTTTTGGTAAGGGAATGAGTATCGCTTTTTTCCAATCATCGGGGAATTGGTTTTCTAAGATGCAGGAATTTAAAATATTGACTAATGGCTTAAGACAAAAAGGAAGACATAGTTTAAGATCTCTAATAGAAATTCCATCACCATCTATTGCATTTGACTTTGATTTATTTAAGTCCTCGGGTAAATTGAGATTTTCAGGAATAGGGTCAATCTTTTTTTTAGTAAAATTAAGTTTTTTTGCTTTGTTCCAAAATTTTTTACCCTTTTCTGTAGACATTTGCTTGAAAAAAGTAATTTTTTAAGAGTAAATAAATATGACATGACATTGCTAGGCATAATGTGCATGACATGTCTCACTTCTCTCAAGATCTAAAATACCAACTGCAAAAAGCGATTTAATAAAAAATATATATGCCAAAAGTTAATCAAAAAATGCTGCAAGAAATAATTATTTCTTGCGTCTATTCAAGCTTTTAAATAATTCTCAAATAATAATTAACTAGATCCTTGTTGAAATGTTCGAATATGATATCAAAGGTAAGCTCCTATAATACACTTGCATCAAATTTCTGGATCGCTTCTAAAAAGAGAGGTTCTGAGACAAATTTAAAAAATGAAAATGCTTTTTTCTCTTCTCTCATCATTTGTGGATCACAATTTAAATTTACAGAATTAAAGCAGTAAATATTCATTATAATGAATATACAGTCCTTATTCCATAATATACACTTTTTCGAAGATACGCCGCTTTAATTTCAAACATCCGTTATTATTCTTGAGATAAGAAGATTAAAATTTTCTTCAAGACCTTCATTTTTTTATTCATTATAAAGTCATCGACAAATTTGTTTTTAATGAAAATTTTTTTATACTACCGTAGATAATTTATCAGGACCAATTTACCGAATAAAGAGTGTATATGTATTTTGCTACACTTGCAATATGATTTCTAGTCATAGAATAACAATATTTAGTCCTACAAGTAACGCTCGTCAGTCTCAGTTTTTTCAAGAAATTACACGTTAGTGCATTAAAATTACTGCAAGTATACAAGATTCAATTATTAACATTGCCCTTAGCATTGTCCAAAAGATTCCAAAAAACTATTTTGGAATCTTTGGAAGAAGTGATCATTTAATCATTTTAAACAACTAGAAGATAGTTTCCTAGAAAAACTGAAAGGATATTTTAATATTGAAATTATTATTAGGAGGAACACCTCAAATGCATGTAAAAACTGTTAATAGTCTTTCTGGATGTTATCAAGCCTGTCTGTAAGAATAAATCGATTACCTCGTCTTGGATGCAGCTGATTGGCAGTACCGAGAAAATTATACAGCTGAAAATGTAAAATGATACTAAATATCGCATGAAGTCATTCCATTATAAGGTCAAATTCATAGTAGAATATTACCATGGCTTAATTTATATCAAAAGTCAGTAAATAGATTTATCATTTAATTATAAACTCATTGTTATGATCAAAAATATAATGGGCTTAATAATATTCCTACAACAGATACTGGTGGAAGATTGAATATTATAAATGTTCATTAATTTAAGATAGAGGTTGTCCCAAATATTTGAACAACTCCATCTATGTCTATGAGGTAAATTAAACAGAGTATAATTAAAATGGTGTAAAAAATTTTAAGGCGATATTACTCTTAAAAATAGTAAAAAAATGTTTCTGTAAGTATATCGCGGAAAGTACATATTAAGAGGATTAGGGGCACTAAAACGGTGAGTTTAAAAAACATTTTTTTTAAATTGTAGGCTTAAAAAATTAGATAATATGTCGAAAAATATCCACTGCCATAACTTTTGATCCTAAATCAAATGCTAATACTAAAAAATTTTTTGGAAAATCGTAGAGTAGTTTTTGCAAGGGTAGGAGATTGTTTCGTAAATAACTTTTTTCAGGTTATATTTTTGGAAAAGTTTGTTTATTTTTTGAAAAAAAAAATACTCTTGTTGTACATCGCCCAAAGTGATGGTTTTCGAGAAAATTGAGGGCAAAGAGTTTGCTCTGATGGGTTGCTAACTGTTTATTCAATATAAACTTATGAAAGCTATGGCGTTTTAAAAGTATCTAACTATTTATTAAGTAATTAATTAAAAAATACAATTTTCGCGATTTTTGAAACATCTAATTCCTTTAAAAAAGAAAATAAACCAATTACCAAAATTCTTTATTAAAATAATGCATTCATATTAAATGTTCAAAGTAACCATTATTCATTTCCATGCAGATATCTGTTGTTCTCGACGATCTGCGTACCCTGTGGAATATTCCTAGTATTGTACAAATTTGATTGGAACAGTCACTAAACTGGCTAAACCAAAGTTTTCAAGTGGCCCCAGAAGTGAAAATCTAGTGGATTAAGATCTGATAATCTTGCTGGACAAGCTTGAGGATTACCACGTCCTATTCAACGCCTCTCAAAAACTTGGTTCAAATGATTCCTCACTGTTAGCGGAAAATAAGCTGGTACACGATCATGCATAAAATACATGACCTGCCTTTGGGCTATGAGAACTTTCTTCAAAAGTGCTGGTAGATCATGTATTAAAAAATGAAGGTAACTTTGACCATTTAGCCTAAAATGCTTATTATTATAAGCAACAAGTGTTTTTTAGAAAGGTGTTAAATTAACCTCAGAATCGAATTTGATATCGACTTTCCACAACAGCATGAGGGGACCAGTGATGTGTATTATGATAATTGAACATTCTATTTCTTGTAAACTCAGTCGTACATAACACATTTGCTAAAAAAAAGAGTTCTTATGCCAGTTTTCTTACTAACCAATGACAGAAAATGAAGATGGCAACTCACGTTTTCACGCGCTGCAATTCTCTTTACAGATATCCCGGGATCTTCCTCTACATGTGCTAAAATGCGCTCTTTAAGATCAAGTCTACGTACCGTCAAATTACACCAGGGTCTTGGTTTCTAGGTTCGAATGAACCTATGTCTCTTAGGCAAGCTGATAAATTCTTGCAAATATACGGTGAGAAGGTGCGATTTGGATATTTTTGGCCATACAAGCGTTTCGCCAAAAGACCGTTTCCGCTCTTCCATAAATACAATGCATATCTGCCAGTTTCAGTATTCCACAATTTATTAAAGTTTACATTCACGCACACTTTAACAACAATAAACTGACAAAAACACTTGTGAACCAGAATTTTTTGTTTGCGTTCATGCAAAATAAATAAAGTGATAAGACCACATACCTTTAATGAATCATATAAGTATGCATTTAATCATTAATTTTGGCATTTGGTTAATTTCATTTTTTAAAGTTAAAAAATCATGAAATTTTGATTTTTTAATTCATTATTTAATACCTACTTGATTAGTTTTGAAACCCATAACTTTTAAATAATCGGTTAATTAAAGTGAATTAACCGATTAGCAACCCATCAGCATCCTATAACCCAACCCATCTCTCTGGGCGATGTGCAATAAGAGTACCTTTTTCCTAGAAAAAATTATGTAGTTTTAAAAAAATAAATCCATGTTTCGAAAAAAATTACCCCAACAAATCTATTTACGAAACAACCCCGTATTCTTGCAAAAACTGCCCTTTCCGATTTTTCAAATAATTTCTCAGTATCACCATTTGATTTAGGATCAAAATTTACGGTAGAGGATTTTTTTTCGAAATTTTATCTCGTTTTTTAATCATACAATTCCAAAAAAACTGTTTATAAATTTACCCTTTCAGTGCCTCTACCTCACTTAGTACACATTTTCCGCCTTATATTTATAAGAACTTTTTGACTATTTTTAAGAGTACTATCACCTCCCCGAATTTCGAAGACATCCTGTATATTAAATAAATTACCTCATGCAGGTAGATCTTGTTAATATATAATAATATACTACGATGAGCTTATTCACTGGTACTTTATACTAAATATGGAAAAAAAGATGAAGACTTTATCTGGATTGAGCTCATAAAAGGTGACGAAATTGATCAAGGACTTCTTTTGGCGAAGCCGACATTGACTACTGATATGATTTGAATGATAACATGAACAAGTCGAGAAAATAAAATTGACGCATGCTATCAAGTGGTGATAAAATTGAATGAATTCTGAGAATTCATTATTTAAATATACTATTTAAGAGACTATTGCAAAAACTTAATGAAAAAATCTTTCCATTCTATCACACCGAAACCAGAATGTGAATTTTGGCATTTTATTAAAGCAAATTAAGATATATTTTACTTATTTGAAAAGCACTTTACTACAGCAATGAATTTAAACTGAAGACAATAACAAAACAAATAGATTTATCAGATTATATATGGACTACCACTATGACTTTATATTGAGTCGTCAGAGCTGGGAGAATAAATTTTACAGGCTTTTGATTCGCTTTTTTTTAAATTCATTTTTATAAATACTGTTTAGCCTGGTCAAGTTTTTTCTGCTCTACAACTTTTATATTATTTGCACTATAATATATCAAGTAAGGCAATTTATTATATGTACCCAACTTGCTCCTAAAATAAGCGAGATATAGAAATCAGATATAACCAGATTCAGGATAGAAGGAGACATATGTCTATGGAGCTCATTTTGACTCTGAAGTCTGAGGTCAGAGTAATCTTTTTAAATGGGAACCTCTAGTTTTCCAAATACTATATATTATTTCTAAATCTAAATATTTTAATTCATTTTAATATCTAAATATTTTTCGATTTAAAAAGAGCTAAGAAATTTTACGCTTAAAATGATATTTTAAACTTTTTTATTGTAACTTAAAAATGGTCAAATTAAGGTCAAATTACAAAAACGGCTTTCTAGCTGTTTATTTTTTCCTGTTAAAGCTAAACATTTTAAAAATACTTTAGTCGGTGGATCATGCAGAAATGTTTAAATAATCTTAACCATCCGAACCATGAGATCAATTATTATCAAGTCATTTTCAGTTGGAAGGGATTTCATTTAATGGGAACTCTATTTAGGCTGGCTTCCACCTTGGATAGCACTTCAATAAATCAGCTATTTAGGATGACAAATAATAACAAAGCATAAAAAGTAAACTGTGATAGGACACGTTCAATACCTTCACATTCATATTGGTAAAATTTAAAAAAGTCTGAACATGGCTGATTACTCTCCTACTGAAATTATGGAGATGATTATGATTTTAGGAGAATCTACTAATAATACTCGTGCTGAAGTAAGGCTGCATGCTGAACGTTTCCCTAATTGAAGTTACCCTAGTGATATTATTATACCCAATTTAACTGAAAAAGGAAGCACCATAAGTATAACGAAAACGATCCTCGTGCCATAGCTCTATTATTCATCTCGATCTGTATATTAGCAGTTGCAAAGTTGAATAGCAGCATGGTATACCAAGAAGAATATTTTTAAGAATTTCTTTAATATATTATATCTTTAATATGAATATACCATGCATACCATTTCACTTTGATTCAAGCATTACAGGTCAATTGTATGGAACAGCACGTTGAATTTTGCCAGTGGGCCTTGCAGGAAATTCCAGATAATTCAGATCTTGTCTTGTTTTCTGATGAAGCAATATTTAAAAATGACGAACAACCTAATAGATATAACTTCCATTATTGGTTAAATGAAAATCCTTACTGAGAGAGAGACGTACGTAGTTATTTGATTCGCCCTTCGAGGCAAATGTTGATCAACACAGCTACTTGGAGTTGCTTAAAAATAGGAACTATACTAGAACTATAGACGCAGACTTGCAAACGTCGACTTAAAAACGAGGCGAAGAATGATATTCGACAATTTTTGAACGAAAATTACGCTAGGTGGATTGGACGAAGAGCTCCGGTAAACTCACCCGATATGACCTCTCCGGATTTTTATTTGCGAATTTTATTTGAAGAATATTGTTTTTTAACAGCGACTAATTCGTTAAGCATAGAATGCAAATATCATCAGGCATTTAACGTTGTGTCTTCAGGCAAATAGAGGTATGTTCGAACTCAACGGCAACTCTAACCTTGAAAGACGACCTCAAGATCAAAATAACCTCCACAGATACATGTCCACCTTTGTTCTGTATCTCGTTTACTTTTCGAGAAATTTGGGTGCATATATTAAAATAGCCCAATATAAAGCCCCTGTGGCTCAATAAAGTGGACTTTTGTTTAGAAAAAGAACGTAAACCAGATTTTATAAAAATTGTTATTTTTCAAATTCAATCAAATTTTTTTCTTCTAATCCATAATTCTTGTTTAAAACTTGAAGGATAAAAGATATTTAAGTTAGTTGTACCACAACTACGGGATATCTTAGCTGTTTGCATATGATGAAATCTTTATAGAATTAGTAATATGAGCCCTTTTAACATATTTTTAACGATTAAATTAGGCCCACAATATTATAACGAGAAACCATGTAATCAGTTATTCTAAATTTTTAATTAATATAAATCATCTTTTTGTAAATAGTTAAAGTAATGCAAGTGTTATTAAAATATCATAATGTGAAATGTTAAAATTTGAAATATATAGACTTTGGTATTATTTATCAAGCAATAGCAATTATAAATAAAATCATGTTGACTAATCGCGACGTGACTTGCAGATTTACACATAGAATTGTATTTGGTTTATCTCGTTTCGTAAGGCTTTGTTTAAATTGAACCTTTTTTAAGAGTAATTAGCTGGTCGATTTTTATTTTGCAGACGTCATGCCACTTATAAAGAATTAAACTTTATTAAAATATCTATGCTGATTTTCGATCAATTATTCATTTATTTCCAAAAAAAGGTCTTTAAATATTTTATTCTTAACATTTTAAGTTTACTAACATGTAAGAGAACTAAAAAATTATGTAAGTTTTAAAACGTCAGCCAGGCCAATAAACTTACGCTGCTTTCTAACTGAGAATTAGGTCTTACGTTACCAATATATTTTAAAATAAAAATTAATCTCTGGTTAGATTAATAGTTGATAACCGAAAGCTTTTTATTGTGTTTAATGCATTTTATTATATTGGACAAAATCTTAAAAAGTATATAAAACATCAGACGAAATCCAAATAAATCACGTTTATGGCGTAGATTATTAAATAATCGTGCTGATTATGGTTCTAAATATATAGTTTTTAATGACAGGAAATGGAGATGTATTATGCTTTGCATTTTTATGTACTTTTTGCCAGAAAAATGAGATACTTGATTAAATAAATTAAAATAATATTATCCAAAATATAGGATAATATGCACACATATTGGTTAAAAGTTTAGGTAGAAAAGTGCCATAGTATTTTTATTAAAAAAAAAATTATTATTATTTGAATTCTAATATAAACACTAAAATACATAGTTTTCTAATTTGGGTTTTGATATTATAATAAAAATTTCGATTTGAGTTAAATTAAGACTAATGTTAAAACTAGCTAGGGTAAAAAAATTACATTTTAAAATTTAATCGTTTATTTTTGCAAAACCAAATACGAAATTATTTTTAATTAGTTTATTTTAGTTCAATAAAAATCTTTTTAATTTCAAAATCAAATAAGAATAAAAAAGTAAATTTTAAGATATCTTATAAGAATACATTTATAAAAATAAAAAAGTAAATTTTCATTTTTTTTAAGTTTTTACAGATTTTTGCATCAAATAATTTTTAACATTTTTGTTCTTACTCTTGGTATACTTTTTAATATAAAAATATGATTAATTATTCAAATATGTTCTAATGTCTTATATTTTTGTACTTTTTTTGCAGAAAAATTGTGAATTAAACATATTGCGTCAAGTAACTATACAATAATTTAAAAAAACGTCTATTGCTTTTTAAAGCACTTCTAGATTTTTAAGAAATTTATATTTATGTTTCGATTACTATAGTTTTTTTTTTAATTATACAACGATGGTATAAATATGATTATAGTATATAAAAAAAATCATATTTCAACGGAGTGCTGATCGTTTTTGGAAAATACAGTTTTAAAAATATTAATAGCACTAAATTTATGCGATAACATCAAAGATATCTAAACCATCATTGATGTCTATTAATTTAAAAACAAAATTAATTCCTAAAATATAAAAACTTACTTGATTTTTGTGAATTATAGGATCAATTTCCAAGAAAATTTTCTTGTGGAATCTAGCAATCTGAAATTTTTGACTTGTTATAATAATAATTGACTGCATATTCCTCTACCTAAATACTACTTTCTCATTTTTCCTTCAAGAATATTGAATATATATTTTGTTACATATTAGTAAAGAAACCAAACAAGTGGTATTTTATTACTTTAAGAAGGTCATTGGCTAGATTATTTACATATCCATTACAGGACTAATTCGTTTAATAAAAGAGAATTTATTTTTTGTATGTATATACAGTGTGTCTGAATTAAGATAGGAGTACACATATTTTAGTGTAAAGTATAATATAGTTTAGGTGCTTGATGAAAATAATTTTTTTTTTAATTTTTTTGCATTATCGCATTTTAATTAGTTAATACAAAATTCTTTCAGCCATATTTAATTTATTTACGGTCATTAGAATTAGAACAAAAGACAATAAAATTTTGAATTGGTACCAATATTATATTTATGACATCGACTATGTAACGAAACATGATGCAACAAAAAAAATTTAAAAAGCGTATATATAAAGTTTTTGATTAAATTTTTTTAATTTATTATAAATAAATTATATATTTCCGTTTATAACAAACGTAAAAATTCCATGCTTTCAAATGTAATGTGTCTTAACGAATTAAATTAGTTTGATTAGTGCAAAAATAAAAATGACAATAAAATTTTTGATACATCATTTTTCTACGTAAATAAAATAAAAAATACATGATTTGATCAGTAAACAAATTGAATAAAAAAACCTTATTAGATTATAACTCGCATAATCTGATGATAAAAATAAAAATACATATCTTTTGATGTAAAAAAACTCAAAGAAATAAATTAGTATTAATAAATTTGACATCTAATTCATACTACAATGGTTAAAAGGCCTAATAATATATGCGAATCTTATTATTAGGTATAAAGTTAATAATTGTTTAAGAGTTTTCTTATTTTGTATAAGTAATGTAAATCGCGAATATCATCCATATTATAATTAATTTGTTAATATTACAAATTAATTATAATATTTTAATATTTTAAAATGTATAAATTAATCTTAATTTTAATAAATAAATTCTTAAATTTCAATATTGAAAAATGCTATAAAATCACAATTATTCTTCAACATTAAATTATAGGATATATCTTAATTTTACTTGTAATCTAATTCAATAATTTTCTACTTTTCTTTGGGTTTTAAATCCTGACATCATATTTTGCAAATTGCAAATGGCATGGAAGGTTACATCTGTAATTTGGTAATTTTCTCATTAAGTTTCCTTGTTGAGTCATCTGATATTTTTAAACATAGTTTATCGTGTTCTAACAGAAAAATACTTTATTTTATATTTACAATTGTTTTACCTTAAAGTATGTACTTAGACCGAACCATATATTAAAACAATAGCGTTAGTGAAATTTATTATTGAAGCAAAGCAGATAACATTTTTTTATTTTCTGTGACTTTGTATTTATTTTTATGTCTTTATTATTAAGTTATAACAAAAGCTACTAACTTTTATTGTTTTTTTGGTCTTAAATATTAAAAGATGCTTAATATTATTATCTGTTTGTTATCCAATATTGAATTTTTCCAAAAAAAGTTACTGAAAAAAAAACTGATGCCCATGAGATGCCAAGCAAGTATGATTTGTTGCGTTAAGTGCAGGTAAGGGTCGATATATTTTAATGCCTTTAATAAGAGAGAATATTTCTGTAAAATAAGAAGTGCTTTAGATACTTAAAGCCTTGCATACAATATTTTAAAAATCAATGAATATACTTTTTAATATCATTAGAAAGATCTGATGACCAGACTCTACATACCTCTGACCTACCATCGTTCATCAACAACCTAATACGCTTCCAATTATTTTATCTTGTAATTTTTCTACAGGTTAGCAATTCCTCTAAAAAAAGCATGTTTTCAGAGCGTTCACTAAAAAGTCGATCTCAAAGAAGTAATTGACGGAAATACAACTTAAAATAAAACAAAGTTCAAGAATGAATAACATGCAATAGACTCCGACATCAAAATAAGGGGTTTTCTATGAAAAATATTAAATAATAACTATACCGTATAAAAACAGATAAAAATATGTAAGGACACTTCTAGATATAAACAAATAATTTTACCTTTCTAATGAAAAAAGAGTACATGTATATTATAATAGAAATCTCTTAAGCAGAAGGATCATTGCATAGAATCGATTAGAGGGAATAGTAAGAATTACTAATATTAATATTAATTGATTTAACTAGCTATGGTAAATATTGACACTATGAAAATGTAGTTATTAGAAATAAGAAAAGCAAATAAGGCACAAAATTTAATAAAATATTAATTATAGTAAGGAATGGTAGGACACGTGAAAGAAATTATCGACAAGGGAATAAAAGAATAAAAAAAATATTCTTGGTTAATAATAAGTTTGTAGGGTTAAGCACATAAATTCTTCTCTACAATTTCCATTAATGACTCTTCTTTTGTGACTTATCTTGATTCAAACTCAAACTCAAAAATGCTTTATTGTCAATATAAACATAGAAGTTGTAGACAAAGCCAGGAGACTGTACATTAAAGGAATAAAAACGAGAAACTAATTTAAAATAAAATAAAATTATATAAAACTTTAAAAAATACTTAAATGCTAATCATTAAAAAATTCACCTAAACTATAGTACGCTTTACTAGCAAGAAATATTTTCGTCCTTGTACGTAGGCTTTTTTCAATCTTAAGTTGTCTTATTTTTAGTGGAAATTTATTAAACAGCTTTCTACCTCCATATATGATAGAGCTACGGACAAGTTCAAAATGAGGAATGGATAGCCTCAACAAATAATTTTGTCGCGTATTATAGTGGTTTCCTAAGTGGAGTTCCTGTTTATATTTTCTAAAAACTAAGCAAACTGTTTTCAAAATAAAAATACAACACAGGGTTAAAATATTATGACTTACAAAAAGCGGGCGACATGAGTCACGAGGCTTGGCCCCACATAGATATCTAATGGCCCTTTTCTGGAGTACAAACACTGAACTAAAAAGTGAATTTGAATATGAACCCCAAAAGGAAATTCCATATCGAAGGTGCGACTCGATAATCGCGAAGTATGCAGATCTGGCGATGGAGAAATTAAGACTGGTGGCAATAACCCTTAGGGCGTAGCAGCCTGATGAGACTTTTCTAGATACATTCACAATATGGTCTTCAAATTTAAGGAACTTGTCTATGGAAAGACCCAAAAACTTACTGAACGGTGCCATGGTGATGGCTTCATTATTTAAACATATATCATTTGTATTACATTTAAAATTAAGGATATTTGTTTTGGAAATATTAAATGTCAAAAAATTTGCATCACACCAGTCTTTTATTTTTAACAAATCTGCACGTATATTGCCCTCCATTTGAGAAACATCAGAGTCGTGCCAGAGAATGGTGGTATCATCGGCAAACAATGTAAATTTGCCAGTTACCTGCAGTTGTGGCAGGTCGTTCCCATAAATGAGAAAAAGTAAAGGACCAAGTACTGATCCTTGCGGAACACCCACATTTATATTAAGTTCCTTAGAGATACCACCATTAAATTTGACAGCCTGGACACGATTTAATAAGTAGGAACGAAACCACTTAAGGGCAGTTCCTCTGAAACCATAGAGCTCCAGTTTCATCAGCAGCACTCTGTGACTCATGCAGTCAAATGCCTTTGACAAGTCACAGAATACCGCTGCTGCAACTTCACCAACATTCAGTCGGTTATACAGGTGCTCTAGAAAGCTAAAGATAGCATCATTTGTGCTTACAGACTCACGAAAGCCAAACTGCTGAAGACTCATTAGGCAAAACCTATTTAAATAATGAAAGCATTTTAAAAAATGAAACCATCCTCACCTTAACGAGCCGTCCCACTATCTTGGCTAAAGTAGGCAATAACGCTATAGGTCTAAAGTTAGAAGGACAGTCGCGATCGCCACTCTTGTAAAGAGGAACAATCATTGCTCTTTTTAAGCACTCTGGGAAAACTCCAGACATAAATGAAAAGTTAATTGACTCGGCCAAGACTTGCAAAGCAACAGGAGGTAAAGCAGAAAATATTTTAAGAGAAAGCCCATCCCAACCTGATGAACTCTTATTCTTAATATTAACCATTAACTGTTTAAGCTCTTCTACACTTGTGGGGGCAAAAAAGAAAGATTCAGCTACTACCACATTGCTGAGATAGCTCCTGGGATCTATTTTTTGTGAGAGATTGGCTGCAAGGTTACTAGCAATATCACAGTAGAAGGAATTGAGGACATTAGAATCTAAGGTACTTGGAATAACCAAGACATTACTTTTGCCCTTTAGCTCATTTAAAATCTTTCAAGACTCTTTTGCTCTGTTGGAGGAATTATTTATCCTCCTTTGAAAGTAGGTCCACTTAGCCATTTTGATTGAGTTTCTGTAAATCTTACGATATCTGTTATAATAATTTAAAAATGTTGCATTGTTCATAGCGTATTTCCTAATGTAAAAAAGGGAGCGCATATTTTTCCCAGATACTCGTAAACCCTTAGTATAGCAAGGTTTTCTATTTCGTTTTTTAATACTGACAACAGGAAAAGCAGTGTTAAAATTATTTAATACTATTTGATGAAAGCTATGTCGGTTAACAGTAGTCAATACATTATTCCAACTTGACATATTGCAAAGCAAAGAGAATTTACGGAAATTAGCTCTAGTATAAAGTCTATCGCGTCCAAACTTATTCTCATTAGCTGCACTATTAAGCTTTACTAATCCCACTATTGCCTCATGGTAAGACAAACCGGCATTGATTGTTGTACACTGATTTTCGTATTGGTTAAAATTCGTACAGAAGTAATCTATCAGTGAGGAAGAAAATGCTAAAATCCGGGTTGGCTGATCCACGTGCAACAATAGAAAACTCGCACACCTTTTCAATCAATAGATGATCAAATCTGTCAATAGTAATAAACACAAATTTAGTTAAAAAAGCTTTTTCTAACATAATAAGAGTACCACCATGTGTATATTGCTTGCGTGAAAATTTGGAAATTAGTACATAACCAGGGATATCAATAGGCTCGTCAGACCTCAACCAGTGTTCAACAAGAATTAACACACTAGGAAAGTTAACCGATTCTAAAAATAGTTCCAATTCGCTAACTTTTGAACGCACAGATTGAACATTAAGAAATGCTAGGGCAACTTGATTATGGTGGGAGTTTCTATTAAAAAAGAAGATCCAATAGTAAGGGTGTCTATAGATTGGTCTAGTTGAGGCGTAACCGAAGACCTACCTTCGATCAAGGGTGTATCGCTGATTATCCCACTATTGCTAATACCTAAAGATGCTAATACTAATTTGGATGACAGAAAAGTATTTTTAACATATAAAGATAACAGTTTGCACATAGATTTGGCAGAGTGACGGTACCTAAAATTTTGTTTGACATCAGTAATTATTCTCACAGAAAAGTTACGATTACAGATGAAAGAATTCATAAAATGAATTGTATTGTAATATCTGCTTTTTGAGCGCTTATTAAAATCGCATTTAATACAAACAATTACATTAGTTCTCCTGCCCATTGATAGCAAGGATTTCATTTGGGAAAAAAATGGCAATGAACAAGAAAAATCAAGACAAACAACAACATCATTCTTCGTATAGTTAACAATTAGAGGAAACGCATAATTACATAAGGTCTGGGCTGTAACATTACTAAACACATAACCACAGGTGTTGTATGGCGAGCTCAGAATACCTGAGAGAAGAGAAGAGAAACCTCTAGCACTAGAATCACCATAAATTAGTACATTTGATTTTGCTCGTGGGTTGAAATGCGCTTTTGCTAAGCAGTTTGTAGATTTTGATTGAAGATTTGTAGTCGTCAAATCTTTTAAGTTACTGCTAGCGTTTCTATTTAGAGACAGGATATCCTTCTCCGCTTCAAGAGTTTTAATTGATGTTAACATGTGCGTATTAATACAATTTAAGCTTTCAATCTCTGTCTGCATACTCTTAATCTTGTTTATTTGATATTCAGTTTCCTTTTCTATTAGCTTCTGCCTGTGAAACCTCGTCCTCAAATACTGTACTATTTCTACGCAATCTTTCTAGATACCTGTCCTTTCCTTCCAGCTCCTTTAGCAAATGTTTAATTTTTTCGTCATTTATCCTATTTTCACTCTCTCTTTCATTGTGACTATTTTGACATTGCTCTGAACATAAAATTTTATAAACTCCTATTTTTACCACTTCTGTCATTCTTTCTAAACAACTTGGATGAAAAACAGAGTTGCAGGCTATACAAATATAATTTAAAAAGAGCTTATTTTCACAACACTTAAAACTGTGAGACATCCTGTACCATTAAAATATTAAATTGATTTAAAACTTAATACATAAATTTACATAAAATTATTGATCTTAAAAGTTTAGTACTCTACTGGTTTAACTTAAATAATTGAAGATAGATAGATAGATTGAAATCTTTATGAGTTCAGAGAATTGTGGTATGATCAGCAAAAATTGTGAAACGACCACTTATATCAAGAGATGCAAGGTGATTAATATAGAAAAGAAATAAAATATGGCTAAGCATAGAACCCTGAGAAACTCTATGACCAATTGGACTCACATCAGATAAATCATCCATTGACTGGACAATTAAATAGAGACTAAGGGAATAAAAATGGCAAAGTTGTTATTCATAGTTATTGAAAAATATAGGTACAAAAAGAAGATCAAATGTTTAGTATTAGTGGCTATCAGGCTCTGAATTTTTAAATAAATAGAAATATATTGAAGATATGTTATCGAGAAGAATAAAAGATTAGCAATAGCAACAGGCGTTGCTTAAGAATAACATCCACGGTAAAAATGACAGTAATACCAAAATTATATTATATAATTATACCTTCAAAATACACTTTTAGAGAATTTGATAAATTCAGATTCTGAAATGAAAGAACTACACTTAAGATAGCAAAACTAGCAAATTAATGAAGCTGTAAGACAAACAAAATTTAACTCAAGAATAAGATGACAAATACAGATCCTGTGAAAGTAATGACTTCGGTTATTCTAGAAGATAACAGTCAATAACAGTCTTACAACAATAAGACTGCATCCAATCTGTCTATAAAATTAAAGAACGTAACGCTGAATATAAATTATTTTAATATTATCTATACCGTCTTGTCGCTTGTGACATCAATGGATTAACCATTCAAAGTTAGGCAAATTGGTAGGAATAATGACATATGTAATCAGTTGCAAGCTATAATTCATTATATCCTCATTAGTTTAATTAAACTATATAACTTACTAGACAGTAGTTTTCCTAAAATATATTGACTGTATATGATATTTCAGCACAATAAAGCCGATATTTTCCTATTAATAATTATAATAAAGATACGATTTTTTTCTAAAATAGAAATAATTAAGTAATAGAACTTAAATGATTTAAAATGCAATCAGTGTATATTCAACAGAAAATAAATACGAATTTAGTTCACAAAATATTCCAACAATGACAATGCTCTAAAATACCATAAAGATGCATCTGATGCAACTCTGTTCGTAAGTGGCGACATTCATGGTGAATGTATTGTTAATGTTTTGAAAATAAAAGAAGTCACAACTAATGCAAATTAATGGAGAAAATATATTGTGGCTTTTGTAAAAATTAGGGTTAAAAATCTTGTATTTAAAAATACACAATAACGGCATTTTTGATAGTGTGTGATTATAATTTTATTCGCGTTTTCATCATATTTCTCTTTTGAATTAGCAAATAAGAAAATTTAATGTATTAACTAAAGGCAGTATATATTTATTGACATTTGTTTAGGACTAAATTTAGGTAACAAAGTTTAATTTTGGATTTCGTGTTGGTGCGTCTGATGCAATTATATCTGTAGGTTACGATATTGGTGATGAACTTATTACTAAAATTTTGAAGCGACAAGTGAAGAAAATTAAGAAAAAAAAATAATAGTGTTTTTCTTAAAGAGCTCATTATAAAACTGAATGTAATAATTGATATAGTAGTATAATTTGATATAATAGAGCAGTGTCTTTTTTCTCACTTTTCTTTTAATTTTTTTGTCACATTATTACTAATTTTTTTTTCTCTTAAATATAAAAAGTTTATAACATTGTGATTAATTAAGTATGTTCTACTTTTATTACAATGATCTCTATAAAAAAAATTATATTTTTTATCATTATATTTATTTATACTTTTATCATATTTATATTTATTTATTATATATCTTCGTAAAATGTAAGGCCAAAGTAGAACTTAAGACCAAAAGACATTAAAATATAAAAACTTATACTCTATTTTAATATTGCATTAATTTATTTAGAGACCAAAGTTTTTTTTAATATTTCTAACAAACATTAATTATTATTATTTTTCAACTCATGACGACAAAGCGGATGTGCCTGTGATAAAATTAGCACTAATAGAAAAAGCAAAAAAAATAAAAAAATCAATTTACTAATTGTTTGCAACATTCCTTTAGAACTAAATTTAGCTGATATAAACAATGACTTGTAAAATAGAATACCGTATTAGTGCATCTGATGCAACTATATCTGTAGGTTATAACATTCGTGATGAATATGTTATTTCATATATTATTCCTAAACTACAGATGACGAAAAGCAAAATTAATGGTAAAATATTAGGAATATAGTTTTTTAGCAAAAAAAAGTATCAAAAACCTTGAATATATTTTTAATTAATGACTTGTATTTTATTTTCATCTTTTCATATTGTCATCACATTTCTGTTTGACCGAAGGGGGAAAGAGAAAGTAAACTCAAGTCAAAGTCTCTTATGTTAGTGTGAGTCAGGATGCAGTTTTGGATATAGATAGGTATGTCTTTTCTGTTAATTAGCGTTCTGTTCCGTATTATTTAATTTTAATAATTTTATTTAGGTCTGATGATGCCCTAATGCGGCGAAACGCGTAACCTTTTAATAGACGCCTGAGTTATGAGACTTTGACTTTGAGTTTGCTTTCTCACTCACCCTTTGGTCATATATTTAAAGTCTTTATATATATGACCAAAAAAGTTTATAAGTCTCTTTGAGAATAATGGATGATTATTTTGAATTACATTTCTGTTTTTTGTCTGAAATTAAAAAAAAAATATGTTTTTATAATTTTACACTAATATTTATACTGTTAATAATGCTCGCGCGTTAGATATTTGCATAAATTAAAAAACCTATTGTTGTTATAAGTATGTTTTTTATCGTTTTGTATGATAACAAAAGAAATGTGATTTTTGTTGTCATAGATAGCGTCTACCCAATAGCAAGCAAAGACCAACAAGTTTTGAAAAATTAAATAGGATTTTTTTAAATTTTTATTTGTTTGAAATTGTTAAAATAGTTATTTGTGTAACAAGCATAAAAAATGATTCTTTTTATATAAATGGGAAATTTGACAATTCCCATGAATAAATAAAGAGGATTTTACATACGTGTAACATACAACATTTTTTCTACAACCGATTAAAACATTAAAAAGTCAAAAAACGTCACGTAAAAAACGTCAAAAACATTTCTAACAAATTAAAAACTGAGTGTCAAATAAACGTCAACTTACTTTTTAGCACTAGGTCTAAAAAGACTTTTTTAGTGCGAAAATAGTGTAACATTATAAACCCTGGAAAGTGTGTAAAGTGAGTACTTTACGCACAGTAGTAGAAAAATTATTTTATTTTATTATTGTAAGCAACACAATCTTTAAAAATTGATTTTTAGTCAAGCAAGAAAAATTAAATTCAAAATAATTTTCTTGACATCAAGTGTCTGTATATAAATCTCTATAAGAAAAAATTCATACAGATTGTTAAAAAATAATAATAAAAATTTTACATCTTTGTCAAATACTAGACAAAAACTCTCACGTTTTCAAGTAACCGATCCAGATGTGTTCTAAAATTTATAAATTATTTTCTTAAATATTTGTATACAGTTAGAAATCTACAAAAATGTTTAATTTATTTTTTTTTATTTTGTTTTACTGTAGAACAAACAATGAAATTATTTTAGACATAGCGTCTAATCTGCTAACTCAAAAATTAAAAGTTTTTCGTTAGATATATCCGCACACTAAAATTTTATTAAATAAAAAAATTAAAACAAAAATAAAATATTTCGGTTTAAATAACGAAAATGTTGAAAAGTAGATTTTTGATGTAAAATTTAGAAAGCTTGAAACTTTTAAAATATAGTGTTTTTAAAATTATTATTTACGTGATAATACTAATACTTTTGCTTGTAGAAATTAAGAAACGACCTTCATATTGTCTGTTAAAATATCATCTTTTTTATTTCTTTATGGTTTTTTACTTTATTTACGATTAATTTCCTAAAAATAACTTTAAAAAATATACCTTATATTCTAGATTAAAAATAAATTATTATAGAGAATATTATTTATAACATGTTTGATGGATTATTATTGTTAAAAAAATGGTATCAACCTTTAAAAAGTTAAAATAATTATAAAAACTTACCTTAATTAACACACAATATTATAATAATTAAAACAAATAATAATTGTTATACTATTATCACTTGTACTACTGGTAGTTTAGTAAAAATAGATTGTAACTAATATTGAGATCGGTATTAAGTGACCGACCCGATGTGCGGCAGTTGCGAGTGGATACTGAAACTCAGTCAAACCGATACCGGCTAAGCATATCCATCATCATCGAGTGAATCAATTTGTGGTGACCCGGAAAATCCGAGTATACAATAATATATGTGTATGGTATACGCAGGGATTGTTTTATTGTATTGGTAACCAGTATATTGTATATGTCAACGTTACCCACTAATTATTATACAGAATGTTTCATTAAATAAGTTAAACATATCGTCGTTAATCTTCCAAACTGACGTATCTCATTTTTCCTAATTGTTCAGGAGAGCAGATTTAAGTTTTATTGATTATTAGGCTGTAAAATTGGGGACTAATAATTTAGTTAAATAAACATATTTTTAATTTATATAAAGGAAAAATATGTTTACTTTAAACCGTCTAAGAGCGTTAAGATTAAAAACTTTCTGTTTTTTAAATTTTTCAAAAAATTTCAGATACGACTATTTGTGAGACTAAAATATCTAAATTAAAATCATTTACGCCCATTTTTTCTTTAGATAATATGTTGCTTTAGGCAAATAAAACGAAATTAAAAAACATTTTTTTGTATTAAAAAGTTTTTTATTGCAATTCAAAATCAAACAAAGAAACGCGCATACTTGTCTGAAAAGTTCTTCATAAAAAAGTAGTAAAAAACAAACTGAACAAAGATTTTTTTTTTAAATAGATAAACTTCATCCTAAGAATAATACTGTAGGTAACAAAAAACAAAAAGGTCATTCTTAAAACCACTGCCTACTGTCAAGAACGAAAAACAAACAAATAACACAGTTGCGACATATTTAATGTGAAAGTGAACGATAGAAGTTCTTGTGCTCTTCCAGTCTTATTATGAGAGTCTGACCAATACAGAATGTTTGAAAATCGGAGAACTTCTCCTTGGATACTTTAATAGATTCTGAATTCAGCTTTCCAGGATGTACGTTGTTAAGGTTGACTTTAAGGCGTTTAAGCGACAATGATTTGTATTTTTCTTCAAGATGGCTGGTTTTGAAAAATATCTCATAAGAAGAATTTTTGCATACCTTAATTACCATAATCTCCGTCCATTTTATCTGCTCTCCAGTAGTTGCTGTTTTTACCGATAGAAGTCTTAAATCTCTTGAAAGGCCTTTAAAGTCCAAAACATCAGTAAATTCAAGGGGGTTAACTTGGTAAGGATGTTGTCTTCTGGCAAGTCTGAAGACTGGATATAGCTGAGAGGGCACGAAAATGTTACCAGCATGGGACATAGCATGTGAAACTTGCAATAATTTTTTTGCTGTCTTACAGCAATTTTTTCTTGTTCGTGTTTCTTGTACTTGTCTTCTAATGCAAATTTTGTCTCCGGATCTGCTGTTTTGTACGTCATGTACAGTGAGCACTGGTCTTTTTTAGGAGAATGGAATGGACATTTTTTCGACTTGAAGACTCTTTGATAAGTTGCAAAACTTGGTTTACGCTCATCTTCTGAAAGTGACTGGGTATATAAGTAATACATTTTGGAAACTGAAAGAGCTGGATGCAAGTATTCTCGGCTTGTACTGAATCTACAGTAGTGGGATTTTATGCGAGGAAATCTTGCTATGTGTTCCTTAATGTTAAGTCTTACTGCGTAGTCTCTAGCAATAATTTGTTCAGATTTTCGGCCACCTCTTTTATCTAAATTCACCACGCCCAGTGAATCTAATTTTTCTAAAGCAGTTCTTACCACTCTTTCTGAGATACTCAAGGTGTTCAAGAAAAATTTTTTGCAGACACGAACAGGGCTGTTTTTTATAGAAAAGAAATATCTTACACTGTTTTGTCTGCGTGATTATTCCGTTTTTGTTGTTTTTTGTTTGGTATCGATTTTTTTCGTATGACGCACTATAAATTCACGTTGACGATTAACATCTGCGAGCTCATAGTATGCAGCAAAAATTTGCAAACGCTGAGATTCATCGATTGTAGAGCAACGCCGACCTAATTTTTGGCTTTCACTCCGCACTCACTTTCACCTCCGCATCTCGGCTTATTAACCCTAGCTGAAATCACTTTTAACCCTTTGACTGTTAAGTATTCTTTACCTGAATTTCGTAGATGTTTAGCCAGTTTTTGTTTATTAACACGATTTTTTTAATTTTGTACCTCTTCTTTTTCTGTCCCTTCTACAGTGTGATGTTCTGGTTGTAGGTTTGTATTCGAACTAGATATTCTTTTAGCTTTCTTTTCTCTATAACTTTTATCGTGTCTACCGCAATCTGGATTGTCGATAAAATGATCCCAGCATAGCAAAATTAAGCAACGCTCGCATGAACTAAATACTTCAACTTTACATCTTCTTACTTCACACGTAGCTTTGTATGGAGGATCAACGTCAGAATCATAGCAATCTTCCTCAAAATCCTCGTAATCATCAGCGTTTAATTTTTCTTCGTCTCTTGAAGATAATTCGTTTATAGTTTCTACAACAGAGTTTCTATTAACCTGTCCCAGGACTAAGTCTTCTTCGGACTTCCGTTGTTTTTCTTAAAAAAAATATTTCTATATCAGAAATCAGCAGCCAAAATGATGAGTTAGAAATTCTAAAAATTTTGTTTGTAATCTTACCTGAACTTTTTTGAATTACACCCAAAGAAGTATCATCATAAAATGAATGTGTAAATGAAACATTACACACTCTGGAACTATGATTTTATCACCGGTGCTCGATTTTCCTTGGCCTCTTGGCAATTTTTTATTTACATTTTCTTCGGCAGGTTTTTCTTTACTTTTATCCGGCTGTAATTCTTCTAGTAACTTAAACTGTAGTTTTTCTAAAGAAGGTAATTTTATATTAGTCATTAGTTTAAAATGTAATTCCAAAAGTAAAGTTTACATAATTCCCAAAATATCATTCATATTCTTACCTGAACGTTTTTTAATTATTGCACTGAAAGGAAGATCGTCATCAGATGAATTAGACATTGCACACTCGGTGTCTACCGAGGTGTCTAATGACTTGCCTTGTAGTGTTTCTGAAAAAAATAATTCTATATCTGTCAGGCATTACTGTAAATAAAATTTAAAGTGAAGTTCCACAATACCAAAATATTACACACTGTCTTACCTGAACACCTGAATGCGACTATCTAACACCGCATTTTATCCAGTCGGCAATGATTACTAACTTTTAATTCTTTTTTTCTGTTTACAGGATTCAAAAAAGTTAGTTTTAAATAAAAGTTTATAGTATTAATATCGTTTAACAACCTCTTCTATTTTCTTCCTCATAGACCCTAATGAACTCCACATCTATTTTCTACATTTCATCAAAATTTTTACACCTACCAATAGGGCCAGGAACATTCTAATTCCAAATACAAAAGTTCTTCATAAAAACCTTAATACATTTTTTTCTAATATTGCCGAGAACCTTCTGTATCACTTAAGCCGTCTTCTTTCTGGCATCCTAGTTGAAAAGTCACTTTTCTAGTTTGAAGTATCAATATCCACTATTAAAAACAACCATTCCTATGGTGAGGATGGCTATCTTTTTGGGTTTGCCAGATGCTGTGCTAAATGTACTAGCTGAAGCAATTGACACTTCTTGGGCAATGGAACTTTTCCGACATGTCTAAAATCGGCAAAGGCCATTTCTATGCACAAAGCTGGAAGTCTCAAACAATTACTGATTCATCAAATTTCAGATGCATCTCTTTGCTTTCAACCCTCTCAAAACTAATTAAGAGAAGCTGGTGAAGACTTCCATAATATCTTTTCTATCATCAAATGGCATCCTAGACTGGAGTTCAGCTTAGCCTCTAAGAGTTCTTTAACTGCTCGGATTATGTAGATATGTTGCTCACGGATTAACAGTCACATTCCTTACAATCTAATTATAAAATCAATAATCTTTGAAGGGCTTAAGATCTATAACCGCCCCACTTGTGTTATTTAAGCATATTTAGCACTAACTTAAAAAGATTGCTGAGTGACAAACCCTACTATGCGTTTTACATTGATTCTTTGTAGCTCTTCGTTTTGATTGCACTCTCTTCCAATTAAAAAAAAATCCGTGTTGTTACTTTTTATGGTTTCAGTGGTGCATAAGGCATGCGCATTGTATATTCATTTTGGTTATTGTTTTGCTGCATTGTTTTAATTATATGTGTTACAATAGAATTCATTCATTCATTAAACTTAACTTATTTTTGACTATGGATTAGCGATTTATAATCTAATTACTTATTTTATCTGTTATATTTCTTTTTGCTTTGTTAATAAAATAATTTTGTGTGTTTTAGAGTAATAAAACGATATTTAATTTAGTTTTCATAAAGAGAGCTAAGAACAAAATTATAATAATGAAAAGTCCTTATTCAAAATAAAAATATTATTTAAAACTTTATACAAATTATTTATTGGTCACCCTGTTTTCCTGACTTTTAAAATTTTCTCAGCTGCCATGGTACCTACATTGTGGCCTAATGGGGTTTGTGTCAATCGGTTTTTTCACCCCAAGACTGTAAAACTACCACAGAAATAGCACCTGACTGCTCTGGTTTTTATGACATTATGTTGTTAAATGTTAGAGTTCAATACTTCTTAATCTGACTTTTGTAAAATTAACTATATGGAAAAAAAATTAAAATTTTTCTGTCTCACAGAAACGTAGGGTAATCAAAATAATATAAATTTTATGGTTATCGAGGGATATTGTCTACGTGCCCACTATTGTCGCTATAATCAGGCTCATGGTGAAGCAGCTCTGTGGGTACATAGTTTTTTATGTTATAGGGCCCCAACTATGATTTTAATATTTTTATTTGTAATTTGTGTTGTATGATGGAAAAATATCTTAAACCTATAATAATCGCGAGATTATATTTTTAGGTGATTTTAACATGAACTCACTTAATTCTCTAGAAAACTAACAATTTAACTATGTAATAGCCAGTTTTAATTTAAAAAATCAGGTTCATATACCAACTCGTATTGGCATTGAAAGTGCTACTATATTGGATTTAATTTTTACAAATTTGTATTGATGCGATTGTTCAAAATAATACAATATCAGATCCTGAAATCATATTTTTTAATACCAGTCTATTTAAAAATAACACTGAACGGGTTACTATGTTCAACAGAAATTTTACCCAAAACAATGTAGACAATTATAGGCATGCTCTTATGAATAATACCTGGCAGGAGGTCTACAGAGAAAGTAATTTTAATTTGCAGTTTCAGATATTCTATTCATCATATCTGTGGCATTTTAATGTAAACTCTCCCACTAAACCAACATGTTCTGGTAGTAACAAAAAATCATGGGTTATTAACGAAGTTCGTAAATCTAGTGGGCAAACATAAAACTTTGATTAATAATTGTAAAAAATCATTTTACCAGCAAATTATTGATTTCGAAAATCCCAGTAGAGCCATGTGGTCTGTTGTGCCAGAGTTAAATGGCAACAAAAAAAAAGGTATCTGATATTAAAATTAATGATAATGGAGTTTTAATTAATAATCCCAAAGAAGTGGCTTCTTACTTTAATGATTTTTCTAGAAAAGAACAAAAAAGTATTTTAAGCAATATTGCTAAAAATAAAAATGTTGCTAAAGACATTAACAGGTCATTTATTTTACGGCAAAGCATGAGCATTATTCCATTTAATGAAAATGAAATTTTACATATTATTAAAACTAAAATTAAAAATAAAAAGTCAAGTGGACCTGATGACATTCCTTTACATATTTTTAAGAATACCCGCTGGGGCTTGCCTTAAACCTTTAACTGATCTTATAAATTTATCTTCTAAAAAGAGAATTTTTCCAAATTCGTTAAAAATATTTAAAGTTATACCGGTATTCAAAAGTAAGGGCATCGAGTTATGCTTGACAATTACAGACATGTAGCCTTAACCTCTTGTTTTTCTAAAATCTTTGAATATGCAATGCTTAATCGGCTTATGTCTTATTTGAAAAAAATCAAATTATTTCGACAGACCAGCATGGCTTTGTGTTTGGTAGGTCCACAACGTCTGCTGTTTTGGCATTTTTGTCGGGGGTAATCGAAGCTCTTGAGGCGGGTGAGCACCCTGTTGGGATATTTTGTGATCTCGTTAGAAGGGCGTTTGACTGCGTAGATCACACTTTACCCTTGGATAAAATGAAATCCTATGGTGTAAGGGGAGTAGTGTTGAGCTGGTTTGCATCATTTTTGGCAGATCGCTCACAACATGTGGCAGTGAGGGATAGCTCCGGATTTAGTATACGAACATTAGGATCTCACAGGGTTCCGTATTGGGCCCGGTATTATTTCTTCTATTTATTGATCCCTTGCCTCTGGCAATAACACATAGTGTTATCACCATGTATGTTGATGATACATCTGCGCTGGTTCGAAGACAGAACATGAAAACAATTGATGTACCTGCTGGAAGGCTAAGGCTTAGAGGAACTTAGCAATTGGTTTATTTTAAATCAACTTTACTTAAACAACAAAAAGACTAATTACGTAGTTTTTCATGCACATCATAATCAAATAAAAGTGATATTAATTTATGTGTAACCAACGATAACAATTGTTTGGAACGCCAAAAAGCCGTTTCAAGTTTCTTGGCTTAACATTGGATGATTCACTTTCTTGGGAATCTCATTGTGCTGAGTTGTCGATGAAGCTCGGTAGTTTATGTTATGCCATTAGGAACTTTAGGGTGGTAATGGAGACTAATCAGCTAATTTGTCTATACCACGCTATTATACAGTCACGAATTTTGTATGGTATTCAGCTCTGGGGCTGTACGTCGCATGCACGAGTATTTATTAGCCAAAAACAGATTCCTAGGTGTATTGCCGGAGTATTACCGATAACTTCCTGTAGACCTCTTTTTAGGGAATATAGAATTTTGACGATTCCGTGTGTGTATATATTTGAAGTTTGCTTATATGTTTTAAAAAAATTTAATTTCTTTACTGTTAATGGTAGTTTTCATAATTACCCAACTCATTCTAGAAATGACTGGTCCATACCTCTTAGCAGGCTACTTATTTTTTAAAAATTTGTATTAAGAAAAAGCCCAAAACTATATAACAATCTACCGAATGATATAAAGATTAGCAAAACCATTTCGATATTTAAAAGAAAGTTACGAAAGTACGAACGAATTCCTAGCCAATAAATGTTTTTATGATGTAGATAGCCATCTAGCCGATTAGGCAGTTAAGTAATATAACTTTTTTAACGATGTAATGTAATGTTTTTTTTTTCTTTTTAACCTTTTTTTGAATGTGTAATGTCACTTTACTTTTGACTATTTTAACTTCTTGTAATATATAGTATAGGTGGATATTTTTTAATTTTAGTTAACTAGATAGTTAGCAATATTTTTTTAGGCTGAGGTTATAACATGTAAACCTGTGACGAAATCCATACACTTTGTGCCTATTTTTTTGGATAATAAAAGTTCTGATTCTTTGATTTTCATTTTCTTAATCTTTAGATGAGCTTTTGAAAGAAGAAGAATATGAAATCGTTTTACAAAGAACCACCTATTATTCATCGTTCCTGCTAGTCTTAAAAAATATATTTATATAAAACAGTTATAGGATCTCTGTCCTATATTATGTCACGAGGTGACGATTAATATTAGAGGTAGTATTGAGTGCTTACTGTTGCGACAAAAATGCGAGTTAATTATTTACCTCGAAATATAATATGATTTGCTGATTATATTAAATTTTATTTTAGTTTTGATAATATTGTTATAACGATATTGGCAACGTCGCGAATACCAGCTGTTCTTCGTCATTCCGGAATGATGCTAGTGGGCACATTGCACGACGTCTCTGGAGATGCGTAGAAGGTTAGCGAATCCTCCGGAACGATTGTCTGCCGAGTATATAAGGAGCCGTGTCACCGCTGGGAGGCCGGTTTAGATTAATTCAGAATATTGGCGCGATTTTTAAAGCGGACGTAAATAGTAGTAAATAAATACGGTGTAAATAAATATTTCTAGTAGTCTTAAGTGATCGTGTTTAGTAGTGTAAGTGTGTAAATAAATTAGTTGACAATTTTTGTGCATCAAGTGTTTTAATTCACAGCTAACGGGTAGAAAATACTACAAGATCTTAAGTAAATTTATAGAGTTTTTGTTGTAAGGTAATATCACCTTGCAATTTTATGGAAATAAGACATGTGCGAATTGTGATTTGTAATCTTGTCCAATATAATTCAGCCTTGCATTGAATCACATGCATAGAAAGTTAAATAGAAATAATTTGGTAATCAGAAAACTGTATTCAAAATTCATAAGAATATAGGCCTATTGTTTATGACTTTGTAAAAGTTATTTTGATTTTGTTATATAACCTCAAAAAAAATATTAACTTAAGTGAAATGGAGGGTTCCCTCAATGCCAATGTGTATGTATGCACTTCTTCTTTTACAGCTCAAAACGATTCTACAGAGTTTTCCCACACCAAATCCGTAGTATCTGGAACCATAATATTCTTCTTCCGGCATCATAATATTTCTCATAACATGTTATAAGTATTCTAGTTTTCTTTTTTTAACGTGTGTGTACATGACTTCTAGATCTTTCATCATCCTTCTTAGTACTTCTTTGTTTGTAAGCTGTCCATGGTATTCTGATAATTTTCCTATATAGCCGCATATCAAGTACTTTCAAATTTTTAGTAGTGGCTTCTGTGATTGTCCAGGATTCTACGCCCTACAATAAAAAAGAAAAGATATATCATCTTAAGTGTCTTACTTTCATTTCAAGAGATGTGTTGTAACTTTTAAAGATGCCATTCAATTTGTAAAATACCTTCCTTGCTTTTCCTATACAACATTTTATTTTTTGTGCCCTGTCTCATTGTTCATTAATGATGGTTCCAAGATTTAATTCGAGTTCCGTCGACAAACAGGTGATCGCTATTGGTATCTCTTTGCTGATGATCATTTGTTTCATTTTCTTTAAGTTGATATTAAGACTATATTGTTTACTGAACTATGCCATATGGTCTACTAACCTTTGCCGTGCTTCCAAGCTGCTACCACCATGGTATCGTACCGAATATTACTCTGGCTTAATCCGTTCAAAAGGATACCCTCTTTTACCCGTTAATCTTTATTGTCTAAGTCGGCCTCTTCCAAGATATTGATCATTTTATGATGTTGAACGCGATTAAAAGATTTTTCATAAACGACTAGACATGCGTACACATCACAGTTGACGTTTCTGCATGGATTAGGACTCATAAGTCTAGAAAGTGGTTCCGGCTAAAATTTAGCCTCTGTGTTGTCTTGTCCCACTGGTCTTTTGTTTTTTATTTGTTTTATTGCTATATTTACCTTGTGCAATATGGTGTTCTTCCGACAGTAATTCATGATCTTCGGTCTTTGATATTCAAAAATCTTATCTAAGTATGACTTCCACATATTCTTCAGATCATGTTGGTCAATGCTAATTTTTCCATTTGCATCTATGATCTTCATAACTTGTCGATTTTTAAAGGTTTCAGCTACCTCTTTTATTTTTTTGTGTAGCTTAAAGCGAGTATTCACTACTTTAATTACTTATTACTACATTAATCTACTTCTCTATAGTAAATTAATTTTTATTTTAGCTTTAATGTACGTGGGAACTAAGTTGTTTTTTGTTTTTTAAATATTTAGAGATTTATTTAATTTTAAATAAAGTCTTGTAACAAGTTTTAGGATATAATCCCTAATTATCACATTTCTAGAATTTTATTAATAAATTAAAATATATAAATAATAAATTGTAAATATATAAATAATATATAAATAAATGTAAAATATATAAATAATAAAATATAAAATCAAATAGATCCATAACCATTGAAGATATTATTATCAAATAAAAGATACTAAAAACTTCATGGATAATCTAAAAATTAAAAAACCTTAATGTTAACACGAAAGCAATTTTTAGTATAAAATATTAAGAGTTATTAATTAAGGTGGCTAGAAGATACAAAAATTACGTTGAATTGAATTGTCGAAACAGTGGGCTGCCAAGGCAGTGGTGCATATAGGTCTCCTGATGCACCCGTCATGCCCCACCGGGGTTAACAGAGCCCAACGGCCTTAGAGAAACCGATAAGGCTCTCTGGTCTGAAGGACTCGGTACACTAAAAGTGTTACCCAAGTATTTGAACCTGGCGCGCGTGAGTGCTGGGCATTCCCCGACTACATGGTCAACAGTTTCATCCTCCTCACAGCACCATCGGCATTCCGGGTTGTCCGCAATACCGATAGTATGGAGATGGCTTCTTAAGTGCCAGTGACCGGTTAAAAGACCTGTCACTAGCCGAACTTCGCGTCTTTTTAGGCGTAGTAGATTTTTGGTGAGACAGGCAGAGGGCCCACCTATGTGCGCTTTGGCCTGTCTCATACCAGGGGACTCAGTTTATCTTCGGTGAGTTCACTTGTCCAGCAGACCCTTCATTGACGCGACCGCAACGTATTTGGCGATACCAACTATGGGTTCTGGCCCCATCGGCACATTCGCGGATTCTAGTCTGGCAAGAGAGTCCGCTTCCTCATTACCTGCATGGCCTGCGTGGCCAGGTGCAGTCAACCAGCACCAGTTTTTTCAGGACTTTTATGCACTCTAGTACAAGCTTGAAGCTTACATTTGTGGCCGTGATAGCCTTAATGGCAGCTCTGTTGTCCGAGCATATTGATACGACTGTATTGCGGTGTCCGCAGCTTAGGATTTTCTGTCCGCATTTTAATACAGCGAATACTTCGGCCTGGAAGACAGTGGCGTGCTCCCCCAGCGAGTATGCCCTACTGGTATGTGGGATCCCACCACAAAGCCCTAATCCAGCTCTGTTATTCATTCTGCAGCCATCTGTGTACCAGATGGTCCCCCTATTTAGCAATGCAGGTCTGTTGGAATGCTGCCACTCCTCTCTGCCTGCAATGCGCGTCACGAATCCCTCGCAGTCCACAGTCACTGGAGCCATGCAGTTACGGCCCATCAGAAGAAATGGTTCTTTAAAAATTACGTTAAAGAACCAAGATAAGAATAAACAGAAATCTTTCCAAGAGACTAAACAAATATTTTTGACAAAAAAAAACAAAGTCACAGTCTCAAATATAATTACCTTAGATACACTGTGTTTCACTCAATTTCAAGCAGCCTCAAAAACCCTCCACTTTACATACAATTTTTTTACTTAATATCAACTGGTTGAAGTTTTGTAGCAATGATGTTTTATTTGTGAGACTGTGCCTCGGAAGCTATTTCACTTATATAATTAACTCAACGGTTTAATAATAAGGCGACATGATGCAAAATTTTGACATATATTCTCAACACATTATTGATCAGTGAAATGCTACTACTATTTATTCTAAAAAAGTCATAACCTAACTATTTTAAGTTAAAAAAAATATATACGTAAAACAATAGTACTGCTTACAAGTTTCTTTTTTTATTCAGTCCAATGAAATTTAAAATACCCATCATTCCCTATATAAAACCCAGTAGTACTGTTTTATATTTACTGCTGTTAAAGGCCACAATATTTATAATACATACTGTAAATGTAGTTTAACCATTGCATTGTATAACCGATCCATTGTTTTAGTCCTAAAGCGTTTAAACTCACTGAACTACTCACTTAATGTCTAAATTGGTAAAGCATCAGTTGACTGTTGAATTCATTGCATGACTACTCAGTTGGGTAACTGATGTAACACTTAATAAAGTTTATTGTAATAATAACATATATAGTATAAATAGTAAACGTAGTAATAATGCGGATATCGGGCAACGAAGTATGCAGGAATTATGCCAATTTAATTTCGTAAAAAGATTCAGGCCTCCCGGCAGATGAACATCATTTTTTAAGTTCATCGTTTTATTAAACCGTAACCCAGCTCAAGATATAAATGACTTTAAATTCCATCACGTTTTAGAGCAGACTCGATATAAAACTTGAAAATACCATAAGAGAATTATAATTGAGATTTTTAAGAATACATTTCTTATCGAGGATACATGAATATATTAATAAAAAATGATCAATCATCAGCTTTTGAGATTAAATACCTGATTATGAATAAATTAATAAAATGTTATTGGTAATTAAATTTCAGGCGTAAATTTAATTCGAACGAAATTTGTTACATAACATTTGACTGCATACATGATTTTAATATCTAAGCTATGTATTAGTGCAGTTATAACTTGAACATGAACATTCAAAGTTAGAGTCAAAGGCATTTAATTAGTATCATAGACATACATATATAATTAAGCAGTAATGCAGTCTCAATGCAGAAGTAATTATCTTGGTTAATCAAAAATTGCATACCAAAGGTTAGTTAGTTAGTTGACCCATAATATCATATTAAAAAGCTTTATTTACTTGATTATATGTTAATATATAATATATTCTAAGCTTTGAATTTTAGAAATAATATAATTTGTCTATTATAATTAAACCTTTTCAGAAAGGTTAAAGTATTAAAACTCGCAAAAAACAAATTTAAAATATGTAAAACTAATGAAAAAAAAAGATATACAGGGTGTTTCAGAACTATGGGATCAAACTTCTAGGGATTATTCAGCGTAAGAGTAGAAAACATTTGAGTTTAGGGACCCATGTCTGGAAAAGTGTCACTACGGCACTACTGCCCTAAGATGCGTTAAAATGTAGAAAGACGATGAATTGCCTATTAGGCATTATTTTAAATGCATTAATTTAATGCATTTAATTCTTACCTTTTGTACATAATATCATCACAATAATTGTTCAAAATGTCTTCCCCCAACCTGAATACTACCGGTTTAAACGTCGCACATGATGTCGGCGGACTTGACTAAAAATTTAATACTCTAGACTAATACTTTTAAATGATTTCAAATGTTGCTAAAATTCATCCAGTTTAGTCTTGTTCTGTTCCTACTGGAGTCTGGTAGACGAAATGCTTTACATTTCCCCATAGGAAAAAATCTAGCGACGTTAAATCGGGTGACCAAGAAAGTTCTCCACCTCTGGCAATCTAACGATGCCCAAACCGCTGAGCCAAATCCTCACGTACTTATACAGCAAAGTGAGCCAGCACTCGATCATGCTGAAGCCACATTTGCTATCGAACGTATATTGGAACATGTTCAAGAAGTTCTGGAAAAACTCCCAAAAACGCCGGTAAGTAAGTTCTGTTAACCGTTCCGGTAGAAGGTAAGGAAGGTTTTCTACAAAAAATTGCTTTTTTTGATTTTCTTCGTCCAAAACATAACTGTTCCTACCATTAAATATACTACTTTTATGATGAGGTTTTACCGATCCATAAAACATAGCGTAGAAAATTTAGTAATGCAGTGATTTGATGAAGAAGCCATTGACAAAATTGAACTCTGAGATGATAATCAGCTGCTGTCAATCCTTAAAGTTGCTGGAAGTAGTAAGGACAAAGTTGTTACTCGTGTAGCATTCCTCAGAAGGAAGCGTTACTCGTATTCATATCCTTAGCAATGTGACGTGTGTTACTTGATGGGCAATCAGTCAACGGTCAAATCCCTTCAACCTATAGAGTGTAAAAAGGAGAGGTCCTAAAACACTTTCTTAAGGCACACCTGACTCTACAGACATGCTTTCTGATAATTTATCCTCAATAATTAATAACTTTTTGTGAGCTGTTATATCATAATGATTTCTTTAATTTAGGCCCGAGCGCTAAATCTTAAACCAGTACAAGATAAAATGCCTAATAAAAAATTATAGTTTATTAAACTAAAAGCCCGTGTATAGTCCAATAGCACTACACCGCTTCCTTATTCTTATCTTTGGCCTCTGTTATTTTATTAGTAATATACCTTAAGGCAGTGGTTCAAGTATAACCACCACGACTTATTTTTCAATTAAAATATTATTCTTTAAAACAAGTTTGTAAAGTTGAAAGGTCTTTTCCCAGGATTTTGTACATAGCTGGTAAAATGGAATTTGATCGAAGATGCAGAAACTGATTTTCGATTTCTATTTTTTATAAAAATTGACTGATGTTGAGAGTCTTTAATAAAAAGTTGCAGATATGATAACGGCAGCTTATTAGTCTGGAGAACATTAATTGGTAGTGGGTTGGCATGAATTATTCTAGAGATGCTTACTTTTTTAAATTGTGGTCGCCATCAATTTTCACATAAACAAAAGTATGTTAAGAAATATAACACATAGTAAAACACAAAATAAGCTATTAACTATTATATTAATAATATAATTAATTATTAACACTATTATATTATAAAAATATGCAATTACTGGTCAATGTTCATTGTGTAACCTTTTCCTTAAATAAATCATTGTTGTAAAAATTATAAGACAGTTTCTTGTTAAAAGTACAACTCCTGAAATCAAACTCTATTAACATAAAAAGAAATCAATAACCCGCTAGTATATAACTACCCTTTAGCCAAAGTCAGTAACCTACCGCACAGTATACTGTACAACATAATATACTAAATCAAATCAAAATAAATAAAACGTTTCAGTGCGGTTGCTTACATATGTATAATATGGTATGAAGATTAGGATAGTGAAATTAAAATGTATTAAGTAAAATATTATTTCAGTAGATATGCAATTTACATTACAGTGCAAATTGCCAAGAAAGTGTTTTAGGCACTAGACAATAATTAATAAATTAGGGACCCATCAAATAGTATAAATTAGCCAATATGACCATTTCCAAAATCGAAATAACAATACAAATCAGAAATCGTAACATTGCTTAGACATTCCTTCTATCTGGTTCCACCTGGTAACCCACTGTGCAGATTCAAGGACAGCAGCTGAATAAGATCCAATCAATAACGTCATAAAGAGGCAAGGAATCCTGATAAAGCTTTAATTCATGATGGCAAATGCGAACAGCACCTGAGATGGCTGGGGATGGTCTTGGGATGGCCCTTAAAACTAAGATCTCACTTAAGACTTGATTTAGGACCCGGCATAAGATCTCGTTTATAACCCAGCATAAAAACCTAAAATTAACACGTGAAACTTTAAAAATTGCGGTCTTAAAAACCATGAGAAAACGTTTAACAAAGGAAGGAATAGGAATTAAGCTTACTTCAAGATGTTGGAGGGTCTTTTAAAAAGTGTATTAAAGTGATCTTTCACATTACAGGCTAGTGTCGTCATAAGGTAACTATGAGTTCGAATCCCAACCTCAAGCAATTGAACTTATTAACCTGAAGACTACACTATTTGGAAAAACAGCCAAAATTTGGAAAAATGTGCTTTTTTGAAAAAAAGCAATTTTTGAGTACCTCTTTGATGGATAATCCCACGCAGACATAGTTTTACAAGAATTGACAATACAATGTTGCCTTGCTTAGCTTTAAGTTGCAGCGAGTACGGAAATCAATCTAATCCCAAAAGGCAAGAGTATTATAGTTACAGGAAAAACAATGGCAACAACAGCCCAGTATTGAAAATGTCAATACTACGTAAAAGTTTATCCTTGAGCATGGTGTACGTGACCAAGACAGATAGTAAAATCACGTTATTCAGAGAAGGAGAGAAAAACAACCTGATTCCAGTAAATTGTTTAAAATACAACGCCAAGTACAGCTAGCGCCATATAGGGGTTCTTATTTTTACAATGGCATTAACTAGACACCAGATGTCACGATCGGTACTATTCATACAATATTAAATTATTACATTATAAAAGCAACCAAAAAAATAAAAACGCTACAATAATTTTGTTTTAATTTAATACATTTAATTTGTAATTATCATACCTATTCTGCTTATGCACTTGAGTGCTTATTAATTTAAGATATACAGATCCAATATCGTAAAATATAAAATACGGGTGTGAGCGGAATGTTTGTGAGAATATGATACTAAATTTTAGAAAAAAACTAATGGAAGGTCTTATACATCTTTCAAATCACAAATTCTAATGGTATTCGGTTTAGTTATTTGAATTGATCTAATTACTTACTTCGCAATTCTAATTTCCTAGGATTTTAAAATCACGTGATGCTTGTAAAATCCGTGCTTACTACTGCATCATGCGACGATTTACAAATCTATGCATAATGTGTATAACGCGATATATACAGTGAGGGACAAAAGTATTGGCACATATTGATTTTTATTAAAATTCGTATCTGTCCTCTTAAGCTACTAGACCTATTACATTTAAATATTTTCTAATTTAAAGTGTATACCCAAGAGCATTCGTTTCTTAATATTTAATAAATAAAGGCTTTGCAAAAGAATCCATATTAAAATTCTATCAAAAATCCCATGGACAAAAGTATTGGCACACATGTTTACAAAGTGTTTAAAAATAGGTGCCTTGTATGTGACAATTTTGAAGCAGTTTTTTTACATTCTTTAACAGAATATTTATATGAAGTAAAATATTTCTTTAGGTTTAGTGCTTATTTTAAGTGCATACATTGCAAATATGGGTCGCAAAGGCCAAGAAACGACGGAATCCGAGCGAAAAATAATTGTACAGCAGCGAAAAGAGGGTAAATCGTATTCAGCGATTGCCCAAATTGTGAAGAAAAGTCGATTTACTGTGCTTAGTGTCTTAAAAAGGTTTGAAACTGCAGAAAATTTCAAAATTAAGCCTAGAACTGGACGTCCGCCAAAGTTAACGGAGAGGCTAAAGAAAGAAAAATTGTGAATAAAATTAAGCAAAATCCTTGAACTAGCGCTTTTGAAATTGCGGGAGTATTGACAGAAGAAGATAGCATCAACGTGAGCTCATAAACAGTACGAAGAGTTCTTCATAGGGCTGGATATAGTGCCAGAGTAGCTCGGAATAAACCATTTATTAATAAGGTTAACCAAAAAAAGCGTCTTGAATTTGCGAATGCACACTTTCATCAAGATAATATATTTTGGAACAAAGTAATATTCTCTGATGAAAGTAAATTCAACATTTTTCATTCAGATGGGAAAGTGACTGTGTGGAGGAAGCCCAATTGTGAACTAGATGCACAAAATCTGCATAAGACTGTGAAACATGGTGGTGGTAGTGTACTAGTGTGGGGCTGTATGTCATTGGGAGGGGTCGGAAATCTGGTTTTTATAGATGGTATTATGGACAAAAATGTATATTTAAATATTCTAAAAAAACTTAAGAGCTAGTGCGGAAAAACTTAATTTGGCAAACGATTATTACTTTCAACAGGACAACGATCCGAAACATACAGCCTATATAGTCAAGCAGTTTAATTGCGTTTACTGTCCCTCATACTTTAAATACACCTCCTCAATCTCCAGATGTCAATCCGATCGAAAATCTTTGGAGTGAGCTAGGAAAACGAATAAGGAAACACCATATTTCCAGTAAGGAAGAAGTTAAAAGTGTTTTGCTGCAATAATGGAATAGTTTTGAGCCTTCCTATATGCAAAAGCTAGTCCACTTAATGAAAAGGAGGCTCACTCATATTATAAAAAGAAAAGGAGGTCCTACAAAATATTAGAACTGGGATTAAATTTTATTTTTATTTGGTGTGCCAATAATTATGTTCATTAATAATTATGTACATTTTAAATAAAATGTAATTTTAATTTTTTTGTTATGCTCTCGTTATGCTTAAGGAAATCTGTTTTATTTTTCATTATTATTATGGTACTAAATCTTTTATATGTTTTTAGTTAGATAGTTATTATTGGGTTACATAAATATAGTAAACATTAATAAATTACTTTAGAAAATTATGGTGTGCCAATACTTTTGACCCTCACTGTATAAGTCGGTTGTTAGGCGTACCATCAAGTTAGTATTACCAACCGACAAATGACTTTTAGATCTCATTCGTCGTTAGTTTGTTGATGTGGCAGTAAGTTTACAATCGCATTTATACAGCTAGGTGCACATAAAATAAATCATTGATATTTGCATAATTTTGTTGCATTCTAGGTACTATCAACAGATTACTGTTGGGTATACCCACTTCTTTTTCTTTTTTTTTTAACTGAATGCGAACCAACCACATAAAAGGCATGTGATGTAGAAAGCAGTGACATTATTCTGTTATTCTGATTCCATTTGAGAACTGACTGAAGTTTTATTGCTGCATCGTGAATGAATTTATATACGCACTATCAAATCGCATCAACGCATTACCAGTAAAAGGCTATGCATCGATTTGTTAATGTGTCAATTTGTATAAACTCACCGACGAACCGCATCAATGATAAATGAGTAGCAAGCTTGAGACTTACTAGTGAAGAAATGTAAAAAATTAACCGGTACCTGTGAATTTCTATGGAAAATACAACCTGAGGGACTTGATTAGCACAAGCAGTCTTTCTCTTTTTAATATCCACAAACGTAATAGTTTGCATATTTACAGCATTAATGGCCATTATGCTATGCCATCGTTAAAATTTTTTGAGAAAATAAAACTACAAATTTGTATTCAACTTTTAATTTTGTTTAAGATACGTCTACCTTATTACGAACAAATACAGTACTTTCAATTCACATTAAGGGTTACTTTATTACTAATATCTTACAGATTTTCATCTAAAATAGTTTTAATAATTTACATTTTTATCTACATGTTTTAAAAACACTTAATAATATGTAATATTTAGACAGCACTATTGTTGTTGGCGCATTATGTAAATTTTAATTTAAAAGGTGATTGTCCAAATATTTAAAATGGGTTGTAACATAGACTTCTTTATTATAACCATTTAATATGTGTATAAAAATAGAACCTGTCTATTGGTGGAGAAAAAAGCTGTCTAAATAGTTTTCACACAATATGAATTTTTGCTTGAATTAGTAATAAAATTAGCAAATTCTTTCGTGATTACTACGCGTAGCCTTAAGTAATATTTTTACACATTATGAAATAGTTTTTACATATTTTTTTACAAGATCTATATGTAGGAACTTTGGTTTCTCTTATAGAAAAAAGCTTTAAAGTTTAAAACTTCTTCCAAAAATTAAATATTTTTTTAATTAATTTTAACATACAATTCTTATATACATATGAAAAATGACAATAAAGGCGAAATATTTTATGAGATAAGTCGAGAACGAAAATGACTATTTTACAAAATTTAAATACCCTAAAAATTCAGTTCAAATTTCTGAAGTACAAAAATACTTTTAATTCTTGATCAATTTTGATAAAAAATTCGAAAACGTAAGGAATAGTGTAAATACCGTATACATGCTGGTAATTATAAATTTTATACAAATTTGGTTTCTATATATTATTAATTTAGTACCTACTTTACTATAGTAGTTTCCTTACCAGTTACAATTAGACATTAGATTTATTTTTTAAATCAAATGTCAAAATTTATATTTAGAAATCACTTTGCAATATCATTTGGGTAAAACAACCTCAATTTTAAAAAGTTAATGTATAACAGAACCAACTTTAGCACATTTTACATTTTTTATTTTTTATACATAAGTTTAACTTTTATTTTAATAACCAAGTGATATGTCTAAAAATCAGAATTTTTAAGGGGATATATTTTAAACACTTTCTTTTAAATGTTAAGATAAAAGTAACAGATTTTTTTTAAATTGTTTTATCATAAAAGCTTTTATCGGAGTATGTTTTAATCTTACAGGCAATAGAATGAAATATTCTTAAGTCCATAGGTTTTTACAGTTTTGTTCCTATTATCTATATATAAAATACACACCATGTACACATATGTAAAACACACAAATATCGAAAATAATCACAGATTTTTCTAATAAATTATATTTAGGTTTGATCTTGATTCAATTGGTTCTATACCATCCCTTTCGACATCATTCTAACGGTGTTTTTTAAAGCTTGACGTTTGTTGCAGAACCATATTCGTATAACTTCTCTTTCGTAGCCAAGTTGATGTGCTAATCCTGTTATTTCTGTACCTATAAGAAGAAAATTGTAAGTTAATAAATAATATTTTAATAAAGATAAATTAAAATAAAGTCTTCAACAAAAATCAATTGAACTATAAGAGACGCAAAAATATTCTATTTAGTAAAAAGTCTAAATATATACAGTTATATGACAATTATTTGTCAATTGCTGAAAGTCAAGCAACTAAGTCTTTTATTTAAATAAAGTGACGTAGTGTTCGCAATACTATTGATTAAGGTGGCCCAAATGACGTTTAAAAATTTCGAACCCGACAAAAAATATAAATTAAAAAAAAATAATGATGTTGAAGTTGCACTTTTGATAGTTGCGCTTAATTAAACCTAAATTCAACACAGCTCTAAAAAAGGAGGATGTGACTACTCAGACAATTGAGATGATGAAACTAGAAGATCTTAGTCGTCCTCATATATTATACTACCGTATGTGATTGATAGAAGACTGAAGAACGTTATGTTTAGAAAATTATTTTCTCGGGCAGATTAGATTTAGAAAATAGCAACTCTAGAATATATTAGTGTCAACAGACGTCTCACATTACCTTGGGTTTGCCATACGATAATTATCAAATAACAACTCGGAAAATTTACGACTTAAAAATTCTCTCTCTTGAAACTGTAAAGTTGGAATGAGGGAGAACTATGTTCTATTACCGCCGCTCATTAATATCTATAGAGGACATGTTATGAGACAGGTACTGCAAGAGTGGAACAATGTGTGAACATCAGAGGCAAAAAAATACAGAACTTGAGATTTGCTCGTGATCTGACTTTGATTACTGCTTTACAGAGAGTAATATGTATAAAGACCTTTCCGGAGAAATTTACAGATACTCTCAATATGGCCTGAAAATAAATGATAATGAAACCAGAATCATAAATATTGATAGAAACTATAAGAACATTCCCAAAGTTCGAAAGAGTTGTCGTTGTCAAGTGGTTAGCCGTTGTGTTTAACTAAGAGCCTTCTAAGACCATACACTCTAAAAAATGGCTTTTTTTTTTACAAATTGTAATAAATTTTGTCTTACTTATAAAAAATTGCAAGAAATCCTATAAGCATGTGAAAGCAAATCTGACAGTATTATAAACTCGTCAAGTGGTAATTAGTCCAATACTGATTCGCACATTTTTCTACAATGAAATGAGAAAATGGGTTAAAGTGATTGAGAGCTACGTATTGCTAATTAAACTGAAAGTTATAAACACCAGTAGTTTTATTTTAATTTTTATTATTAACGCTAAAATACAATAAAAAAATTCAAAGGATTCAAACAGAAAAAATTAAGCAGAAACTATAGGACCACTTTAGGAAAAACCGAAAAATTAATTTTTAAAAATTAGAGAAGAAAAAATATAATAACTAGATTAGGATCCCCTATTCAAATACTTGTATTGCTTATTAAATTTCCTATTCTTATAATTGTCTATCAGCCTTTACACTACCAGCAGCTGAACATAATTTATCTTATAGTAATTTGCATTCTTATCGATATACATAGGTTATTTTGGAAAATGAGGTTGATAGAGAAAGTCTGGAAAATAAACATGAACATCTTAAAAGAATTTAAAATTTGGTAAATATTGGTCCTAGGGTAAAGATTTAGAGGTCAGTATGCCTTATAATATTATTGATTCGCCAATCAGCAAAAATAATGTAAGTGCAGTATTGTAGTATAAGTATTTTAAGACTCATGCATAATACTCTGTTAGGGATAAGTAAGAAAAGATGTTTATATACGAATCTCCAATTTTAGACCCTGAGCAATATAGCAGCACCCTCAGTTATGTTAGTAATATTAATGGAATTGTGAAAGATAGAGCTAAAAGTATTATTCAAAGTTCAAAATAGTTCAAAAAGTATTATCCAAAGTTCTAATTTAAAAACTCCAAATAAGTAAATCAAAATTATAATATTTTTTTATCAAGACCCTATAATTCTTGATTAATTCAACTGAAGAGAAATTGATTCCTACGAAACAAATTAGTGGCTGTAATAATAAGGAATAAATTAATAATAATGTGCTTTTGTTTAACATAGTATATATTAGTACATTTATTTCAATGAAATTTTTGTGGTTCATTAACTCAAACTGTAGGTTTGTGCAATTAGCTTTCAGAAAATCATGATATTTTTTAACATGACAGTCCAGAGATTTTTTCATAGCAAAAATACAATCCCTAAATTGTAATTCCGTTAATGAATCTAGGAAGTTTTATAGCAGGTACCTATTATCAGTTTGATTTTTTTCGATACAGTGATGACTATAATAAGAGTGAATTTGTCTTGTGGCTATCGAACAATAATGAACCGGAATAATAATGATCAATGAGAAGTATAATATCTTACAAATAGTAAACTCATAAGATGTGGCATCAAACTTTTTAATATTATTTGAAATTTTTCTATTTCTCGTGTCATTTATGATTATTTAATTTTATACCAGTATCTCGTACTTTTAATATATCAGATTTCTCGATACATTGTATAAAATTTGTTACGAAATTGCAAGACTTTTAATCACAATTTTGAGGACATTTTAATTATAATTTTATAGAAATTGCTTTAATAATTTATTATCATCCCTATTTGTACTTTTTTTTGTAAGGAAAATTCCTTCAACTATAGCAATTATTCTTACACGTGTTTTTTGTGTACTGCTAAATATAACGGCGAGATATGACACAGCTATGGGAACAAAATATGACAGGATAATGACCTTAAAAAACTGATAAAATAAATTTAGTTAGTGCTCTGGTATTCTCAACTTTGAAGAACATGGTAAAAGATTGCGTTACATATTTACGTACATAAACGTCTATCAAAATGATTGTCTTCTGTTTTCTACATTCATCTTAATAATTTGCAGTGACGCATTAGAAAGACGTATTGCACCATGACTCAAGGAAATAGATGAGGGCGATAATCAAATCGTTGGGTTGATGTACCTATTAGAAGCTACTCTTCCGTTCTTCCGTAGATAAGTTACATGAAATATTATTAGACCTCATAGAATTAGGTCAAAATAAGAGGTACTATGATTTGGGTTTTTTAGTACAGGGACCATATTTATCAAAAACTGATTTTCTAGAAAGATTTCTTAAAGATATACTGGGTCTACACATCTTTGCAATAATCCAAAAAAAATTAATTTGTAGTACCATAGCGATCCAAAACACGTGTCAACCTAAAAGTGGTCGTCACAAAGCCTAAATATAAATGCCATAAAAAAAACTTTTAAAAGAAACAAGACGTGAAAATTACTACTTAAAATTTTTGAGTTTACCTCGGAAGGTTCCATGTTTAAATTTATGACGAAAAAATATAAAAAAATTTTTACCCGTCCTATGGTCTAAAATACATTAATTATTTTATATAATTTAAATCTCAAAAGAATTATTAAAAAAATATTTTGTTATGCTATTCTGGCCAATTTTGCATTTTTATAATTATTAGTCCGTTAAAACTCTTACATGCTATAATTATTTAGTGACTAATCTTTGTTAGAGCATGGTATAATTTCCCTTTTGCTGTTTGTCCAAATGCTGTTTTTTAGATGTTTCTGAGATGATCATATTTTTTTTATTTTAGACTTCTCTTCTTAGAAAATTCTCTTCAAAAGGAAATTACACATTTATTTTAAATGTACTTTAAAAATCTTCTAAAGTTGTTATATTAGATAAAAATGAGTACGGCACTTTAAGTTTATCAGGGTATCAAATGACGTTACCGAAATCATAATATTCCATCAAACAACAATAACTTAACTATAACTATAAGTTGCACGTTGTTTTGCGTATTTAATCGAATGCCATTGATTTAGTTAATATTAAGCAATAATCAATCTGTTAGTTCAAAATTATTATTTGTATTTAAGGAACATCTCATTAATAAAACAAAACCCTAAACCTGTGGAACTTAAATCCTTTACATTGGTGTTAACTAATGTTAAAAAAAACAATAATATGCTTCCATAATTATAAAACTAAGCTTAATTATTTACCAGAAGGATGAGTATTCCTCTCAAAATGAGCATTTAGCAATTCCAGCGCTTGTGGAGTAAAGGAGGTTCGTCGTTTTCTCTTTTTCGATGGTTCAATCCCTATGAAGTCCGTCAAGTGGTTTTGACCGCTTTTATATCTGGAATAACTTTTTCAAATTAAATTCTAGCCCTCAACACCAACTTAGTGCATAAATATATTTTATTGGTTTTTAACGAATACTATTTTTATTTGGGATGCTTACCTTTCTTCAGCTTCTTTCATCCACCTTTCCAATACTGGTTTGATCTTTTGGGCACTTTTTGGCGTTATATCTAGTTTCTCGAACCTATAGAACAGAAATTTATTATTGTTTCATAGAATAACATATTGATATGCATGATATAAAACACGTGCATATTACTGTTGGAAATTATGCTACAAACATGCAATATGTGAATTGGAAAAATCCTGCTCTATTTAAGTATTATTTAGGCACAGGACACTGGGCATACAAAAAAATAAGTAAAACTGAAAATAATTCGTAAACAAAAAATATGCCAGTGCCCTGGCGCAAAATAAGACAGAAATCTACATCTATGGGAGGGGAGTTCTATAAGTATCTAATTAACTTAAAAATGGAGAAAACTGAAGGAAGAAAATATCAAGAAATTAAAAATAATTATTTAATAATATAATAAGCAGAATAGTATTTTTATTTTCTTGAGTGATTTTTAATTTATATAACATGAATAATAAAAAAAGACGTACATTGCTTGCTGTTGCGCAGCTGCAACCATCTGGGACGCCAGGGCACTGGGAACAAAATTACAAATTTAAGTTATTTCTTCATATCATATGAATAAAAAACTATATAGCCCTTTATTGTATTTTGTTTTATTTATTGTGTGTATCATAGATTTTAAATATTACCACCAGCTTTCTTTATTTTAATACCTTCAAAACCAATACTAAAATAAACTAAGTTATTTAATTTGGAAGGAAAGCTCATCGACAATAAATATTAGGATACATTTATAAATGAGGCTGAATTTGGAATCTGGTTTCTTTTTTTCTTATTTACAATTTTAAATTACTATCTTGTTTGTCTAAACGAATAAATTGTTTGAATTAAACTCACCTACAAATGGCACTTTGACTATACGCAGGTCCCTCGGTAACGCTCAAGGCTTGACCAACTTGGGTTTGAGTTAATCCTAAGGATAGTCTTCTAAGTTTAAACGCTTTAGCGAAATCTTTAATTTCATCTAGATTTATCCCATCAACAACGTTGCTGTTCGTTTGATTTATCGTAGGTTGGTCTAAAAGATAATTAATATTTTAGCAAAAAACAAACTCTTAAATTAAAATCTTTTAGGCGTAACATATGTTTAAACTTTTTTTATCTGTTTTATCCATCTAAATGTGTCATTGTGGCTAGGATCGAAATTATGATAGAGTAGACCTGATGGATAAAATCTACCAGAAATGTCCTATAATATGAGAAGGATCATAGACCCACTATTTTATCATATTGGAGCCGAAGTACGTAAACATAGATCATGCTGGAAAAGGCTGAAGCATATATATTGATGGCTTTAAGATTGACTTAAAAGCTTACTCACGAATTGGTAGCAATATCAAATAATTTTGTGTCGCGTCGCCTTTTTCAAATTCTCATCATTAAAATATGTTTAGATTACAGGAACAATTAGTAAATTAAAGTTTATAGTATTTATACCCAGAGTGGTATGGAACTACAATAAAGTGTTTAAAATGTTACAGGACAATACCAACATTTTCCTTACATAAATATCAAACCGCGTCTTGGCGACAACTTGGCGAAAGATTCTCACACGTCAAGAATTAGCTTTTGGCCTTGCTTACAATACGATAATGCTCAACATTTGTATTAGAAGAAGAACAACATTCACCCAATACAAATCGAATATGAATTTTTTCAATACAATCTAAGTAAATGTTCAAGACATGAATGCACAACAAGGCTTGACATCGGCAAATATCATGTGTGGCTTTCTAATATCGCAAAAGTTGTTACCGTAAAAAAGTCATTTGATTTTATATTAGGAATACGAACTGAAAACCACATTTCTCCATCACATAATCGGGTTTAACATGAGGGTTTTAAATCCTTGGAACTAAGGTCTAGCAGAAATTTTTAGATAAATCCATTCCCATTAGACCATAAGTCGAACTAAGGTAAGTAAACTGTTAAGAGGAATCACTACCGAATACCTGTGATAGGATCTCTAAAAATATAAGGTAAGTACAAAAAAGTAAATATAAGCTTTAAAACAGAATCAAGAAAAATTAATTTTAGCATGTTATCTGATTCAAATATTAAAAAATGTTGTTCTAAAGAACTACAAGAAGAAACCAAGAGCTAATTCCAGGCTCAGATTCTGCTCATTAAAAACAAGGTATTAAAGGGGACATTCAATGAACACTTAAGACGAATCACAAATCTAGTCGAGAACCAATATGAATTACATTACGATTTTAGCCCCCATAAGTCAGATGATATTATTAGAAGAAATTCTGAAAACGTTTCTAATAAAAACCACCCAGATCTAAGTAAATTGCTTTAAAAAGTTCATAATAAAAATAGCAGAAATGTGGAGAGAAAATGACAATGCTTCCTTTACTGATTCCTCGACTCCCTACTTGCCGTTGAAAAGGATAATATAATACGCCGCATGTCTCTGGTATCTCTACCATCTGTAGTTTGCAGAGAAGGAGTAAGAAAAATCCTTTCTTTCTAGTTTTAATTTATGACTTTGGTATTATAAGTTTATTTGGTGCTTTCATTTCAAAGCGCTTTTATCTCAAAAGAAACACCTTTAATAACTTCTCATAAATTACCAAGGTCAATTTAGATATACAGGGGACGTTTAATTTTATATTAAATAATAATTGTCAATAATTTTCTCACCTCGAGCTAATCTCACTTTGAGAAGTCAAATCGGAACCTCCACCGTGTGAGACATCATTATTGACAAGCATTATTAAAATGTTTGTTCAACAGTGCCAAAAAAAATTAAATTGGTTGATGTACCAAAAATAAAATAGTGACTAAAAATATTTTGGAGTAATAGATATTTTATTAACCTCAAACTTTTGGTATTTTAAATGGCTACTCTAAGTATGATACATCATTTTAAAGGGCATATAATCTCCTATCTAACCAAACAACGAAAAAAACAAAATCGATTGACGTACAAGCGAATAGAAAAAAAACGTGTAGTATTAAATGACATTTTATCAACTTAAGCTTTGGTAGATCAAATGTTTGCCTTATAGTGTCACATTATTTAAAATGAAAAACCATTTGTCATCTTATTTCACCAAAAAAAATGATCCAAGTTGAGGCGATTTTTTAGTAAAAATGTATGGTAATAAACAGTTTCCAGGGTTTTGAATTGTCAGGCGTAGTGGAATTGAATTGAAAACCCGCACAGTCGCCAGACTTAACAGCACTAGATTTTTCCCTTTGGCCTTCCTTTAAAAAGCAAAGTTTATAAAATCTCACCTGAAAATATTAATGATTTAAGGGGTCGAATTACCCGAAAATGTAGATATATTAGCGGACAAACACTTGCCGTTAGTGAGGAATTTTAAAACAAATTTAACTATTACCTCACGGATAACGAAGCACATTTTGAGCACTTAATAAAATAAATTCTGTAAACTGATTAAGTTACGGTTTATAAGTACATTTTTTATACATCGTTGGGTTGGGTTTATGACCCTTAAATGATGTATCACACTATAGAAGAGCCATTTGACATACCAAAGTATTGCGTTTAAAAAATATCCATTATTCCCAGACATTTTTGGTCAATATTCGCTGGTACATCAACCGATTTAATTTTTTTTTGGCACTGTTAAATACATATTTCATTGCTGCTTACAATGATGTGCTTTTGACATATCAAAGTGAGGTTAGCTGCAGGTAATTGACCTAAATTGTCGTGTTGTTTTTTTTTAAGAAGTTATTAAGGGTGGTTTTTTTTTGAATGAAAGCGCTGATTTCTGTACGCGACTTTCATTAGCCAGGCGTGTATATTAATATTCTTTTTTTTAATTAACTTAAAATCAAATTTTAATAAGAAGTAGAGTTATACTAAGTTATAAGTAACAATTATAACTCTGTTGACATAATTTCAACTTACTTGGTGAATCTATTAACAAATCGGCCGTAGAACTATCGTTACATCCTGGACTAAGCGAACTGGGGCTTCTTCTCACATTCTGAATACTCGGTGCCCCCAAGCTAGTCGGAACGCTGATATCCGAAGCTCCAACACTACTTCTTCCACCTCCGTTTATTCCTGGCGGCGAAGAATTTCGGGAAATTGTTGGAGGCTGATAGCTAGACAGCGGTTTTACCTCTCCATAATGGCCATTCCCCATGGGCAGTCTTGAGGGCGGGGTCTGAGAGCTTGGAGTCGTAGCTTGACTAAAAAGGGGCGTGGTTTGTGGAAACATCGGTGCCGATTGGCTAACGTATGGCGCACTTTGGTTAAGAAGTGGCTGCGTGAGTGAGTTGAGCAATGGGGTTGGTTGTGGGGGTGTGTGAGGATTAGAGATCATTTGTGGGAGGGATTGTAGCAACTGTTGAGCAGAAGTGGGAGTAGAGAGAAGGTGGGTGAGAGTAGCTGGATTTAGGAGTGATTGAGGAGTCATTGCTCCATTAGTGTTGGAAACTGAAATTTAAAAAATGTTAGGAAATTTCGTTTTGTATTATCTTATACAATCTTTACCTTGGTGTGGGGGTGGTGTATTAGCAAGCAAATTACTTTGAGCTGCCATAGCTTGCAGGTTAGCCAGAGAAGTCTGCATTACTTGGCCATTGTTTAAGGCTAAGTTAACCATTTGATCGCTGCTATTCACGTGGTTCACTGGTATAGTTAAAATAGTTTGAGTAGCCAAACCTAAATTTAAATGTTTATTAAAATAACATGGTACTGATAGAAAATGTGCTTACCTTGTGAAGTGGGAATTAAAAGTTGTGCTCCCTGTATACCCTGTACTAATTGTCCTGAGGCTAAAATGAATTGCGGCATAGGTGCCGGTTGCGGAGACTGCAAAAGAGGGTTTGGTGGGGGTAACGAAGGGGCAGGGGGAGGCTGTGAGCTCAAAGGTGTGATGCTATTTGTTGGCATTTCGCATGGTATGCTGCTCGGCTGAGATCTTGGGGTAGTTGCTAAAAGAGTTATGAAAGATTATTCAGATAAGAAAAAAAAAAGAGTTAGCTTAATAATTTTAAAATTATGTAAAATTATTTCAATAAATTGCATTGCTACGTCCCTGGAATATTTTTTCGAAATTATTTTATTAGCGAAGCATGTGATTTTTACAAATTATCAGAATTTCCTTAGACAAGTTGTGCAGCTTCTTGGTAAATTAAGGAAAGATCACGATTATATTAAATGACTTAACCATAAAATATGACACAACAAAAGTTAAACCATAATTAACTATTTATAAAATTCATTTTCGTCGTAATTATATAGTTACATAACCCAAATGAAACTTAAATAGCTGATTTTCCTTTAATGTAAATGAATGTATAATTTTTTAATTGCCACTGATTAGTTTGGTAATTAAAAACTCATTTGTGATGGGTTGTTAAAGAGACTGACTATTTTTTCAGGAAGTTTATTAAAATTTATATAATAATTATGAACGCGAATAGAAAATTAAATTAGATATTGCTATCGAACTGACAAGATTGATTTACTATGGTCTAATTTCCCTTTGTTAATATAAATATTATAAAAGCAAAATCATTTATAATAATGTGTTGCCTAAGCGAAGATTATTTTATTCCATTTCTGTATTAGCTTTGATGATTTTAGGTCAGTCAATTTATTACTTTTTGTTTTTGATTATTTTAACGACAGAGCGAACTATTTATGACAACTATGTAGGAATAAAATATAAAACTTTAAGGAAGGCAAAGGATTACCGATAATAGACAATGTAACAAAGGAAAAGCAAAAATCAAGTCTAGAAGAATAAATGCACAAGGAATCTCCAAAACAAGATTGTGTATATAAGTCAAAACAACATTTATAGAAGCATGCAATTATTGTATGGTTTATGGTCTAAAGGTTCTAGTTTAAAGAAAATAAATTAGAAATGATTGTTTTCCCTTTTCATATTAATTTTTCCTTAAGTTTAAGTTTGCGGAAGTTACTTAGATTTGAAAGTACACATTGATTATTTTGACCTTCCACGCGTTAAGTCTACTACGCGCTTTATTAAATATATAATTATATTTTAATATAATATAATATAATTAATATAATTAATAAGCAGAATAGCCTATCGGTGAATTACTATCGTGTGTTAACGTTAATAGTTGCGTTGATTTTATTAGTTTCATTAATATAGCTCAGTTCTTCTTCTTCTTTTATATTATTTTACTAGTTACTCCAATTTATTGTTTACCAGAATAAAAGATAGCAGATTTTATCTTTGTGTGAATTCGTATGAGTTTGAGTCGAACTTAAGTCTGTGTAATTTGTGTCCTGTGTGGCTGTTGTTCTATGGAAAATTTTCACGTTCTGTGATCATTCCAGGGAATATTTATATAATTTGATTTATGGAACATTTACTAAATATCACTACTTACTGCAATATGTTAATATTTAAAATCCACAGACGTATTAATCTACATACACCTTGTTAAGTAATTAACAATTATCATATTTATATTATAATAATATTACAATCTGAAAACAGGTTTCTTAAGTTGAACTAACAAGTCAAGGAAAACATTTAAAGCATAACGAGTTTTATAATTAATTTATAGATATAGAGAACATATATCCTAGTGCTTTCGTTTAAAGTAAGTGGAATTTTGTGGAATCTTAGGATTCTTCTAGCAGGCCTTCTCAAGTTTTTCAAGATTCTTCTACCAGGCCTGAACAGAAGCAAATAAATGTCTAAAGATAACAAATAGGGGAAGTCTTTATCTCCAAGAAAAATGCATGTGGGACACTTAGGTAAATGTATTATGCATTTCGGCTGTGTGAACAGCCATCATCAGATACAGAACATTACAAAAAACATATATGTTTTGTTTGAACGTATATGTTTTTTGTAATGTTCTGTATCTGATGATGGCTGTTCACACAGCCGAAATGCATAATACATTTACCTAAGTGTCCCACATGCATTTTTCTTGGAGATAAAGACTTCCCCTATTTGTTATCTTTATATACGCATTCTCCTACAAAATATGGACTTCTATTCAACAAATAAATGTCTTATATGTTTCTGTTGAGTGGGAATGATGGGATATTCATAAATTGGTAGGATTTGTTTGAGAGTTAGAAGTTGTTTTTTTTGTCCCTTCTAACAACTTTACCTTTTGCCTAAGTTGGGGTACATAATTTCCTATAAAATAAAGTATGTAGATTCGAAAGCACATTGATTGTTTTGAGCATCCACGCGTTCAATCGACTACGCGCTTCATCGCACTGATGAAGTAAATAAGCAGAATAATGTATCGGTGATTTACCATCGTGTAATAACTTTGCTCCTGATGGTTGCGCATATGTTGATTTTATTAGTTTCATTAATACTTGTTCTTTTAATTTATGTTTATGTACCAGTTTCTAAAATGTATTTAATGCCAAATCTATAGATAGAGTGGAGTAAAAGTTGTTTGAATCATGTTCGTAAATTCGTTCATATTGCATTGTTGTAATAAAAATGACCGGAAATGTCTGATGTGTTGTATTGTTAAGACGAAAAATTTGACGTTCTAATCATTTCAGGAAGATTTAAGAAATTAGAGTAGTAAAGTTAAGAATTTAAAGTAAATACTTTTTGATGACATCTTTTATCTTTTCTAAAATGTTACAGGGAATTTGAGGAATGGAGGAAATCATTTAGAAAAATCAATCTATGGATTAAGGAATCTATAAATATCTTCAAGGTATAAATAAATAACTTATTTGTCTTTGTTCTGTTAGAAGGGTGGGATATTCAAGACCCTTATGCCTGATCCATTCTGACTTTGTGCTTCATTATAATATGAAATTTGATCGAAAATAATGAATTTTTAATTTTACTTACAACAATTTTAATTTTATCATTGAAAACTACTTTTATTTCACTATAAAAAAAGTTATTTAATATTGATAAACAGACTTAATTTTCTTCTTACATAACACTTATTATACTTAACTGCATTTCTATACCAATTAGCTTTTTATAAAAATCTAATTAAATGTTTTAAATCGCCGCCTATGCTCTTGGTTTGTTGCAATTTGCATTTAGATATTTTAATATAATTATGGGATTTACCAGTTACTTATTTAGATGCCAGTTTAATTATTTTACATTAACTTAGGTGCGGTATCTTGTACGTAAGTGATGAGGATCTTGCATTACAAATATACGTGGAAGTATTAAATATTTAAAAGCCATAAATATGCAGAAATATGTTTAACTTGAGGGATTATATTTAATTTCATATGGTTGACGAAACACTTAAAATATTACCTCTTTTTATACTTTGGGATAACAATGAAGTCAAAAATATAGTGTTTGCTTAGAATAAATAAAATTAATTAGAATTAATAAAAAGAAAAATTAAGAAATTGAAGGCGTTTTTTAGCTTTTGTCAAATATTTACAGAACCAAAATTATCAAATAAGCTTTTTAAGAGTTGATCGACAAATGATTACATTGGATGTCCTCCACACCATTTAGCTAGTGACCTTTATATAATATTTTAAAAGAATGATAATAATATAAATATATATTCTTCTTTATTCTTCAAACTGAATTTTTCCTTTTATTACTTTTTATCCTTAACGTAGAAAAGAATCACTTTAAACGTGCGGCGATTCATGCGATTTTGCTCCTTGGTATCGATCCGGGCTGGTTCGATGAAATGACCGCATGGCTTTAAATGGAGCCGAGCTTACCCGATCTAATTTGCATCAGGCCATTGAGCGTTTTTTTTTGGTGATGGGAAGAATCGGATTATAATTCGAATTAAAAATCGATCGTATGTACACTACCGCTCAAAAGTATTTGCCCACCATGTATTCTTTTTAATATTTTAAATTAGATACAAAAATCTTATCTTTATACCTATATTTAGACTATATCTCTTTTGTAAATTGCATATATGCTTAAACAGCATACCTATCAACTATGATGCGTTGAAAAACACTAAGTATTTAAAAATAGTCTTGCGAAATAACAAACAATGTAGTGAAAATATGCACTTCTTCTAAAAAACTAATCTCTTTACAGCTCGTTTCCGATGAAATTTAAAACATTTAAAGGTGTTTAGTCTTCAACAATTGATTTTGTGTAACATTGGTAAATAATTTCGCTTGCTTATTAATGATGGTCACCGTTTCTTTGCGGGTTTTTCAACATTCTTCAAAATGGCTAAAACAAAAGAGTTATCGGTAGAAACAAAAGGTATTATCATTGGACTTGGTAAGGCTGGAAAGACTAACCGTCAAATTTCGACGGATTTGGGATTTCCAAGGCGGACTGTCGATTATAATGTTGGGAAATTCACCAGAGAAGGGACTATTAGCAACAAACCTCGATCGGGAAGGCCACAGGCAACAAGTTCAAAGGAGGATTTAAATATTATAATTACAAGCAAACCCAATAGACGTCTTACCGCCCCTGAAATCACAGCAAAAAACAACAAGGAGCGTAAAAAAGCGGTCAGTGTTTCGACAGTAAAACGGCGACTTTATAATGCTGGTCTTAAAGAACGTTTAGCTGTATCAAAACCGCTACTGAAGGATGTTAATAAGAAGAAAAGACTTGAGTGGGCCCAATCACACAAAGAATGGACCATTGATGAATAGAAGAAAGTTCTCTGGAGTGGGAGTCGAAATTCGAGGTTTTTGGAACGAAGAGGCGAGTTTTTGTTCGCCGTTATGCCAATGAAATGGTCGCTGAGAACTGTACGGTGGCCTCAGTTAAATACGGGGTGGTTCGGTGATGGTGTGAGATTGTTTCGGAGGATCTAATTAGAATAGAGGGAATTCTTCGAAAAAAGGGTTACAAAACAATGTTAAGTGACAATGTACTTCCTTCTGGTACTCGAATAATTGGGGAAAACTTCATCCTTCAACATGACAATAACCCCAAGCACGCGTCGAAATTGTGAAAACAATATTTAGGTTAATTACAAAGGCAACATCTTCTGAAAGTTATGGTATGGCCCCCACAATCACCGGACCTCAATCCTATCGAATTACTGTGGGATGAACTGGATAGACAAGTGCGAAAATCATGCCCCACATCAAAAGAAGACCTGTCAAGACCTCAGGAAATTCGAAACAAATTAATTAGAAAACTACCGAAACTCTGTGAAGCTGTTATTAAAAATCAAGGCGGACATGTAGATGAATCCAAAATTTGATTTTCTTAAATTTAATTAATTGAAAAATGTATTAATATATATTCATTTTGTTATAAATAAACCGTTTCATAAGAATAACTGATGGGTTTATTATTTTTAATCATAACTTTAAAACAGTCATATGTGGTCAAATACTTTTGAGCGGTAGTGTATACAGGATGACAATTTCAAGAGTAGAAGAATTTTTGAAGAGGATGAATTTTTTAGGGATATACTATCATCCCCCTAACCCCCAGAGCCACCCCCTTAAAAATTTTAAATTGGAAGGGTAGTCGAGTGATACCTTGTTTGAAAGATCTATTAATTCCCTATATTTTGCCGTCTTACTCATTAAAATCAATGCAACCATTTCCGAGATATGTATGTCCTTTTAAATGTTAGTCAATTCATTTTACTATCAGAATAAAAATATTTATTCTGATACTAAAATGAATTGTTAAAAGCCAAAACAAAACTCCAATAAATAGTACACTTATACTGAAATTATTGAATTGTCGGAATGGTATTTGGCGATGTAAAAAAAAGGAAAATTTTCGATGCCTGCCATTCTCGAAATATTTGTTGTTTTTTGTTTATTTAAATTTTGCCTTAAAATGTTTAATTTTTGGTTTGGTTAGTAATATCGTGGTTCTTTTTGTGATTTAAAGTTCTCTCACTGCTCTAGTTTTATTTTTACAATGGTTTATACGATCGCCGAAAGAGTTGAAATGATATTTATTTATGGTTCTCAAAATCGCTGTTTTCGTAGAAGTGCCACAATATTTGATGAGAGGCACCCAGATAAGCAGGTTGGGCATTATTACATCCAGAAGTTGGTAAGAAAATTTGAAGAAACTGGGTTTGTAGGTGATATAAAGAAAAATCAGCCAAGAATACTGGATGAAGCAACTCAGATTGAGGTTCTTGGGCATTTTGCTATGGATCCTGGTATGTCGACTCGTCAAGCAGCAGCTGCTACAGGAGTGTCTCGTGAATCAGTACGAAAGATATTAAAAATTAATAAATTCCATCCTTACAAGCTACAGATTGTTCAAGAACTTGGTGATGACGATCCAGACAGGCGGATCGAATTTTGTGAATTAATGACCCAAAAAATAATAAATGAGCCACGTTTTATAAAAAACATTTGTTTCAGTGACGAGTGCACTTTTTATTTAAACGGTAACGTTAATAAGCAAAACTGCCGTTACTGGAGTGATGAGAATCCCCATATTTTTAGGGAAGGGCACACCCAATATCCCCAAAAAATAAATGTGTGGGCCGGAATTCTAGGGAATAATATAATTGGGCTATTGTTTATTGATGATAATCTAAATGGAGAAACTTATGCTGAAATGTTAGAAACAACTGTTGAGCCTTTAGTAATAACGGAATTGGAAAACCAAAGGGATGAAAATGGAGATCTTGTTCTTGATGAAAATTTATTGCATTTTCAACAAGATGGGGCCCCACCACATTATGTATTGCCCGTTAGAGAGTCGCTAGATAATCATTATCCAGACCAATGGATTGGTAGAAGAGGACCTATTGAGTGGCCGCCAAGATCGCCAGATCTCACCCCTCTCGATTTCTTTCTTTGGGGTCACCTAAAATCGGTCGTTTTCAAAACGCAGCCTGCCACCATTGAGGAGCTAAAACAAAGAATTACACAAGAGTGCCGATTATTAACAACTGAAGTTTTTAGAAATGTTCGTCAAGAGTTTGAAAACAGATTGTACTTTTGCTTGCAAAATAATGGAAGCTACTTTGAGCATTTAATAAAATAATTAAAGTTCAATGCAGATTTTTATTGTTTTAAAAATAGAATAAACGCAATATTGCAGAGTGTTTTCCTAGTTCTTAACCATTTGTACTAATGTTCAAATGTTAAATATTTTATGACATTTTCAAAATATGTTAATTTTATAAGAAATGAAAAAACACTTAAATAACCTTTAATAAAATATTAAAATTGGCAACCTCTAAAATAAATGCATTGATTATTATAAGTAGGGTCGCATAATATAGGGAATTAATAGACCTTTCAAACAAGGTATCACTCGACTACCCTTCCAATTTAAAATTTTTAAGGGGGTGGCTCTGGGGGTTAGGGGGATGATAGTATATCCCTAAAAAATTCCCATTCATTTTGGTTCCCCCTTGTTACTATAGAAACGGTTTTACGCATTTTTTTATATCTTTTACGGTTTAAAAATTATAAGCCATGGCTACTCTTGAAATTGTCACCCATATTGTAACACCTTTTATCAGCTAAATTAAAAAAAAATCAGTAGTTTGGGTCTATTTTAACAAAATCGATGCAAAACAACATGTTTGTTACATACCTATGCAAGAAAATCTTAAAATATTTTAAGAATGATTTTATATTTTTTATTGTTTTATATTTACTCTAAAGTAATTTACAATATTAAATTGTATCTAAAAGTCAGATACTTTCGTCTTGCACCCTACAGTAATTAATAGCAAATAATAATACCAGTATTATGTTTATTATTAATAAACATTGAATATTTTACAAAAAATAAAATTAATAAGATCTACTACTATTATCCTTAAGAAATATGAAAATTGAAACAAATGGCAACGCAGTTGAAAACCTGGCTCCCGCCGCTCTAGTTCATGCTCTCATGACAATCAGAAAGTCCGAACCGAAAACCCAAAACGCTGGCTACCGAATTCTGAGTGATCAGAAACGAGACGTATGACGATTATATTTCATCTTTTATTTTTTTCATCACTCGTTTAAAATAATCGTATTATTTTTTCATAATCGGATGCTACCTATTATTTGCATAATCGAATAATGATTTTTAATCTGAATTATCCCATCGCTCTTTTTTTGGAGGTTTAATCTCAAGGTTTGGGTCATCAGCCAAGCAGATGTAAATTTAGTATTTTTCCTCGTCTGTATGTTTTTTTTTCAGTTCAGAGTCCGGATTTCTGAGAATGAATATTTATGTTTTATATATGGGGAAAATGCTGTAATTATTTTTTATGCTTTTTGAAAATTTTATGCCTATTTAGTGAACATTTAAACGTAATAATTTCAATACGTACATTCATTTGAAAATATTATTTAGTCCTATTTTCTATATAATATACATATATTTGTAAAATTTATATGTGTTTTTTATTTTTGGTAAGAACACAAAAAGAACTTCCACTGAAAATCCACTGTCGACTGTTCCTGCACGCTTTTTTATTTATTTATGTCTGAAATAGAGTGCAATATTAGAATATCCATTTTACTTTAATAGATAAACTGGAGCTTGCTAATATTCAATCATCATATCTTTGTCTTAATTTTTTTCTGTCCTTGCAGAAAAAATTACCGGCACTACTATCAATGAAAAGAACATTATTATTAAATATAAAACATTTTATGATTAATAGTAACGGGTACTGGAACGTAAATATAAAGACTAAAATTACACATATCGCTGAAGATTGACTTAATTTAAATACTTTATTAGTATCCTTACCTGATGCGGCATTAACACTTAGATTTAATGGTCCGTTTACCATGCTAGCATTGGAACTGGCCACAGATTGAACGGTATGCAGGTTGGCCATGTTTGTGAGGTTAGCTGCAAGGGTAGCTACTTGAGGTAAGCTTTGGTGCAACGACGCTAGGTTTTGCAGGTTCTGAAGTGTTGCCAAGCTAGCCACTAAAAATATATATATATTAAATTGAATTTAATATTAATATTATATACAAGTTATTTGAAATAATTGGAAAAACACACATCAAAATTGTCTAGGGACAAGGAGAAAAAAGCTGTTTAATTTTTAGATGAAAAAATTAGTTTTCAAGATAAATTGTATTTATTATTTGCTAAGCACTTCTTAGAACAGACGTTATCACATTCATCTTATTAAGTTGTTTTTGTTGATAATAAATGAATAGTTTTGAAAAAATAAAAAGTTCTTTTAAAAAAAAATTATTTAGCATAGTTTTTGATGCCAGTTAGCGTTAATTTTCTTTTAATTGTGGGTGTAATATAGTAAATATGCAAAAGCAACATATTGATCGTGAAATAAAAATACTAGTTGTTGGTTTAATATAGTGTGGTATCGATATCCGCAACGTTGTAGATTATGAAAATTTTACCAAGAGCATTATAGGAAAATTGTCCAGATTTGAGGTTTTGATTTGAGAAGATAGTTGGGCTGGACTTTCAATAGGCTTTCGGACTGATCTGGTTCTTATTAAAGGGATTTTAATAGCAATAGACTAATGGGATCAAATTCCGGAAGCTCTTGCATATCTGCTGTAAAATTTGTACTTTAGAAGAAACCTCTTGAGACATTTGAATATTCGCCTTTTTTTACCCATATTTTTAACCAACGTACTTCATCTTTTCCAATAATATGGAAAACTGCTGTTATCTTACTACTTCCTAAAGAGTGTAATAATAGTTGCATCTCGAAATTAAGAGCCATTGGTTTGCTGCTGGTTATATCAAAACTGTTTAAGAAAATAATTTATTCACAGGTACTAGAATACTTGCTATAAAATGATTTACTACCGAAGATTTTCGAAAAAACTATAGCACGTTCTTAGTACTAATTAAAATATTAGATGATATAATTTGTGCAGCCGATAGTGATAAAACATCTAACTTAATATTTTTGGACTATAAAAAAGCATTCGATACACTAAACCATGGGCTTTTAGGTGCAAAATTACATTATAACGGATTTTCTGACGGTATATTAGGTTTTCTTCAGGAACTACTTTCAGACAGAACACAGCGGGCACTCGTTGACGGGAAAATGTCTTATTTACTTTCTGTAATTAGAGGAGTGCTTCAGGGATATTCATACTAGGCCTGTTATTGTTTTTAATATATACATTTGATATGAATAGGTGTGTAAGAAGTTATGACATACAAAGGTATGCCCACGATACACAATTGCGTATAAGCTTTAATAAAAATAAAATCAATGACACCGCTATAATTATAAATGAATGTCTTCTTCTTCTTCTTCTTCCTCAAATACAATGGACTCGCGTCATTTCGACGACCGTCCAATCTTGTTGTTTATTATTATGGACCTACAGTTTAACGTGGGTTCCGAACCACGATAGTTTTTTGTATGACAAACACAAACAGACATGATCATGTCAGGATTCGAACCTGAGACCACACGATCGCATCGTGAAACTTACGGTGCTACAGGGGTCGGCATATTAATGTCTCGAATCTATTTACACACATTCTCACAATAATAGGTTAAAACTTAATCCATCCAAATCAGAATGTTTTTTTTTTGTCCCGACAAAGACACAATATGCAACTTTATATGAACAATACTTTAATTCCTAATGTTCTAGAATGTAAAAATCCTAAAGTTATTTTTGATCATAATTTAAGGTATAAAACCCATGTAAGAAAAGTTGTGCAAAGGTTAATTATTTCACTCAAAAATCTTTATAAAACTAAAGGCATATTAAATATTATCCTTAAATTCGCTTCATATTTTCCCTTACAAAAAAAGACCATGTATGTTAAAAGTTGAACTTATTAAACTGACTAAATATGCAAGATAGGCTTAAGCTTCATTTGGCAAGTTTTTTGCATAAGTTATTTGATGCCACAATAATTTATTCAATATAACTTGTCAAAGAACTGCTATTTTTTAGCAATGTTGTATATGTCATCCCCAATTTATTTAATAGTGAGATGCAAAATGTTTTTGTCAACTTATCCTGTAACTTATTTAAGCAAAAATTTCAAATTTATTTATTGTCAAAATATTAATGGAAGGTAATTGTGTATTTGTATTTTTGTGTTTAACTGTGTACATTTTGATAAACCAGGGCATAAAAGCAAATTCGTTTTTGATTTAGTCAAATTATAATTAAAACAGAAAACGCATATATTTTCTTAGTTGGTTTTTAATAATAGTAAGATTTAGGCATTTATTTTAAATATTTTAAAGCTTATATATAGATGAATTGTAATTATTTTTTCTTTTGCATACTCGCTTAAGAAAACAGCTATACTGCACTTCGACGAGTATAAAATAAAAACGCATTTATTTATTTATTTATTATTTATTCAGGTATTGCCATGATCGATCATAATATGACCACAATATTCTGACTTAAATCCTATAGATGGACGTTCAGCAATATATTGAAAAGTCGTATTTTAACTAAAGGAATAGTTTTCTAGACAGAGGAAGAGTTGCTAGTGTTAAGTGTGTTAAGTAGAATCTATGCAAGACTGGAGATTATATAATATGGTACAAGTCGTTACTAAAAAAAATTATAAACACTCTAAAGACGGAAAATGGAGAAAAGCTTTTTAGCAAAATAGGACCGACGCTTGCCTCTAGGTTTCATGCAGTAGACGACTTCGATAAAAGCCACTTTAAAGAACAATTTAGGTTTTTATTTTTAACTGATACCTAGGAAGTTGAAAATATAATAAGTCTTAAAAATAATAAAAGTTCAGGGCAAGATAATCTAAAATCCGAAAAACAGGATCTAAATACATTAAAATGTATTATGTAAATGTATTTAATTAATGTAAAATTATAAACTTATGTTTTAATACGGGTATTTTTTTCCAGATATAATAAAAATTAAGACTGTCTTACCACTACATAAGTCTAGAATAACCGATAATGTAAATAATTTCAGACCTGTTTCCCTGATATCATGTAAAATTGTTGAGAAAATTCTTAAACAAAGAAACATTTCTCGAAATAATTTATATTTTATTCTCAAATTAATTTGAATTTCGCGAAAAGAAGTCGACCGAGGATGCCATTATTCAATTAACATCAGATCTATATGAAGCAATAGATTAAAATAAGCTAGTATTTAGTATATTTATGGACCTGCCAAAAGCGTTTAATGTAGTAAATCCTTTTCTTTTTTTGAAGAAATTAGAACCAAATGCGATACGTTGTAAAGTGAAAACACTTTTAAGAATTTATCTTAATTAAGGAAAAGGGGAATTTTGAAGGGGAGTCAATATAATATTGAGAAGGTAGTAGAGTGTAACATTTCGGCAAGTGTTTTTGCTATCATCAGATTTGAGTTAATTAACACATACACAAATTCTAAATAATAACAAACCATACCTTATTGGTTTGTTAACAAATCTTGAAATATTTTTTAACATTGCTATTGAAGCTCTAAAATACAATTTTATGATTTTTATAATCCTAGTTCAAATAAATCTTATATTGATAGTAAAAATATCTAATTATATTCTTGCGGTCTTTCTAATATTTTGAAAATCTCTAACGTCATATTGCATCAGAGATTTTCAGATTGATATTGGCAAATATATGTTATTGTCATATTATTGCACTCACTTCCTGTAATACAATGTCAAACTGATTTTATTCTGAAGGTAGCAATAAATTGTTTCTTGGAAATTAAATATTGATTTTCATAAGGGCGTTAATGTAACTCAAACAATTATATAAGTTTTTTAGTACTTTCTTTTATAAGCTTCCGAGATGTTATAGGCGTTATATTCGAGTGTTCTATTTTGGTCTTGTAAAATAACAACTGAACTATCCAATTAGGATTGTGTTTATAGAAAAGTAATAGCAAGTTTAATTGGTAAAAGCTTTCTACAACTTTTCAATTAAAATCCATAAAAATTTTCTTAATAATGGAAATTCTTTCTTCATGAATCTTTGGTGAGCCATGTGAATAGGCTAAAACTAAAAAAGTCATCCCACGAGGTTTTCTTTAGATTTTTTAAGATAAATCATCTGATCTCTCTTTATCAATGAAGATGCGAAGCAACCATTAAAAGTAAAGGATGTGCTACTAGATTTGAATCAAAATTTATATTCATTTTAGGAAAAGAGTGGTTATGACTATCTCAGTGTAAGGTATAGTTAAGAGTTTTACTTAAATGATTATTTTTCTGTAAGATTGATTAGACTACGAAAAAAAATTTCCGGTTGTATAGTATTCTCTAGGAATGAAAAAAAACTGATAGAAAGATATATTTAAAAAATTCAATATTTTTCCAGTTTTTAAATTTATATCGCCCGTCTCAGTTCAAGGTACATCAGTAGGACTTTGTTGAAATAATTATATTTATGAACGATTGGATACTGTGATTTTTTATTTAATATCTGGATACTTGCTTTAACATTTTTGTAGGAAAAATTTATAATGGGGCAATCAGCCTTGGAAGCTTCAAACAAAATATAATTTTCATATTTTTATCTACCTTTCCCTAGAGCTCTAAGTTTTTGAGTACTTTGGAAAACTGAGAAAAAATGTGGTTTTGTGCTAAACTAGGTTACCTCAATTTTTTTTCTTTGCAGAGCACTCTCTCTATTAAAGCTCTACTGGGACGGAACTCTGTAAAAAAAATAGCAACAGCGATTCTCTATAATACTTATCGCTTCGCCATTTGTACATCGTAACTACAATCGGATTAGATCGCCTCTGATCGCGTGCGCTCGGAATTTCTTTAAATAAGGACAGATAAGATGGTGTCCTTATTAAAGAGATACTATTTTCTTCTCACTCTATTGTGTGTCGAATTTCTACTTATCTGTCTACTTTACTAGTGCTAGATCCAGCAATATCAATGTATGTTCTGGTGTACACTTCTCACCATTGCTCTTTAACATTTTCATTAATGATATAGCTACATGTTTTGAAAATAGTGCCTTTTTATTGTTTGCAGATGACCTGAAATTCCATAGAGTAATCCAGACTCACAAAGACCAAATTTTATTACAGAATGACCTGAATAGGCTAAATGATTGGTGTGTCAATAATATCTTATTCTTAAACATAAAGAAATGTAATTATAATAGTTTTCACAAAAGAAGTAAAAAAGTTGTAACATCATACAATATAGAGGGAAGCCCTGTTCAGTATTCTGATACAATCAAGGATGCTGGCTATGACAACATTGAGAGAAAGACGTATTCGTGGTGAGTTAACCTTTGTATTTAAGCTTCTTAATGGTCTGATTGTATGCCCCGACCTTCTTGGTAGAATTAGCTTCAATGTCCCCTCAAGACTCTTGAGACAAAACCGACTATTTGCTTTGCCTTTTCACAGTACCAACTATGCCACTCACTTCCCTATCGAAAGAACCTTAAATAATATCAACCATGAGGATATTGAAGTTGTGGGCATTGGCTTGTCTAGTTTTACGAATCAAATTAGAGAGATTGCGTAAACTCTTCTGTTGATTTTAGGTTGGTTTGCCTGTAAAAACATATTTGTATTTTAACTATTTTAAGTTATGGTTAGGTGTAATTATTGAACTTTGTAATATTTTTTTTTTGTAATGGGGTTGATCCCGTCAATTAAATAAATACAATAAAAAATACTTTTTATGGAGTGGGTCAGGTAAGGTAGTAACTTTATTATTTGCTTTTTTTTAAACTTAGTTTTTGTTAATATAGCTACGTACCATTTTATTTTTCTTCTTTATGGTAATTTTTAATTTGTGGAATTTTTAATTTATTAAAGTAAAAATCATAGAAAAAGTTAACAAAATTAGGTATCTAAGAACATTTTGTTTATTTGTGGTCCCGGACAATTAAGTTAAAATGGATCTTTCAATTCAAATTAACAGAGCCCCAAAAATCAGCCCTGTGCAGGGGCAAGTACTGGTCGAGTATTTGATGAATTATCCAAAAATGCTTATGGGTCTAAAACCCCACATAAGTGGATAGAGGTAAAATCGATACTTACGGTTAAAGCTATATGATGTAAATATAAATATACAAGATACAGACTTGTGTAACTATATACATTTAGTATGTAAAATAACAACATTTTAATAATTGTAAATAGAATAATAATATGTGATTATTTGGTTTAAGGAAATTTTACAAATGGAAAAGCAAAGTTAAGGTAAAGGCTCAAACTGAAAAAATAAAATGAAATTGGCTATCAACAGGACAGGTAGAGGAGGTCTAGTACCTTAACTTACTCCCATTGAAGAAAAGTTAATTGGTTGAATTGGTTGGTCAGCTGTAGAAATGTTACAGAGGAGTTAGGATTAGTGGTAAAGTATTAATTTGTGAAGAAAAATGTTTATTCTATCATGTACAAATCTAAGAGTTTATAAATTGCTATTTTTATGAGTTGACAATGTTTTAATTGAGAAGACCTATTACTCCTTAGTACAATTAAATAACAGAATTAAAAAATTACAGACCCAAGAAAGCAGTACCAGCATGAAAAAAAAGTTAATACTAGAAAAGCCTCGGGAGCAGCAATTGCGAGTACATCCACCAAAGCACCCAATCCACACCAGTTAATGAAAATATAGAAGCTCAGATATCTGAATTACCTCCTTTGGTAATAGTGAAGAAACTCACTCATAGAAAAATTCTATAAAACGAAAGTTTGTAGGAAAGCTAAATACACCAAATAAAATAATTAGTAAAATAGCTATGGCGAATGATAACTAAATACTCCATACCAATACATAAAAGAAATTAATGAAGATCTTACAATAATACAAAAAAATTCTGGAAAAATTAAAATGCTGCTGTAAATGCCAATCTCATTAAATACATCATTTTGATTTTATTTATGGTAATATATCATTAATAATCCATAACTTTAAGTTACACTGTATAAATATATATGTATTTAGGTTCCTTTTATAAACATAAGATCATATTTTTATTAAAATTAATATTTTTGTTGTATAAGTTTGTTGCGGATATAAATTATTAAATATCCACCTGGATGATTCTTAATAAAAGTGTTTTTAATTTAATTTTTCTTGATTTTTTCCTGGTTCTCCCTCATAATGCCTATTGATACCAGAAACGGTTTATTTTCTAAGGCCTTTGAAATATCATTATGAAAAGAAAAGGGCTACTTTAGAAATATTTTATTAACAAGTAAATACCTAAATTTGCAAAACCCATAATTATTAGAAAATAAATATTTTAAAAATATACAAAATGAGACATCTCAAATCTAGGTGAATATATAGCACATATTTAAATAAATTACCTCTTGGATTGTTCTCAATTTTAAAAACATAATGTTTATAAATTATTTATTATTTGAGTAAGGAGCCTTGTATGTATTTTTGAAGTTCTAAAATATTTATAAATTATGCTTACTTAATAAAATAGTTAACAAACTGATGTGCTTAGTCAATTTTAAAATGAGAACAACTTGGGTATAAGCTATTTAATGACTAAATTAAAGATGATAATGTTTTTCAAAATACTACATTTTATCCATTTTTATGTTTATATTTATAGACATCTAGAAATTCAGACGCCCATGTTTTAAGATCTTGTTCAAACATTTGTGAAATATCTGTGAACAATTTGTTGCCTAACCTGCCTCCCTTTGTTTTAGTGTGGATTTTGAATATGAGGTTGTATATTATTGTCTGGGTCTTCATTATCATAATATATGCATATACAATAATTTAATATAAGTAATACAGCAAAGGCATTTCAATTACTTCTACTTTGTATTAACAAATTAAATTACCTACGTCTATTATGTTCATTTTCCAAGAACTGCTTTATTTGAGAGCTTTTTTCTAAAGATTTTTAAGTTGTAGCTAAAAATAATCTGCACATTTTTAGAATGAAAATATTAGCATTTTACATAATTGTGCCCCTCCAAAGATAGTGACAAAATTGATATATGGGTGCAATTTATGCATTCAACTTTTCCCGGAAATCCTGCCTTTTTTAAGGAATCTCTTTTGATATCCATTTTCTGAATATTTTCTTATAGAAACTGAATGCATATGGGGCCTAAATGAAAGACAATTAACTTTGAAACCTTGAATATACATCTACTGACTAGTTGCTGACAACATCCATTTCTCGTCCACCCCTCTTTGATAATTACCAGTTGCTAAAAACCTTACTGCAATCAATATCCTAACTTCCCTTGGAACTCTAGTTTTCCTGAAAATAATAATTCCTATAATTCCTGAAATCGCCGAACAGTTAACGAAAAGGGATCACTATTAGCTCTGAAAACCCTTTTTTGTAAATTATATTTATAAATTCGTACGCGATTTTCTTCATTATTTATTAAATATATAACATTTTAAATAAGGAAACGCCTATAGAGTACCAATATATATAGCTATCCTTATCTCTCCCTTTACTTATTCACTTCTTTTCTCATAGAGAAAATGAATAGATGAAATGAGAATGAAAATGAGTCCCATTTCTGCCAATTATGTAAAAACTAGTGAGCGTGAAAGTCTCAAAAACAGTCTTGTGAAACTTAGGTTTTATTTATTTTTTCGACTATTGATGAAAGCGTATAAGTGACATAGAAGGAAACTTTTTTTTAGTCCAAGAAAAACTATGTCTTGATAATTTTGACGATGTTTGGCTTTCACCGTCCATTTATCAAAAAATTTTATATAATTTATCTCATAATATTGACGAACACTTTTCATGTTTTTTCCAAAACGGAGCTGCTCTAGATCCTCCAGCTGAATGGACCTTTCATTAAACCAAAGTCTTGATTTACATGGAATTCAAGAAATGCAAAATGTGCATGCATCAATCTAATTATTAATTATGAATAATTGCTAGTGAGGGCATATCTAATTCTAACTCCGACTCACTGTTACAATTAAATTGAATTAAAATTTTATGAAAATTAAAGTCCTGCATTATTCAAATATTTTTCTTTCAGAATACTTACGGTTTAACCAGATGATTAATTAATTTTTTTTTAAAGTAAATAATGTATTTCAACCATAATATAGTTCATAGTATGGTTGGAATAATTATCGTCTAATAGGGATGTCCTTTTTAACCATAACATGATGATTTCAAACTTTTTACATAAATTTTCTGTTTTGCTTCTGCAGGATTTAATTTAAGGATTTTTAATTCTATATACCAAATGTCATGCAACATGTGTTTTCATCCAGATTTTTTTATTACTACCGTTTAATAAACGGTTAGAACTACATCCTAGAAGCATTGAATTACAGGTTTTTTTTTCTTCAAGCAAACACGCGTTTAACCTTTTTTTTAACTTTTTCGCGGGAAACAGCAAATAAAAAAAGCTGCGATAAATTCGAAATTTAAAACGACTTTCATTGATGAAAAACTGATTTTCGATGCATGGACCACATTAATTCATCGCGTCGCATAAATAGGTTTATAATTCGGGTGCTATTTAGCACGAAAACGTGCCTTTCGTTATTGATAATCGCTGACTATTATTGACAAATAAAAAAGTTTCTAATAAGAAAAATACAATATTCATAATAATTTCATTTTATTTTCGCTTTATATAAATTTAAAAAAAATCCTTTATTAAAAATCAAACCAAGCAATCAAGAAAAAATCTTATCTTAATTAAATCTTGCTTTATATTATTTTTAAGATAAATAGGTAGTATATCTATAAGTAAGTATATCTTTCTAGATTTACATGGTAAAACCCTGGTTTGTTTAATAAATATCATGTCACTGCAAATAAAAGAAAACTACAAGTTTCAGGCTAATATTATTGACAGTTGCGCAAAATAGCAATTTGATCCCATAATGTTAAAATCTATTCGGATAGTAAGGCGATTAGAAGTTCGTATAATAATACTTACTGTAAAGCTAACTCATCTTTACTAATATACGCAAGCTTTGTAAGTAAAGAAACATTTAAAATAATATAAAAAAATAAATGTCCCGTAGCCTTTAAAGTTATGCAACAAATACACATTTCCTAAAAAATGATTTTGGGACTGATGTTGTTTATGCTAATTTCAGTACTGTGAGTCAATTTTGAAGTAAATTACTTTTTTTAATTTAGTTGCTTTATTTTAAATTTAATAAAAAATACAGTGCCAGTATTAAAGCGCAACAAGCTAACAAAATTAATTGTCACTTATTATTGCCAAAGTTGCCATATAGACTGGCGTATATAAATACTCGAGCTGCTGACTATTCAACTATTGATATTTATGATCCCTAATAGCATAATATATTCCACGACATTCATAAAATTTTAATCATTTACTTTAACTAAATATCAATGATTCTAATTGAATATCAGCGTTCATATCTCCTTTCTGTAAAAATATTATTAGGTTTAATTTGAGACTAAAAAAAATCAGGAAAATCCTCTTAATATTAATAATAATATACCAACATTGGTCGCTTTCTGAAGGATATATGCCATTAGAAAATTATTAAATTGTGTTAAAAATAGCGACCAAGATTTATTGTAAGTAGGACTGTTCTTATTATCTATAAAGCAAACACCAAATAGGCTTTGTTACATGGTTATGCATAGATTTCACAAAAAGACCTAAATGGTTTTTTTTTTAAATGTCTTTCATCAATTCTAATCTGATTTTTTTTTGAAAACTGTCCGAATCTATCCCTGCTGTGTAATAAATCATATAAGGAACATGAGAATATTTTATAAAAGTAAATTATAATTAAACTATAGTCGATTTTTTTTTGGAGATTCATACTCACTAGTGCCGTTAAGCTGCTGTTGCATCGTGGTATGACTTGGAGGTCCGGGACTTGGCATTTTGTTTTCTTGGATATGATGATGGTCTTCTGGATGGGCTTGAGGAGGCATCGTTGGACGTGACGGACAAATTGACAAATCTGTACAACCTGCCGCATCTGTCGCCGGAGATGGCGATCCTACGCTGGACGATTCTGAACAATCGCTTTCCTGAAACAAAATTTAGTTTCTTCATTTATATTATTATAGTTATTAATTGCTTTCAAGTAATCCTTGTTTTAAAATGGCACTATTCCAAGCAATATTATAGACAAAATATTATCTACATTCCTCTAAAATTTAATATCGTCGTCTATGACGTAAACCACATAGCCAAAATAATAAGATTTCCTTCAATACCGAATCTGATTATATTTGTACTTTATCCCACATTACCCCGTGGGCAGCGGGAGCGGCGGCAAAGAGAGAAAGGGACCAAAGGGCCGTTCTCTTTGAACTAGCGGTGGGAGGATTGGCAGCGGGAGGAAGGGGGCAATCCTCGGTCTGAGACGGTCATCTTAGAATAGAGAACGGTGGTCTGCTGCAGCCTCTAATAGAACTCTATATGTAAGCTATTGATTAAAACGTCTCCCTTGCGCTAAATTAGGCCAGAATTAAAGGGTATTTAATGCAGTGGTGGAGTTAATGGTTTGTGGCTTCTATGTCGTTTAAAGGTTATTCCTTATTCCTTTCATCTGCGATTATAAAATTTTCTTAAAAAATGTTCATGTTTACATTCTCATTAATGATATTATTATAATTAATTCATTGAGGGCTCTTAAATATATTTTTCCCTCGTTACTCTTTTAAAGAAATTAAATAAAACGTATTGGAAATATTTGAAGTGATGATAGTGATACCTTGATGTAACACTCTCCAAGAAAATACTATACTACTATGGAGAATTATGTAAAGAAACTGGGCGAGTTCAAGCAACTTTAATATGGCTAATTTAACTCCAAATAGAGCTGAATTTGAACTCCGTAGATATTTTGTAATGGTCTATTTGCTATGCTTTTTTTGCCGAAAAAAGTATTGCTTATAAATATGTATTTGCATTTTATTATCAGAGAATTTACTTTAAAAGTAACTTATACTAGTATTAATATTTTAAGAACAGTTGACTTTCGGTTCAGTTTGAACGAAAAACAGCACTTCTTGTATTTAACAATGGTGTACAGCATAGCTGAACGTGTACACATTAGTTTCATTTATGGTTTCCAGAATAAATATTTCTTAAGGATAGCTTAACGTTTTAACGAAAGGCATCCAGGTCAAAATGTAAGCCTGGAGTATGTTCGTCATAGTCAATACTGCAAGCACTTGGTGACGACGACCCGGATAGAAGAATCCAGTTTTATGAAATAATGACGGCAAGAAGAAGAATTACGGCAGAACCTCGACAAGTTAATACACGCCCCACAAAAATTATCGCATCACTTATTATTTCTTAAATATTATTATGAAAATGTAAATACGTTAATTATTCTGCTAGTTTTTGTACAATTTTATTAGTATTCTGTAGTTAAAGTTGATTCGTAGGGTTTCTTTAGGGTTCTACTTACGTTTGGTTTATTATTTTCATCTATAGTGTTTAGTTTTTAGGTAGTTCATCTTGTTTGAGAGCCCCATTTTGGCCCCAATTTAGGTTATTTAGGTTATATTATTGTAAATCCCTGTAGTTCTAATTTTCCCTGTAGTTAGAATTTGTATACTTGCCTGCTTTGACTGTCAGTATTCATAAAATTATTGGTCTCTTTAGGCAAAAACAATGAAGATAATTCTAAATATTTCGAAACTGTTCCATCGGGTTTTAAAAAGGACGCGCTTCGTGACAAATCATTCAGTTTTAATTGTTTAGTCAGTTTTTACCTTGGAAACAATTAAACGACAGTCAAAGCGAGTTAGGTTAGTGTTTTTGACGTTGACAATAAAAGTGTGTTCCCGAATTTCGTTACAATTGGTGTCAGAAGTGGGATGTAGCTAGTTTAATCCAAGATCAGTGTGATGACCCAGTATTTGGTCTTATTTACGAACTGAAATCTCGAGAAATTTCAAAACCAGAATGGAAAGACATTTGTGACAAATCTCCAGAACTTAAAGCTTATTGGTCTCAATGGAATTCATTGGTTATAAAAGATGGATTATTAAAAAGAGTCTGGGAGAGCGTAGATGGAAAAGAAAAGACATATCTGACAGTCCTTCCTCGAAAACGTATTCCGGAAGTCCTTGAAGCTGTTCATGGCGGTGTCGGCGGAGGACATTTTGGAGTTAGTAAGACCTTGGCAAAAGAGAGAGAACGGTTTTACTGGCTGAACAGTCATCAAGATGTTGAACGCTGGTGCCGACAGTGTGAGCAGTGTTCGTCAAGCAAGGGCCCAAAAACCCGGACAAGAGGAAAGATGATGCAGTATTTTGTTGGTGCACCCGTTGAACGAATTGCCATAGACGTAGCAGGACCCTTTCCTACTAGTAGCTCCGGAAACCGATATGCTCTTGTTGCTATGGATTACTTTAGTAAGTGGCCCGAGGTTTATCCGATTCCAAACCAAGAAGCAACGACAGTAGCTGAAGTGCTGTTCCAGAACTGGATTTGTCGATTTGGTGTACCCAGAGAGATACATTCAGACCAAGGAAGGAACTTTGAGTCACCAATATTCCAACAAGTATGCCAGTTGCTGGGAATCAATAAGACCCGTACAACCCCACTACACTCTCAGTCTGATGGAATGGTTGAAAGATTTAACCGCACATTTGAAACCTATTTAAGGATGGTAGTAAACTCTACGCAAACCGACTGGGATACCTGTATACAACCATTCCTATTGGCATATCGTTCTTCTATCCACAAGTCAACTGGAAAAAGCCCGGCAAAAGTTGTCTACGGTGATGAACTTCGTTTACCTTTGGACATTATTACTGGAAGACCCCATAAGTCTGAAACCCTGGAGGAGTACGTCGACCATTTACAAGAGCGTTTACAAATTGTTCACGAACAAGCACGGGATAAACTTCATCTAGAAAGTAACAGAATGAAATCACGTTATGACATAAAGGCAAATTCTACCGGTTTTAATCCTGGGGATAAAGTCTGGTTATACAATCCACGGAGGACGAAGGGCAAGTCACCAAAGCTCCAGAAGGATTGAGAAGGTCCATTCAATGTGGTCACCAGAATCAACGACGTGGTGTACCGTATCCAGCGACATCCGACAGCGAAGATGAAAATTGTAAACATCGTCCGGCTAGCGCCCTATCATGACTTAGGTGGTCCCATGTTTGATCGGGACGATCAAACTTAAGAGGGGAGCAGTATTATGAAAATGTAAATACGTTAATTATTCTGCTAGTTTTTGTACAATTTTATTAGTATTCTGTAGTTAAAGTAGTAAAATTCGTAGGGTTTCTTTAGGGTTCTACTTACGTTTGGTTTATTATTTTCATCTATAGTGTTTAGTTTTTAGGTAGTTCATCTTGTTTGAGAGCCCCATTTTGGCCCCAATTTAGGTTATTTAGGTTATATTATTGTAAATCCCTGTAGTTCTAATTTTCCCTGTAGTTAGAATTTGTATACTTGCTTGCTTTGACTGTCAGTATTCATAAAATTATTGGTCTCTTTAGGCAAAAACAATGAAGATAATTCTAAATATTTCGAAACTGTTCCATCGGGTTTTAAAAAGGACGCGCTTCGTAACAAATCATTCAGTTTTAATTGTTTAGTCAGTTTTTACCTTGGAAACAATTAAACGACAGTCAAAGCGAGTTAGGTTAGTGTTTTTGACGTTGACAATAAATGTGTTCCCGAATTTCGTTACAATATTTTAAATTTTTTGCCTGTTTTTTTAAATTTTATTGATATTGATAATTAAATCACCAAATAATACGACTTTGGCAACATTTATTTTAAATCAGTTTAATCTACAAACATTTTTATTTACCAAAACATACAAAAATCAAAAAAATTGTACAAAATATGTATACAAAAAAATGAACTTTATTTAAGCCAATGAACTTCTAATAGCGTGTATTACCGCCCCTGGCTCTAATTACAGCTTCCATTTGTCTTCGAAGGCTTCTAAACAGGTTCTGGAGGTATTCTTGCGGCACGTTTGCCCAGAAGTCAAAAAGAACATTTTGAAGATCATCTAGTGTTCTTATTGGTGCTGGATGTTGCTGAATTTGCCATCCTAGATGGTCCCAGGCATGTTCTATCGGATTAAGGTCCGGGCTACGTACAGGCCAATTTAGGGTGGTTATATCAACCTCTTTTAAGTATTGTCGAACAGCTCTAGCAGCGTGTGGACAAGCATTATCATTCATTAGCACAAAATTATCACCGATATATGGCATATAGGGCGCTACATGGGGTTCTAGGATATCGGTTATGTACCTGTCAGCATTTAGTCTTCCATCATTTACTGTACTAGCTCCGTGCGACCCTCAAAAGAAATTCCTCCCCAAACCATGATAGAGCCACCACCAAAGCTTTCAGTTTGACAAAAATTAATCTGATCGTGCCATTCACCACGTCGCCTATATACTGGTACACGCCTATTTGATGAATATAGACAAAATCTTGATTCATCCGTGAATAAAATATTGGACCAATCTTGAATATTCCAATTTGCGTGTTCTCTCGCGTGAACACCCAAATTGAACACATGAGCGTACATTTTATTTAAATGGAGAAACCACACGTATTTAGAGAAGGACACACTCAGAATCCTTAGAAAATTAATGTTTGTGCTGGTATATTAACTGAGATAGTAGCATAACTGAAGATAGTATCATTGAACCAATTTTTTTGTTCCAGGAAATTTAAATAGCCACATTAATGCTAAAATGCTACAAAGAACTATCGAACCCCTAATAGGCTGGAATTAGAAAATCAGGGGGATATACATGGAAATTTACCTTTAGAAGAACGCTTTCTACAATGGAATACCTCCTCATTAGGTAGTTCCCGTCAGGCAATGGTTGGATGAGCAATATCCTGACCAGTGGATTAGAAGAGGAGATCCAAATAAATGCCCACTTAGATCCCCGGACCTAATACCTCTTGACTTTTTTTGTGGCATCACCGAAATTCTGTGGTTTTTAAAACGCAACCTGAGTCACTAGAGCAATTCCAGCAAAAAATAGTTCAGGAATGCTGTGCTATATACAGAGAAACATTTGTAAATGTACGTGAAGCATTTGAAAGTAGGCTTAATTATTACCTTTAGAATAACGGAAATCCTTTTCAACATTTAAATAAATAATATTGAAAATTTGAAAATAGTGTTTTTATTTATTATTTTCCTTGATAAACCAAGACGAATTTTCTAAAATGTGGCTTTCTATGATACCATTGGAAAGCACTTTTCAAGAGCTTCAAGATGATGTATCACTAGACTTCGCTTTCTATTTAAGATTTTAGGGGTGTAGCTTACTTTGTCCAAGAGGTTGCAGATAAGGGTGAAATAATATGCTTGTTTTTGTTGTCCCCTTCGGCTTTTAGATTTTTTTTTAAATTATTGAGCTTTTCTTTCTTAATATATGGCCATTTCAAATGTTTAAATTGTTAGCCTGTATGAGCCTATAATTTTAGTAAACTAATTATAGCTTTTTTCTTATTCATTTAAGAAAGTATTTGCAAGTGTCTTAAAGTCATTGGGATTAATGCCTCGATAAAATACCAAACATTACCCATTTTAAAATTATTCACAAGTACCAAAATTTTAATGCTTTCGCTATATACTATATTTTATTGTTAAGCTTTAATTGAATGCTACTGCAAATTAGTGATAAAGGGTAAGTAAGTGCTATTAAGTAATTGTAATAGTTGAATTGAATAAATCCACTCAAGCGCAAAAATAATATTGCACCTATAAAAACAACTTGTTCTGTTTCTATTACCACTTGGAGGTTTAAAGCTTTGACTATACTTTATTTGGTGAATTGTGATGGTCGCTGTTATGCTAAGATAGTTAGATAAATAACAAAAAATATTATCTGTTCAATGCTTTAAATATAGCACTTTTGCAATCAGCTAGCTTAACTACTTGGCAGTTCAATGCTTTGGTCATACTGTACCTTATGGATTGTTGTGATTCTATCAAGAGCCTTGAATTAAAAATTAGTGGTAAAGATTGGAAAATAAATTAAATAATCAAAAATAATTTAACCAAAATAATTTAATTTAATTAATATATTATAATTAAATTAAAATATTATAATTTAATTAATTATAATTTAATTAAGCTGAGAGTTGTTGGCGTTAAAAAAAAATAGTAGTATAACAGTTTGCAATGTTCCTCTTTTAAGATACATGGAGGATTTCAATCAATTCAAACAGATCAATTTTTTTATGCTAAAAGACTAAAGCCAATCTATGTCGCTGATATCGATTTGTAAATGTCTCAAGAATGGAATATGGCTTTATTTCTGAGACAAAGACAATAATCTGACTATAATTAATTCTTAAAGAATTAATTACAGTTATTTCATTTTAAAAATGATTTTCTTTATTTGTTCTTATTTCATCATTAACTCACCTTCTCTATTCATGGAAAAGGAAATTCAGTGCGAAAAATAGAAAAAGTTTATCCTATCTACTAAAAAGTTTCAAACAGAATCAATCCTATTACTTCACTTGTTTTACACAAAATGTGAGAAAAGAACTCGTATCAGTGTAAGCTGTAATTTATAAATAAAAAATACATAAAAATTTTTTTTTGATATTCTAAAAGTTCCATTTTGTAACTTTAACATATAATTTAATTCGTTACCCCTACGGCCCTGCAAGCCGTAAAGTAGTTAAACCCCGAAGCATCGGCCAAGCATAGGCATTGCGTTCACGTGATATTCCATCACGTTTATCCATCAGTAGTCTTCCTGGACATAGTATGCATAATCCCGTCGAAGCGGTCAGATATTAGCGGCGCCTGGGCCAGCAAATAATACAAATTCATGCATAATTCAGGTCATCTTCGGGCGAACGATGGGCTGCCACCATGGAAACACTCCTAATGTTCTTATTTTTGATCTTCGCTGCTATTGTCCTTTCACCCTCCATTATATTACAGTTTGATAAATTATTAGAAATAGCTAATCACAGATTGAGGTAAATAATATATCATTGGTGTATCTTATCCATTTAAGTTATGCATTCATATAAATAATCTTTTTCCCTGACTCACATAGTCGAGTATATTTTAATTAAATATTTTAAATATCTTTTTAAAAACATGACATTTCTTATTAGCCCTTAATAAGGGATAGTCGCAGTTTAAGTAACCGTAAAATGAAGCTGTTATTACTGTTATTGTAGTTTAATATTATTATTGTTTAACTACTTAGCAACTTAAATATATTTTCCAAATAAGACCCCAGCAATTAAACGATATAGTAAACCCTCTCGAATCCTTGTTCTGTTCAAGTGATAGCGCGTCCAGAGGCGCTCTAAATATTTGAATAGTCCTGGTTATATTCGGGGTGTCCGTAAATTGTACATGATTGGCAAGGATAACATCGTCTGTAATTTACAACTGGACAAATAGCGTCTAATTCAGTTCTAATTAAATACACGGACGCGAGAACGATAGATGGACGTTCGGAGTGACAGGACAATCGATCGCCAGAGAATCGAGTAATTAGTTAAGGGACCGAGCGGGTAAGTCAATCGGGGAAAAGTAAAACAATCGACTGTTTGGCAAACGAAGTTTATCCACAGTTGTTCTGATACTATAAGTAGGAAAACTTTCGGGGGCGTCCGAGCGAACTTCTGAAAATAAATCTTTAAGAACTAATGGTTTTGGAAAATGGAAGTTATAATCGTTTTGTTTGTTTGACTCTTTCCTGCATAAAGATGTATGACGATAATGTTCAATAATTTTAATTAAAATTTTGTTAAGGGTCGCAGGTTTTTGTTGCACAACAAGATAAGTTTTACAAATGGTTACTGAGATAAGGAAGTCATTAATAATAGACAAAGGTGTAAAAAGATAAGAAAATAATTAAAATATTAAAAAACGTTAAAAGGGCCACTTTCAACGAACGATCTGTAGTATCAAACAACAAAGAATATGAGAAGCGAAAAAATAGTTTTTAACTATTAAATTAGTTTCTAAACTTCATAAAAAATATGTTGACCTAAGGACTATAGATAGACTATATTTGAACTAAGGAGTATAAGGAGTCATCATAACTGATGAGTTAATTTCATTATAATCAAATATATTAAAGCTGCAGTGCTTACTTACTACTACAATCTTCAGAAAAGTCCAATCTATAGATTTCGCTAAAGAAATGCATCTGGCCCAAGGCAATATTGAAAAAAAATAACATATTGTTTTCAAAGAAATGCTTACCTTCTGAGTTATTATCATTATATTATTATGTTAGTTTCATGATATTATTATATCATGAAACTTAACAGTATGAGTGCAAAAGCAAGTTGCCCATTTGTAAAGCAATAAACAATGAGAGAAAAAGAAACTAATCAATCTAAGTGCAATTAAAAAATGATGAGTAAACTTATATACTAACAAACCTACAATCACTTAGGAGAGAACTGAATTAGAACCAAATAGAATAAATTAGAAGTAGGGATCATCTTTTAATATATTTATTCAATAATTTTAACTAGTTTCTCAGTTCTGCTTAAAAGGTATTTTATGCTGCAAAGAATTCATCAAACTGAAATCTGCTGAAAATGCTCATAACTAAACAATGTAGGCTAATTTTCTACTTTCTTTTGAGTTATTCAATGCTTTGATTAGTTCACAAAATCTCTTGGTGGCAAAGTTCCTTTCAGAAAAAGTATTGTTGAAATCATTTGTTGTCCTCCCTGAAAATATTGTAAAAGAAACTTAAGACCGGAGTCTAAAAAAATATTTTCATTTAGCATTTAAGCTAGAAAATATATATGAATCAAGCTACTCATTAAGAACAATAAAATTTGAATTTTTTAACAAATTATCATTTTTAAAGAAAAAAATTAATAATCAATCACAATAAATTCATCATCTGTCGCTTCCAATGATTAACAACTTTACCACATAAACAGCAACTTCCGGATTTGTCTCTAAATTAGTAGTAACAGAAAATACTAGTGGCACTAGTTCGCCAAACGGGTCCTAATATGACAAAATTATATAGCTGAAAGAGCTAATATATATACAAATGGTCTAATCGATATTAGAATGGAGGCTCTATTAATTAGTCAAGAGACTAAAGGGTGAGTCGATTGACGGAAAATGAAACTATTAAACTTTAATAACAACGGTCATAATTGCATTAGTTTCTGCGGTCTATTGTACTCGGTGCTGACCAAGCGATGGTATTGGAATTGTTCTCGATAAGAAAGTGTTTTGAATGAGGCAGCGGGTACACCTTTTCATAATATAATGTTTCTATGAGAAAACGACTTTGTGTTTACGGTTTAATAACTGTTGCCTTCTTTTAACATTTAGAAATTAAGTACTCATTATTTGGCTGTAATTTATAAAATAAAAATTCATAATTATGTAAAATTTACAATAAGAGAAAAAACAAAAAGATATGACAAAATAGATTTTGGAAAGAAACAAAAGTAGAGTAATTCGACCAATTAAATAATAATAATTAAGGAAATAAAATAAGGAGGTTCTAGATCTAGAAATGAATTATCTATGAACCCCAGAATGGAATAGCCGTAATTATAATATTCAGATGGAAAAGAGCTCATATTAGAATTTACAGAGGTCCTAGGGATCTGAAGATCAAATCCATTTTCAGGTCCACCAACTTCTTCCATCTTCAAAGGTTTGAGATCTATATTGAAAATGTATGAAATCTAGCTTATAGATCTAATCTTGAAATTTGAGATTTGGATAGCGGATTGTATACCATAAGTTGACCTCATGACTTGCTTTTACAATTTTCTTTTAAACATTTTCTTAGAAAGTATCAGAGTTGATGCTAATCTGTATTCATAAATCAGTAACGATTCATTAAATTTGTAATATTTGTCTTATTTTGTAATATTGTAACGATATTGGCAACGCCGCATATACCAGCTGTTCTCCGTTATTCCGGATTGACACAAGCGGGCACATCGCACGACTACTCGGGAGACGCGTGAAAGGTTAGCGAATGTTCCGGAACCATGGTTCACCGAGTATATCGGAGAGGAGTCGCGTCGCCAATAGGAGGCTAGGTGAAGTTCAATCACGCGATATTTAAATCAGACATAAATAGTAGTAAATAAGTACAGTGCAAATAAATGTTCCTAGTAGTCATAAGAATAGCGTTTAGTAGTGTAAGTTTGTAAAAAATTAGTTGACGATTTTTGTCCATCGAGTATTTTATTCACATGAACCTAACAAACGGCCAAAAACGGTACATTATTTTAAGCAAGTTCTTAAAAATAAGCCAATTTAATTCAGTGTATATGTACACTTTGCCAGTCCAGTACAGGAGAATCAGATCCTGAACCAACTTTACATAATCTATTCCGTTATAATGATAATCAGGCGAGTCCCGCCGCATAATGGGGGATCGGAGGAGGGGGTCACCGCACCCCCGTTCCCCCCTTTAACGAGGGGCAACCGGACCGAGCAGAGAGCTCTTTGTGTAGTTAGTGTAATTAGAGCCCGGCCCGTACCGGCTACCTTATTTAAATGCAAATGAGCTTCATTTCGCAATATTAATGTTTCCCAACCCCGAAGTGAAGGGAGCGAGAGGGCGCGAAGAGAGAAGGGGGTGAGAAGGAACGGGGTAAGATGGTGCGCCGTTGTCGGATTGAAGTGATTGGAGACGAAGCCCTGAATAATTGGCCGGTATAGCATTGTTTTTAGTTAAGGTAGATTGCAATTCCGCGAATGGTTAATGTAGTATTGATATAATGTTTAACGATTTTAAACAGGTACGTTTCTGGTTAACTAGTCTAGTAAGTAAGATAGTTTTCGGTTCTTAACACAATTTTGGAATGAAATATATATAAGAAGTAATAAAATTTGAATCGGTTTTTAAGCTGCTGAGAAAAACAAAAATGGTGATAAAGGCAGTAAGCTAAAATATGAAATAAAAAGCTTAGAAGCAAAGAATTTATTGATTCACGAGTACGTAGTAGTAGTTAGTAATAGTAGGAGACAGTGTACGGCGAATATGCTTAAAAGTCCCTTTCCGCCAACCATCATCACCGCTGGCCACCCTCCCTAGTCTCTCTAAGCAGGCAGTTCCTCTTTTCCAGTTAAGATTCTTTAGTTCTGTCGTGGCAGTAAGGGAAAACCTATGATTTATCTACCAATCCTAACCCATCCTTTCCTTAGAAATGCCGTATCCTCTGCCACGCCACAGGTATGGCCCATAGGTCTAGGTACCAAGTCTAAGACATGTAGTTGTCGGTGGAACTAAAATTAGGTATAATATACGACATGACGAGACAGTGGTTACGCTATCTTAGTTCTTGTTCAATCTGATAGTAGCTCTTTCACCTGCTGACAACCGCTGTTTCCAATTTACTCTTATCTTGTCTCATGCTCAGTTGTCTAGGATATAAGAAATGTGTTTCTTGTTTAAAGCTTATCCTCAATCGATGTTGCTACGGTAAATTCCAGCTCCTGTCAGCCCTGTGTGAGTCATTATTAAACCATCTGTGTACCGTATTTGCAAATCCTTTTGAGATCGACCTTTAGTGTTACGCCATTCTTCGCTGATTGTTATGTCAACCTTATAGGAACCTCTTAGGCATAGAGTGACGTCTGGCTTTCAGAGAGAGCAAAATTGGCATTTCCTTCTCCACCAGTTTGGTGATAAATGTATGCCCTGCTACCCTAAGTTGATGCTGCCATACGAGGCTATCCTTTATCCTTACATATGATGCGAGCACCTCCCTTTGAATCCACAGTGTGATTTCCAATAAAACCAGGAAGGTTTGTTCTACCAAATACGCTTTAAACTTACAACAAATTGGCAATTTGTTTGAGGACTGCCTCGATCACGTGTTTACTCCAGCCGTTTAGCCGGTTAGCTTGCTGTATATGTACACGCCTAAGTACTTAATATTTTTCTTGATTTCCATAGGTTTCTGATACATTAATGATGTTCTTCTCTGCAAGATTTCTTCTTTTTATAAAAAATAAGAGCTCTTTTTTGTCAGCATTGATAGAGACGCCCATTTTCACGCACCATCTTTGAATGATCCTGCATGTGTTCTGAATGCGATCACGCACTACCTGTTTGAATTTTTTCCTGTAACTATAAGCAGTCCATCATCTGCAGAAGCCTGCGCGTGGAACCCTTCCTACTCAAGGTACCTTAGGAGATCGTCTATGACCAGACACCAGAGTTTTGGCAACAGACACCTCCTTGGCTTTCACCTTTTCAAAGGCTCTCTCAATGTTAAAGAAGAGAAATAATGCAACTTCTTTATAGTTGGTGTTCCTATCTGTTTTTTCAACTACAGCATATAAAGCAGTTGCACTAGACCGCCCTTTGGTGTACGCGTGTTGATTTGCCTTTTAGAATTACCTGAGTTAGATGTTTGTTAATTATCTTTTCAAAGGTTTTCATTAGAAGAGATGACTGATGGGCCTAAGACAGGCTTGTAGTCCTTTTTTCCCGCGTTGGGAGTAAATACCACATTCGCCGCTCTACATGGCTTTGGTAGGTAGTCCTATGCTACGCTGGTTTGGAAAATATCATTCAGCTGAGGAAGGATTATGTCCAAGTCCGACTGCAGCATCTTTAGGATTATTTTGTCTAGCTCAGTACTTGTATGATCAGAATTCACTTATAGCCCATTTGATAGCGCTGTCGGTCACTATTTGTCTAGCCAATCCCCAATCAAGTTGTCCAGTTTCTTACCTTTTATGTCACGTCTTCTATCCGGCCTAAGAAGTTTCACCAGCCTGGCGCAATAGGACGTCATATCCAGTTCACTACAGAACCTTTACCAGCTAGCTCTTTTGTTTGTTTTTATAGCGATTTTTTAGCTCCTTATACTGATCCCAAGCATCTTGCCATCTTTCCGAAAGTGCTCGCTAGTGGACCCTTCTAGACTTTTTAAGTTTATCGAGGGCCTTCCACTAACAAGATTCAAAAACATAGAGTAATGTAAGATTATGAAATGTTTAAGGTAAATTATAAATAAGACAGTGCTTTAATACAGCATATAAAAAAATCTTTGTTAAAGAGAATTAAGGGAAAAATTATTTGATAAGAGTGCAAAGTTAGTTAACATTGGCAATAACACCATTTAAAAATAAGTCTACCACAGAGGATATCGGGAAAAATTAAAAGTTTTCAAAAAGGCCGTGACATTTGAGTCAAGTCTAATAAGCCATAAGGACAATCTGCTTGCTCTAACAGAATTTCCAGCAATGATAAAATAGTAACCAGATACCCTAAGAAATAAGCTTATTGAGTTGATGAGAGCCAGTTCAGGGGTTACATTCTAGTCAACTGGCAATCCATTAGGATGAAGTTTATACTTAGTCCTGGAATTAGCTTAAGGTCATTTGCTCGGAAGACACTTAAGAAACTGCTAGACAGGCACATTGGGGATGGAACTTTAACCACTCCTTCAAGACTTGTGTCCAGGACAAGATTCAAACAACAAACAAGTTATGTGTTGAAGTTAAAGCCGCTTTTCTGGAAGTAGAGAGCTCTTTTTTCAACACATCATTTGAATCTAAAACAAGAGCCGCAAGCAGCCTTCGAGCAATGACATGCAGGTGGATTGAATCATGACTGAATGCTCTAGCTCAATTAGTAAGCAGGTTTGTAAGCAGCAACTTGCTTAACGAAAATATCAAAACCCGGGTATCACGTGAATATCATCCCTAGGCAGGGAATCTTGTCTCACCTTTTGTAAAACACGGGATGGTCTTAGAATTAAAGAAAAAGTCAAAAATTTTCTAATGTCAGAAGGAACACTGGGAACAATTATAAAGTCTCAAATAGAACATATGGCAAGTAAGGCATACCTTAGTAGAATTAGTGTGTACAATGACTTGGGGACTTGACTTGTCGCGTTAGATTTATAAAAAGAAATCAGACATTTGTCAGGCATTATGTCGCAGAAAGCAACAAATATTTGAGAAGGATAGATAAGACCCAGAAGAACTAAATACCACAGCAGCAAAAGACTTGTATACTTAAAAGTGAAACCTAAACGAGCCCCTGGAAGGGAAAAAAATTATCTTTTACAGGATTTAATCAAATTTGTAAAAGTGTTTTGGAAAAGTGGAAAAAATCGTTTTGTTTTTTCGCCTCAAGTATCAAATTCAAGTCTATATTTATGGGCTCTTTCTTATTTTATGTATGAAGTTATATTAGTTTTAAGTGCTTAGATTAGTAATTAAAGGGGAACCTCTAAAAAAACTATTAAATAAAAAACAAATTTCTAGAAGTCTGTTTAAACTTAGTTATACAACTAAATATAATCGAATAATAAAAACGCAAAGAAGAGTAAGAGTTTTAATATTTTTTAAACTTAAAAAAACTTTAATTTGTTGCGTGGCATAGATATCGTTAGCAAAGTAGTAAACAAGTAAATATATGCATTCCGAGATAATTTTCAATGAAGAAATGTTGCATTTTAAGAGAGAATATTCAGTCTCACTCTTGTTTTGGAATAAGTACATGTGGCGCCATCTAAAAGTCATGCTTCCAAATATAAATTAAGGTCAATACTTCTAGAAACTCAAACCTTTTAAAAAAATAAAGCATTTAGTTTTTATTTTATACTGTGGTTAACTAAACAAAAGAAACTCCAATTTGTTTACTCTTAAGACTAGAATTAATGGAAATAAAGGGTGCCAAATTTTGATTGCTTTCTATGATTTAAATTTATTATGTAGACATGTTTTTATTATAGAAAATATAATTTAAACTTAACTTGTTTTCAATTTTAATGCTAACTATATTATCTTTAGTTTAATAAAAAAATTTAAAACTGTCGAATAAAATTATACTATGAAAAATTGAATAATGAAAAAATAATTAAAAGTTAACTATGAACTAGACAAGAGATGGATTTGAAAACAGTTATAAAAACAATAAAAGTTCTTAGTTCTTAGATGGGTGGTATACACCAAAACTGTTTTTGATTGAAATTGAAATTGTGTTAATATAAACAACATAGAAAAGTGTTCAAATCAATATACAATTTTAAACATGTTACCTTTACAAATTGGTTATTAGCTTCCAGAACTTAAATTAAACATGACTAGCCAAGAATGCCATAGTCTGTAATTTGGTGCTGGACAAATAACGTCTAATCCATCAGTAATTAAACACACAGCCCAATAGGACAATTGACGGACAGTTAAGCCAACGAACAAATCGATATGGAAGGGAATGGGATTTCATTAATTAGATAAGAGACTATATACTACTGAAGTAAAGCAAATGATTTATTTTTATACTGAACCACAAAATTGAGGGAGTATATTTATTACTAAAACGTAAAATTTTTAGGAAAAGAATTTTAAATTAAAGATAAATTCTTAATCAAAAATATATGATCCATTAGCACCCAAAAAACCAGAAAAAATTACTTGTAAAAAATTGCTAGTAACAATTTCAAAAGTTTTAATTCCCAGAAAAAAAAATTAAAATAAATAAGTATTATACGTTTTTTCCAAGGAATAACTTAATATGCAATATATAAATGATTTTTATTGTAGGACTATATCCTAATACCCTAACACATAAATAAGCCATTTTATGATCTTTACAGGTAGTTGAAAGCTCACTTGTTTTCCCTTGGCTTCTATAAAGTTAATAAAAATAAACCCTTTCAACCCCTCTTTGCCATTTCTTACACGCCAACATATTCGCCACCAAATCGCTCGTGACCCGCTCGAGCGATAAAAAGATATACCCTAATTATGTTTACCCAGTTTTTAAACGGGGGTAAATTACCTGGCTGGCCTTAAAAGGGGGAAAAATCTTACCCTCTCTAGTTCGAGTTAATTAGTGCCGCTATTTTCACGCAAAACACTTATCTTTTTAATCGACGCTCCCGTTTTAGAAAAACAGGCCAGTGGCAACTAACAATTAAGGCGTCTCTCGATTCCTTTCTTTTCTCTTGTTTCATTTTCGGGTTGTAGGTTCTTATAATGTTTTTTAGGACGGTTTATTGTTTAAGAGCTTCTTACTCTATAGTAACAATGCAATAAAATATCTTTAACCTATGCCACTCTATGTTATATAGTTAAAATGTCGTATTTGTATTTGATATCAAATAAACCGTTAAGAAATTGAAAACTGAGCATCATGTTTTATAAGATTATGCTATATAATTTATTTAATTGTTCAGATAGAATAAACGATTTCCATGAATAAAAATTAAAACTATTTCTTGGCAGTGTACATAATCCTTCTGATAAACCCATCATGCGCCATTAAAAATTTCCAAAGAACAAATGGCTTTAAATGGATGCAGATTTGGGTAAGTGATAAAGAGTTTTTAGAGATTTAAGCTCATGCGTGCCTATGAGAAATGTTTTGTATAACTAAACCCGTAATGTTTGAGTTTTTTTAAGAGAATGACGCAATCAAAAGGCTTGACAAATTCACAGAAAAGGAGTGAAAAATATCTTCTCATAGGTGATCAAGCAGTTTCAGGACCCCCATTGTAATGATTCAAACGTCTCTGAACATATACAGACTATAATAAGCATTTTTTTTCAAAATAGTCTGTGAGACTTTAATATCATCTTTTTTAAAAGTAGATGTGAACATTTTAAGAAACCATTTATTTTTTAAAAATATATTGATTAATATCCCCTACAATAATATGACATTTTTAACTGATTTAACTAGGCAAACAGAGCATCTTTATACAGGGTGACTCCGATTAAGTTGACACTATTTATATATTTGTTAATATTTAAGTTTTTTCTGTTGATTAAAATGCTGAACAAAAAATTGAACATCGCGTTTTTGAAAAAATTTACTTTTGTTAAAAGGAAACATATTATATACATTTAAACATATATACAAGTGTCTACATATTTTTATATAAATCAAAAGATAATAACTTTATAAGCAAAAACATCGCCATCTTGCTTAATACATTTCTGAGCACACTAAAGCACGGTTGATCTTCCAACTATTTATTTTTGAAATTTTATTTTATACAATTCATTCTTTATGTAACCCCAAAAATAAAAGTCGATAGGGGAAAGGTCTGGTATCCTAGGTGGCCAATGAATCGGATCACGAGACGCAATCCATTTATCGATAAACAATCTCTTAAGCCATCTTCTAATATAATTTAGCTGATACCCTATTGGAAATAGACTTGTTGCCGTTTCTCCATGCTAAAATTATCCCAGCGCTCAGATTTATGTAAATTTTTCACATTTTCTTAAAAACGCGATATTTTTATTCTGTTTTCACTATTTAAATCACCAGAACAAATGCTACTAGTTTGCTAATTTTCTCGATCCTGTATCTTAATTATTAACAAACACCAATAGTGCCGACTTAATTGGAGGAATCCTGTATATTAGTAATCTTTTTTATTCTAAATTGGCAAAATATCTTGAACCTTGTTGAAGAGATTTCTTTAAAAGTAAATCTACTATCTAGTTATGGTAGGTTTTTATATGAAAAAGAAAATCAATTAGAAGTAAAACTAGTAAAAGACACGTCCACATCAAATAAATTCAATATATTTTAAATCTTATTATGCGCTTTAAATTTCTTAAATAAATAGTTATAAATGCAATAATTGTACATTTTACGATCCCAGCGCACTACGTTAATCCGAAAACAAACATTTGGACCGCACCGACTGATTGGGTAGTCTGGTGCAGCTGGAATTCAGTTTGTGGATGACGATATGACTAGATATGTGCTACCCTATAATTGAATTGCCCAGAACGGTTAATTCCAGGCGCAGTGCATAACATAAAGGGTCTCGTCATGTTTATTCATACAAGATCCCCTAACCTCGCGATCGTTCGATCCTACAAGTTATAAGTTTATAAAGTATTATTCTATTTAGATTAAAATGACTACTTTTATGAGCCTAAAGAATCTGCTAAAAAATATTTTTTAACTAAAATATTGTCCATAGACAAATACATTGCAATTAATTAATCTATATTTTAATTAACTTGAACCTTAACTCTATGGTAATACAACTGATGATGGCTCTCAATATACATTTAAATATAACTTTTTAGGCATAAGCACAACGAACGTATCAATCTCACAGACTATTTATTTCGTTATTAAAATGCATCGAAACGGTAATAAGAAATGCATTGGCAACACAAGAAATCGTTCGGTATCTCATTTTAGCTCGGGCTCGGGCCATTAGCATTAGTTACGAGGCTCTCTTAATGACTTTTGAAAGCCAGTAGCCATAAAGCATCGCCTTTGCGATACTTCATGAATGGGTCTCTCGCGCCCATGGAATGCGGGTGCTTGGGCGTACGCGACGCCACGCCCAACGGGTACCTTATACCAGCAGCGGATTGATGATTGATCTGAATATACAGCGCGTTACACCGTTAATGTCATACCTTATTGTTATGGTTGATGATGCCCTAAGGATGCCACTATTTATTGCTGATAATATTTTTTATTAAATGGGCGATAAGAAATTCAATGATGAAAGAAGTAATTAAATGACTACGCTAACCATTTTATCAAAATAGTATTATTTTGCTTACTTAATAGATACAGTGGTATATTGATTATCAATCAGTAAAATTCAGAACTCGTAACTAATTATTATCTCCAATGTAAAACACAACAATCAAGATTATGTGAAATTAAGTATTTTAATACGAAGCCACGTAGTGGAAGGTCAAAAACTCTAACTTGAACTAGAAGAAGCTATTATTGATGCTATTGAATAATACGGTTCAAATATTACCTGGAAGATTACATGGCAGCTTAATGAAGTAACAAGTAGCAGTAAAAAATAATGTAACAGAAACTTCCTGTATTCATATTACATACAGCGGGTTAAAACCATACTGTCCTGGGATTTTCACTCAGGATTAATAAATATTTTTACAGGTTTTAGTTCATCGCATATTGCAGATTAATTTGGTTTATTTCAGATGGCACAGAATAACTTTATTTTTTAAGTATTTGATTTACAGGTGAAGTAAATTTTCTAAGAGATGCTTGCTATTAGGGACTTTATAATGACCATTTTTAACAACAATTCTCCTTTTAACCTTTGAACGGTTTTTTGAGCCTCTGTCAAGTCAAATGTCAAAAGCCCGTCAGTCAAAGTTTGTTCGGTGCCTTCAATTTATACTGGAAAAACATCAAAAATCATATAGAGGGTCGAGTTATTCGTTATCATTATATTTTGTTTATATAGTCAAAAGCATTTATTATTTTGCCTGTTTTAAATATGTTCTTTTTTTACATAGTATCACTTCTATTATTTCTAATATCTTCTCTTGCTTTTAATATTTTCTGCTAGTTATTTTTATTTCATAAGAGAGTTCTTAATTATTTAAAGAAAAATAAAAAAATAAATTTTTAACAACATTTAAATACTATCGTAAAGTGTATTTACTTTATTGTAAAACTTAACAGTTCATTTACTTTTTAAACATTAATGGAAATTAGGAAAATATTTTCCGCTGGTTTTTTTTTAACTTTAAAGCAGAATATCGATATAGCATTAATGAGAAGTCGATACATTACAGAAAAATAATATTCAAAATACTCCGAATATTTTCCGAAACATTCAAATTTATATTTTTTCTCAGTTTTTCTGAAGCTTAGTTTAAAAATAAATATCAATTGATTAATGTTATTTTTTTATATTTAGATATTCTTCATCAATTTTACTCTCTTTTTTAATTTTTAGGTGTCATTATATACTTACTACATCATAAAGTATAATAATAAAGTTATAAGTTTCTTATAAAGTAAGAAATAGTGACTAAGAATTTTTTTTAGTTAATTAAGGCAATAGTAGAAAAATAATTAAAAAATAAATTAAGAAAAATAATAAAATTCTATATTACTCGTTTTATGAGAAGCTTTATTTAATTTTGCAGCAGAGACAATTAAAATTAAAGAAATTTAATTGTTCTGTGTTTTTTTTTTTTAAATTATAATATAGAAGTAGAAGATAATTACTTCTACTTATGTATTATTACTATACTATATATTATAAAATGGTGCCTTTAAAAAGAGATAAAACTAACCCAAATTAGACAAAAGTACATCTTCAGGATTAAACCCTTAATAGAGGAATTTAATACATTGAAAAAGAAAGGCTAAAATATTTTTATATTGTGTTGATTTTATCTGTATTTTTATTTATTTTTTTTCTTATTTTACTGTATATTTCGTTAAAGTCTCTTTTAGTTTTCTTTATAATTTTTTAATTTCCTAAAAAGGTAAATAAATAATCATATGCTTTTGCAGGTATATTACATACTTAAACATGTTTTTACCACTTTTTTTTTACTGTGTTAGTTCTAATTACTTTGTTCTTTATAACGTTTTTAAAATACAAAATACACCTAACACAACATAACACCACTCTCTCTTCTATGAATTACTCATTGTGCCAAATAAATATTCCAGCTATAGTTTTAAGACATTTCGAACTAGAGGGATTTCTTTGGGAAATTATATTCATTTAAGTTATGCCTGTAAAAACTAAGCCAAGTAAATATAGTAAATTAGGGTTATACAATTTACAGTTTAGTTTAATTTAATGGTTATAGATAATTTCTTAAAACTTAAATTAATAATACTAACATATATTTTAAAATTGAAATAAAATATTACAGTAAAAATTAATTTTTCTTTAATTTTCTTGGAAGTAAATTCAAGCTAATCCGATGTTATTGAGGTTCCTTCTTTATGTAAGAATATTAACAATTTTTTGAATAGGCTTGCTGCAACAAATTTTAGTACATCTATGTTGACTATGGTGGTCCTGATGGTAAGGATGTATAAATAATTGTCGGATGTGACATGAGGCTCTAACGATTTAAAGTAATGCGATAGAGAACGATCTGACAGTTCCGAGTAGAATATTTTTTGTGTGATAATTTCTCTATGTAATAGACTGGATGTCATAAAAGGCATGTAGGTACAGTATCGAAAGCTCTCAATTTTATAAAATGATAAGTGTTTGTTTATTATTGTGAACGAGGTAAATTGTTGGTACCATATAGAAGTAAACTCCACCACTGTCCTAAGTGATATTCTCATTTTACCAATAGCCATTGTACAAAAATATTGCCAATGAAGGACAAAAGGAAGCAAAATACGTGCTTCTTTCCCCTCGTTACCCTCCTACCAAGCTGTCCTAATGAGTAATGACTAACGAGTTCCGAGCGCGAAAATATGCAAATCAAATTGCGAGCCCTGTTTAATTATTCCGTGTTACGTTTTTTTCCTCGAAAAACTCCGGCCCTAATACGATTTTTTGATGTTGCAACTGCAGTTCGGACTTCGGGCGTCCGATGTCCCGATTGGCGGTCAAATTCTGTTTGCTGTGATGTTCGTCCTTTTTTTGCAGACGCTAGCATTTGTTCCATTTTGTTTGGCGTGCGTAGCTTTGTGTCGCTAGGACCCGCTTATTTGCTTGGCAGAATTCGAAAAAAGGACTAACAAGAGCGGAAATATATAATTAGGAATTAATACAAACTATTTAATAATATTGCTGTAGAGAAACTTTAAAAAGAGAAACGAATAATGTTTTTATTTAATTAATCAGATTTTACAGCGAATTTTAACGATTATTAGTTGATGAGTAACAAAAATTCAAAAAAGGTAAATGTAAAGAATACTTTTCCGCCTCTTCTGCTCAACAATTAGCCAATTTCAACAATTCTTTAAATCATTTTATAGAAAATTTTTTGAGCAAGGAAGACAAATACACTATATAAAAAAGATTTATTATATCATATGCTCAATAAATGTATAACATCATGAAACATTAAATCAGTATAAAATAATTTTCGTGTAGACAATCTTCGTTTGAAATGTTTCAAAATTTAACATTTACAACCCCCTAAAGGACAAGAAATTTGGATCCTGTTAACTTTGTCAATAGAATGGAGTACAGTCGTGTGAATGTGTAACGAGATGTAGCTGTATAACCTACGTAATGTGTGCCGAGCGCTGATTGGCTCGATTACTGGTCAGCTTTAGGAGTATAAGGCCCTTTTCTCTAAAACGATTATTCTGTTGAGACAAAGCCGGATAAGCCTGGATTTGGACGGAAGACGCGATAATGTTGTGTGTGCAGTAGAGGTTTGAAGCAAAATGGCAGGTTGCTTATACGTGTTAAATTTATATAATATACGCTAAATTAATATGTGTGGTTAATAAGTAGCACATGTTGCATGAGAGTGAAACAAAACTTATTTATGCAGGCCTCAAATAGCATTAAAGCAGTCAACCGATCAGATGCAAAGGAACAAACACACATGTGGTTATTACATTTATTTAGAACAAAAGAATATGAAAAGTGGTTTTTAACATTTTTAAATCTTCTAAAATATGAACATAATGACAAGAATATTTATTTATATTTATTAAAAAATGCCTTAAACCTTATGCAGTAACAAAAGTAACATACAGAGATTATCTTTGACAAAAAAAATATTTACGTATTTAGAAGCCTTTAATTTTAGTTGTTGTTTGCTCTTATATAACAAATTATTTGTAGTAATAACTTGTTGAAAAACTTGTTGAAAAACTGAAAAATGAAAATCATGTTCATTTAAGTTATGCTTTTAAAATATAAACTAAATAAAGATGGTCATTTATTTCATAATTAAAACAAATACATTTTTCCACTACTTCCATCGAGTCTATAAGGTATTTATCTTATATAATGACAAATACTAAGAATGAATATTTAAGTTTATATTATTTCATGATGTTCAATCAATTAAGACCTACATTTAAGATTTCACGACTTTATCTTTGGTTTGATTTTTGTTTAGAGATTCGTAATAAATTTATCAACAAAGCGGACAAATAATAAAAATAAAGAAATTGAAAACTAAACTTTATACATTTTTTAATCGAACTTTGGATTAACGCTTCAATACTTTACCCGCCGAGCAGTGAGCGGCAATCGTATCATAGCACTGCAAAAAGTGGCTTATCGCATAAATCTTTCAAGAGAATTTTCAGCGGTAAACAAAGCTACTTGATATTTTAATTCTTTTTCATAATTTATAGTAATTTGTAGCCATTAATATGCACTGTTTTATAATATTAAATAAATATGTATGTAAAATTATAGCTTTTATTTATAGCCTGAATGAATCTTAGGGACAACAACAAAAATAATCAAAACGTTGGAATAAACTTAAATAACAAAATTTTATTGGTTTTTTATTCTGAAATCTTCCCATGCCATTTACCTTTTCAAATTATAACATTTCCGATGATATATTCGAAATTCTAATCTTACAAATTATGGAAATCATTGATAAAAAAATTTAAAAAGTAGATAAAATAAATAAATAGAGAATAAAAAATAGCAATAAGCTTAGTATTATTATTAAATTTTTATAAACTTACTGAAAACATGTTAGGAACCAACAAAGAAACAGTTTAGGCAACAGAACACTCCTATAGGAAACTTTAATTAACGACATCATGTGTTAAAAGTAAACATATTTAATGACATTTTGTTGTTATTGATAACGAAAAGTTAATTAATTGATCATTTTATTTCATACTGTTAATAGACTTTTTTTACTTATTTTACGCATTTTCCAAGGCCAATAAAGATTTTTTTTAATACAGTACGTAAAGTTAATGTGACTTCTGACTAAATGTGACATTTATTACAAGAGAAATTGTGGTTTATAATTAATAGAAATGTGGTTTTTTCGCATTTATACATTTTGCATTTTTAGCATTTATACCCAAATTCATTATATGATGCGCTTATATATTTCGGGTAAGCCATTATATTTTATTTATTTTTTAAATACGATTAAAAACATTAAAAAAAATTAGCAATATGATACAATTAGCTTTGAAAATGTGCTTGCAAATATCCCTGGGGTGGTTATTATAGTATCTATTCAAATTCTTTCAATGTTATTGTATATTTTTTTCTATTTTACAATATCATTAGGTTCAAAATTAATAATTGCATTAGAAGGAAATTTGGTTCTATATTATTAGTATTTAATATATCTACATTAAAGAATTTTAATTAATTTATTTATTACACGGTAAAATAATTATGTATCAGCGCCCGTATTTGAATTTTTGTATTACTTTTATATAAAACTTTAATATTCAATTAAAAATTTGTAATTAAGAAAGTAATTAAAATATATTACTTTTTTTTAATAAGAATAAAATTTTAGATATACACAAATGCAGATGAAACTAATATTTCTCTCACGGTAGTATCCTTAACTGGTATAATTATTTAAAGCCTATTTTGGTATATGAAATGTTTGCTCCGTATTCTTTGATATCTATTTTTTACACTGGGGTAAGCTAATTCACATTTGTTTTTTGTGGTAGAAAAATTTTAAAAAATGTTTTCCTATAAGTATAATTTTTTTCCAGCTAATCAATTATCATATACTTTCCAATATTTGATAGGACACCTGTCGCTCACAGTCTAATCCCATATACCCAATTTCATATGTATAGTCTACGCTCATGACCTGGAAAAATGTTATAGATCTTAGCCAGACGACTTCGTAGGTCACAAAAAAAATATCACTAATAACCTAATAAGTGATTATGAGGATCCACTGATTTACTTAATCAGCATGTTGAGAATGGGAAATGATTACTAGCATATTTTACACTAAACCTGGATACTTTCTGGCATGCTAATTTTGGATGCATGCATAAGGATGATTACTCAAAAAGTTAGCTGATGTTATATACAAATTCTATATTATTATGTTTACAGCTTGAATAGCCTTTAATTTCTGCTCTAATAAAGTTCCCTTTTTTACACATTAACTTAATGAGCGTTTTAAATTTAAAAAGTTATTTAAGTTAAACACGCTTCTTTGTCGACTTTTATATATCGCTTTCGTATGATTAGTATGTATGACGTCGTTTTTCTTGGTCTTGCTACGTTGTTTACGACCGCCTCCGCGTCTGCAGATAATAATGGCCGCACGCTAATTTACCTTAATTACATCCATGGTAGCAACCCGATCTTATATATTATGCATAACCGGTACCAAGTACCATATGGGCAATTTATTGGACTACATCTTGGTTTGGTCGTACGCGGATTTACAAGTATTATTCATGTATATGCATTGTTTTTTGCTTGTTTAGTAAGAATGGTTTGTCCGGTTAATTCTTATTTAAGAGAATCTTAATTTAAGGAGATGTTTATAAATAAACTGTGATTTATCATTTTTAATTATTCTATGATTTAGTTACTCTTTTCGGGTAGTGGGTCAATATAAATACACTTACCGGCATGAAAAATGGAGTACTTAACATTTTATATACCATTTCTTTTTTAAATTTTCTTAGGTATTTCGTAATGCTATATTACAAAAAACATGTTTAAAGCAATCATCGGTTTATTTCTTAAAAAAATTGGGTTATGAAAAAAAATTGGAAAAGTGAAAATAAAAGTGCTATAATTTTATCAATCAAAGTTGCATAGCTGCAATAGATTTTTATTTTTTTGAATAAATTTGACAAATTTTTTCTCTGTTCAGTAAGTCGCTTAAAAGTTTGCTACGTTTATTTCAGTTAAAAATGATTGCTGTTAGTCCTAGAATAGCGCCTGCTCTGGTTGCGTTGATTAAAGACAGAAGGAGTGAGCGTTCTATTGCCCAACGTTATCATACTAAATCAAATAGCACTGTGCACCATATTTATACGCATTTATTGGAACCAGAAGGTTAAACTAGACGCCCCCAATGAAGGAATAATGCTCATAACGGCTCTGAAATCATAGTGCTATAGCTATAAAAATTTGAAATTGACTTGACCACATCCGGAATATAAGTCCATGAATATGAAGATTTTATGAAGTCAATTTTGCTGGTCATAGAAGTCCAGAGATAGATATTAGAGATCGTGTTACGCGACTTCAGTTTGCCACGAATCATGAACACTGAAGTGAAAATTAAGGGGAGCGCCTTGTGTTTACCGATGAGCCGAGATTTAGCTTAAAATCTCCGGATATTCGTAAAAGAGTATAGCGAAAACGACAAGAATTTTTTCCCGAATATATCTTTACTCCTACCGCAAGATACCAAGGGGCTCACTTACGGTGTGGGCTAGAATTTCTCTAAAGGCTTGCTTGTATGTAAGCCTAGTTGTACGTCATCCCAAGAGGTCCTTTACCTGCTGTCAGATACATTAATGAAATTCTGCAAGAATTTGTTCCTTATATTAACCTTATTGTTCCTTATATCCAATCTTGGAGAGGCCACCGTTAAGTCCAGATGTAAAATCAATTAAACATGTTTAGGCCATGCTTGGGTAAAGATTAGGAATTTAGGTCTTAGGGGAATGGACCTTTATCTACTTTTTTATGTTCGTAGTGTCGTAACCAAAATTTTGTTTCAAATGGTGATTGTTGATAAAAAATGAATCATGTTGTTTTATTTATGCGTAAGTTATAAAAACATTACATCATCGCAAAACATTTACAAAAAAATTAAAACAAAATTATATATCATTATAATTCGTGTTATATTAAATACTTCGTTTTTCATGCTGGTGACTGTAGTTTAAATTTAGATACATACTTCCTATGTATTTTAGATTAAAAGAAAATGCTTCAAATTTATTTGTTATGTTGAGCTTTTATAATAAAAGGAATAAATTTATTTTAGAATTCCAATTTTAGTGCTTTTAAATTAAGATTTTAGTTTTCTAGAAACTAATTTTACGTTATCTTATGTAAACAAAATATAAGCTTACTTATAAATACTTTGAATGGCAAGTATATTAGTCAAATATTATTAAATTCTTAAAACTGTAAAAGCTCCGAAAACAGCAACTTTAAAGTCCCAAATAGATCAGTGAACCTAAGAGAGACTCATTTTAAGTTAAGTACTATTAGTACCACTGAATAGTTGTTTAATGATATATTTTAAATCTATTTTAAAGTTGTCTAGGAATTGCTGTAACTCTAAGCAAAAGCCTCATAAAATAACATAATTACAAATGAAATTTTGAACAAAGTTAATATTTCTTCAGAAGTAATGTTTGCAAAAAAAACTTAATTTGTAAACTAATTTGTAACTTGATTGCTGTAAACTCTTTAATACAAATTTTAGATAATAAAGAAATATTTTTTAATTAGCAACAATATCGAAAATCTAAAAAATTTGACAAAATTACTACAATGATAAAATTTTTAAATTAATGTTTATTCATTTATTCATTATATATAGGACATTACTATCACTGTTGTGATAATTCACAATTAAATGGATAAATCACAATTTTCAGAAGACATGTGTGAAATTGTAACCAACTAAGGTAACTGAATATCAGTGCAAGATAAACCTTAGAAATATGGATAAAAAGTTATAATGGCTATAAAATTAATGTTATAAAATTGAAATTTGGTAAGATTAATAATAATCAAATTAATGTTTTCTATACTAATAGAGCTAAAGCTCTTAAGGATAAGTGGATCATCACTTAAGATTCTCTTTATCTTTTTAAATTCTACTTCTTGTATGAAATAAATGAAGTGAGAGTATGAAAAGCTGATTATAAAGAATGTAACTTTATATTTAATAAAAAAACTATAGACAGTAAATAAGGCCTTATGATTTAATAGATTATAATACTGAATCCACATGCCTGTTGTAGGTAAATATTAAATTAAAGAATAAAAAAAATTAAGAAAAAATTAAAGAATGTCATGTTTAAATCAATGTATGAAGCTTTAGTCTTATTAATGAAACTTATTAAAGTGGTTCAGAAAAAATCGGATGAATATAAAAAAATACTTGTGTGGTGTGGGATATTTCGGTTTAATAATTTATTTGCAGTAATAGAGCATACAAAACCTTAGATTTTCTTATTGGAAATAGGGAAAAATAATAACATTTAGCGGTAAAATTAATAAATCAATATAAAATCTTTGCCTATTATCCTTACGGTTAATTTTCTCCCTTTTTTCTGCCGAGAGCATTTATCTTCGTTTATTAACACCTTAGAGCAAGAAAAACGACGGACGAATACTAAAGAGCCACTGCATCATTTCTCAAATTCGAAAATCTACTTTTCTAATCTTGTTGCGCGTGTACGAAGAATAATAATTAGGGAAAACTTTTTTTTCTTTTTACAAAAATAAATTAAACTAGTAAAATTGTAGAATAGAACAGTTCGCTAATAAGAATATTGTTCAAATAAAATTGTCATTTTCTTCTCTTTAAACAATTTCTTCTTTTAATTTTTTTAACCGGAATTCGCCTGAGCAAATACTAATTTTTTCATTGTTTATCTAAAGATGGACTGTTTTTACTGCATATATTAAAATGTCGTTCATACGAACCAATTCATCCTATCGGGGAATCGACGTTTGTTATCTTTTCATTTATGTCATTTTAACGACGTATTTTTTTTATTTTTGTTAGAATGGGATTTTAAAGCCACGGCCGTTGTTTATTAAGCCGCATTTTATTTGCAGAAAATGCAAAAATCAACTTTGGAGATAAGGGTGGTTTTTTATTTCTTTGGCTTTTGAAGCTAAAAGGTTTTCAAATAAATTAAAATCAAACAAGTACATAATTTGCTTCGCTATTTAAATTTTTCCCTTGATTTTCCCAATTAATAATTTATAAATTAACAATAAGATAGAGTAAATCATGGCTCTTATTATACGAATTTTATCATACTAGATAATTTAATAGTCTATTACATAAATATACCTTCTGGTTTGGGAGCAAAGCAACTGAAATACTTTTGATTTCACCATTTTTATTAAAACTTAGTATTTTCCGAAGTCTATTGGAAATAAGATGCTGGTTGATTCCTTAACCCTGGAGTATCTTGATTATCTTTAGGAGCGACGTAAATTTTTTTTGGCTTAATATAGATTAAGATTTTTGAAGGTTAAATACCTACCACTAGTAAAAATAATTTTTGTCACAGGTGGGTGGTTTCCAGTTTAAATTTCAATTAAAAAAAACGTACTGTAATTTATTCTTAAATTAACTGAATCACTTTAGTAATAATTACAAGGTAATAGTACTGACTGTAATATACAAATTTTTTATCGACTTATGCCATTTAGAATAATATCTTAGGTATGCTGTGAATCGTATACATTTAAGTTATGCATTTTTACATATGTAGATCGTAAATATTTACTAAAAAATTGGAAGCCTTTATATATATTTTGATTTCTTAAGTTCTTTTTAAGGATAATTTAATCAATGAAATAATATATAAAAATATATTTAAGCTAATATCAAATTTTTCATATGGCATAATTTTATTACAGCAGTTTAAATATAAGAATTTTAAAAATCGTTTTATAGAAAAAGTAGGAATTCTGGCTTAGTCTCATTTATCACTAACCCTTAACTCAAGCTCTTTAGTTTCGTTTTGTTACACTTAGAAAACTATTATTAGGAATTCACAATAAAAAAATATTTTTATACTAATTATGAGTATACCCAATTTACTGCTAAAATAGTTTAAGTTAACTTTTTAAAGTCCCCGTGCTTAAATATTCTTTCAAAAAACCATTCAGTTTCACCAAAAAAGAGTTGAACTTAAGCAACACGATTTTAAATGCAATAAGAGTAGGGTCAGCTCAGCCAACTATAATAGCAAACAAGCTAAAACTAAATTATAATTAATTTATGTTGCTAGGCTTAAACATAGCGCAAACTAGACGGGAATAGCTTTCCCCGGAAATTAGAGACCTTTATATAAAATGAATACTAGTTAATTAGAAGAGGCGAAGAACATTATGTTTTGTCGAAATACATGACTTGTCTGAGCATAACTAATATTATTAATAAAACTTTTCTGTACTTAGGTTTAAGACAAAATATTTTAGATTAGAGGATGCGAACATAAAAAAACTAAGTAAAAAATCATGAAAATAAATTAACTTAAGAACTTTACAAGGGATGAGGTAAAGTTAAAAAATAAAAGATGATTTTATATCATCTACATGATTTTTATTAGTACTAATTATAATTAATAGCTATAGTGGGGTATATTTTATGCTGTGATGTCCTAAAAGTTTGTTCTAAAATTTTTCCCAACAAAGTGCACTTATTCTGGATATATGTTCTCAGTTTCTTATCTTATATAAAAATGTAATTTTAATTTTTTAATAACTATAATTTACTTTTAATATATCGCATTATCTCATTGATGTAATAAACATACTTATTATAATTAAACCCAGTTACCGAAAATGCGTACGCAAATCTGTAGTAAAAGCAATCGTTGTTCAATCAATTATTAGTAATCGTTCCTATGATCATTTTTCAGATGTATCATCTAAAAATTTAATAATCCATATGATTTTGCAAATGTTTGAAATGTTAAAAAGTCTCTGAAAAAAAAATGTAGTTAGTAATAATAATAATATTAATATTAATAAAAACAATAGACATACAGATGGAATTTAGTATAGGCAAATGTAAATCATTACATATCGAAGAGGTAATTGGAAAGAAAGTGAGAACAGAGAAACTATAAATAATGAAATATTAGATAATATGACAAAATCGAAAAATGATCGAAACTTGCAAATATCTTGGATTCTATAACACCAAGATAAACCACACAGAAATAAACACACATTTAAAGGAACAGATTATGGGACGTTTTAAAAACCCCACTTTATTCCCGTAACCTCTTCAAAGCTCCAATACTCATCTACATACGTTTGGTATAATCCAATAGATCTGGAAACTGTCCATATAGTGAATAGATTAGATCTCATGAAATATAAAAAACACTATTCCAGATCTTCTAGGGAAAGAGTTCCAATACAGAGAAAAAAAGGAATGAGAGGCATGATGTATATCGAAACACCATTTAATACAAATCAGATCCAGCAACTTCGAAAATTCGTTCTTTGTAAACAAATATTCCTTTATCTGCAGTCTGCAAAGCTGACAAATATTACACACCTTTTGATCTATCCTCTGCCAGTCATCCATCGGATATATGTATATACTCCAACACAAAATAAAGAGCAAAGACTTAAAACATGGACAACAAAGCAACGATGACACATTACCAACGTGAAACTACCAAAAACATAATAAATATGAAACTGCACTTTAATGAAACCTACGAATACAAAATATACTGATGTAGTAAAATATAGAAATTCAGACAGATAAAACAATACCATGCAATAGAATAGACATAGTTTTCCAAAACAAAAAAAACAAATCATCTGTGTCTTAGATATATCAATACCTAACGACCCTAATATTTAAACTATGTGGAATTAGCCACAGAAGTTCAGAGACTTTGAAAGCAGAAAAAGTAATTATTATGATTATTACAGGCATTTCACTGACCGGCATCACTCGACATATCTTCATTATCCATCTTGAATAACTTGGTCTTAATTAAAACGTTCATACAAACATATAACAGTCTGTAATCTTTAAAATATCCGATATAGTATGATTATTCCTTGTTTTAAGCAATAGATTCTGAAACGACTTGGTACATCTTGTCATCTGGGAAAAGAAATATTAAATACCACTTAATAAAGTGAGAAAAAATTACTCATGATAACAATATTAATGGTCCAAAAGAAAAAGTAATAGGGTTAGAACACGAAAAATTTTACCTTGAAACTTGAGAATAAAAAAACACGATGGAATAAAAATGAAACTATGTAAGAAATACTCAATAAGGGAAGCATAAACAAACAAGCAAATACTTGGATGCATGGACCATTAGCAGTATATGCTGAAAAGGAGACAGTAAATAGATCGTTTATTAAAAAAGAAATATAAAAAGCTAAACAGAAGCGCTAATCACTGCTCGTTAAGAACAATGGTTTGCCACAAGCTACATGCAAGTCAAAATAATGAAAACCAGCAATGACCCCAAATGTTATTTATATCGGATACACATTCATTTTATGAGACAACACACCATGTAGAATCAGGCTCATCTATGTTAGCAAAAAGGTTTAACCTAACCTGGAGTGACACAACTTGGTAGCATCACACCTCTCTTACAAGATATGTAAAGCATAGATGTACCGGTTGGAAAACAGTGGTACGAGCACGCTTTAGAAACTATTCTCAATACCCAAGACATTACCATTGTCTGGGATACACAGATTCAGACTTACCGATTCATTAAACCAATTAAGCTATACATAATTATTAAAGACAAAAAATAAAAAAAAACACTTTAGAAAAAGAAGCGAAATAATACCTTTAATATAAAGATCTTAAAATTGAACCACAAAGAATGTGGAAAATGAAGACCATAATAGTTTTTATAGTAATTGGAGCCACAAGATTGATTTTACCTAAAACAAGTGAAGTCATTTTACAATTACTCGACGCTCACAATCTGATATTGCTGTAGAATTGTATCGTGCTGACTGAAGACGCACATCATACGTAAGGTGAGATATAATACAAATACTTTAGTAATTACTGTACATACTGTGTATACTAACTTTAAAAGTGGGTAGGAACCATGGAAACATAGTAGAGTAAAATTTAAATATGAAAAATCGAATCCTAATAGATAAAGCAATAAAATGATGGCTAAAAACGCACTCATTGGTTCTGATAAAACCTGCTCTTTATAGGCTTTCCTTTTATGTTCTGCACGTTCGTCCTGTATATTAATCTATAAGCTAGATAAGGTAGAGTTTTATTTTTCACTAGATTATGAAACAAACAAAGGGGATGCAAAAAGTCTATCCATTGCGCATTTTTAACCATTTTACTTCCATTAATTTGTGAGAAATGTTGTCTTTACGTCGAATACCAAAAATTAGTTTTTGATATGTAATTTGTAAACTATATTTTTTTCACAACACATGTATTTCAGCATTCTTTAGCTTATACAATCCGTATTGTTTAAATTTAAAAATAGTATCAATAATTAAAGCTAAGTTTTTAGCAGAATCTTTGATTTGATCTAAATCCATTGATCAGATTGATGTGTTTCAAAAATTTTATTTGTATATCATGGTCTTAGAAATTTGCCTATCGTAATTAAAGTAAATCATATTGAAACATTCAAAACTCTTTTCTTTGCAATCATCAGTGAAATTTATTTTGGATCATTGGCATGAATATTGTGAACTGAGCTAAAATTTACCATCAGATACACTTTTCTCCGAAATGTATATTTTGGACTTGTTCAGAGACACCTAATTATGATTTCCCATTTTACACTAGATCGTTTCCAAGTTTAGATTCCACTGGATCAACAAAAGAAAAAAAATTATAAATTATTTGACATTACAATTTAAATTGACATTTAAATTATATTAAAGAATTTTAATAAAGACGATGGTTTTTAATAATCTTTCTATTTTAATACTTCGACTACAGTAAATGTATTTGAGAGACATTAAGGTATTGGTAGTTGACATTTAGATCTATTCTGATTTATTGGGATAGATTTCTATATTCATTTATATTCCAGCAAAAGTTACTAAGCAGAAACACGTGTATTTAGCTGTTTACCTACCTTACAACCGTTTTCATTTTTTTATATTTAGATTTCTTTCGTAATTATGGCTAGTTATATTTGAACATTTAAAACCCTTTTATTCAAAAATCCTTTTTCCCAAAAAAAAGTTCTTCAATTGCCAGCAAACCCTTGTACAAAAGCCACCAAATAAATTAAATCGAGCGAGCCTATAAAGGAATTGTGGTAGAGCAGCCAGAATATCCGGCAAGGAGAAAACAAAAAACTCGAGTGAGGGGAAAAAAGTGAAATATATTTCCAATGTCTCGTATCAGTTTTAATTATGAGCCGGGCTTGGTGCAGTTTGTTTTAAATGAATTCGCAATTGATGTGTGAAACCGTGTTTAATTAAAAAACCCTTTGTTTTTAAGTCTAATAAGCACTTGCGGGGAGTATCGAACGAATCGCATGGATAATTTCAAATGCGGACCCGGTTGCATTGCCTGGAATTATTTTATATTTTCGACGAGAGCTACTTAAGCGGTTCGTACGTGATTTGTGTTTTCCGAATATAAAAATTAATGAAATACGTACCCATTTAGAGATATTGCTGGGAGTTGATCTTGATTGAAAAGTAATAAAGAAGCAAAATAACTTTGATGACTAAGAAGGTATAATTGATTAAATGCATGCTCTATTAATTTTATAAATAAATTCAATATTAACTTGACTGCTACGTACTCCAAAAAAGTAAAAGACAAAGCACACAGAGAATTTTAATATCTTAAATTAAAGAATAACGTATGGAGTCTATGTTATCATTATTGGTGACGCAATTTAGATTATCAACCTTTTCTGAATCTGAATTTCAAGATGAGCATCATTTAAAAGACAGTAAAATTTACTTCTTAAAGAACTGTAAAAAATAGAAAGAAATTTAAAAAAAACATAAAATTGAACTAAATAAATGAAGTTTAACAAAGAACAATTAAAATTGATTTTAAGATTACATTTTGTTTAAGTATGTTTGTCGAATTTTTAGTGACTCTTAAAAAAAAATTATTGATTGCGTAAAGTAAATTGTTTAGGGCCTTTTCTTTAATGATTTCAAAGCGTTTGAGTGTGAATGTTGTCGTAATTTACTTTAACTAAGAGATCTATTTTCTTTATCCTATAAAAAATCTGGACAAATCTTTAGATTGGTCGAGAATATGAGTAATAAGGCATTAAAAATGAAAAGAACAACATATTGATACCAAATTTAGAAACATAGTTTTCTCTAATCCTTATAGAACATTTTAATTTTTATTATGAAATAATATGCCAACTAAGAACTAATGTTAGATCCAAAAATATAAAACACTTAACTTATTTTTTAGATTTCATTGTCATTATGGGTTTAGGCCAACAGAAGCTATCAACTGAATTTTCCTTTTTTTTTCTCCAATAAATAAAGGAATAAATAAAGAAGCTAGTAAAGTTAATGATAGTGTTTCAAATAGGCGAATAAGCATGACATTTTTAATTTTTCAAACATTGTTATCAAAATAAAATAATTACAAAAAATGGTTGGTCAGAAGACAAAATGTTGTTACTGTATCTTTTTTTGTATCCTTGATTGGTTAGAATTAAACATACAAATCTGACAACGTTGTTTCTATTTTCTCTTAATCTACCCCTATAGATTACCCCTACACCTAATAATTATTTTATAGGGAATAATGAAAGAACAGAACTATCTCCATTTCATAAATAAAACACACCACTTTTTGTATTTCTCCCAATTTAATAATTTGGCTGGTGGACAGTATATGCTTTTGTTTATCTTTAAAATAAGGACGCAGATATGTGCGTGCCAACTTTAAATTATTTTCCTTGTCTTTTAAAAGATAATTAACAAACATTATCTAATTCGAAACATAAATTCAGTGGAATAGTCTTTCTTTATTAAATGTTTGGAAAACTTGTTCAGTGCAACAGTAGAATTCATTTGAGTATAGGAACCCATGTCCGGAAATGTGTCACTACGCCACTACGACCCTAAGACGCGTATAAATTTAGAAAAAATATTAGTTACCTAAATAGGATCTGATGCATTTATTTTTACCTTTTGTATATGATACCATCACAACAATTGTTCAAAATGTCTTCCTGAAACCTCAATACACCGATTTAAATGCCGCACATGATTTCGGCGGACTACACTAAAAATTTGATCCTCGTTTTGAATGATTTTAAATGTGCTGTTATTCGTCCAATTAAGTCTAGCTCTAATTCTACTGGAGTTTCCTAGACTAAAGACTTTACATGTCCCCACAACTAAAAATCGAGCGACGTTAAATCGGGTGACCTAGGAGGCCAAGAAACTGCTCCACCTCTGCCAATCCAACGGTGCCCAAACCGCTAAGCCAAATACTTGCGTACTTGTACAGCAAAGTGAGCCGGCGCTCCATCATGCAGAAACCACATTTGCTGTCTAATGTTTAGTGGAACATTTTCAAGGAGTTCTGGAAGAACTTCCTCCAAGAAACGCAGATAAATAGGTCCTGTTAACCGTTTCGGTAGAAGGTATGGCCCAATTAAATAGTCATCAACAATGCCTGCTCATACGTTGACAGACCAACTATTCTGATGTTTTCTTGGAAAAATTGCATAAGGACTTTCTTCATCCCAAACATGGCTATTTCTACTATTAAAAATACCGTCTCTTGTGAAAGAGGCTTCATCGGTTCACAAAACATATCGTAAAAAATTTGGTTGTGCAATGATGTGATCCAGAAGCCATCGACAAAATTGAACTCTATATGAGGATGATAATCGGCTGCAGTCATACCTTGAACTTTCTGGAAGTGGTAAGGATGGAGTTGTTGCTCGTGTAGTACCCGCCAGACAAAAGCATTACTCGTATTCATATTCTTAGCGACGTCATGTGTGGTATTTGATGGTTCATCGGCAACTCACTGAAGCACCTCTTCTTCAAATTCCACCGTTTTTTACGGTTCGAGCAACACCAGTATCATGCATCTTAGTCTTAAATATGCCTGTCTCAGCGAGCCGCCGATGAACCGCCATAAACTTTTTGTATCCAGGATGCTGTCGTTCGGGATAACGTTCATGCTACAACAATTTTTAAACATGACATTGAGAATTGATATTGATAAGTGTTAATTTTAAACAATGTTGTTATGGTATCATGTACAAAAGGTAAAAATAAATGCAGCAGATCCTATTTAGGTAATTAATGTTTTTTATACATTTTAACGCGTCTTAGGGCCGTAGTGGCTTAGTGACGCATTTCCGGACATGAGTTCCTATACTCAAATGGATTCTTCTGTTGCACTGAACAACCCCCACAAGTTTGATCCCATAGTTCTGAAACACCCTGTATAATACCTGACATTGAAACTGCGATAATTTTGATATTTGATTAAAATGATAATTTGATTTGATTAATATTTGTGCGAAGGAACTATTAGTCGTTTCATAGTTTGTTGTTCGTCATTTGTAAAAAACACACAAGATTAAAACTCTTATGATGATTGACTACGGAGATCGGACAAGAACACAAAATTTAATTATTTATTTATTCAGAAAGAAGTATTCTGATTTACCACCCGTGTTGCAAAGTACCATAAGCAAGATCAAATTTTTTTTCCATTGCAATTTCCATGTCTCTACTAGATTGATAGCTAGCAACTCAAAAAAACTGGTCTTCAGTGCAAGAGTTAAACTGATATTTCATCCCTAAACTACCATAAAATAACAATCATTACCGAAGATCTCCATAGAAGACTTTAGTTTTCTATACGATGACGGATTTACTAGACTGGAATGTTATACAGATACCAACATCCTATTTTCTGATGAATCAATGTTTATGTTGAAGGCTAAGGTAAATTATCAAAATTGTCATTATTGGGCAAAGAGTAACCCACACCGGTTGAGCAAATCCTTCACTGACCATCCAGAAAAAGTCATTGTTTGGACAGGGATTGTTGGTGATCGAGTTGTAGGATCGATTTTCTTTCAAGAAAATCTTTTTTTTTTCTAAAATTTTTGCAGGATAACTTAGTTCTGAATTTGGCTAGTTTATTCCCTTGTCCTATAAAAGCTGACATTCCGAATAGAAATATCTGGCTTTAATAGTACGGCTCGCTTCCTCATTTTGCAAGACCTGTCCGTGAGTATCTGGATGATGTTCTTCCAGGTAGATGGATTGGCAGATGAGGATCCTTTGAATATCCACCCAGGTCCTCAGACTTGGACACTTTGGATACCTGAACACCTTTGGACTTTTTCTTATGGGTTTACTTAAATAGAAATTTTTACGACCAAACCGTCAAATATTTAGGATTTGAGAGAATGAATAAGATGGAAGTGTAGGCTAATTTTCGGAGAAGAAACTAGAAAGGTTCAAAACGAGTTTCAGTTAATAAATGGACTACAGCTTAAACACTTATTAAAGAAATACTATTGACTTGAATTAATTTTTCAAATTAGTTAATGTTTGCTAAATGCCTTTTAAAAGATAAGAAGTAGAATATTGAAGCTTGGCACGCAGGTGTGACTTTTTAAAGCCTTTAATAATAGTCATTATTAAAACAGTGTTGCAATTTAAAAAATTATCGATGGCATCATATCTCACATTTGAGAAACTCTGCATACATTTTTTATACATTAGAATAAATGCAATTTAAAATACTAATCGACATATGCTAATATATTTCCGAAAATAAGAATACCTTTGGTTTAGTGAATTTATCCCAAGTTAGACACTCGCATTGTATATGCATATCTTCTCTATTTTCAAAATCTATTAAATTCGTTTATTTTATCTCTGATGTGCTATTAACTTTATTTTATTTTGATATTTACTTAGATCTTTTAACAAAATAATATAGAGTTATTTTTATTCGCTGTAATAATTGTTAATAAGAGAGGAACCTTTGGTAAAAATTTCTATCCAGAAAGAGTCTTCCCTTTTGTAAGGGTGAGAAAGACAAAAAGGTTTATGTAAATATTTGCTTATTAAGTATGTATTATGGTAGGTCTCACATATGTCTCAACCAGTGCGGTTTATCAAATAATTATCAAAATATTTTGCATTTATATTCCTTTTGATGAACGTGACAAATTTAAAGAAAGAGATAGAAAATAATAGATTCAAAGAAGAGGAAGCTTTTTTCTTCTTATTAGCGTCATATTGGATTAAATAGTACTATTAATAAATGTTTAAAAAAATGTTTTAAGGGAAATAATTATTAGATTTGTGAACATCGTCATGTTTTGACGGAAAAAATGGTTTTATATTATTAAAAGCTTTACAAAAATCCTAATATTTTTTAAAGTTACAAAACGATTATATTAATTTTAATTTAGTATAAATACTAATTAGTTTCTTTACCAAAAATATAATTTCAGGTTTTCTTATAAATATAATCACTTTTGAGTTAATTACTATTTTTTTAATAGATTAAAAAATCTTGTGATATAAATATTTCAAAATGGTTTGCAAAAATCCTAATAGATGGAAAATGCAGGCAATGGTAATAATAGAAAATGAGATTACTGAAAAAGTCACGATACTTCCAAAGGTTTTTCGTTCAAACATTTAAATATTTAAACAAAAATCACGTTCACAAAATTTAATTGAAATTTGTAAAAATGATTTTATTACCTTTTTTAAATTAAATGTTAACCAATAATTTAGAAATTTTTCATAAGATCTCCTTAAGGAGGAGACAGAAGTCCCTCAAAGTATTTTTAATATACAAAAATGATACATCACTGGAACGACAATTGAAGTGACAATGTACTTCTAAAAAATATAAAAAAATATTTTTTATAAAAAATTATCGTGCTTGCTAAAGTCGAAACATCGTATTTTAAATTTTGAATCACTGATATATAAAATAAATGACCAGAAAATTGTGTCATTTATTTTTCCTTACAACTTTAAATAACGTCATTAAAACACACAAACTTTTCGTCTTCTTTACGAGTCTCTCCATTCTTCTAAAAATTTTCAAGCAGCATTATTATGTACCAATTTACGCAGTTTTACCATAGTCTAATCGTATTGTATTTTATCGTATTTATCTAGTGTATCTTATATAGCTTCCGGGATCTCAGTAGTCACCCTGTACGTTAAATGTCTATTATGCCTGATGCCCCTACTAAAGTCTCAAATTTAGATAACATTTTTAAAAAAAAATTAAAGTAATTAGGGTTTCAGTAAGCATTGTTTTTATACATAATAATTAAGTAATATTACTTAATCAATTAGCTAGATGAAATAAATAGGTCTATAGTTTATTAAACTGGTAGTAACTATTCTGTTAACACCCCATAAAAGTAATCAAAAAAGACAAAGCAATTACATCTCTATCACATTAGCAATTCTCTTGTGAGCCCTACACTAGGGATGTTGCATCGTACGCACTATAAGAGACGCGCAGAAGATGAAGGGCTTATTCACACATAAGAGTCACTTACCCTGAGGACCGAGGGCTATTTCAGGCACAAGATATATTTACATGTATAGACAGGGGTGTAGACAATCGTAATAAATGGGATATAGCGTATTTGTTAATTAAAAAAAAATGTATGAAAAAAATGTATCCACTATGTTATATTAATCTTAAATAGAAAAATGTAATGTGTTAGCTTTTGTTTTAAAGGTATTAATATAAGAACATAAATGTATGGACGCCAATGATATTTAAAGTCCACAAAATGACTCCCATTCCTTCTTCATTTATTCTAAGAAATGTTCTGGGCGTTATTGGACCGGAGGGGGTGCGATCATCCCCCCAGCCTATTTGTTATGCATTGGCAACCCTGATGGCCACCGTCCGCAACCGCATAATATTTCAATATATCGGACTAAGGCGAGGCATCTAAATAAAATTTTTCAAATGGACTCCGGAAAGATGAAATCCCCAATATCTCGTTATATATTGGGTTTATGTTGATTCGGAACGGTCATTTTAATAAAAATTCAGTTTATGAAATAGCTATCGCGTGTTCTTATTTATTTATTTTGTGTTGAGGGCTCTTTTATGCGAAGGATATAACATATAACAGGTCGTATTTTAATAATGGTGCTGAAAGATGAAAGGGATGAATGCTTTCACTCAATGTATACATTTTAATATAAATGATGCAGTATGATATAAGGATTACCACAAAGGTCTATTTTAAAAGTTTGATACTCAAAGGTGTTTGTTGTGTTTTTTTATTTTAAAGTCCTATGACGAGAAATCCTAGAGAGTAACGAGTATTTTAACAATAAACTAATTTCAAGAATCTTACCCATATAGCACAGGATATCTTTGCGATGTCTTATTTATATCTAAATAACGTACTAATATCTTAAGACAAGTACCGTTAAAATGTCTTTTTAAAGAGATCGTTAAATATCCAATATGTAATATCATTAAGATATCTATTTAATACATTTTGCTACAGATATAAGGTTTTATAAATATCTACTTGGTGTCCCATAAATAATGGCAGAAATTTAACAGCAAATTTCTTTGAAAAAAAAATGAGTAAAATTTTCCTAGTCCGAAAGTTAACAAGATAGAGAGTGATAATATTAATGTAATTTTTTCTTGGCCCTAAATGTAGCATTTATTCTTCGTTTCTAACAAAATTTGGACGAAGAGTTTTTTATATAGCAAATCTTAAAATTACCCTTTTTAAAATGATGTTACTGTCCAAATTTTTTTTAAAACGAAGAATAAATGGTAAGTTTATGGCCAAAATTAAAAAAAAAACATACAACAACTTTATCATCTCTGTATCTTGGTTATCTTTGACTTTCGGACTAGGAAAATTTACCCTAACCTCATTTTTTTTTAAAGGAATCTGGTCTTAAATTATTTACTATTTATTCCTAATAAAATATTATTTTTTAATTGATGTTAAACACCAGTTTCTTATCAATGATGTTATTTTTAACCAGTATGTTTACACTTACTAATTGATAAGGGAACGAGGCAAAACCACCAAAAAAAAATAAATAAATACAATTTTGCTGTTTCGTATGTAGCAGCAGAATTTTCAACTTAACCTCAAACTTGACCTAACCTAATTCATGTTTTTTTTTTAATTTATTTTGATTTGCTTTTGCTCGCTCCGACTGTCTTCTGGCATTACATGATTCTATTTAATTTTGTTTTTCTGATTCTTTATTTATTTTTAAGGGATATAAAAAATAAATATAAAAGTTCTATAAATGGAATATACTATGAAAGTAATTGATAATTAGTTGGCACTTATTTGGAATTACGATTCGATATGTTATTTGCATGAAAAATAACGCTATTACCTTTGCCATGTCTCAAAAGTTTCATCTTTATTATTTTTAAATTACACAAGATAATTTTCTTGGTTATTTGTAATTTTTCGTTACTGCCTTATACTTCTTCTAATACCTGAAACATAGTGCGATAATGCCCATTTTTAAGTCAGACAGATAATGAAAGATTTTATGATCATGCTAATATCAACTATTTGTATAATTTATAACCAATTACTATCAGTAATAAAAAGAAATTGGAATATTCGATGGTAAGATACTCAACGGCTTAGTATAGACTTTTCTGCGAAAAATGACCAGGATAAGAAAGCACTACTCCATAGCTTTTGACATGTTATCATTTCAATAAAACACGACTACTACCTCACACTTCTTACTATATTCTGTATTTTAATTTGCTTATTAAATAACGTGGTCAAGCAGTTTTGGAACTTTGAACTTTTTACATTAATATTTGGAATTGTGTCTTAACGATTTTGTTGTATACGTCATCAAACTACACAATTTCAGTATTTATATTACGTCACTAGTTAGTGCTACTAGAAGTAGCACAGCATATCTATTATTATTCTATTATTAGGTTAGTTCTTTTTAAACTGGATTATCATCTGTCTTTATATGATAACTACTGTTTTAACATTAGTCATTAGACAAGACAAGTGAAATACAAGTTCCACAAAGGGCCATTAAGCTCAACAGAAATGTTTTAACAGTAAAAAGATTACTAAACCTGATTTCTTATAAAATATTATGACTAATATTGGGTTGTTTGCTAACTTTTAAACTTTTATAGAAGTTACTTGAAAGTTTTAGATTTACCCATGAAACAGATTTCATAACTATACTACTTAAATAGAGTTCTTCATAGTCTTAACCTTAGTTTCTCTCTCAGTTTTTTAAGCGAGCGTTTATCCCGAGAATAAAATATCTGTATTAAACTTATATTCCTCCTAAGCTACTTTAAAAATAGCTCATCAAAATTTCTATTTATTTTTCTTTTTCTATTTTTCTTTTTCTTTCTTTTTTTAGATATTGACATTAACGTCCTTACCACTTATCCTTCAGCATTTTCTCATCTTTGTGGATATCTAGATAAAGCAGTCACTTACTCATATAGGGTCAACCGTCGACAATCGTCCGGCAAATCCCATCATATTTCGGGTTTACCGTCAAACACGGTCTGTCGAAATGGCCCGTAGTCCATTTAACAAAAATTCCCACTGTTTGGATACGCGATATTCAGGCCGAAGTGGCTATTTCGAATTGCTTACAATCCCGCGTCACCTATTCCATCTAGATTTTGGAAACGTTAGCATACATTTCGTTTTGGCATCAGAATGGTCATCGTGAGTATAAATCGGCTTGGCTTGAGTTGTTGGATAGATTGAAACGATATTGTCGCGAATATAAGGGGAATTATCATATAGTATATTAATTAAATAAAAATATTATATGTGAAGTCATTGGTGACTTGCTCAAAGTATTTAGGAAAACAAAATGAAAAAGTGTTTTTTGTACAATTTGGAAAGTTGTATGATTTTCATGACGTTTACTTTCTGATATGATTTAAATATTTTTTATTAATTAAAACAAAACGATTTTTCTGAAATCTGTGATACTTGAGATTTTTTGAGGTATTAAAAGTTTAAAATTTGCTGCCAATTAGGTCCTAGAGTAACTTGTCTCGTAATTAGAAAAAAAATTAACGACTAGTAATAAATAAAATTAGACAAGTGTATAAGGTAAATGCTTATAAATAGCTATTAACGAGATAAAGTTTATAAAAATATAAGAAAGTTTGTTCGCAACAATTTTATAGAAGAATGAAGAAATTCAAAAGATGATGCTGTCGGCGGAGTTCATCTTTTCATAATTTTGCAATGCATAATTTACTAATATAAGTGCAGCTTGCGGTTTTAATTTTGTTTGAACTGAGAAGCTTCAACTTGTACATAAAAAAACTTAAGAACAGTTAAGAATTTGTTTAATAATCATCTGTTAACGAAGATAATGACGCATCCTATACGTAGCTACGAATTATTATTTAATTGACTTTATGAGACCTATCTAATTATATTCTGGAATATTTTTCACAAACTGGCTATCATTGTAGTCTTTAGTATGCCTAAAAATTTCATAAAAGAACTGAGACTATATTTTTTAGTTAATAGGTTTGAGAGTAGCAAAGCAAAGAGAACAGGACAAGTAGGACAAGTAATACTAGTGTTGAAACTATAGCGATTTTTAGAAATAGATTGATGTAACGATTCTACAAATAGAGCTAGAATTATCCAAGGTCATAATGAACTGACAAATTCATACTGAAGATGAACTTGTTGCTGTAGCTTGAAACTATGCTGAATTTTTTCCTTAGTATGAAGCAGTTCATAGATATTAGTAAGAATGTATAATTTACTAGAAACAAGCTTCTCTTTTTTTGAACTAAGAAAATTGGATATTTTATGAGGCTTATTGATATGATTTGCACGACCAAAAAAATATGTTTGAAGGTTTCACGTAAGCCAAGAGATCAATACGAAAGTAATTAAGGAATTAACATTTGGAATTTAATTAGTGATCTTAGTTTTGATAAATAGTATTCATAGTTGGCCAAAATTGAATGTATTAAAACTTATGTTAATTTTTTCATTGTCTTAAATTAGAAAACTTTTATGTTGCCTAAATGATTATTGGAATTTTCATGATGGAAACTTTTTTCACCGGTTTCATTTTTATGTTAGGATATTTTGTAAATTATTGGAGAACTTGATCTTAATCTATCAATGCGACCTTTAATGCGATATATAACAAATTATAAAAAAGATATTCTTAGTACTAAACCTATATTATGAAATAGGCTTGGATATGATTTTTCAATTAAGTTGGCCACCAGAGAGAGGAATTTCCTGAATAATGTTTTTACAAATATTCCCAAAATCTCATTTGGTAGCCAGTTTAATATCTTTCTGTCACATTACCTTTTGGAATTTTCTGTCAACTCAAAGAGGGCGCTTTTGGAATGAGTGACGTGCAGCATCAGCTATCGTCTTATTGCTTATTGCTAACTTGGGTTTGCTTCAGTAGAGACATCAACTTAGAATCATATATATAGTTTGGATGATGTTATTGTTTTTACATTTTTTATTGATGCCCTTTTTGATGTCTACCTCAGCTTATTAATGGAAATGAGGGATACATTAGTTAATCGAAAATATCCCTATCTCAGAAAACCTATACTTTAAAAAAAATCGAGGCAAATGACATGCATAAATGAAGCTAACAATCCATCTCAAGCTATTAAAGCATTAATAAAAATATAAAAGAGACGTCACCAAGCCACACAAATGCTATACAACAAATATTTTAATAAGACATTTGCTAATGTTTCGACCATTGAAACAAATGCTGCGTTCGCCTCTTCCAAAAACTCTTTGACCTACTTTACTGGTAATTGTGGTTCTGGCTTTGATATTTCTGTGTCAAGTGATTGATTTTATAATTATTAATCCAAGTAGGTACCAATTCAGCTTCAATACACGACTCGCTTAAACTCAAGATAACTCAATTAGCAACTTGTTTTAGTCCTACTTAATGAGCAGAGTCAATATGTTCATTTACTGATGACACATATGGCGTGCCGCAGTGCTCTGTTCTTGGACCCATTCTCTTTCTGATGTATGTCAATGTTGTTTCCAATTGTCATTCTGGGCTGTATCTTATCTTTATGCAGATGACATAACATCCTTGATTACTAATAGCAGCCTATTCGGCTTGGATATTGGAGCTGCTTAGTTATGCAGTGACCTGGGGGTATGGGCAAAATCAAATTAAGTAAGCCTAAAGTAGAACAAAATCTCGATTCGGGATTAACCTAGCGGTTGTATGTTAAGAAACTCATCTAAGATATCAAGATGTATATTCCTAATAAGAAATTTGTTTACCTGAATTTCGACTTGCATGCTGAGGGCTTCATATTTTGGATACTTCTGGAATATCTTTATATAATTGGGATCACTCTGCTTATATGTTCAAAATGTTTGTCTTACAACGCAGATGTATAAGAGTGATTTCCTTATCTGGGCGACACAGTGCTGCAGTTTACATTTCGAAAAACTGAGAATTCTTACTCTGCTTTCTGCCTATATTCTTCTATGCCTGCTATTTGTTAAGAAGAATCTTGAAAATGTAATCAAAAATGAATGACATATGCCGATTACTCGGCTCTTATTGCAGAGTACAAATTTGTGTTCCTTGTCTCTGTTAAGAATCTGGCTTTTTCTGCATTTAAATCCAATATTAAAGAGTACCTAAATGAAAATGCTTCTTACTCATTAAAGGAGTACAGACTGCATGTGCTTATTAAACGATATAGGAGTAGTGCAAGAAAGCATATTAGGCATAATCCTGCTAATGATTTTTGTAATCTAGAGTATCCATATCAGCATATTAAAAAATATGCTAATGAGACAAATTTAATTATTGGCGGTAAAACTTTGGAAGAACTCAGAGTACAATCTAATTAATTTTTGAAAGAGTTTTGCATTGGTTTTGTATAAATAGATTGATTTTTAAAAATAAAAAAACAAGTTATCTTTTATTTAGAACAAATCAATCAAAGATCATTAGACCAGCACAAATAGGCTTTAATAATAACACTTTTGATATATCGCAACATGCTAACTTTTTGAGCATCTTCATAAATTAAAATTTGGACTATCAAATATCTCCATTATGTTAAAAATTAAATACAGTACGCTATGGATTTCCCTTAGGATACTATAGTATGACAATTTTGAAACGGTTCTTAAATTTGGTATTATATTTTGGGAGAGGGATAGCATGATAGAAAATGTTATATTATACAGAAATTAATTTTGCGATTTAAAAAAAAAACATGCATTACAAACAAAGCTGTAGATCTATTTTCAAAGATATAGGCTTTATGACTGTATGTGCGGTTTAGATCTTCGAAAGTTTAGTGTTCTTGTTTCAAAATAAACATCTATTTAAATACAAATCAGAGCATAGCTACAATCCTAAAACAATGAATTTTGAAAATATTACTCATAGAACTACAATGACCTACCAGACCAAATAAAAAGCATTAACTAAAATCAAAAAAATTTTAACTCAGACTAATATCTTGTAAGTAACAAACGACCCAAATTGTTTAAGAGAATTTTGTCCAATTTTGTACGTTACTTAATGCAGATTTCGATGTCTAATTTCAAGTTTTTCTTATGTAATGTAGCATTTTTTTTATTTTGACATCATTTCATTTTTAAATTTGTATATGTATGTTGATTTAAAGTGAAGCAATTACTTATTTATTTAAGTTTATTTCAGAAATATGAGGTTAGTTTAACCAAATTTTTATTCAGGAATATTCAAAATGTATTTTATCGCAATAACCATAGCTAACACTATTCCATCCAAAGCTGTACTACTTAAAACAACACATACATTAATAACATTCCTCGCCACTCAACACAAAGGTCCCTCACCTAACCTCAAAGTGAACAGAAGCATCAGCAAGCGGGGCAGCAAAGTGGTAGCATTCGAATCTCCGAAATAGAAAATCGATCTGATTCGGACTGACTCGGCCAACTCGCTCCTCAGGCGAAAGGGTGAAGCAACCCCTCCGGTCGCCCCTTCTCCCCGTTAACCCCCTCGCAGCCTCATTTGAATTTCTAATTAGCAAACCTCCATGCAATTATTGGATTAATGTAAATTACGGCGACGCGTTGTGCTCCGACGTGGGGACCGAAGGGGGGCAGCGCGGGGGGATAATTAAAATCCGTTGATTAATATGTAAATTTAATAAGATTACAGTTCCAGGAACGAAGCCCAGACTGAGAGGGTTTTTGCGACGATTGCACGAAATTACTAAAGGAGAGTACATATTATTTTCCGACAATTTTGTATTATTGAGAATTCATATACCGACTATTAATATTGCTGTTAAAGCAGTTTACATACAAGTTTATACTTAACAGCTTAACACCTCAATAACATGCACTGCAAAAATAATATAAACACTTTCCAATATTGTTACAAATGTAAATTTATAATATAATTTTTGAAGAATATTATATGCATTTATTATTTTTTATCCGTACTGCTATAACAAGAAGAAAATTAAAATCAAAGTCAAAGTCTCATAAATGCAGCGTCTGTTTGTTGGGTTACGCATTTTGAATTACGGCATTATTAGACCTAAATTAAAATTAAGTAGTTATGGTTTGAGACAAATTTACAGAAAAAAATACCTCATTGTACAATGTACACGTACCAAAAAAACACTTAGGTAAAAATATTATCTACAACATCGTTTATCGGTATTGACTAAAATATGAATCCTAAAATACTGAATATTACTAAAATCCGATACATTTTCTTTATAAAAAATTAATACAAAAAAATTAAAAGGTTTTCTAAAACTGAATGGTGATCAAACCTTGGACTTTTGGAGCACAATTCCAAATTACTAACCTTGTAGCCAAACCGCGTTAGAAAAGACTCATTGAAGTATTATGTTAATTTATGGAAAATGTTTTATTAATGAAATAAGTTAAAAAAGTTAAATTTATTGAAAGTTATTCAATATGAGACTAGGTTTAAAATTAAAAACCTTGTTGAGACAATTTAGGATTAGAGTTTTTAAGCCATTGTAATCTCTAGCTTTTCCAGAGGATCCAGTACATAATCTTTCTCATACTTATGTAAAATAGTTACATTATCAGACACTGACAAATGGTGACCAGTTGGCAAAAGGTGATTTCCAAACAAAAGTATTTTTTTTTTTGGTGTGTGTTATTGTACTTACATGTGTATTTTGTTTATATTGAGAAAGTGATCAATATGTAACAAATGACCTGAGTCATCCTACAAGAAGTCAGGTCAGAACTTACTCTACATATTTTTTAAGGAATGTTATTTCTTGTGTCACCTTGTACGACTGCTATTTTAAAATTGAAGTTGGTGGCATCTTTTGTTTTTCTCTAATTTATTTAAACATCAAATTCCTTTTTAATTGTTTAGAATTAATTTAAAGTATTTCTGTTAAATTAAGTTTTTGTAAAAAAAAAACAATCTCCTATAAAGTCTTAAACAATCATAAGATTATGTTTGTAAACTTAAAACATGCGGCGTAATTAACTGAATTACCATTCTGATTCTCTGTTTTATAGTTCTTCAATATTTGTTAGTCTTGCAGTTACAGCATTGACTTTAAGGCAACCCCAATGGTACAAATCGAATGGAGTAAGGTCAGGTGACCTTATTATATTACTGGATATTCGATATTTGTCGAAATTCTTTTGCCAAAATTATATTTTTAGAAAACAGTCACGTTCATTTTGGTACAAATGTATATTCTAAAAATTTATGTTGGTAAATATGTACATTATTTGTGCAAGATGTCAGTAGTTAAATTGTTATCAAAAAATATTGGGCCAATAATTCGATCTCCAGCCGACATATTAGTTTTTTCTTGATGCTGTGAAAGCTGCTCGACCACCCGCTTATTCTAAAATTTTAATCTAGTATCAGGATACCTCTAGCAGCTTCTGGAGTTGTTTAGTTGTACCTGATTGTAATCCCCGACCTGCTTGCCTTGCCCGAGTAATAGGTGATTCTTCATAACGGAGTAGAACATCCAGTTTTTTATTCTCGCTTACTGATGGTTGTTTATATCTAGAGATACTTTTTACATGTCTGAATTACAGTTCTTAGAGTTGCTCCTCATAATTAGAGTACTTTGACTCTCATATCCGGTTTCCACGCCCAATCATCATTAAGATTTCGATTTTTTAATTTTCTGCTTAGAACGGCATTATATTTGTGCGTTTTTTTAGTAAATAAAAATTTGAGTTATTGTATTCACTTAAAGGTAATGGTGTACAGTGGCATGCACATAATTTGTACATAATAAATATCATTTTTACATAATCATTTACAGCCAATATTTGAACAGCACTGTGCTCCCAGATAACACAGGACATGCCAGAAACATACCATTTACGATACAATGCATAGGACATTTGTCGTACATTCTAGCGATGATTTTTGTAAGACATTGCTGGTATGGATCTTATGTGATATTCCAGAGAATTTTTTTAAATTAATTTTTGCACACGTGTGAAAGCTTTGGCTATCATAAAATGAAAAATCAAAATGTTTGACATCAAAGGTTTTTGAAGTATATTTAAAGCACAGTTATCTAAGCACAGCCAGTGTGTATATGTTCACCTCGAGGTCGAATTTGACCGCCGTAATAATAAAAACAATATCACGTCCCGGTGAAATTTTATGATATATCTGTGTTACCTTCTACTGTGAATGTATGGGCGAAAAATTACTGCCGAATTCAACATATTAGGTGAGTAGAATGTTCATTAGATAATCCTAACCACAAAAAAAATTTATTAATGTGCAGGGGTTTTTGATTATCACCTTAGCCATCTCTCCCTAGCATTCGGGAGTGATGGCCACCTAACAGTAGGGATAGATGACCATATGTCTTAACGTATTTTTTTTTTGCAGTTTGACCTCGTTTTCAGCGTTTGCTATGGAAAAATGCCAACGAACTATAAAAGGAAAAACTCAAATCGTGGAAATTATACTGAAGAAAATCTCAGACGGGCAATTAAAGATGTCAGAAATGGTTCTTTCTGTCAATATCGCTTCAAAAAACTATGGAATTCCTAGAAAAACCCTTGAAAGGAAAATAAAAAATAATGTGTCCACAACTGGTAAAATGGGACCGGATAAAAAAACAGATTGGTTCAACATATTAAAAAAGCGCAAAAATATGGTTTTTCAATGACGGTACCCGATGTACGAAAACTTGCGTACGATTTCGCGGAGAGTCTCTAGATCAATCAAAAGTTCAATAAAGAAAAGGGAGCTGCCGGTTCTGATTGGTTTAGGTTTTTTTTAAGAAGACACCCCGATTTGTCCATTCGCAAGGCAGAAGGTGTATCCCTAGGGCGAGGTGAGGGCATGAACCGTTTAGATGTAGGGAATTATTTCAAACTTCTGCAAGAAATACTGGAAGAAAATAATCTTTTCGAGAAATTTCGGTGCATCTATAACGTTGATGAAACAGGCCTGCAACTTAATAATCGACCTGGTCATGTTTTAGCTGAAAAAGGAGCAAAGGATGTTGTTACAGTAACATCGGGGGAAAAGTGTGAGACAATCTCGTTCATCGCATGCTGTAATGCAAAGGGTGTTTTTCTGCCACCAGCCTGCATATTTAAAGGCAAGAATTTGAAGAGTGAGTGGACCGATTTAATGCCGCCTAGCTCACATATTGTCATGTCTCAAAAATCAGCCTATTTTACTGCTAACATTTTTTTGGATTACTTCCAAAACCACTTCTTGCCTCATAAAGGTGAAGAGGAGAAGACATTACTAATTCTTGATGGGCATGCATCTCATAGTTCCTGTGTTGAACTTCTAGAAACAGCTGAGGCAAATAATGTCGTTTTGTTGTGCCTACCACCGCATACCACTCATTATTTGCAACCTCTCGATAGAGCTTTTTTTAAGTCTTTGAAGTCATTCTACTATCAAGCTTATAGAGAATGGATGCACAGTCACCCGGGAAGGAAATTAGGGCGTCTTCAATTTGGTGAAGTTCTAATGAAAAGCTGTGGAAAGTCAGCGACCGCTGGAAATGCAATGTCCGGCTTCAGAGCCACTGGCATATTTTCATTTAATCCCGATTCTATACCGGATTATGCATACACAGTTTCTCATCGAATAATAAACAGCGAAACCATAGGACACCAGGAAACACTCCCAAAAGTAACAAACAGTCAACATTCCATTTCTCAAGAAAATAAGGCGGAAGAAACACAAGAAGTTAGACGCAAAAAAAAAATAAAAAACTCAATGACCCCACAAAAAAGAAAATTTGAGGAAAGGCGAATGTTCAAAAGAGAAAACGCTCACCTTCACCTAGCTCTGATGATGAGGAGGATATAGAAATTCAGTATGGAGAGGAAAGCGATACCCTTTCCGAAGTGGATGATACGGAATGTGCGGGATGCGGAGAAAGCTACAACAACACTCTACAAAAAAAGGAAGATTGGTTCCAGTGCATAATATGCCAAATATACCAGTGCATAATATTCAAAAGAAGCAAAATACTTGCTAATGACTATCTTTTTTATTAATCCTATGAATAATGTGTTAATTTCAGATGTTTTCCATTTTATTTTCTTTTTTAGACGGTGGCCGTCTCTCCCTCACTGCATTGGCCAACTGTCCCCATCAAACAGGGAGAGATGGCCACATGTAGCTTTTTTCTATACTAATAATAATAAAAAAAATAAAAGTATTTTGATCTTATTTATTTATCTACCTGTTAGGATGATAAATAGGCTATGATAAAAAAAATAATCGTAAGACAGATCCCTCAACAATTCACAGGCGCCTACCATTGAAAACGGTGGCCATCCCACCCGACTTTACCCTATAATAAATACCGTAAATATTATCAAACATATGAAATTACAAATTTAAATTATAGCGAGAAATAAATTTGAAACAATAGATTTTAATTTTTTATGCGAAAACGGTAGGTCGAAGAAAACAAAGCCAGGAGGCGAAATTTACTCGAATTTGAAAAATATATTTTATTTGAAGAAAAATCAGTGGCGTATCATTTTTTTGAAAGAGTTTACTAGGTTCTAGCCCGCATAGACGCCATTGGTAAATTATAACATTAAATGATGTATTAAAAAATATTAATAGATCCATAAAAACTACCTACTAATTTTCAAAAAAATGTCTACAGGGATGTCATATTTATCGTGAAAAATAGGGTTTTTTCTTAAAATTTTCAAAAATAATCACCCTGTATCTCAAAATCTAATGATTTTCGGAAAGGGGTTTATTGCGCAAACTTGCTTATTTTGAAGCCCTCTACAATCTCTCTAAGTTTGTCTCATTAATAACGAAGCACCCTGTATAATGCAGCATATAAATAATTCTAAATATCCAGTTTCCGACTGGAAAGTGTCGTCTAAAAATGATAAATAAAAATTTTGTTATATACTTTCACTTCACCACAACATTTCGTGTAAATCTCTACAGATATTTTGCAAAACTAACCCAAAACTATTTAAATTAACCGCCGTAGAAATTACCTAGTTGTCTTTTAATTATTGGTTACAAACTAAAAGACACCAGATTTACGTTGGCAGCACTAGCTGCAATGACGCTATGAACAGCTCGCAGGCGGCGTTTCTTGTTGTTTTCATCGGCTTTTAGGTTATTGTTATATTATTGTGTGACCCAACAACGTAGTGCAAACGTGTTCTAATATTTTTGATGCGGTTTAAGCTCAGAAGAATATAAAAGAAAAAATAGAATAGAAGTATTATTCTATGATTTAATATTTCAGATTTCAACGGTGTAATTTTTTTGTCAATTAATTTCCGCGTTTGTGAATTAAAATATTTGTAGTAGTTATAAGGGGTTAAAATTCCCCTATTACTTCTGCAGATAGGTAACACTTCCTTTTACCCCTAGTTGTAGGATTAAAATAAAATGAAACCTATTATGTAACATAGGTGTAAATTTTGTTATGAGTCAATTTTGTAAAATTATGTATAAAACACTGTAAAATGCTTTTAACTAAATACTAAATAGAACATCTAAATCTAAAATGTTCCTGTAGATGTTTTAAATGAAACATTTATGGTATATTTTCCAAGCAAATATATCATATACTAAAGACATATATATATGACATTCTAAAATATCGCAAAAATATCTCACGTAAGATGTGATACCAACCTTAAAAAAAGTGGCATGGTCGCTGCCAGAAACAATTCTGATACATCTGTAAGGAAATAGGGTCATTGCTGGCATGTTTCTTTTATCGCAAGAAAATGTTTCTGGTATGATCCTAGCATGTTTCTGTGTTATTAGGGAATATGCTTCTTTCCGCTACTCCCATATAATTTAGTAAGACCTCCAAACACGCAGTTTTACCGTCCTTAATTATCTGGACTATTTGCATTCTATTAATAATATAGCATTTAAGGCACTTTACTGCATTTCCCCTTATCTCATATTATTCTCCTGCTTTAGGCTTTTGCTAAAGGTAGGTAGCCTCCCAAAAGTAAGTTCGCCCTTTTTCATGATCAATAAAAGCAAAAATAGCAGTATTTGTTAATTTGCCCTTTAAAAACCTATGTTGACAATGGCTTAAAAGCCTACCATTTTTGAAAAAGTTTACCAGCTAACAGCACATTGCATATTTAAAGATCTTATAAAAGCCAGGCACTAGACTTATAGGTCTGTAGTTGTCCAACATTTTCAGATACCCTTTTTTCAAGCAAGCTTCAATTAATACCACTTTTAAACTATTAAGGAAAATTCCAAGTTTAAACGAATTATTTTTGACATAACCTAAAATATTTTTAAGGTCAGTTGTGGAGCTCTTTATAATACTAGTTGGAATTTCATCAATCCCACTACTATGCTCATTTTTTATTTTCTGTGCTATTTCACAAATTTCATCTAGTACTACAAGGTGGAGTAATATTGAACTTATATTATATTATCAATAATAGGAGTATGGAAGGACATTTTTACTATTTATCATAGTTGGAACCATAGGGAGCAAATTATTGTTATAATTTGCTCTCAAAAATAATTCTATTTCACGGTTTGTTCCCACTCGATTCATTTCTTTACACTTGTATTTGGACTTATTGTCTTATCGGATTTTTCTAATAGAAAATTTTTTCTAATAAACTATTATAAATCCGTTTAAAAAAGATTTTTTCCTTAGATTTTTACAGACGGAAAAAAAAAACTTACTCGACTTATTTGTGGTTTTTTCTGAAATATTTTTTTAATTTATACCCACTTTGCAATAATTTGTATAAATAACCCTTTACATTGTAAACATATATTAAAGTTACAAATTCTTTATTATTTATTTTCAAAAATATGAAAAGTGTTCATGCTTTTTGAAAGTGATAGAAGAAAAAATTCAGTGAAAGCGAGCGATAAGTGGTGACCGAAAAATACCTGAAAACGAGCGACCAGTCCGTTGAAATTTCCACGATAAATTCTTGGTAGAGCAAATATGACATCCAATTACGTTCATTCGTATTATTCAAATGCTCCGTAAAAATATAATAAAGTATCACCACCCTCTCGCAGGGAGAGGGCATTAGTCATCCGCATCCCACCGCTACTGTCCGCGATAAATCACCATTATTGGCCGGCGGCCGGCTTTTTTTTTTCGCGACGACCGTCTATTAAAAATGGCCGCTTTGCTATCTGGCCGCTAAGCCTCCCGTTTTGTTTATGCTTATATGGCTTGGTTTCCATTATTTTTCCAGATAGCAGAACGCGATGGATGCACCGGTGCTGCCGGTTCATTTAAACGATGACCGCCACTTTTTGGCGTTTTATTGGCACACCGCGCGCCCGCGGTCCACCTGTGCAGAAATGTAGTCATAATTGTCAGATGCATCACTTTTATAGGATAGTTTAATGCGCTTCCAGCATTTTTTCCCTTGTGTATGCTTCATGCTTCTTTGCCATTCAACTTTGTATAGCCTGCGACATTATTAATGTGAGGATTCAAGTAAAACTTTTTATATTACAGTAGTAAAGCACAATAAAAAGGTTTCATGGAACATTACATTTTAAGAGAAATCGAGATAATAATATTAATAATCATAATAATAATCAACTGGCCCTAAATGAAGTAAGGGAAAATTTGCAGGAGAATGCCGACTTGTTGTTGTATCTTAATTATCTACAGTTCTATAAAATTTCTATCGACCAAGATCCTCCAGACTTGGCCCCGTTAGCTCCTGGTAAAGGTGGTTAATCTGGAAATTAATCAAGAATCCCAAAATGAAGACCAGAATAATGAACATAATGATGCAGTGCATACTAAACTGAGAACAGAGCTTAGGTACAAACCCCTCAGCAAGACCAACTATTCCTAGAGTTAATTCTTCCCGGAAATTAGCAATTATTCTGTTGCCAACCTAATTATACCTGGTTATATTCTTACAGCTACGACACTGGAACAGCTTCTAATAATTTATTGTGCGGGTACCGCTGATAATAAAACATTAGAATTAAAATAAGAAATAACTAGCCAAATATTACATGTAAGGGAAGACTGATACCGCCATGGGAAAGGAGATTACTAAAAAAAGACTGAAGATATTAGGAAAGACATTGGGTATCAGAACTAAAAAAATACTAAAAAGAGTGAAGGAAATAATGCATCAGACTTAACAACATATACAGCGGGAGCCAGAAAACTATACTCCGGAGGAATATCTAGAGACCCTTAAACAGAAGTTATCTATTTTTTTAGGTCGCTTAAAAAGGTATAAATCAAGTAATTAAAGGAAACAAGTTAATTTGCTCTCTGAACGCTCAAAGAAGCAATTTTGTCGAAAGCTCAACGATACTGCTTCAACAAACACTGCCAGCAATTACCTTACTAAAGGAAAACATCGAAGAGTTCTGGGGCAATCAATTAACAACACCTAATGAATGCAACCTCGATACTGAATGGCTGGCTGAAGAACGGTCAAAGTGTCAAACATATAATCAAATGGCATTTTTACAATTTTCAGTAACTCTATAAACTAATCACATCTTGCATTACAGAACGTATTTACAGATATTGTGACCAGAATAGCATCATAGCGGCTCAACAGACAGGATGTATCAGAGGTGCCATGAGGTGTAAAGAATAGCTAATTGTCGACTTCGTAATTTGCAATCAGGCAGTTAACAACAAGAGAAACCTTATCGTAGCAAACATTGACTACCGACAAGCTTTCAATGCAGTTTCACATAAATGACTTATTAATGTACTTAAATTAGAGAAAATAGATAACCAAATAATTTCCTTTTTTGAGTATAAGAAATATAACAAGAACCAAGGAATAAAAGAGCATATTTTATCTAGCTGCCAAACTTCAGCCAAAAGCAAGGACCTAGAGCGCCCTAAAAACTAGCTACTATAGACTACCTACTAAAAAGAATAAGAAAGACTGAAGAAATTTAAAGTTATCAATAAAAACAACATACCATATTACAAATATAAATCCCCACCGGTAATGAATAATTTTTTTGCGATAAAACTATCGCGACCAGATATCACAGTGATCATCAAACAAACAAACGAAGCTTTCCCAATCCATATATTAACTTCAACCAACTCTAACACGGAAATCAAATATCTCGAAAAACTGAACAAATAAGAAGAGCTAAAAAGAGAAGTAAAAGAGTTATGAAATCTGGAAAAAGTGAAGGTCATTCCGGCTGTTCTTTTATGTAAGTATGTGATTAATTCCAAAGAAACTATAAGATTCACTAAAAGATATAGACATTTCTGAAATAGTTTACCGAGTAACAGAAAAGTCTGTAACATAATAATATTAAGAATGTACCGCGATGCAATAAAATATGTGTATTATAGGACCATTTTCTCAGCATCCTAACAAAATTTGAGAAGATCACAAAATAAACAAAGTTTAAAGATAAATCTAAATTATACTGTAAGATGAAGTAATAAATATAAAACTAAGAGCTAGGGAGTTAGAGAAAGAAAGTGATAGATGGAAAAGAAAAGGAAAACGGAAGAAATCAGAGAGAAGAAGAAGAAAGGCATAATATTTTCTTATTAGGTATTAGTTATAAATAATTTTTTCCCTTTAATAATGAAACCAAATCCAAGACATGTTGTTGTTAAGCTTGTATTTGATAACCAGATGGGCCATATTATAAGAAAACGAACAATTAGAAATTTCTTTAATATGCTTTGGAATATTAATAAGATATCTGTGTCTAAAGTTTAATGCATGTTCTGATGTTTTTAATTTCATTTTCTCAAAAAGATCATCATTTATGTGAGTTATGGTTGTCTTTATAAATGTGAAATATAAATCTTAGAAAATAATTTTATAAAACCTAAATACGTTGTTTACTCACATTATCGAGGCAGGGTCCGTATATTGTGTCACAAAAACTAAAAAAGGACAAAACTAAAAATTTATATAATGTCTTTTTTATATCTTTTTTTAAATATTATCTGTGTAAATATATTATTGTTAAAGTTGAATAAGCTTTTCTTAAGTTTTGAGGTGATATGTTCTTTAAAAAAAAAACCAAATTCATTGCATGACCTTTAAAAATTACTTTCTCCTTTCCAATTCTGAAATTAAAATTTTTCAATATATGGTCCTCTATTATCACTGGCAAATAACACAATAGATTTTGTTAAGTCTCAATGATAGATTACTCCATACGTTTGATAGCCTCCTCTAAGATCACTGTTTATATTTATGTTAGTTTCCCGTATTTTGAAAATATCAAATACTAGTATTTTATCAATACTAATTATAAAAATGATATTGGCAATATCATGTTTTCTTCATTAAATGTAGAGGAAAAAATACAAAAAACAAAAATATTTGTCATCTCAGTTATTCAAATGTTTGCATACAAATATCACCACAACTTAATCAAACCATAACAGTAAATGCGCAGCCATACGAAATCAAAAACCTAACCAACAACAAAGTGTGTTAATAATATGAGAAAAATATTCTATATAGAGTGTTCCAGGACCCACTGTACATACTTAAGGTGGTGACAGTCAAAGATGGAAGACTAGGTTTTAAGTCGTAATAGTTTACGAGTTGCTAAGATTTAAAATTAGCAACAATTTAGAATTTATAAGGGGCATAACAGGTCTTGGAGAATGGAGTGCAATTGTTTCATCCTGTTGTGTTTCATTAAAGCAGGAAAGTAAAGTCGTTGTTGTTAATATTGATTACAATGATAGTGATCAAACATAATCCAGGTGCTTCTTTTACTGAGTCTGTTTTTACCTTACCTCATTTATTAAGAATCTCTCTTTTATCCACATTAAAATATTTCTTACAAGTAAAGAACTGTAAAATTTATATTAATTTAAAAATTTAGTGTGAAGTAAAGATGGCTTGTTCAGAATATAATTTTAACGCGTCTTATAATGTAGTCATTTATAGTTATGCATCCTTAAAGGTACCATGCACAAGGATGTTGAAAGCAGATTGAAAAATGTATTTCCTTGTAAGATGCGGCTTCAAATTTTTTCCGCTTTGCTGATATCTTACGAGGATTAATTACTCAATATATTTGTATTATCTTTTTTATTTTAAAATGAGCTAGAGAGAGAGAGTAAATGAAGATTAAAGAAGTACAGAGATAGACAACTAAGTTTATCTTAAGTGCTAAGGATGGTAGTTTTTAGATTTTTATTGCTCTACTATTAATGTTCATTTTTCATCGCGATTTTAAAAGTCAACGTATAAGGACAAATTTATTTAACTAAAAATTGATTAGGAATTAATAAAAAATCATCCTGTATACCTCAAACCCTAGTGCTAGTAGGTTAACAAATCATACTTTGTCACTTGCCACACAAACACGAGAAAATTTATAATAAGTAGTGAATAATAGTAGACAGTGTAAACAAATAAATATGGCATATTCTTTTATTTATTTTATACTTATAGAACCAATTATTCAAAGAAATCAATTGCGTCATTTCAAATAAATAATTATATTACAGTAGCGTAAAATCTAATAACATCTTTCAAAAATTATTACAGATCTATATATCCTATTTGCTGCCCATTTACAGTTTACTTTAAAAATTAACCTTCCAAAGTGTACTTTTTACCCAAACTGTACGCTCTTCTCATTAATACCATAATTACAATAATTATTGAGCTACCCCTTGGTAATTTGCGATTCTCGTCATCGTTCGTGCTGGCGGACCCCTCTGTCCGATTTTCTAATCGATTTTCTATTACACAACTAAACTAAGTCTATAGCTCGAGGCCTTAATTTGTCTTGTTTCTTGCCCTGCATGTTATTTCCGTGCTACTGTGCACAGCGGCAAATGAAATTACGCCCTTAGATACGGGGTACTTTGGATATTTTCTTGATATATAGAATTCTAAGCGCACACTAGGTATTACATTATTTAAAACCATTTACAGACTAAAGTCTAATGAAGTGTTTTATTTTTATTAAAAAAATCGTTAAAATGCCAGTTAGATAAAAGTTAAGAAAAAAATTAGTTTTAGGTTATTACACGATGTTTCTTCATGATCTTTCTAGCGTCAAACGCTAATAATCTAATAGTTAAGTTTTTTTTTTAATTTTAAACCTTTATGTTAACGAAGCCGACAAACCAGAAAAAGTAAAGGTATAAAATATTAATTATATTATATTCCACTTATATATAATTACTTTATATTTAAGAATAAGGTGAGAAGAGTACTTTAGATTTAACTAATAACAATTATTATAGTAAATCACGGTACTTAACTTAAATGCTAATAATATAAGAACATGTTGTGTATTACAAAGACTACCATCAAATAAAATATTAAAACAGAAACTAGAAAATAAAAATTAATCATTTTAAAAATTCTACTTAACTAAACTACTTTTTAAGTTTAATTTTGATATAAACATCTTTAACATGGTACAAATGATCAGAGAAATAGAAAATGCATATTAAAAAGTCATTCAAAATATTTATGGAAAAAGTTTTGTTTAATATTAATCGGGTTGATTTTAAAGTTGATATGACTTGACAAGAACTTTTTTATCCTTAATGTTAAGATATCCTAATCATTAAAGATATTTAAATAGTACTGATTTTATTCTGAAAATTTATTACTGATTTTATTCTAAAAAAAATATAATTTAAATTCTTAAGTATATTTCAGTATTTCCATAAAAACTAATAGTAATGTTCCTTCGTGCTTCTATTCATTTTTCATTTCATTAGAAAAACTGAAATAATTAGCTCAGGGTGTCGACTAGTTATTGGCTGACAAAGAGGAGAATATCGTTTACTTGTGCTAATATTTCCCATAGGCCCCTTATTTTATAAAATTGCTACAGTGTATTATATTATATTAGTAATGAATACACCAATTCACTAACCAAATATTTTTGAGGATATATTTTATTGTCCGACTGATTGAATATCTGCTTAAAATTAAGAACTTTATGTAAAGTTCATATTTCTGCTTATAAAGTATTGTAATAAAATAATATTTTTTTATATTTGATCAATTATGTCAAAGAAATATAATTTTCAGAAGAACCAAGCAGTAATGGAGCAATGAAATGATGATGTTTTGTACGTTATTTTCAAAATGAAAAACTTCAATTCTTATATTTGTATCTCCATTTTAGTCTAATGTATCATGAAGCTTGATAGTAAAATAATGTTGCCTCTTTCATATTTAACAATTAGTTGTGTCAGAAAACAATAAATCAGGCTTTAAGGATTGTGCCAAAGAAGATCAAACATATTCAAATATTTCGCAAAGTATTCGCTTTTCCATTATGAAGAAAAAAAAAAACAAGAAAGCGCACTCAAGAAAGCAATTTCCTTATATCTATAATAACACATTAAATATTATAGGTATATGGACTGGTTTTCTAGACTTTCCTTAAATTTTAAGTAACCAAATTTGATACCAGGTATATCAAAGCGTTAAAATAAAACGTGCCAAAAAAAATGTTTTGTATTTTGATACTAGGCATTAATGGTTAATGGTGCCTACTAATTTCTAACAGTAATTGAAGTGGTTTAATGAGTCAAGAAGGTTAAAAAAGACCATACATATTACTATTTCTTGCGCTACTACTTCTTTGAAGCTTAATCACCCTTATCAATAACTTTTTGTAGTAAAAAGCGCTTCAGTCATATCTGTCAGGAACAAGAACTATTCATAAGTACTTCAGTAAAAAATCAGATATACTTTATCACCATACCAGAATGCTGCATCACATCAGTGAAGGCTTATCTCGGAGCTAACGCTCAACCGGAGTATAGCCTAGTAGTAGAAAATCGGATAATCAAACTAAGACGTATAGAAGAAAAGGGTAACAAAACCAAATTAAATATTAAGAAAATTAAGGGATCTTAGCATTAAATATCCCAACGCAGCAATTACAGAAATCCTTAAGAAGAAACATCGGAAACTTGAGTGAACCTGCAATAGACAAAGTTGCTAAATAGAAGAACATAAAAGGAGTTGTTGCAGTGACAAACAAGATACTTGTGTTACAGGATAGCGTAAAGATGAAAGAATGAATGCAAAAATCAAAAGAAATACCAAAAAACAATTCGCAATATAAAAACAAAGATAAAGAAAGCGAAGGAAGGCTGGATTAAGAAGATATGCATTTCACCGCAAAAGAAACGAAAAAACTCCAAGTGCCAATAACATACAGGGCAAGATCATATAACTCCTATAGGAAACGGATGACCACTTCCTTAATTTTCTGACAGGCCTTTTTAACATCTTATACAACAAAGAGGCGATTCTTGGAGGAATGGCTGCGGTCAAGTTTTATAGCCATGCATAAAACAGCGCGCAAAACACTGTGATAATAATAACAATATAAACAATGATAATAATTGGGCAGAACGCACAGCACTAAATGTTAGTACAATTTTAGAACTTTTAACCTATTGTATAAAAACTTCTTATTTCCAATTTAATAATGGATTTTATCAACGAAATTTTTTATGGCTATGGGTTCTCCCCTTTCTCTAATGTTAAGTACTATATTTATGGAAATTTTTGAATTTGAAATTATTTATAAATTTGATAAAAACCTTTAATATGGTGGCCTTATATTGATGAAATTTTTCAATATATCACCATAACGGAATACAAAAGATTTTACTCATACTACTAGATATCTTATTTTTAATTCAAATCATTCAATAATGGTAAAAAACAGTGTAGTAAAAAGATTATACCATAATTTTTGAAAAATTGCTCTTTAATATTACTTATGAATAAAATTAAAACATTTGCTAAAAAAATAATATAAGAAATATTCTCAACTTACAAAATATATTACAATATCTATTAACAAAAACTAAAGACGTTTAGTTTTAATGAAAATTAAATTGAATTAAATAGAAGATGGAAGATTCCTTATATTTATGGTTAAACCTGTAGACGATTACTAAAGAGAATAAATGAACATAAATTTGTGTTTTATGTATTATGATGATTTTTATAAATTAAAAATTACACAATATGCATTTGACAATAACCATAAAATAAATCATGCTTTCTCAATTTTAGCAGATGAACCAATTTTAAAATTAGGCAAATTCAAACAAATTTGAAATGAAAAAATGTATTTGAGAAATTGTGAGAAAATCTGCAAAGAAGGACAAAAATATAAGTAGTTTTTTACATTTAATTTAAATTTGTTTTAGTTACCTTGATAACGATAGTAGATAAAACTACTGAAATATTGGTTAAAATAAGGTCTTTTTATTCAACAAATACAAGTTTCGTCTTAGATCATTGAAAAGCTAGAATTAGTAAACAACAACTTTTTTTGAGTCCAACATGTGCACAGAAGCAAGGGGGGTGTTTTATTTACAAATATATTCATCGATTCTCTGTTGTTAAGTTTACACGGATTTCAAAGGAGAAAATTTTCAGCAATATAACAACACATATAATAATGTTAGTTTCACTTATTGTTGTTAAATTTTGGATTAAAAATAAAATAAAAGTAGAAATAATATATATTATTATTAATTAATAACATATATTATTCTAAACGCAAAAAAAACATCTTTAAAGCAAAAAAAAAATATTAATAATCTTATTCCTGAAATCGCTTCTAAAAAAATTTGAAATGGCAACACCGCAGGCAAACGATGATGTCATCTTGACAAACGGCTTTGTGTTAATATTCGGCATTTGTAAAGTTCTTTAGTTTTTGGTTCAAAAAAGAAAACGGTTAAGTCATTTCAGTATTTTTTTGTAATGTTACGATAGTAAAAACTTAAAGCCGTTTGTGCCGCACTATGGGAAAAAGGCGATTTAAGCCGATCTTTTCACAAGTATATACCGATATTGTCATAACATCATAACGTCGTCATAAACGTTGAATAATAAAAACTTATTAAGAAATCTATAATAATTATAAAATATTTAATTTCCATAAAAATGCTTTTTATTAGATAAATACCTTTACTCTAAAAAAACGCATAAAGAGTTTATAAATGGTAATATTGTTTATAATTTAAAGCATAATCTATTAATAATAAATATTTATCATGTAAATATTTTTTGACGACGTTACTGGTAAAGATTACTTGTGTCGGTGATATCAACAATGCGATCCAGCGGCGTTGCGATGTTGTTTCCTTTTTCTCTAATATACGTGATGTACATTCATTTAGCTTTGAGTGTTGACCTTTTCATATTTTACTAAAGAGAAGTAGTATTATTATGCGCCTGTCAAAATAAGTGAAAAATTTTTATGATATTATAAAGTGTGTTTTTTGCCATTTCTGCATAGGCATTTGGCATCATTGCATAAGAGATGTTGCAAGCAAACAAACTGCCCATAGTTCCACGGCAATGCTAATTCTAGCCTTTCAATGTTCTAAGTGTTTCGTTCTTTTCAATTTCAATAAAAAAAAGTTAGGTAGGATATTGAAAAGAAGGAACGAGCTCAGAGGTCGATAGATAAAACCTAGGCACCTGGGTATATAAAAAAATATATTTTACCTCAAGTAAATTGAGTGAACAAGATTTTCTAAATTGATTTTTACTGAAGTAGTGACGTAATACATAATAAGATTAATAAATAATATAGTTATTATTGCAAATAACTGCAACTAGCCTTAAAGACTCATGCAAATCATACATACAGCAAGGCAAGAATATGGCCTAGAACTGATACAATCAAAACTAAATGTATGTTCATCAGCAGAACACAACAACCTCCGATGCAATTGAGATCTTACAACCAAAACAAAAAAAAGAAGAGATACAAAATGGGATTAGAGTCAATGGAAATAAGAATGTGGCTCACAAGCAAAATCTCAAAAAAATTAAAATTAAGAACTGGTTAAGTGTTATGTCTTTCCAGTCTTGTGTCACGGATCAAAGGCATGGATCATCATAAAAGTCACCTTAAAGAAATTAAAATCGAAATTACAGTGGATATATCGCCGCATTCTTCGGATATCCTGTACTGACTACATCACCAACGTGGAAGTGATGTAGAGAATAGGCAAGTGCAAATAGATAATTTTCACCAAAAACAAACGGAAGCTTCAATAATTTGGTTATATCATGAGGCATAAGGACCTCGATACAGTAGTCCGAGGAAGACTTGACAGCAGGAAAAGACCCGAGGAAGACGACTTTCATGGATGCATAATCTACGGTAATGGTTCGGACTAACATCGACCGAAATGTTTAGAGGCGCAGTAAATAAAGTGAAAATTGCCTTGTCAACTGCCAACGTCCGAAACGAATAAGGCAACGGAAGAAGAAAAAAGTAAAAATGGATTTAGTTTTTATATACTTATTTATAGTGTTATTCAGGGTATCCTATTTGCCATTTGTGACTATTGCTATTTCCGAAACTATAGAAGAGATAGAAGGGCGGTTAAATTTTAAAAAAAAACTTTTCTATTTTGATGCTTATTTTAAATCCTTTTACAGCGTTGTAAAATGTTTTTTAGTTGGTAAGTTCCAGGGTGATTTATAAAAAATGCTAAATTTTATTTTAATTATTATTTTTAAAACTATTGATTTTAGAAACTTACTTTTAATTACAACATTTTATAATTTTTTGTGCCCTACAACATTTTTCCTTTCATTCTTTTTGTAACGTTTGGTATCTTGGCAACGGCTATCTAACCTGCAACCTGCTATCTAACCTGGTTCATCGGGTTTAACACAAATAACCATTAGTTTAATAAGCTTAAGCTATTAATTAATTAAATTTTAAATCACGAGGAAAAGAATAAACATTTAAAAGTATTTAAGTATTTAGCAATTTTAAAATAAAAAAGTCAGATCCGCACTAAGAAAAACTTTCTGAGAATGGGTATTAATACGTTGAAACGTTGAGAAATGTACGGATGAGATACATAATTTTAAAGGGAATAAAAAATGCTTTCAAAATAAGTTATAAAAAATGCAGGTCCGTATTAAAAAAAAGAAGTTGCTAAGATACCAAATGTCATAAAAAAAATTAAAGGTGAAGTTTTGTAGAGCACAAAATTATAAAACTTTGTAATTAAAAGTAAGTTTCTTAACCAATAGTTTTTAAAATAATAATTAAAATAAAATGTGGGTTTTTTTTTATAAATCAGCCTGTAATTCACGATCTAATAAACATTTTGATGTAAAAGAATTTAAAATAAGCATCAAAATTGGCAACTTTTTTCTAATTTAAGCGCCCTCGTACCTCCTATAGTTTCGGAAATAGCAATAGTCACACATAGCAAATAGGACACCCTGTATTTAAACTAATTATCTTCGATGTCTAACAAACGTTGAAGCTTAGAGATACTCAAACGCTTTTAGTAAGTTTTTCGTTTATATATAAACAAGTTTTCCTTTTTTGCAGTGAAAGGGCATCAAGAGCCTATATTCTTTTTTAAAATGCCTAATTAAAGTTACTAAAAATATATAATGATATTATAGTCAATACTAGTCGCTAATTTTAGCTTATTTCAAACCTAGGTTCTTCCCAAGTAATTTTTGAAGATAAGACTTATTCAATAATCCTTTATAACATAGATCAAATATTCTTAAATAGTAATGTAAAATGTATGTTAAATTTTAATAAAGACTTTGCTTAATAAAGAATTCTAATAAGCCCGTGGTAGTATTTGAAATTAGTCATTACTCCCTCTTTTTCTCGGAATACAAAACAAAACCTTTTTCCAATCGCTCGCGAAATAAATGAAAATGAAGGACTATTGGTTTTTGGCTTTTGTTCCGCCGGCCGCGTCGTTCGCTACCGTGTGTGTGTGTGTGTATATGTGTACGTTCGAAAATCAGTTAGGAGAACAAAAAGGGGGGTTGGACACCCCCGCGCTCAGAATCGGCGGGCGGGCTAAAGGGGGTTATCGGCCGCCGCGTATTTTTTATTTTCTTTGTGATTAGTCCGCGGCATCAGCTTCTCTTTTTCGCGCATGGCTTTTTTTCGTATAAATTGGACCGTACGTGGACAGCGGCGGCGAAATTTAATCTCGTAAAATTCTTTTTTTTACCGTATTTTTTTGCCCAGATGTATTTTTTATTGGCAGAGAGAATTTTAAACTAACTTAAATAATATAGCAGGTTAGGAGGATCCGGGAGACTTGTCTCCACAAATGAAAATTCTAATATTTTAGTCAAGGGTAAAACATTTCGATGAGTTCACTCATCATCATCAGACTTTTAATAATAATTAATTTTTTCTTAAGGGAAATACATTAAAATAACAAAAGATACATGAAAATCTAAAGGTACATCCAAAATTAACAGAAGTACAATTAAAAGTCAAAGTTATACATAAAAAATTGTTAACATATTGAGAATTTGGTTGTCTCTCAGATATGATGATATGTAATGTCTCTACGGTATGGAGTAAGTCGCATGCAGGAGTTCTAAACCTTTTGATTTTTTCTATAAAATACACCAGAAATCGAATATAAACAAAATTTCCATAATTAAAGAGAGACATTAGAAGGGATTCACAGAGTAAATATGTAGGTTTTGAGGAAAGATATTTTTTAAGTGTAAAATATTTTTTAATCTAAGACATACCAATTTCAATTTATTATTGATATGACTTTTAAATCTTAGTTGACAGTCCATAAACATTCCTAAATTTTTTACCTAATCAGTAATTAGTATAAAAACATTTCCAATTTTAATATTTAAATTATCTTTGACGAGCTCTTTAACTTGAGATTTAGACGGATTAATTTTTGAACTATGTTCTTGTGTATATACAGAAATTAATTCTGCGTGTTGAAAATTATTAAAGTGTAATAATAAATATAGTTGAAAGTCATCTGCATTTTGAAGAATTTGAGAGTGTTTTAGTAATTTGTTCATGTCAACAACATAAATTGGAAAAAGTAATGGCGCTAAAATTGAACTTTAAAGACAGAATTTTTTTTGTTTGTTAAACTTTAGTTTTAAAGTACTATTTTCATTTTTAATAACTACCCAACAAAATCGATTAGAAAGGTCACTTTGAAATAATTTAATGGTATTACTCGAAAAGCCAATATAATGTAATTTGGAAAGTAATAAGTTCTGGTCTATAGTGTCAAAGGCTTTACTAAAATCTAATAATGTAAAACAGGTTAGATCCTTTTTTCCTCGTTAAGTCTAATATCATCGGAAATTTTGATAAGGCATACAGTGGTGCTAAAATTTTTCCTAAAACTAGACTGATAATCCGGAATAAATTGGAACTTCTTAGTATATGCAGTTATTTGGTTATATAAAAAATCGTAATAATACTTTTTATAGCACTGGCAGAATACTTATTGGTCTAAGATCTGTTTCTTCTTTTGGGATGCTTTTTTTACTATTGGCTTGATGGATAGATTTTTTCCAGATATCTGGAAAATCTCCCTTAAGAATGCAATAGTTAACAATATTGATCAGGAGGTCAATACAATAGGGCAAGCATAATCTTAAATCTTGTATAGAAATGTTATCTTTTATCTACTGCATTTTTATTGATTTTATTTACTAAATCGATAATTTTAGTTTTATGTATAAGAGAAAATGAAAATTTGGTTGCAATATGCTTGATAAGTTCACTCATCCTCATCAGACTTTAAAATTTATTTTTTCTTAAGAGAAATACATTAAAATAACAAAAGGTTCGTTAAAATCAAAAGGTACGCCCAAACTTTAGGTACAATTAAAAGTCAAAATTATACATGTAAATTGCATCAAAATTTTTTTCCTGGTTAACATTGACTTTACCCCAAAAAACCTGCTTTTATACATTTTTTCCATTAAAAACTCCTCTCATCTGGCACATTACTTGTCTAATACTATTTTACCTCTAACCTCGTTCCTTTGATATACCCAATTTTTTTCCAAGTATCCCTTCCGATGAATGTTTATCTCATATACTTTGTCATAAAAATATATATGAAAATGTTCTTAATCCATGGAATACAAATAATATCAAACTAATAATAAAATTAAGAGAAAAGGCTAGGCGCAGTTATATTAAAGCTAAATCTGAAGGTTAATTAAATTATTATAGATTTAAAAATTAACACTTTAAAAATTTTACAAAATATGCAATTATCCCAGAAAAAAATTATTATTTCAATCAAATGACACTCCGCAAAACAGTTAAACATTATCAAAAAAACCTAAAACTTATGATTTGCGATTATCTTTGCAGGCTCTAGGAAGATTTAATACCTTTTTTCTAAACTCAAACAAGCAGATCTGCAGCTTCGGATATAATTACATACTATAAATTAAATATACATGAAAATTTAAGGTATAAAATCAAGACAAATGCAGTAGGAGAAGTTTACATTTCTACACAAGATTTAAAATTATGCTTGCTCTATTACATTGATCCTTTGATCAATATTGTTAACTGTTACATTCTTAAGGAGGATTTTCCAAATATTTAGAAATAAACTTTTATCAAGCCTATAGCAAAAAAGAGAAACCTTTTCAATTTTCTTGTATAGTTATTAAAATATTATTCTAAAATCAAAGTTAACCAAAATAAAAAAGGCGTTTTTCAAGGTTTAATTTAAGCATCATTACTTTTTTCAATTTATGTTGTTCACATGAACAAATCACTAAAACACTCTTAAATTCTTTAATATGCAGATGACTCTCAATTTTTATTATTAAACTTTACCAATAATTATTTGACACGCAAAATTAAATATAAATACTGATTTAAAACATGTTCACTGCCGATGACCCAACTATTAAGTCACGGCGACTTCCCGAAGGAGGCCGATGACTCAACAGTTGAGTCAAGCCGTCGCCGATCGATAGTCCTAGCCGTGACACTGGTTTCGTGGCGTCAAAATTGAAGCCGAGATTTGGTGGCGCACGCCGTACAGTGGGACGACTAAGTGGAGATACCGCGGGACCTAATATTTTACATTTTTATTATTGAATTTTTATTCCTTTTAAAACTCAAAGCGAGTATCAAAATAGTTTGGTAGTTTAAAATTTTAAATGCGTAATCTTACTATAAACTACAATAATAACTGCAGTAAAATATTATTTCGAAACAACGCAAAATATGTGCCCCAGCGCGGAATTTTTGCCATCGCGATGCGGTCGTCGCCTCGCATGATTTCGGCTTCTGTTGTGAGGTATCGATGGAAGCGGGGATAAGTGTCCAGGCTAGAACTATCGATCGGCTACGGTCAAGCGCAATGCGTTGTTTTACCAGTCAGTACAGCTTCGGCCTTTGGACGGGTAATACGATATTACGCCGGCCTTTTACCGAACTATAAACACATGTTTTTGCGTGATTGGTTTTGAGGTTAAGTTTTTGTCTTTAGTACAATGGACAATGAAATGGCAGGGTCATCTAGACTGAAAAGAAAGCTTGCGGATTATAAAAAAGGGACTTTTTTGAGTGATTCGGAGTAAGATGCAATATTAAACTGTTCTGAAAGTGAAGATCCTTTTATAGACAGTGGCAGCGAGTATGAGCCTGATTCTACGAGTTCAAGCGAAGACGAGGAAATTCGAGGGTAAGGTATGTCTGGCGTAGAAGACCCTATTGAGTCTGCTGAAACCACCCAATACGGCGACGACGATCAGCTTGAGGCTCTAATGTGTACTGACAACTCAAATATAAAAGATTTTCCATTTTCCGGCAACCCTGGACTAAAAGTAAATTTAGTATCTGACTTTTTCAATTTGTTTCATATGGATAAACTTTTTGAAAATATTGTGACAAACAGATACGTCGAGCAATTGTTCTTAAGTGAAAAAACAAGAGAAAATTCAAGAATAACGAACTGGAAGCCTTTGACAGTTCCAACTCTAAAAGTTTTTATAGGGTTATGGCTTCATATGGGCAATATACAAATAAACCGGCTGCAGGATTATTGGAAAACTCACACGTTGTACAATATCCAATGTTTTAGAATCCATATGAGCAGGAATCGTTTTTTGACGATCCTAAGGTGCTTACATTTTGCCAAAATTCCGGAACGAGGAGAGCCAGGATACGATGACCGTTTGTCGAGGATTAGATGGCTACAAGATTTTTTCAACGAAAAAATAGATGAGATTTATTACCCAAATAAACAATTATCTTTAGATGAGTCGATGGTCTTGTGGAGGGGTAGATTGCTTTTCCGGCAATATATTAAAAATAAAAAGCATAAATTTGGCGTAAAATTATATGTTTTATCGGAACCTAATGGCCTCGTGTTGAAGATGAGGATATATACTGGAGATGAAAAGGACATGCAAGGAGAGTTGGGGCATTCTGCAAATGTTGTGTTTTGTCTAGTAAAAAATTATCTTGAAAGAGGGCACTCATTGTACATGGTTAATAATTACAATAGTATTCGTTTAGCTAACGAACTACTTTTGAAAAGAACTTACGTGACTGGAACACTAAGAGCGAGCAGGAAGGGTAACCCAGAAGAAATTACTTCTAAGAAATTGGCTAAAGGTGAGAGTCTTATCAAATATTCCGATGGAGTTACAGTTGGAAAGTGGCGAGATAAGAGAGAAGTTCTATTCATTTCTACCGAATTTGATGATGAAATAGTACAAGTGCAAAATAGACGAGGAGAAGAAAAACAAAAACCGAAAGCGATCATTATGTACAATAAGTACATGTCCGGAATAGATAGGCAAGACCAAATGCTTGCGTATTATGCAAGTGAACGGAAAACAATCAGGTGGTACAAAAAGATGGGTATACATATAATATCAATAATGCTTCTCAACAGTTATCATCTGTATAACCAATATTTAACCAAGAAGAAACTAAACTATTATGACTTTTGGCATAACATTATAGAAAGCCTATTGGCTGAAAAAGAAGAAAAACCTGAAGTCGATCCATCCCAAGAAAAGAAAGTTCCCAAAGAAAAATCTAGCCATTTTCCTGAAAAATACCAGTTAGATGCTGCAGGACGACAAATGAGAAAAAGATGTAGAGTGTGTTATCAGAATAAATTGCGCAAAAATACTCCGTTTTTTTGTCCAGCTTGCTTAGATAAGCCGGGGTTGTGTCTTGAAAACTGTCTTCAAATATATCATCCTTCTAAGTAAGTGCGAACTTACTTTTTTACTTTTAAGTTTGTGTGATATTATGTTTTTGTTGAGAAATAAAGTTTTGTTTGTTTATGTTTATATTTTAAATGGATGTTTACTCAGTTTATACTTAGTATTTGTTTTTTTTTGAGATTTAATTTGCATTTAATTTAGTTATTAGTTTCTACAACTTAGGTATTTTTTTGTTTGGTTTTTTTTTGTTCTCTTTTCGAAATACAAAGTTCTTATTCTTACATTGCCGTGATTTTTATTACTTTTCTTTATTTGTTTGTTGTAATTTTTTTTTTTTTAAATGTACTGAATTTATTACATGACTCGAACATTGAGTCATGCGGTCTCTAGTCGTAGAAACGTATCTGATAGGCCGATGACTCCACCCTTGGGTCAGGGTAGTTTTAACCCTTAAGACATCCAAAAAACAAATATAATAGATAAGAGAAGCCAAAAAACACCTTTTTTTCATTGATTTTGAAAAAAAATATACTGGCCTAGCTTTCAAAAAGTTTTTTGAAGTTTATACGCCAGTGAACGTGTTATATTAAATTAAATATATATGTTATATTAAATAATATTTCTTTATATGCACAAAAACACAATTTAAAAATTTATATCTCTAAGTCTCAAGTGATGATCTGTTATTTAAATCCTCAGATTAAAGAGCTCGTTAAAGATAAATTAAATATTAAAATTGATAATGTTTTTATAGTAATTACTGATGAGGTAAAAAATGGTAAAAAAGGTAAAATAAAAAAGGTAGGAATGTTTTTGGACTGTCAACTAAGATTTAAAAATCAGATCAATAATAAATTCAAATTGGCATATCTTAGATAAAAAATATATTTCCTTAGAAACTACAAATTTACTCTGTAGACCCCTTGTCTCCAATGTCTCTTTTTAATTATGGAGATATTGTTTATACTCGATTTCTGGTGTTCGGAAGGTTCGTGCATGCGATTTGCTTACTCCATATATTATAGACATCATATGATACCGTATTTGAAAGACAACCAAATTCTCAATATGTCAAATAGGCGAAAATATCACATGTATCTTTTTATGTTTAAGATTATCAAAACCCAAAAATCACCTAACCTTCTTAAAAATTTTATTCTATTTGCTCAAGTCTTTTTTTTATAAAAGAGTTTTTGCTAGAATTACAATAAAACGCAAAAGTTTTTAACATGAAAAGATTTTTTTGAAATGGTATAATATATGCATATACTTAAGAACTTCTCAGTGTTTCCGAAGGCCGTTTTAGATATTGCGGATCAATTCTCCCTTGTCTGGTGCAGTACCACCGAGCCAATTTTGACCTTTTGCACACCATACATAGTGACTTCATTTTGTGCCTTTTTCTTTCTAAATACAATTTTATTACTAGATATTTTTTAAGCCTTTCTTTCTGTTAGATTTCAAAGTTTATTAAAGGTTAAGTACTAGTAGTAGTAGTAGTAGTATCACTCCTGATATGCTTAATGACAGGTGTCAACGGTTTTAAATATCGCGATACCATGTAAGACATAAAGAAAACAATGTGAGTTTTCTGTAATTAGTTTTTAGTTAAAATTGTTTTTTTTTTAATAGGAAAATAAAGTATTTTTTATTATCTTCCTACTCATATTATTTTAGAAATTTGTTCCTTACAGACATGGTTTTAAAACAAAACTTATTCCAAATAAATGAAAAGTTCTATTCTCAGAAGTCAAATATCACCATGGATTCTATGGTTGCTTCATGGTTCATTTTTGTGTCTTTTATTCAAAGGAAAATATTAGAATAACTTATATAAAAGTACGTGGACGATGTTTTTACTATTTGCACTGGTTCTCACGGACATATTGACGATGTCATTAATAAAATTTAATTTAAAAACCTCAATAAATCGTCAAATAAAAAACTCTTATATGATGATACTAAAATCTAGGTATAAAGAGGTATTACATATTTCGATAAATTATTCAACCAAGTTACCAAAAGTTTTTTGAAACATTCAGATAATAAATTATATGTGTGCTAACCTACTACTACTAACACCTTCTCTAATCACCTGCTTAAACCCAATTATATATAATATTATTAATAATATTCCTGCTACAGCTCCCACAGATTAGATCCTAATGTGACACAAATATTCTCATTCTGACTGTAATGCTGCATCGGAAAAAGCAGCATTTGAAACCACGGTAAAATAATATACCAAACTACTATTGAAAATAGCATAAATAGGTTTAGTACTAATACTTCTTGTCCTTTCGCCAACGATATCATCGAGGCTAGATATAGATTCGTACCGGAGGCAGACATAAAAGTTCTTCATGTTTATCAGAAAGGCTTAAGGTTCGACCTTCTTGTGATCCTCGAAATTAACAAACCCATAAAATCAAAAGATTTTGTTTGTGTTAATGAATAGACTAAGTTTGATAGCAATCTATTCTATAACTCCTTAATTAGACACAACCTTCCAAATTCCAACAAATAAATAACATCCTTCTTGACAAATACTAATCATCCATCCCTCCCCCCCCTCTTTCTTTCTTAACTCACCCTTTTCAATAAAAAGTAATTTTAAAAGTAATTCACATTTTCTTAAGTTAACTGAAAATGACTATATACTTTAACTGCCATATTGCATTTTTTTAAAAATAATTTACAATTCCGTTTTTTTTTATTTTTGCATATTTTTTTACATATTTAAAATTTCATTCTTCGATTTTTACCGAGATTTGCCTCTCTCGTAAAATATTTATGCTGGTTCTGTTATTTATATATTTGAAACAAAAAAGTTAAAGTTTTTAAAAAAATAAAACACCTCTTACTGAAGAGTGCACTAAAAATTATAGGAATATAATTTTTTTTTAATTAAAATACTCTTAGAATAATAAGCTATTTTTAATCTACTTTGTATAAGTGTTTGTTGTTTTCTCAGGATCACTCTCGAACAATTCGGGAAGAGTGTCTTGGATCGTTATCCTGCTGGAACGTAAAAGGTAGTGACATTTATCAATCTGCGAAAGGGAACATGATATTTTTCATTATATTCCTATAAACAAATCGATCAATAATTTTATTATTTTAATTTTATTAAAGGCCCACCTCTTTCCATAAAACATAACCCCACTATTTTCTAGTGTAAATGCTGAGGTGCAAATGCAAGTCTTGATGCTTTGTTTAAGATATTAATTTCCTTTAGTTGTAAATTTGTTTTAATAAATATCATTTGACATTAATTTTAATAAATTTTTATGACTTATTGAAAATAAATAAAAAACTATATTCAAGGTTATATTTTTTGTGGGTCATTTGTTTATTCAAACATGTTAATTTTAGACTTTATTTTACTGTATTTTGTTGAATAATTTATTATTAGTATTATTAATATTAATATTATTACTATCTATCTACATACTTACTGCTTAGAAAAGTATATCATGTCGATTTAACTTGCTCAGAATATTATGTTTTGAACAATTGCTAATTTATATTACGTTAATTATTTTCATTTTGTTTTGTTCTTTTTTTATATTGTTCCTCATTGTCATATAAACTATTTATATTATATAAGTAATTACTTTATTTTACATGGACTTTATTTTAACAATATTTTATAGCTTAGGTATTATAATTTGTACCAGAAGCGTTTCATGTCCATTTAGGTTATATAAAATTTTATGTCATGTTCATATTATAGCTATATAAATCGATTTTATTGAATAAACATATTATAAATGTTTTTTTAAGCAATATAATATTTTTTCTTATCTATTTTGCATTAACATAATCTTAAGCCTGTTGATATTAAAGAGTGTATATAAAATTTGTATCAAATTCGACAAGCTTAAAGAGTCTTCAGCTGCCTGATATTTTTTTTTAAATAATATTTACCATTTATTTTTAGGACCAACATTCTACTAGAAATAAATCTTGAATAAAATTTTAATATTTTCTAGAATCATGCAATATATGGCTAATAAAGTATATAATCACTTTTCAGTTAATATAACATTTGTTAACCCTTTCTGTGCTAGTGTGCATGCAGTGAGGACACTTACAAATTAATTTTTACTGACGGTCCTGGTGTGCTTACAGCGAAGATATCATTGATGACGTATGCGAAAGCGTGTCGCTCCTCTAAATTAAAGCGTCAATAAGAGTCGAGTATTATTTGGACAGTTTGCATATTAATGTTCGCACGTGGTATTGTTGTGGTAACAAGTTTCCCTATTTTTTGGTTGTTGGAGCAGTTTTTGGGACCATGGGTGGTAAGATTTGCTTTTATATTAGAAATAAAATATTTAGGATGATATTTATGTTATCGCTAGAATGAAATTTTGAGAAAAAGGTATTAGTTTTATAGAAAATATATGGTGTGCTTAGGGCGGTGACACCAGTCTCTTAGGCAAATAATTCTCTCAAAATTTCATGAGTATTTTTTTAACGTTTTTTTTTATAGGATTTTATTTTTATTTACAGATAAATTTATAACAAGCTTATAAATCTCAACTCCAATGACCTGTATGATTATTTGGAAGAAATTCCTTGTGACAACATTAGCGAGTTAGGAGATGTTACTGAAGATGAGATTGAAGGAGACGCAGAAATAGTAGGCCCAACGGCAACGGCGTCGCCAGCAATTGATTTATTTGACATAGAAAATATGCCTATTATATTTGGGAATGATACTTTGTCCCAAGACGCTGATGCTGACTTAGCCAAATGGAGCAGTGAGGATGATGCGAGCCCAGGAAATTCACAAAAAAACTATATGGACTAACTCTAACTCACACTGTGTTCGAAATTTTAAAGAATTTGGATGAATGAATTTAAAAGAATTAAACGACAACTCTGTACAGCCTGGCCGTAATCACCAAAACTTTGATAACCTTTACAAATTGCGGCCTTTGTTAAATGTCTTATTTGATACATATAAAAATGCTTTGAAACCAAGTCAACATCAAGCTATTAATGAGTCGATGATCCGATTCAAAGGACGAAGCTCCCTAAAACACTATATGCCAAAGAAATCAGTAAAACCTGGCTATAAAGTTTGGATTCGTTCCGAGAATTCAGGATACGTATGTCAATTTCAGATTTACACTGGTAAAATAGGTCAAATGACCGAAAAGTCTCTTGGTGGTAGAGTTGTTAGAGATCAACGAGAGACTTAGTTGGAAAAGGGTACGAAATATATTTTGACAAATATTTTAATTCGGTCGAGCTGCAAAAACAACTGCAAACTGAGTTGATTTACGCTTGCGGTACCGTCAGAAAAGATCAAAAGAATCTACCAACAGATCTACTAGATGAGAAGCAGTTAACAAGGGGTGAATTCGATTGGAGAGTTAGCACTGATCGATTAACATTTTTGAAATGGATGGATAATAGGCCAGTCCATTTTTTAACTAATTATCTGGATCCATACAAAAATAAATGGATTTCCCGCAAAAAAAAAGATGATTCCGCCGAAGATGTTACTTGTCCTGAACTAGTAAAGAAATATAATACGCATATGGTATACGTGGATAAGACGGACATGCTAAAAACTCTTTGTGAGGTTGACCGAAAGTCGAAAAAGTGGTGGCATAAAATTTTTTTCTTTTTCATATATTTATCCTTAGTAAATGCATTCATATTGTATCAAAAAAGAACGGATTCCAATGCGCAACTTTCGCTAAAACTTTTTCGACATTCAGTGGGCCTAGGACTTGTGGGAGCTGAACAAGGTTTACCGAAAAGGGGTCGGGCATCAGTAACGGTGAATCATTTCAAACGTACTGTACCATACGAAATTCGGTACGACTCTTGTTCCCACATGCCTCTATAAGGCAATCCTGGAAGATGTGCTTTTTGTAGTACCAAGGCGGAACCTCACAAATCAAGATGGCATTGTACAGGGTAGCTGATGATATTACATTGATAAATAAATAAACAGTTAATTATTGTTATTTTTTTAGGTGGATGCTGCCCTGTGCCTTTCAGATAAGAAAAACTGTTTCCGTCAATATCATACCAAATAAATTTTTTATAATCAATGTATTTTTCTAGCAATAAAAAATTAGTTTTTGCCATTTTTTTTTGTTTATCTGCCTAGTGTCCTTACAGTGATCACACCTCATTGTAACTAACTCATATGCAAAAAAAAAGATTTAATATTAAAACATATTAAATAATCTTTAATTAATTGAGCAAAACAAAAATTTTCACCAAAAGTTAAAAAAAAAAATAAATCCGGCCTCAAAGGGTTAAAGGAAAAAAAGCAAACCTTAATACTTAGGGAAGAACTATTTATTACATTTGATATTACTGATTAAAACATTATTTATAACTAGTATATTAAACAGTTTTTTATTGCTTCTGCTTTATACCTCTTATTGTGAATAAATAAATACTATTTATCTACGATGATTTAAAGAAAGTGTATCATGCCTATTTAGGTTATGCAGAATATTATATTATAATCATATTATCACATACAGATATTAAATAAATAAGTTCTTATCGACATATTATTAATAATATTATTTTGTACTTCGCAATCTAATACTTTTTGTGTATATTGTGTTAAAATAAAAAATCTATAATGTCAGATTTACAAGAACAAATTTCTGTAAAAAATTATTATTTACCTAAGAGAAATTTATTATAAGTTTAATATAAAACTCTACACAAATTAAAGCAAGTTAGCAAAAGGAGAAGAATTGTAAATTATATTACCCTTTTATCTTGCATTTAAAAACATATAAGACAGAAATAAAAAATTAAGTTTGTTGAAAGTTTAAGTGAACTTAAGGCACTTAGTATGATTGGCAATCATGCATTTAATATCAATTACTAAAAATGATAATAAAACGCTTTCAAAAGATTTTTAAGCTTGTTAACAGATTTTACAATAACTTGCACTATTATTATTTTTTAATTTTTAAAATAAATTTAACAAAACTCTATTACACTTATATTTTTTTTTAATTAAGTCTTTTTGTCATAGATTAAGGACATGGCTTAAGAACAACCTATTTTTAGACTAAATACCACTTTGATAACCTTTAAACACACTTTTTTCTTTCAGTCAAAATAACTAAGGCTGAGACGTAAAGGCGCGCCTCTGGCCGCAGCTTCAATCAGTAATTTAAAAACACACGCGAGTATCCCCACGTATTGATTTTTAATAAAATTCATTTTTTCGGTTGGCAACCGTTCGGCCAATGGCAATCACAATCACTAATGGCCAAATACTGCATAATTAACTAATTATGAAATACATTTATAGCTTTTTTTGCGCGTTGCGATGTCCTGCCGCCCCCCTTGATGTACCCCCGTATCGGGTCACGTAAATTATATTATTAGGTCCCGTGGCGCCCGTTTACGCTGTTTTGTGCGAATTACTTAATATTTAACGAGTTTTTTGGTAAATGTTTTGTTAAATTTTGTCAGGTTGCTTTTATGACAATAAAATTATTAATCGCCCAATTTTCAGATTTGCTAGACGGTTGAACACCTGCATTAATATTTTAAATTATAAACCAAAATTAGCACAAAACTAAGTGGGAATTTGAAAACGAAATAAATCCGGATGTGGGCAGTGAACAAAAAATAAAATGTTCCATGACAAAAAATTAAATATAAATTCTTAAGTATGCCTATTTTAGGATAAATCTCCAATGTATGCTCTTAAAATTTTCAAAGAAAAAATGTACTCTTTTTCTTTTCGTTTTTTGGCCTTGTGCTTGGCACATTTAGTCACGTGTACCAATATAGGAACTCATTTATAATTGAACAGGTTGCTAATATAGTATTTAAAAAATTATACTATAATTTTTTATATGGTTCAATTCAAGTTTAATATGGTTAAATCATCAGTTGACTGGTTGTCATAATTACATATACAGTGCTTTTCTTTGAAGTCCCCCCCCATTTATTTTTTGAACGGGTCAAAAAAAATTTTTGAAACTTGGCATAAGTAAATTGGTCTATAGATACTATTTTTCACTGTAAACTAGGTAGTGATAAATTCCAAGATGGCGACTGTGCGACATCTTGAGAAAAAATTTTAAACAGAAAGGCGGGTCGTGTGGTACCTCATTTTAAAGGTCTCAATGAGTACTTTATAACCCTGAAATATTAGACCCATATCTTAACCCGTTTCAAAATGGCGGCCTAATAAAAAAGTATTTTTTTTTATTTTAACGTTTTACATTTTTATGATTTTTGAATAGGTAAAAATCAGTGTACGAAAATAAATGCGTCACTATTTTATTTTGACATAAAAACGACAGTTCTAGATGTCAAAATAACACATAAGCGCCATCTTGAATAAATGCATTAAATAGAAATCTTGTGTTACCTCATTTAAAAGGTTTTATTGAGAACTTTTAATATTTATTACATGGACTCGGTGGACTCCATTTTGACCTGTCTAAAAGTAACAGCCAAAAAAATACACTTTAAAATCCAAGTAATTTTAAAATTTATAAAGTATCCTTAAGAATAGTTGGATTGGCTTTTCACAGTTCGTAAATGTAGGGAATATTATTGTGGGGTCAAAAAAATTAACCCCAAAAGGTAATTTGTACATCCATAGTATATTTGTTTCACTAATGAATTGATGAAGGTTTTTTGTTTCAGTATAAGCTTCAGCCAATAGAGCCAAATTTATTCTTTAAACTGTATTTCCTTCAATACTAAATTGAAATGCTATGCAAGCTAATCAACCATTAGGAAAATAATAAAAATCATATTCAAATCACACGTGGATCCATCGGGGCTGTTTTCATATCAATGTTCTCCCGCCGAAATGATAGCGAGGCGACTTCCCCCGCCCTTTCAACCCTCGGGAGCGGCCCTTCGTCGCTCGCCGCCGAGGCAATTACGAATTATAATTTATTCCTCTCTTTATTCTCGGCGACTCCCTGCTTCGCATAATGAGAAATGTTGATTGTAACCCGTTCGGGAACGCGTTGCCACGTCTAGTTTGCCTCAATTTTAAGGCTGTTGAAGCCTTAAAATGTGTCTGTTGCGATTATATAGAGATAAGTAAATACAAAATTATTTGGTCTAATCGAAAACTAAAGTCAAGAGATAGCTGACAGCTTGAGCATATCAACAGGCAGCGTTTTTACTATTACAGATGAACATTTGTTCATGAAGAAGATATTTTTATTTAAATTGGATGCCAAAATAACAACGTTAGTGATTCGGAGCGTTGTTTGGAAACATTCAAACGTAATGAAAAGGCCTTTTTGCATTGATATGTAATAGTGGATCACACTTGGATCTAGCACTTTACACAAAAGTCGAATAGATAATTAGCTGACTGAAGAGAGTTCGGTGAATATTTACCGAAGATACCAAAAACGCAACAATCACCTGGGAATTTTTTGGCCTCTGTATTTTGAGATGCTCATGAAATCGTATTCATAGATTATTTTGAAAAAGGTAAAACAATCAACAGCAGACCTCATCTGAAGAAGAAACAAATCGTTTTCACCAAGACAATGAGACAATGTCACAAATCACTAAGTACGATCACTAATACGCCAAATTGCATTTTTTACGCTTCAAATTGCTTCTACAATTTCCATATTCATGGGACCTAGAGGGCAGTTACTACTGGTCATTAACAGATATTAAAAAAAAATCTTTCAAGGGAACAGATTTGACTCCAATGGAAAAGTGATTTGCCGAAACTAAAGCGCATTTTAAGGCAAAAGATAAATCTTTTATACTGCTGGTATAGAAAAGTTGTTAAAGCGTTTTAATTATTGTATTATTCTTGACGGAAACAACATTGGCAAATAAAGTCGAATTTGCAAAGAAACAATGTTTTACTGAAAGACTGCGGACTTTTCGATCAATGCGTTATATCAAGATATAGAAACGAGATGATAAAATGAAGAAAAAGAATGTTTGAGCAAAACGAGGAAGAAATTTATAAATTGGAAACATGGTCTCGGAAATTTTATATAAGAAAATCGCTGTACAACAAATAATTTTCTAATGCAACCTTGAATTAAACACAGAGAGATAAACTCATCTCTAAAAATTTTGGCCTCCCAGGGTATTTAAAAAAGTAAAGAAAATAAATTTTCTCAATTTTTATCTTGAAATGTGTTGAAAATGAAAACTCTATAAAAAAATAGTTTAAGGACAAAAATGTGATAGATACAAAAAACATAACTTTAGTAGTCTGTATTATTGCCTCTTCTTGCAGTCAACATACCAACACCTCTCGGCATTTCACGAATCAAGCTATTGATGAGGCTCAATGTTCTTGAACCATCAAGTCCTAAATCATCAAAGGAGAATTGTCTCTATCAAGATAATCCCATACATGTTCGATGGGATTTATGTGTATGGAGAATTCGCTAGCCAGTTTATGTTCATTCTCTGGATATTGCCTTCCCTTGACAATTTTTCTACCATTTGTATATGATGTGGTCTAGCATTGTCGTCTTAAAAAATTGAACTTTTTTAAATTCGTTACGCAAAGGTTGAATAATCGCTTCAAAAATATTATGAGCGTATATTACACCCGTCATTTTTCCTTTTATGCGATAAGTAGTGCGATGAGTGATGCTATATTATACCCCCCAAAACTTTAGTGATTTTTTTGATAAAGAGTAGCATCTTTGGCAAATTAAATCAGTTCGATCTGGATCCCTCTAGACTTCTTCCCATCGACTATTACTGCCAAATCGTTACTCGTCAAAATCAGTGCTGGTGCTGCTCAGCAGTCTTGTTCAGGTGTGGTTCTAGGCACTCTTAAAGGTCTTCTTGCCCTTAAAATTAAAGAACCCAATCTTCTTATGGCAGTTGTGGAAACTACCCTCCGGTATTTACGCAAGAAATGACTTCGAATAGCTGTTACCTTTAAAGTTTGGTTTCTCCAGGTGAAATTAATCATATAAATGAACTTTCCTCTCTGATGTCACTTTAGGTCGACCAGCCTTCGCGCAACTGTTAGTTTCCTAGAAAAGAGCCACTTTTCTCCTTATCGACTATTTGACAAACCTTCTTGATTTAAGGCGACTTGCCCGACAAATTGAGAAATCATAATGCCTGGCATTTTTACCAAAAATTATTGATACTTTCTAATTCAAAATCAGTTCAGAGCTGCTTCATTTTATTAATAAGGCATATCATTGTGCCGAAACAATATTTTGCCACATATTCTTGTTTATTACTATGCTAAGATTATAAGGTATTTTTATATAAAACATAACCACCGTAAATTAAACATAACAAAATTTAGCAAACCCGGCCAAGAGGAGATATGTTTATTATAATTAGCAGGAAAATAAAAAAAATTAAAATATAAAATTAATTGTAGAGTTATAACTGATAAAAACTAAAAAAAAAACAAGTTACTTAAAATTTAAGATCCGGTCAACAAGCAGCAAAGATGAAAAAAATTAGACATAGAGAACCAGGTCATATTAATCAGGAGGATAACCAGAATAATAATACTAAGAAATTTCAGTAAGATTCTGGAAAAACTGAAGGTACAGTTGATGAATGCATTAATTTTTTTTTAAGAACACTGACATTGGTTAATGAAAACTCATCACTTATAATAAATAGTTTATTAAATAAACTAAAATTAGAAAAAAAAAATGTTGATGCATTGGAGAAATCCGATTTTTGCAATTAAAATAAGATTGAAATAAATTTAATATTATAATTGATATAATTTATAATATTAATGAATTCAGTATTAGCAATAATAAATCCAAAGGGTACTGAGTGATGAAAAAAGAGAAAGATAATAATCCTTAAGCAGTAGCAAAGGAACAATTTAGTTTATAATCAGGAATAGTGTGGAATTTTGCAGAATATGCAAGACCAAATATCAACATCTAAAAAATCTAAATTTAACAAATCAAATCTGCTTTTTTCCTTAAGTAAAGTAAAAACCGTAATCAGTGTGATTTACATCGTCCTTGTAATAATATAAATTAATTACAACTGACTTGAGTTCTCATAGGCTTTGGCCACATCTCTTCAAAATTACTTAAATGATAGTCGTAGCTTACCAGATAAATAACAGTAGTTAAGTGTGTTTAAAATCCTTTGAGCATTCATATTTAATCTTTTAATAAGTAACCTTTTAAAGAAATATCAGTTTTCTTTGATTAATAATGTACGCTTATTGATTATTTAATCATCTTTCCTTTAATAACGGTAAAGTCTTAACAAAGAAATAAACTTCATCGCTTTCCTACCTTATAATTAAATGACAAAATTCTTTCTACATTTAAAAATGATATAAATTTATACATGTAACAATTCAATTAGTCTTTCACATATATTTCAATAAAAGAGACTAACTAAATAAATTCTACTTCAATATTCACTTAGACAGATGTAATAATTATTAAATTCCTTTATACAACTACATGCAATTTTAAAGCCCGAACATATAAACTAAAACCAACAATTTAATGCCTTAAAATACAGAACAAACATGAAATGGCAACACTGACTAAAAATAATAGGGACCAAAAGGGTGTTCGCAGCCTGACTAGAATGGTGGAGGGGACAGGGAGGAAATTAATGTTATGCAATTCTACGAAGGTGGGAAAGTAAATGTAATTAATTATCTGTGTTCGTAATGACTCTGACTGATGAGGTGTTAGGAGGGCTAGAAGGGGGACAAAATGGGGAACGCAATCGAATGCCTTCAGCTTTCGAATTGCTAGATAATGTAGAAATTTGATTTAGGCTCAGTTGCTTGATTGTGAAGAAGATTGAAAAATAATTAAAAAGTGTAATAATATTATTAATAGAAAATTAAAGAAAATTGGGATTGAGTTATATTTTTAAGGCATATAGAAGATGTTCCGAATTGCAATGTCTAAACATTAACAGTGCATTCTGCGTTCAGAAGAAGCCTTAATTTTCTTTATAAAGTTATTTCGAGAAACGCCTCGTTTTTAAAACACAGGATGTTACAATTTTAAGAAAAAAGAATTATTTTATAGTCATAACTTTTTATAACTTGAGATATTTTTAAGAAGGTTGATACACACCTTTAGTAATAAAAAGCATTTTTTGATCTGAATTTTTTTTTTTTAATTTTAATCAGGGGTGTCCGCACGTCATTTTAAACTAAATATTCTTGATTATCAATGACGCTACCATTTTTTTTTGAAACTAACAAATATTTCCTAAATCCTTATTTAGTTTAAAGCAAATTCAATTTCCTGCCTTTTTTTCGTACGATACACCATTTTCAACTATAAAAGAAAAACCATCTCCTGCAGATTTTATGTCAGTCTACATAGAAAGGAAGAGTATTCTTGCAAAAGATCCATACGACATTAAAGAAAATATAACTGGAGATGAGATGCATCGTATTCATGATCCTAGGACAAAAACCCGTGATTTGCTGTCAAAAACGCTTGATTCATTAATGAATTCCATTTATTGGAAGAGTGCACCAAGGAAAAAACGGTTAAATATCCGAATGATTATTAGTATAATTTTACTAAAGCCAACTGTATTGTGAAGGTTTTGTGGATCTAGGATATGTTGAAATCTTAACTTTGTGTAAAAACGTAAGTCATTTGTAAGAAAAAGAAAATTCAAGATTAAGTACTCTTAAGACTCATGATGTATCACTGGAATTTCATTGAAAGTTCTTTGTATCATGCATTTTATGTCTCTGAGCAAGCTTAAAAGCGTAAATAGACTCTGAAGTATTAACATGAACCAAAAGTTCTCATAAGGATCTTAATAAGCTTTATTTATAGTTATCAGAAGTCTTAATTATAGTTATCAGTGACCAAAAAACTTAGAAATTATAATTAGTCAACATACGTGTACGGTACAGTACGGTTCTACGTCTTGGACTAGGACCAAAGAACTTCAGTTCGTCTTATCGTTCTCCGAATGAAATGAAAACTTTTCCTACAGAATATTCAAAACTTTAAGAGAAAAATCTAACTGAAGGTAATATCAGTGGCGACGGCTGAGACCCTGAGAGGCAATCTAGGAAACTGACAGTGCGCTTTCGAAAAACGACTTAATGAATGGATTTCATCGACTGAAACTATTGATAAAATCAGAAGCCCTTTTAACAATATTGATAGATTTCTAGAGCCTTACTAAGAGTTATCAGAAGCCAAAGAATTTGGAAATGTTAATGAATCACTTTTGTTCTACATCTTGAGATTAGGTAAAAGGTATTAGGTTATCTCACCCTTTTCTTGACTAAATAAACAATTTCCTTTTAGAATTTTCAAGCTACTTAAAGAAAATTCTAACTGGATTAATTGCCTGATGATTTATGGTCATAAATAAGATCCTGAGAGGCAATCTAGGAAACTTGGAGTTTATTCTCGAAAAACGACTGAATAATTTTAATCGATTTCTAGAGCCTTACTAAGAGTTACTAGAGACCAAAGAACTTGCTAAAGTCCTAATGAGTCATCTTGGTTTCACGTTGGACTAGGTGAAAAGAGCTTGGGCTTGTCTCATTCTTCTCTGAAGAAAATTAAGAATTGTCATGCAAAACACATTTGGTTTTAATTTTGTTACTAGGAAATCTTGCATCGTATGAACAAAAGGAAATGAATCAAATATACTATAAATTAAAAAAGTATTTTAGAAAGCATTAACCGGCTATTTTTTTAAATAATGTTTAATTTAAAATTCCATACGGACACTGCTGATAAAAAAAAAATTAAAATCTTTTAGATAAGAAAATGGCTTTTGTTTCTCCAAAGCCGTTCACCAAATTCCTAAAAATATTTTAAGTAACTATTAAGGCTCTGTATCAAAAACCTACAGAAGATATTTTGAATTAGGAACTTTTAGACAGCGACTTAGACAAAGTCACCAAAGGGTCACAACCCAACAAGAGACCATCTTGTGTACCAGATACCTAAGACAAATCCAATTATTCATACATAAAGCTAATACGCCCACTACTACAGGGTACAAGTATAAATGTACCGGTTTAAACCATAAGAAAATGAGGCTTAATTAGTTAAACTTACGAATTCCAGTGTTATACAAGAAAATCAGAAGATGCTAATTCTTTCAATTCTAAAACTTGATGATTGAGAACTAACAATATTTTTATTTTATATTAGACCAGAATAGGCTTTAGATCTATCGACCAGTAAAAGAATGCAGGTAGTCAGAGAAAAACAGCAATGAACAGGCATAAGGAGTATAATAATCAAATATAACTTCTCTAAAAGACGAATTAGTAAAAAGAAAAAAGCACAATAATAACGAAAGCTTGTACTGCACAGACTACCGGAAAATACCAAAAACGTAGTCATCGACAGTATATGTGAATTGTTCACAAACCATCTGAACATAGATCTATCAAAAGCCCCAATTCCGCTATTTTGTCGGTAAAAACTCACGTTTAAATTCCCAAAAATAAAATACAGCGCGGCTGGTGCTAATAGATTTCATCTCACAGTAGATGGAAACGATAGACAATATTATACGCTACGAAAAAATTAAAAACTATAAATGAAATGCTGATTAAATCGCAATAAAATCTACTACTAAAAGTAAATGAGTAATAATATAGACCCTGTCGACTTGCTGGGTATCTGGTAGAAAGGCATGATGGAAAGGTAGGGTAAACAGAGTGGTTATCTTCTATAAATCAAAATTAGCAATCTCTCGGATCCTAAAAAATATATTACATAGGTATCACAGTTTAATATTTAGTATTACACACTTTAAACAGGTTAAACAGGTTTTCTTTTTCATACTGCAAAAGAATTCAGATGTCATAAGTTGTAAATACAAGCCACCATCCTCTAATTTGGGTGGCAGTTTTAGAAAACCAAATGGTCGAAATTATTTCAAAATATGATTATGGAAGATTTGAATATTAACATGCTAAATTTTTTCTCAACAAATGTTACTAAATTTAAATCTTTTTAGAAGTCGAGTTAAAGCTAATTCTTAGCAAGCCGACAAGAACCACAGCTACTACTTCCACACTTATTGATGTAATAGTAGTTCTAGATAATTTAATTATACAGACTGAGAAAACTATATCATTTCCCGATATTTACCATCTTGGTTCCATTAGTAAAAAAATATAGTTCTAGTTAACCATAACCTTAATATCCTATTAGACATTGATGCGTCTGTAAAAACAGTTAAAATTACTAAAAACAATCTGCATTGAATAAAGCATACTATCCCCGAGAGGATCAAAGCACTATCAGGTTTTAAAAAGGTTAAACTCCCTGCTTATTGAGATTATTATAAAAGCTGAAAAACTGTTACAATTAAAAGATAAAAAAAAGGCCTCGTTAAATCATGCATTTAAATATACGTCAGATAACTGGCAAGACTAAAAAAAATTCGACTAAAAATAAATAGCATCTATAAATAAAAGTACAATTCCCGCCCGATTCAAGATCTAAATAAAATAAATCAATTTTATTTAATTGAAGTAGTCCCAATTAATAATAATTTAAATAATTTAAATAAATGCAAAAACTCTATACATAAAAAAGGATAATCCTATTTATCTCTATATCTGTAAATCACTGAGAATAGACAGTGTGGATTCATATTTCTTAAAACTCTGTTGTCCCTATTTATTACCCTATATCACTCATATTTTTAATTATTTTATTGAACAATCCATTTTGCCTAAATATTAGAAAAAAACTTTAACCTCGTATTGCCAAAAACTTCTTTTTAAGAAAATGAAAGACCAATCAGTGTACTGTCAGTAATGTCTAAAATTTTGGAAAAAATAATAAATTCACAGCTGATAAAACATACGGAAATGTATAACGTGAAACTCAATCTGGGTTCAGAAGACTTCATGGCTGTTTGACGGCATTAACGAATATATTAGACAATCTGTTTCGAACAATTAATAGTAAAACGATTACCTCTCTTGTCTTATTATGTTACAAAATATAGCAACTTTCCATTTTATAGGTCTTTTAACAAATACTATTACCTTTTTTTGTAAACTTTATGCTGGATAGGTCCTTGTCTATCAAGCATGACAAACAAAGTTCATATCCTATAACTATATTGCAAAGTGTCCAAAAAGAGTCAATTTTATCCGCACTCTTATATGCCATTTACACCTCCTTTTTACCAACTCTTTTAATAAATGCTGCTTTCAACATTACAATTTGTTTATCTTTTAGCAAGATCTAAATCGAAAAGCTCCTGCAGGTCTGGGTAAAATTTAAATTAATGACGCAGAGTTACCTAAAGATAATGTTTATAATTAGAATGTTTATTTTTATAATAAATTAAGATTTACCTCTCAAATTTCTTAATGCATACAAAAGGCATTTGTCAGACCAAAGTTGCTATACAACAATAAACACCTTATTTTTCAGAAAATAAAAATTATGCTGTTTGATCTGCTAAGACTATCAAATTTGAATCATGGGGATTTTGTCTATATTAATTGCCTCGCAAATAAATAAATATTTAAAAAAATCAAATCTCCTGTCTGTGGCTGATCTGTAGCATAAGGAGGTTTAAACATATTTCTTATAAGATCACAGATATTAACGGGCTAAAGAAGAGGCGAAAAATACATCAGCTATGTTTTTATAAAAAAGTTATTTGCAATAAAATATATTTGTATACCTCATCATTTAGGACAGATATTCATAATATGAGGTAGGGATAAGCTAACACTATCGTTTCCGAAAACCACTGATTTCGAACGCTCTTTTAACTATTTTGTTGTATAACTCTTTTCGGGAAAATTATCACACTCTCCTTTTGAACATAAGCAAAGATTAACGTTTTATGTAGGATAAAACGTTAATCTTTTTTAAAATTTTGAACAGTTAATTGTATTTATGATTTTGATTTTTATTAAGTTAAATTTCCCATATGTAAAAAGATATACCACATTTACATTTACTTAAAAAATATTTCTTTATGAATTTACATTACAATGGTTTCATCGTTTCATCTGGACTTCATCGTTTTTTTATGGAAGAAATATTTGTTTCTTATGACCATAAATAAAGATATTAGTAATATTATTATTATAATAATTTATTATTATTATTAGTTGAATGCAATAGTAGTTAAGAAGATGATTAAATCAAGGATGATTCAATAAGATGTGCAAGAAAACAAAGATAGTGATGGTTGCCAAAATAAGAAACGTCGTTTCATCAATTTTAATTAATCAAATCACACAACTTTGTATTGGCTTGTCCACCCTTAAATTTGAAACACGCTGTACAATAGCATTAACTCTTCCAATAATAATCATTTGTAATCATAAACTAAATTAAATTGAACTTTCTAAGTTCTTGTAGATTTTACCGTTATTAAATCCCAACGAATAATAGTAATTTCTTGAATTTAAAAATAGAATAGAGACGTTTTTCTATTGAAGCTTAGGCTTTTAAACTACAATTATCCCTCACTGATGTCCCAGATACGGTTTTTTAAAGGTATAGCTAACTATAGGGGTAGAAACAAGGTCACTCTGCAAACTTAAGCTCATTTCTTATTCAATATTGTAGAGTATAATCAGCCAATCAGTTAAAGGTTCGTTTACTTTAAAAAATTAAATTCTTGCCCTAGATTTAATTTTAAAAATAGGATTTGGTAGGAGCATCATATAATTATTTATTAGAAAATATGAAGTTTTAAGAATGGCTACTATCTATTTTGTACTTTTATATATTAAAACATGTACGCGGTAGGAGATCAGTAAAGTTGTCAGCCAATAAAAACTCAATTGCGTTCTTCTAAGTCGATTTATACTCATCAGGAAGACCTTCTTTACTCATTAAATTAATTGAAAGAAAGCGCAGTCGAAATGCAAATTATTTACCAAAATACTTTATTTTCCAGGTGCATAACATAACATGGATTGATGCATAACATAAATGGCTAATATGAGGCAAACTTTGCTATTTTATGTAATGGGAAAACAAGCAGATGCACCATTTTTCATGGTAACTTTTTTTTGCTGTAAAACAACAGGATTTTGTTGTATTAAAGCAAAATCCATCGGGGGGGGGGGTCAGAAGGGAGCGGCACTTTCCGCCCGAATAGTTTTGAACTAATCAGCGAGTACAAATAATGCAATGTTTGAAAAAAGTCCGAAAACAATGCTGATCGTTCAGTACTTTTATTTTTATATTTTTCTGCATACGAACTAATCGCAAACGAAGTTAATCTAAATTGCACAAAATTAATTCCATTGTATTTTCCACATTGTCCGTCTCACTTCTCTCGCCATTTTTGTTATAGCTTTTTTTTTAATACCGAGACTCGTCAATAATTTTTGCTATTTTATGGAGTCGCAGTAAAGTGTTAAAAATTACGGGTAAAAGAGTAAAAGGAAATACATAAAAATATTATTTTAAATCAATATTTAGTCCATTGTAAGAAAAAGGGCTTTTTAAGAATGATATGAATGTTAATAAAGTACTGAGAAAGAAATAAAGAATGGTTCAAAGAGAAAGATTTTTTTAAAGTAAGAACAGATAACTAAAGCATTATTACAAAGCAGCAGAGTAGACATTAAATGAAACTAGCAAAATCTTATGTACAAAGATCAAAATCTGAGCTTATTAAAGAGAAACTTGACAATATTCTTCAATTCAAAAAGAGAAGTCAAATGGTAATTGCACTTTGGAGTTTGGCATCTTAAGAAGTCTATAAATCTACGACGTTAATCAAAGTCGTTAATAAATTCTTATACTTCATATAACTTAGCAATACTTCAGTAGCATAAGACTGCTCAGAAGGCCATAAAATAAATCTATTTATCCGCATTAAAAATCTACATTTTTGAGTTTTGAAGTATACTAAGAATGCTAGTTATATAAGAAAATAAATAATGAACTACAATTTTGATGCTAAATTTCTTCTTTAAAAAAACAAACTAATTTTAGTTAAAACCAAAAAATGCCTTTTTAATGATCAGCCCTCATACATTTATCGGTTCTTTTTCCCCCAATTCGCTCTGTCTAGGGACAAAATGTATTTCATTAAAAAGCTGATTATATTTACTAAAAAAAGCGCTACATGTTTTAATTATCTCTCTAAATGTGCTTTTTTATGCAGCCGATGCATTTTAATTCCGATCGGATCAATACAGCCCTGGCGAGCAGGAAAAAATCCGCCATTTTTATACATTTTATTGTTATTGCTGCATGGAAAGGGGTGGGCAGTCGTTCCCTCTCTTTTTTGTAAAGGTCCATTTGAATAATTATAGGCTAATTCGCATTCGAACTGCATAGCGTATTTTTTTCATGATATCAAATGAAAATGGAATATTTTGATTGTTTAATGGATTGCTTCTAGTTTTACATGCTGTGCACTTTTAAAAGCTCTAAAAGCCCTTTACGTGATATTTTATTTTTATAATTAGTTATTAAAGATTATCAATTTGGCTTTAAATGAAATACGTTCATAAATTCCTTAAAAAATACATATAAAATTGATAAATTTATGCTAGAATATAATGAAAAAATTGGAGATCTTTTTTTTTCATTTCACTAATGTACTTACTATTATAATATCTAGATTCGTCCTGATATTTAGTTGACAAACAGTTGAAACATTTTGAGTAAGTAATGTATTTACTTATGGCGAAAAGAAATATTACGCTAGTAGATCAGCTTGAATTAAGCTTCGGAAGTTTACATATTACCTACTTATTCAACATAATGTCAACTTCAATGACTTAAAACACTGCATTAGCAAACACAGATCTACTGATGCTCTATCCAAATAGTTACGAAGAGAAACATACCACATATAAACATGCATCAATTACTTAATACCAATGTGGTAATAAGTGTATTATGGATACTATTAGAAGAATATCTAAAGTTAAATAATATCAAGAGTCAAGTTAAATTTCACCAGTTGTAGTGTCAACATAATTTTAGCTTAGCATTTCTTGAATAAATTCAAATAAAATTCCTTTAGAAAAATCATGATTGAAGACAACAAAATATTTTTTTCCTGATTACTCACTACTTTTCATAAGGGATGATCAGAAAACGAATATATAAAATATTTTGATTATGATATAATTTAATTATCCCTATAATATGTCAATTCTATTTAGAGCAAAAATTTCTTTAACTTTTTCCCAAAATACAACTCTAAAGTTTTCAGATATCGATAATAAGGCGGTATATATTTTAATAATTATTAGTGGTAAAAAATAATAGTCTCATAAAGTCTCATTTCTATAAGGCTTTTTTTTAATTTATCTGCCAAAAGGTAATTTTGTCCTTACCAAACTAATAAGTTTAAGAATGTATAAAAGACCCAACATAATCTGCAATTTACTTTATGTTCTCGATAATAATTCGTCAGAAAAGTAGTACAGGCACGCTCGTTTGTTCGTTTATTATTAGCCCCTATTTAATTTCTTTTTAATATGTTATAGATGGTAGTTAAGGCTCGCTTATTTATGAAGGGAAAAGTTTAAAGTGGACGTTCGATGTGTGTGCACCTTCTAAACGATTTTCAAATAATGTTTACTATTTGTAAGAATATTAAATTCTCTCTTGAATTAATGGACAGTGAACATGTATTAGTTTGTCCTTGCATGATAATGACGGAGGTTTTATTTGAATAATAATTGTTTTTCTTATAATTGAAAAAGACTTTCTGTAGAATCAATAAAATGCAATTAGTAATTAACGAGGGAAAAAGTTCATTAGAAATATTCAATTTCTCAAAGGAAAAAGTTAATTACAAAATATAATTTTTTTAATGAAACCAAATATAATCTTTGTGTAAAAAACTACGTTATAAACGAACTATTCAATAGTTGATGGTATGACATAAATTATGATAACAACATTTTCTTTTATGTTAAAAGCCATTTTAACGACATCTCTGGACTATTTTAGTAACAATAAAAAACCGTTTTAATGAAATTGATAATACTGAAAATGCTTTATATTAGCTCAGATATTAGCGCCTAGTATATGTGTAAGAGCGAACAGTTGTTAGGGATTTTTTCTTAGGTAAAACATGCCTTATGAAGATTTACTTTTAGTTTTAGATTCCAAAAATGTTAAGTGAAGTAACCGGCTATATTTGAATAGCGATAAAATATAAAATACCTTTGTATTTCACTATTATTTACCATACTAAGTGTTTTATTATAAAAAGCGTGAACCGCAACCATTTAAGTTATGCATAAGAATTTAACTCGACTAACGTTTTTTGCTTTTGCCCACGTTGCAGTTAAAATTCATAAAATATGTAATATTTAAAATAATGTAGCCTGTAATATTCTTCAAAAGAAATGCATTTTATTAAAGTAAACACAGATATAGACCATCAAAGGGAATTATAGTTCTATGTGATTTTTAATGTGTTGTATTTTAATATTTAAAGTGTTTAATAAAGAATTCTTTTGAAAAAGTTATACAAATAATTATTAAAATAAATACACTGCATTTATAGAAGTTTAAAAAATTGTTTTATTATTAATGGTCTAAAAATCAAATTATTTTGGATCCTTTTCATTAACTATTAAAATGTCGCGTAAATTAGAATTCTTGTATTGTTAGATTTTTCATCAGGTTTTCACTAAAAGATCATTCTGTATATGTTTCTGTAACCAAACCTAACTAAACATTTATTTTTAATTGGAGGAAAAGGAAAAATATATGTATAATCTAAAATGCATAAAAATAAAATATTAGAGAGAATATATATTAAAGCTTCTGTATTAATAAAGTGTTATTCAAAATCAAAATCAAATTTTGGATTTTTATTTAATAAACTTACAACATACATATATTATTATTTCAAATAAATTACTTATTATTTTGATAATGCTGCATACTATTTAAACCTTTTAGAAGAAAAATATTTACTTTATTCTTTTACTACATTACAAGATTTTTATCTTTTGATGCACTCAGAATATAAAAAAAATTTAGGAGCATTAAACAAAAAAAAAACTGTTAATATGTACATGAAATTTTAAATACTTTGAATGCCTAAAATTTGTAAAAAACTCAATTTTTGACAGATTAAAATAAAAGAATTACTTAAAATACCTAATAAGAAATTTGATGATACGTTTAAAATTCTGAAAAATTTAACAGAAGTTTTAATACATTTACTTATTAAAATATGCCCAGGATTACTTTTTTTTTACAAAAATTCAACTAATTTATTCCTACCCAAGCGCGGGAGTGATTTATAATATCATGTTATTTTCTTAAACTATTTATAAATGTTAAGTGATTTTTAAATTTGCATTTATCTTGGGAGTAATAATTTAAATAAACATACTCTTTTCATGTAATTTTAACGAGAATTTTTACAGATTCTATTAAATATATGACTAACCTAACGAATTTAACTTAGCTATAGAAGGCAAACATAAATCTTGTTTAGCGGTTTCAAAACGATCCTATTTAAGCGAAACTCCATAAAGCTTTACCATCTAATATTTTATCTTTTCTCTTCCAAATAGCTCCTTATTATTAATTTTCTCCCCTATTTCAAGCAGGACATTGGACGGGATATAAGTCAATAATTGCTCATTTCGTCCTTCATTTGTCATAGTATCCTGCCGTCCAGACATGTGATAATCCAATGACGAATCCTGAAGTTTCATCAGAAAATCCGAGAAAATTAAGCCGAGGAACTTCTTTTTCATCGTTTCAGTCAGCTTCTTTACAGTCGTAGCAAAAAAAACATAATTAAAGGTTATTTGAAGGCTTCTAAAATGGACTAATGTTTAGTGAGATTTTTGGCATAATGTTATTAAAATAGAATATCTGTAATTTTTTAAAATAATAAATTGTGATACAATGAAAAAATATTTTATACCGAAATCTTAGACAATTACAAAAAGTAATTTTAAAATTAAATTTTTTTATTTGAAATTATACATTTTGTAAAGAATTCATCATTTATCATTTAAAGAATAAAGATATAAAATCACATAAGAAGTTTGAGATAGAGTTATTAAAAAATACCACTGCTACAAATTAATATCTGAATTTATCTATTAGATAATATTAATGCAAAAGTTGTTAAAGTAGCAAAATGTGGATGATATTTTATGAAGTCTGTAGGTTTATCCTTTTAAAAAACTATGTATCTACATATAAAATGAATGATTTGTTATTTATATGGTTTGTTTGTCTGCAATGGTATGTTGATTTGCTCCTGTATTAGGTTACTAGATTAACACCAAAAAAAAGATCCTATGGAATAAAAAACTAACTCAAAATATCTTTAAGTGCCTGGAAATTTTACATTTTTTCAAAAAACTCAAAACATTCCAAAATTATTTCCAGTTTTCGGAAATCATAAAAATCAGCTTAAATACCTAAAACATATGGACATATTTTTAAAGGATTAAAATCAAAAGGTTTTATCAAGTTCAAAATTACAATGAAACAAATATGAACATATATTTAAAATTCTTGAAAGACGTGTCATATAACGTGGAAGACCTTATAAAATGCTTAGAAAGTTTAACTTCAAAATTTCACAAAAAAATAGAAATTCCGAAATGTTATTTCTGCGAAAAGCCTGGAATAAGAAAAAAGGGCTCTAAAAGCATAAAACAACAATTACTTTTCAATCAATTAGTGAAATATTCATTTACTCTCTAGTTTTGGAGTATCCTAACGTAAATATAGCACCATCTAAAAGTCATGTTTCAAATTAAAAATTAACGTCAATGAATTTAGAAAGATCATCCGTTCGACCAAATAATAATATCTAGGTTTACCATAGATTTTTTTAGACCTTTTAGATTTAGATAGATCTAGACACAACAACTTGGTGTTTTTAACCTTTTTATGGACATTTTGTGATACTATGTTTTTAATTAATTTATTAGTTTAAGAACATCCTTTTATATATTTTTACTTACATAGTTTTCCCTTGACAATGGTTCAAAACCAAAATGCGTCGGGATTTTTAAAATAAAGATTGTGGAGTAAACAGGACCCTTCGCGTATTTTTTTGCTTTAAATAATATCTAGGTACCGTTTTTATTTTTCTACCCTAAAGTCATCTTACAGTCATACTTTTAAACATGAATAAAGGTATGCACTTTAAAAAATGAAGCTAAGACAAATTTATAATCGTACAAAAAGTACTTAAAAAGACACTCGTAGAGTCGTTCCCCCCGTTTTGTCTTTCGCTCGATAAATCTCTCAATTCATACAGAGTACGTACGAGTTTTGCTTATTATATATTTGTTATAGAATATACTATTAGAAATCCTGACAAATAGCTATAGGTTAAATTACTTTTTTTCCAAAAGTCATACATATAAATAGTTTGAATTCATGACACATTATTTCAAAATGTTGACCGTTGTTGTGTGACAAAAGAAAGAACAAATTGAAGACCTTGGGGCAAAAACCGGACATGTCCACTTTTTGGGCGAAAACTACTTTTGCGCATACCCACGTGCTCCATGGGAAGGCGCATTGATTGGTGCAAGAATCGAACAAGTCCAACGCATTTTAACGTAGCGATATGCGATTTGGACATAGCCGACTGCATGTTTTGGGGCAAAAAGCGGTCAAGTCCAGGACTTGTCTGATTTTTGCTCCAAACATTTACATCATTTATGGAAGGGATATAGGACGTGACCGGCGCCATACTGCTCTGCCTCGATTAGTCTAATAGATTTATTTGACGAGTGCGGATCGTCCGTGCGTGTGTCCAAATTTGCATAGTGCATGTGGAATTAAGTTTTTTAGTTTTATTTTTGGAGTGTGTCACACTTATTTTCTTGAGTACGTATTGCGGATATTAAATATGTCTTCAAGCAGTGCAGAAGAAGATGATTCTTTTTTATCATCGGGGAGGGAATATTCACCGTCCGAGGATTTGCCGAGCACAAGCCGTGGTTTCCGAAAACCAGTGTTGCCAGACAATAATAAGAAACGGCAACCTAAAGGTAATATTTTTTTAAACAAAAACGGCGCGGTAATATGAAAAAAAAGACAATAATAATTTTTTAAATTTATTTTTAGATATTAACAAATCTTACCCGCAGAAACTCCTCGTACCAGATGTTTTAAATGTTAATATTGGTAATGGAAACCGATAATGTGCAACAGAAGTTAGTGGTGAAAATTCTAATGTCAAAAAAAGGAAGAAAAAGGGACAAGAAACAAGAGACTTGGGTGAGAAATGTTCGCAAAAAAAATAGGGCTCAGGGGGCGGAATACAAGTCGGCTAAAACGGGACGATTAATGTCAAAACGAAAAACAGGAATAGATTGTAAATGTCGCCTAAAATGCTTTGACCTTGTAAAGGAGAAGGAGACAAATAGGATTTTAAAGGGATTTAATGCTGTCGCTGAAAAAAGAAAAACAGGATATTTACCTGGGAGGACTTATTCAGGTAAAAGATGTTCGAGACGATCGATCAAGAAATCGACCGAGAACTGGTACTTTAGAGGAAAAAGCTCGTAAGAAGACAGCCAGTTTTGTTTACAAGGTAGGTTTTAGATTTGGTTTTCTATTTTAAATGAAACTAATAATTTAAACAAAATGAAAATGTTAATATATATTTTTTTATTACAGATTCGTCTTAACAGCAAAGACCAAAAAATATGTAGAGATGCGTTCTGTTCTTTTCATGGCATAACAAAGCATAGAGTACATCGTATAGCAACAGATTTAAAAAATAACAGACTTCTACCGCCGTCAGATATGACAGGAAAACACAAAAACAGAGCAAATAAAATTCCAGATAATAATATTTCTCTTATTGATAAACATATACAGAGCTTCCCAAAAAGATCTTCACATTACAGTAGAGGAAAAAACGAGGGAAGGAGCTATTTATCTCCGGAACTGAGTATAAAAAAAAGCATATGCTGTATTTAGAAAAAAATGAACCAGAGAAAACAGAAGTTGCCAAAGATGACGAAACTGTAGATGCTTTGTGTTTCCACTACCAACAGAATTTGCCTCTACCACATGTTCTAGCCGGAGACGTATTTTATAGACGTCAGTTGTGGCAGTACAACTTTTGCATTACGTCTGCAAAATCAGATATATCAACATTTTATATATATGATGAAGCAACACCAAAAAAAGGTAGTAATGAGGTGATAAGTTTTCTGCATCATTTCATAAGCACGTATTTGTCTGACTCTGTTACAACGATATACCTTTTTTCTGATAATGCTTTTGCACAAAACAAAAATCATACGATGACCAAATATTTGTTTACTGTGGTAAATTCAAATATTAAAAACGTTGGTTTGATTATCCATCAATATCCTGAGCCGGGTCACAGCTTTTTACCATGTGACCGATCCTTTGGGCTTATAGAAAAAGAAAAGCGGAAAGCAGAGCGAGTTTACATACCTGAAGAGTGGAAAGACTTGGTTCGTAAAACGTCTAAAAAGTTTAGGGTGGTTGATGTTAATCAGGACATCATTAAAAACTTTACCGAGCATTTCAAGCCCATTTTTAAGCCTTCATATTCTTCTATGGAAAAAACTCCTAAGTTTGCTATATCCACTTACCGATTATTTAAATATGAAAGAGGCAGTAACTTTATTGAATGCAGTGAGTCAACCCGTCTATGATAAATTTTCTGCTAAAAAATCGGATGGCGTTCTTTCATTACCGAATAATTAACTGGCACACTGTTATTCTCTTAAAATTAATGAAAAAAAGTAAAAGATGTAATGCTTTTAGTGCAGAAGTATGTCCCAAAAGCTAAAGGTACTATGACGAGATATTTGCCAAAGAATCCGAAGGTATTCAAGGTGAAGATAATGCCGAAAATCTCGCGAATTTAGAAGAACCCGCCTATGAATCAGACAGTTCATTTATATGATTATTTTGTTTATGTTTTCTTAACATATATTTTTTTTATTTATTGGTTTTGAATTTTTGTTTATGTGTTCTTAATATAAAAATATGCTGTTTGCATATCAATATATAAATTTTGTTTTATTTTAAATATATATTTTGTGAATAATAACACTTTTCTATTAAAGTTACTTTATTATTTGTATTATTTTGGCTAATTTGGGGTAACATTCGGACATCTCCAAATTTTCAAAATTGTCTCTGTCCGATGTTTTTTATTAAAAAATCTTTTAAACCTAAGAGTAAAGTATATAGGGACTAAATACACAACAAAAAAAAGGCTGGTTAAAAATATTATATACTGCTTATACTGTTCAGTTTTTCTTGATTTCCCAACAATTTTTAAAATTGGACATGTCCGATTTTTCCCTTAGGTTTTCAATTACTTCTACCATCAGATCTTTCCAGATACTTTTTCAAGTATTTACATTAGAAAAGTTTTTCAACAAGTATCAAACATAAGGAACATCAGACACATTTCGAAAAACCTGGAAAATTTAAAAACTTTTTCTAATTCCTAAAAGCTATAATAAATTACTTTAAATACTCAAAACAAAATTGAAAATTTATTTATGTTACGTTATAAAAACCAGTTTAAGTTAAAGTTTTCAGGTACTGCTCTTAATTTAAAACGTTTACTGGTGCAGAAATATTAGAACTTTAAATTATTTTTTGTTTAAATTAAATACTAAAATCACAACAGCTTGATTGTATTATAGAATATAACAGTAGGTCATGAGTAGTTAAAAGATTCATCAAAGAGAAACAACTTAGCTACAGCGCAAAACAAAGACGGCATCATATTTCTAATTATTGTTGCATTAGTTCAAAGTTATGGAAATGGAGATATTAAGTCATTACGTCCGGTCCAGATGAGGAATTGTATGTTCCGAGAGATCTAAGATAAATTTGGTCTGATAATAAGGGTCGAAATTAGAAACTTAACAGCAGCCCGGCTGCTCATCTAACTGTTCATAACTCGGCGTTTACTTAGTTCAGGTAGAAGTCTGACCCTTTGCATTACAAACTAATTAAAGTTGAACATAGTCCCGGCGGTCGGACTTCGGGCGGCCACTCCCGTTCGTCCATCTGAAGTCCGACTGATCCGTTTCAATTATAATTCCATAGCCTTGCACTGGAGCCACGTCCATTTTCTTTGACCGAACTCATCATTCCCTACGGGTCATTCTTAGTTCGGTCCTCTCAACCGTGAAATTATTGTGCAAAAGTTTTTACTAAGTTGTTGGTTAAATTGTATTCTATAAAGCGATATAATATTTAATTGACTGTAACAATTTGAGCCAATCAAGCAAAAAAGTTTTCTGTTTATAAACGTAGGAGCCCTTAGATAAGTATTATATGTTTTGTAAAACCAAAAAAAATACAGCAATCTCCTTTATTTACTTTAAAAGTTTATGGAATTTATGTCTTAAATGATCTTAAAACTTTTTAAGATTTTGGCATACACCAATGATATAACATAACTATAAAATCAATCTAAGAGTGGATATTGATTTCCCAGTCAAACATTCTTAAAAGCTATTTATTTTGTCGAAGTTATAGAATTCTTCTTGAATCTGTCTTTCCGAGGAAAGTCAAGGTTTCAGAAAATTTATTTTCCAATAAGTCAGTCCCCTTTTTTACTATTCATTGTTTTAATATTGTTATAAGCTTGGATAACAACCCACAAACTATACTAGATGGTAATTGAAAAAACTTTTATTTTCAAAATATAACAATAATTGTTTAGATACAGCAATAATATAAGAAGTGTTTCGATAAATATAGCAAAATACTGTATATCAGCCATTAATAATTCAGGTGTTTTCGGAAAAAAATTGGTAAAAAAGGTGTCCAAAGAAATAGCTAAAAACAATTCTGGTTCTAGAGAATATAATTGGTATGGTTCACAGAGAAAAAATAGGAATTTTTGAAAAACATCTCCTTATAAATCACAAAAACTAACATAAATCTTTTTAACACTTATTGCTATAAAATAACATATTACGATAGAAGTATGCAAATTATGTTGATTAGTGTTCATAGTCCTGATTTATCTCAATCAAGTTTAACAAATTTGTTATCGTTTAAGAAAAAGGGATTTGATTGAGGTAAAAGACAATTAATTTCCAGAGAAAAATTAGTCGAAAAATCTTTTCTAAATTAAGAGCGTTAAAATATGTGGTATCTAAACAAACTAAATATATTAAACACTATTTAATATTATTTTGGAATATAATAAGCAAAACAGATAAAAAAATTAAATGAAGATTATATTCCATCAATCTTAGCTAATCGTTCCTAATTAAAAAAAACTAATTTCAAAATACTATACTACTACTAGGACTATACATACTACTTCTTGAGGATATACTTCATGTTTTTAAACCATGGTTCTCTTGCCAATATAGTTTTGACTATATTGGCAAAAAAACTGAATTTAAAACTTTTCAATAGCCTTTGGGGTTTTGAGAAGTTTCAAGTCATCAACAATATTTGCGTTTAACAGATAAACCGGCCCTACTGAAAATTGAATAATAATTCAACTATTAGATTGTACAAAAAATGAAACAAGACGAGATAAAAACGGCGATTGTAATAAATTTACTTGGTCTTTGTTCTTATTTACTATTTACTATATTGTGGTATTTTACCATTTCGCCGTGAGCTCGCGAATGTGCAAACAACATAACCTCAATTTGTATGCCTCGTTTGAATGTTAAATTAAACAGTAAGATAAGAATCGATGTTTTTTAATATTTAGTGGTTTGATTACTGTTTTATTCTTCGAGAAATATTGACGATAAATAGATAAAGGTAAGTAGTTTTTTGTTTATCTATGTTAAAAAGTGTTTCAAATCTAAAAACTTGCTACTACTAACTAGAACTTGTTTTAATTTGTTGTGCTAATTTCACTGTATATTTTGTATTTTTGAAACAAAATTATTTTGTATATTTTATAATTGTATTAAATTTAGTACTGAAAAGTATGAAAAATTAGTCTCGGGTCTAAGCCTCTAATACGTTGTTTCATCATTTTAGCAAGAATAGCAGAACTCAAAAAATCATGCAACTTGCCACAAAATCTACCATGGAAAAAATGAGCTAACTAGTTCGTTGGAATCGTTTGCTAATTTTTCGGATTGTGATGATTCTGATAAAGACCGAGACTTTGTCTTATCAGACTTTGAAAAGGATTTAGTCAGTAGTTCATCGGAAGATGACATAAATGAATTCTTAGATTTAGAAGAAGACGACCTTCTTTTGTCTATCTTAAAAGAAAGAGACACTCCAAAAGAAATAAAAAAATGCTAATTCTATAATTGAAGAAGTTTTAAAAAATGTGGATGGTGCTATTTATACAAAGAAAGGTACAATAAGGAAAAGGAAAAAGGGAAAAACTGTGGTGAAAAGTGTACAAAGAAATGTTTTACAAAAATCGGTATGCAATGGCAGAATCAGATTAATCAGGAATATTGGGAGGAAAAAGAAAGGCGAGCCTTTATATTGCATAAAACTAGCACCACTGGTGTTAAAAGAAGATCAATCATTTTAGCTGCTGAAGGATCCCGAAGAAACAGATCTGTTCAGTATAATTTACCTGATGAGAATGGCTGCAATCAAAAAGTTTGCAAGAATTTTTTTTTTACAACATTAGGATATGAACTAAAAAATGACCGTGTTCTTAGAAATGTTACTTTAATAAATGAAAGGACATCTATTGCTCCAAAACCAGATAATAGAGGTAGAAAACAAAAAGAAAATAAATTTGATGAAACATTGATTGAACAACATGTTGAAAGCTTTCAGCCCACAATTTCGCATTACAGACGGGAGCACGCCCCACTACGAAGATACTTGCCAAGCGATATTACAATAAGGGCAATGCATCAAGATTTTTTATTGAAGCTTAATGCTAAAATTTCTTATGAAATGTATAGAAAAGTTGTTGCCAAAATGAATATATCGTTCTCAAATCTAGGTCATGAGGAGTGTTTTGACTGTGAATCATTTAGATTACATTGTATCTCGACCAAACATGAAAAAGAAAATATCTACCAAACTTGTGAAATTTGTACATCATTCAAGAAGCATCAAGATGCATATCGGGAAGCAAGGGAGGAGTATAAACAGGATAGTGCTGCGAAAGATTGTTTATACCTTTCAGCTGACCTCCAGAAGGTACCTTTTAATTTAAAACTAAATATCTAAAATTAAATAGTTATTTTTTTTACTGTTACAGGTTATTATGCTTCCTAGATGCCAAATGTTTAAAGAAATTATGTTTATGCCGAAAGTTATTGCATTCAACGAAATATTTGTGACAATAGGGAAATCTCAGGAAAAACTATTTGCCTTTATTTGGCATAAAGGTGTATCGGGAAGATCCAGAGACGACATTATTTCAACTTTTATAATTTTTTATTAGCCGTGAGAGATGCTCTAAATGTGACCACATGGCTGGACAACAGTGCGGCCCAAAATAAATACTGAGGATTATTTTCTTTTTTAACATATATAATTAATTCGAACGAAATTAACCCAAAAACTTTGAATTTAAAATATTTTTAGCCTGGGCACACTTTTATGTCTAGTGATGCTTTTCATCATCAAGTCGAATTAGCCTTAAAAAGAAAAAAAAAGTGTATGATCTCAGCGAATGTGTTACTTTAGCCAATTCAAAAAAGGTAGTTGTCAAAGAAATGAATATAAACAATTTTTATACTTTTTCGGATTTAACCTCCCAATATAAACTAAAGAAAATTAACCCCAGACCCTATTTACAAGATATGGTTTTGGTTCAGTTCGAAAGAGGAAAAAGATCTTTTAATTATAAAACATCTTTTTCAGAAGATTTTCAGTCCTTTTAGCAAATTACCTATTAGCCAAATATGAAACAGGGCCCTTACCTCACCCTAATCAAAAAATTTGTGAGAGGGGTATATCCAAAGAAAGAAAAAGTAACATTTTAATTAAAATTCAATGGTTGATTCCAGAAAATCGTTTACCATTCTGGCAAAATCTCGTAGAAGCTGAAACAAAAGTAGCTCTAGATTGACTCAAATTAAAGAAAATATTATATTTTAAAGAATAATATTTTTTTTTGTAATAAAATATGTTATTTTTAAAGGCTTAATAAAATATTTTGACAGATACGATTGTTTTTTTTAGCAATTATAACTAAAATTATCTAGAAGAAATGGCGTATCTGACTTATTCAACTGTAAGTTTTTAAACATATTCCACATAATTTAAAAAAATGATATTTCTTAAGTACCTATTTCATTGTATACCTTTATATAATGTGACTAAAATATTACAAAAATTATATTTTTATAAAAATCACCCTCGTGTAAAAATATAAAAAGTGCAGATACGACATTCTTTCTTAGGACGGCAGTATTGCTGTTGTTTATCGACCCTCATGACAGCTTTAGCAATATAAAGTTAGCACTCGTACAACACTATTTCTAACCGTTTCAGCGTCAAATTTTTAACAAAAAGACATTTCTCCCATAAAAACATAAAGTGGCTAACTGCATTTATGTTAAATCCAAGAAAATATAGTTTTACTATTCCATAATGTATTTATTCTCTCATGCATAATAAATTTTGCATCTATATTTTTAACAAGCAATAACACGAATCTATTGATATAAAAAACTCAATTTTGACAAAAATGTCAGTTATCCACTTTTATGCCTTGGACGGCAGATTTATGATAAAGTCTTGAAAGCCGTAGGTTCTCCTATTGGCTGCTATCTTTGGATCTGTTTTAAACTTCAAGTGTAATTTTATGTTATTCTCTAAGGTTATTTTAAGTTTTAATCTTTATTAAAAGTATGCCTATTGGTGTCTCTATGTCTTTAGGATCTTGATAGAAAATACCTTGAAGATTAAAATAAGTAAATAGATTATAAAGTAATTTAATTTACAATTTTATTATGTCTTCTCCTTCAGTGTCAGTAGTGATGATGACATGTAGTGTTAAATGCCCTCTGCTAATATAAATAATCATTTCTTCTTATTGAAAATATATATATTTCTTTAAGTAAATAGGCATTATTTTAATAGTTCTATTATATTTTAAATATATTTTTTTGCCTTAATTTTCTATATATTTAGGTGTGCTGATAGAAGTTCCAAAGAAAATTCTTGTAGTTTTGTCAAACTATTCTAGAAACTGAAAAAATTCGTAGGCAAGATTATCGTTTTCCGCACAACAAAATGCAATATATATTTAAGCTAATCTATCATGCATTTCGTTTATTCTAATAGCTTTTACCAAATACTGAAAACACAGAAATAATATACTTTTTAGCTAAATAAGTCACATCAGATAAGTTTTAAAATTCAGAAAACCATTGATTTTATGGTACCGACAAAAATAATAAAACATTGCAGGCAATACAGTCAGAGGCATCTATATTAAGTACACGCAAAAAGTTAAAAGAAAGAGGTAAAATATTATTTAAAATTAATAAATATTTGAATTACAACTATAATAGCAATCATTATAACAGCCAGTCAATCATATCATGTGACCAATAATCAAGTTTAGGGAACTTGATTATTGGTCAACAAAAAAGTTATAAATAGTTAAAATAAATAATTTGATTTTAACCAAAGCTGAGCACTTGTATGGTAATTTTTTTAGGGTTGATTTTATTTAAAAAGTCAATGATTTCCTAAGCTCTGAGACCTTCTTTTGCTTTAACTTTAACTTATTGCTTTAACTTAAATCCAAATAAAAAATATATATCTACAAATACCTCATTGCTATGAACCCTTCATCCTTATTTAACCCTTTATTTATACTGTTTGTCGAAAATATATTAGCTTGTTTATCTAGAAGTTTGTTTCATAAATACTACCTCTTCCAAACTTTCTCCTTAGCCAACATCCTTATTTACCCTTTTTTTTAATTTTATAAGGTCTTTTTTGTATAAAAAATTCTTTTTAACTAACAGAAAGCTTATCAAGTCTCCGAATACTACCCTAATCATGGATAATAACTTTTGATGTAACGCATCTTTTTCCTAGTGATTTTTCCTGATGATTTTATTGTTATAATTAGAGAAATGCTTTTTATTATGACCAAACTGTTTTATTATTTACGCTCTTTAAATAACGCTCATTAGGTAATTGTGTGCTTCTTAAAAGTTTTTTTAGTTTGATGGTATTTTTTAAATAAAGGTCGGTTTTCATCCAAACTCCTTTTCTTGCTGAGATATTTGTATACAATATGAATAAAAACTAAGTAAACATATTCTTTTTAAAACGTATGTTAAAAACATGGATTTGGTACGTCAATGATATTTTTACCATATTTAGTAAAACTAAAAATAATTTGGAGAATATCCTTCCATTCATTGTTTCAATTCATCCTAACATGTAATTTAACTACAAAATGGAGAAAGATCCTTCTTTGTCATTTTTGAACTTTCTAATTATAAATAGTAATAGCTATTTTAAATTTGGAATATAGCGAAAATATACCATAACATTACAGTAATACTTCTATATCATCATATCCACTCATTTCTTTAATCACAAATTTGTAGCCTTTAATTTATTCTTTCACATATTATTTAATATCCCATTGCCCAGTGAAAAGTTCAAAAAAGAATACGATATATTTTACAAGTGGCTTATAATAATGATTATCCGCTTTACACAATCAAAAGGTTATACTACAAACACTTACATAAACTGAATAATTAACTGCTTTTAACACAAACTGCGGAAACCTCTAAAACATTTTCCGTTCTTTAGTTTAATTTGGGAGTCTCTCGTCCGGTGTTGCTAGGTATTTTTGTTCTAATGAATTAAAATTAAAGCCGAATATATATTTAAAAACAAAGAACTGATTAGCGAAACACTTACTCAACACCCAAGATAATTGAGTTTTAATAATACATAGATCTGGTGATTTGACTTGATTGTGTCCATCCAGAATGTAAAGCTTGCTATGTGGGTCAAAGCGAAAGAATTGAAATTAGAGTAAATGAACACATCAGACTTATTAAGAGAAATAAAGAGACTTTTATAACTAACACCAATTATCCTTTCATTTTCCGTAAACCATACTCCAGAGTCAGATCGTAACTTATCTAGGACCTAATATGAAAGTCTTTCATTCTCTCTCTTAAAAGGGATTGAAATGAGATTTATTGGACGCTTTTGAAATATAATGAAATGTTTATAAATAATTCTGGCGAGCCTTTAATACATATTAAGCGTAGAAGTTTATGATTTCTGCGTTTTTTTTGGTATCTGATGATAGCTATTACAATACCCGAAATGCATAATAAATTGCTTTAAGGCTGTTTTTCATTTAATGTGGGAAGAACGACAGCCTTGCTTAACCTTTATAGTTCCACTCCTCTGCAAAGTATAGAGATCTATACTACTAAAAATTTATTGCGAAAACAAATTTAGTTTTTAACCTGCTGCCCACTATCTAAATAAGCTTAACACATTATTATATAACAGCTTAATGCACCAAATTTTAATTACTTTTTAGTCATATTAAATAACGTTAAATATGCAAAAGCGCACTCACGGTAATTCTGTAATGACATTTTTCTATAACCATTACTTGTCTATTCCGTAAATCCTAGGAATTATAAGCACTAGCTCACTGGTCGAGTGAGCACTGTAAAAAGTCGACATATAAAGTAAGATAATTTAAGTATATTATACGTGTAGTTGTTCTGTAATTATTTTGTTAATAATTATGTTTTTTATTTGGGTTCTTTAAATGCCAGTATAATTGTCCTTTCACTTTTGCATATTTTCTGAGTAAATTTACTGGTGATTTGGAGAATATTAGTTTTACCGATATATGGTTTATTATACCGTTTAAGATTTAATAAGTTTGTAATTTATGCAATGCTGTAATTTAGATACATAATTTAAATTACCATTTAAAATGAATGGCTTAAGTTGGAATTATAGTTTTTTTGCTTGAATTATATTCCCTAAATGGCACAAAAATATTGCGAAAAGGCGGCTTACTAAATAATTGCAACTCCTTTTAACCAGGGACTAAAACTAGATGCATAACTAATATATATGATTAATTAAAGAAAATCTACTGGATGTTGCAAAGCATTAGCAATGGACCTACCTACCACACATCTAATGAAGTAATTTGAAGATGTAGGAGAACAGACTTATCGCCTCTGGATTATTGCTCACCTTAAATGGCAAGTCTACGAAAACAGTTCAGCTGATACAAGTAAATTAAAAGTAAATATTTGGCAGCAAATAAAAATTTTTCAAGGGAAATGCGTCAATCAATAAATCTACAAACTTTTTAAGAAATATATAAATTTGCAATTTTGACTCATCCTATAGTTAGGTAATTAATTACTATTAGACTAGTTATCTAAAAACTGTTTATTAATTTTAAGAATAGATGGCGGGAAAATATAAGGTCAAAAATACTTAAAGTCTGGACCATATTATTGTAAAAGTCTAAAAATCTTTGACTTTGAGTCTCTTTTGTATCTGATATGATTCTCCTAAAGTTATAGATGATATAGTTTTACTTCATATTTAATGATGATTTCATCATTAGCCAAAGCCTTTGTTTCATTATCTATCTTTCAGTATCTTGAATGATTTGTTGAATTGTTGCTTTAATAGCTGTTTTTCTGGTTTTTTCATCCTTAACTATACCATCAACAATTTTTTTTTATTATTAAGAAGAACAGGAAGCTGTTTTTTCAAGAATTTCTCTTGTTTATTAAACATATATTTGTCAGGTTTTTAATGATACTGGATTCGTGTCAACTACTAGAAAGTTACTCTTTGAACTTTTTTTGAAGGGAAAAGCAGAATTGTCTTTACGTTATTGTTTTTGCTTTCCCAATATGAATTTCTAGGAATAGAAAGAAAGCGAATTTAAATTATTAGTTTTCGGTATTCAAATTTTTTTTTCGCATATATAGATTGACTAGTTATAGAGGATATTTTTGGAAGATAAATCTTATTTAATATCTAACTAAAACTAGCAGCAAGTTGTTATAAATGTTTTTGTCTAAATTGAAACTTGTGTTTATTATATTAATTGAAAATTCTAAATCAAAAGCCTTTCTTATGTGATGATAGAGAAATGCTGATGATAGAGATTTTTCTAAAATTTTTAATAAAGATTCAACACCCTATTTTTTTCGTTACACCTTATAATGCAATTAGCTCTTAAGGTGTATGACTCTGTAACTTCTTTGGACAAATTTTTAGTAGATTTATAATTATACATTTAGAAAATGTAGTTTAGTTCAAGCGAAATCATTATAATATAACTTATATGTATTAATCTCATCTACGTGGTTAAAATTTTTGATAAATGGTTGTAGGTATTAAATCTTTAAATTTTCAGACCGCTTTCAATCCTTACAGGTTACATAGACGCGAACAAATATATTTAAAATGAAAATAGTCCAAAGTGACCAGAAGAAAATCCTATAGTTTTCAAGATTGTCAAAAATAGAGAAAACAGAGAAATGGCATTGTGCGAATATCAGCTTCATTAAACAGCTAAAGCTGTCATGAACGTCGATATACACCGGTGGCAAAAATTAGAAAATATATCTCTATTTATAAAATTATTGTGGCTATTGCAACATTGCGGTTGGAATATAGTCTTGTTATTCCATCTCAATATCAAATAGACTTTAGTTTCAGAAGTCACTTATTTTAGTAAAGTATAGTCGTACATTACAAGTTATTTTTTTAGCATCACATTAAGACATTTAACACCCGCGGAAGTCAACAGAGTAGTTGAAATAATTCAAGCGGGGCTACGACAAATTGATGTTGCTCTTAAGTTCAGAACATTACAAAGTGTTATAAGCAGGATGTGGAATCGTTTTAGAGAAACAGGAATAGTCTCGAGAAGGCGTGGACAAAGTCGTAGAAGGTGCACTATACAGCAACAAGATCGTTACATAACCCTCATTATAAGAAGAAACCCAATTCCAAGAAATAGCATTTTCTCATCTTTTCTTAAAGAGACCAGCTAACATTAACTAGTTATGAAATCAACTGTAAGTTACAGGTCTCAAATTTAATAAATTAAGTTCAAAGGATTACACGTGTTTCGCCCATACTAGGCATCATCTAGGCTGAATTGTCCGTATGGGCGACGTTAACCCATTAATCCTTTGACTTTAATTTAATAAATTTGAGACCTGTGACTATAAGTGTATTTCATTGCTCTTTAGAAAAACCCAATTGTCCCTACAACGTAGTTACGACATCAGCTTGAACATCATCTAGGTATCTGTTAATCTTTAAGAACAACCGAGATAAAACTAGAACTTCTGTAAGAATAGTGAGAAATCGTCTGTACAAGAGTGGTTTATTTGCTCGAAGAGCATTTTGTGGTGTACATCTTACACGAAGACACAAAGCACAATTGGGCTGCAGAATGGAATTCGGTCCTTTTTACTGACGAACTCTCGTCGACTTACTACTCGTTTTGGTTTGCATAGTAACTCAAGGCATTTAAGAGTGTAGAAAATACAGCAAACACGTCGACATCACAGGTTTGTCCAAGAAGTGAATCTCTTTAGAGGTGGCACTGTTTGGGGAGAAATCGCTCTGGGACGTCGTACCCCTCTCTAAAGATGCCAAAACAATATGACAGGAATGATTTATGCTTCTGATATCATAAGGCAAGCAGCCGAGGAAAGTATTATTTATTTGAATGATAATGCACTCCGCATAGCACTATAGAAGTTTGAAATATGCTTCAAAATTTGGGAAATTATGAGAAAACTTTCCTCAAGGTCAACTTAAAAGTTTGGTTCTTAGCATACCGAACTACGCATTAATGAAGTTCTGGAGGTTCACATAAGTCACACATATTATTAATTATTTTAGCATGTTTTATTTTTTTTTATATTTAAATAATATTTCTGGAATATAAGTTTTGCTATTTTTAATTAAATTTATTTTTTTATTTAGCAAAACTGTGACCTTTGTACAGAAAAGTTTTTAGCTGTTTATAATAAAAAAAAAACCTTAGCACCTAATTTTTTCCCCCAGTGTATATTGGCAAAAGTATAGGCCTAGAATAAAACCACGATGAGTTTAAAGGGAAAAGTAAGACAAAAACGAAGTGAAATTAAATATCTTACATGTACCGCCTCGTCTCGTTCTAATTTAGTTTTTGATTTATGAGAAAAGGCTTTTATAAAGTCTTGATTATAGGAAAATGTTTTCATGTTAGTTTTGACAACAGTTTAGACACTGGTATTAAAAGATGAACCGAGCTTTAGTTTTTGAAAGAAAAAAACATCTGATGTCCCGAGTCAGTGTATCTAAATAAGGTAAGAAAAGATAGGCAGTATCTTAGGAAGATCAATAAATGAGTAATCGAACAAAGCTTGAACCATGCGTGCTTTTAGTTGGTGTAATGGGAGAAATAAATGTTTGAAATTTGGTTCTTTTAGAAAAGGGGGAAGCGAAGGAAGCATTCATCTAATGTTGAAATGTTGCAAAGTTAGTTAGTTAAGCAATATTTTGTAGATAGAGAAATTTAAGTAATCAAAATTAATATAATCAACTTGCTTAGAAGACCTTACTCATACTTTATAAATAAAAAAAAAATATTGGTAAATATATCAAGTCAAAATGATCCTCCCCATCTTTACTAAAAAACGTACATTTAAAAAAATAAGAAAAAAGCAAAAATATACAGGGTGTTTCAGAACTGTGGGATCAAACTTCTAGGGGTTGTTCAATGCAACAGTAGAATCCATTTGGGTATAGGAACCCATGACCGGAAATGTGTCACTACACCACTACGACCCCAAGACGCGTATAAATTTAGAAAAAAATATTAATTACCTAAATAGGATCTGATGCATTTATTTTTACCTTTTGTATATGATACCATCACAACAATTGTTCAGAATGTCTTCCTCCAACCTCAATACAGTGATTTAAACGCCGCACATGATTTCGGCGGACTACACTAAAAATTTGATCCTCGTTTTGAATGATTTTAAATGCTGCTGTTATTCGTCCAATTAAGTCTAGCTCTGATTCTACTGGAGGTTCGTAGACTAAAGACTTTAGTTGCTGTCTAACGTTTAGTGGAACATTTTTAAGGAGTTCTGAGTCAATGCCTGCCCATACGTTGACAGACCAACGATTCTGATGTTTTCTTGGAAAAATTGCATAAGGATTTTCTTCGTCCCAAACATTATATAGCTATTCCTACTGTTAAAAATACCGTCTCTTGTGAAAGAGGCTTCATCGGTCCACAAAACATATCGTAAAAAAATTGGTTGTGCAATGATGTGATTCAGAAGCCATCGACAAAATTAAACTCTAGGATGATAATCGGCTGCAGTCATACCTTGAACTTTCTGGAAGTGGTAAGGATGGAGTTGTTGCTCGTGTAGTACCCGCCAGACAGAAGCTCTTACTCGTATTCATATTCTTAGCGACGCCACGTGTGCTATTTGATAGTTCATCGGCAACTCGCTGAAGCACCTCTTTTTCAAATTCGACCGTTCTTACGGTTTGAGCAACACCAGTATCATGCATCTTGGTCTTAAACATGCCTGTCTCTCAACGAGCCGCCGATGAACCGCAATAAACTTTTTGTATCCACGATGCTGTCGTTCGGGATAACGTTCATCATACAACCGCAATGCTGCTCGTGCATTGCAGTTTGTTACTCCGTATGCCAAATGCATATCCGCCAATTCTTGATTGGTAAAGTTTTCTATTAGCAATAAATGTTTAAACATTGTAAGCTATAAAATTTTTAAACATGACATTGAGAATTCACATTGATAAGCGTTGATTTTAAACAATTGTTGTTATGGTATCATGTACAAAAGGTAAAAATAAATTCAGCAGATCCTATTTAGGTAATTAATGTTTCGTTCTCGTATGGGTTCCTATACTCAAATGGATTCTTCTGTTGTACGGAACAACCCCCAGAAGTTTGATCCCATAGTTCTAAAACACCCTGTATTAAATAAAAATTAGATATGTAAATTCAAAAGCCATTTAAGCCATCAGTAGCATATGCACATCTTTTTAACTTTTAGTAATATTAAAAAAATACCAAAAACAAATATGTAATAAAAAGTTTTAAGCCATTTTAAGATTCTGATAAAAGGTGACAGAAATTTTTTGTTCTGTTATATTTTTTTATCTATAAAATTATCTTTTTTTCTGTAAAATTACAAATGACGTAAAAATTCAAATAAAATACTCAGTTTGCTTTAATTCCATATACGTCTTTGCCGCTTTCTATATGTCTGTTTTTTTATTTTAAACATTATAATTTTCCCAATTACTTAAATTGTCCATTAATATAGGAGCGACTACAATCAAAAACTTTTTAAACAGAAATAAATCCCGGGAATTAAGGGCGTGCGAGTACAACGCAGAAAATTTAAGCCCCTTCTTTCAGATGAACAAATAAATTCGAACTCACCCCTTCTATAAAATTAATCTTAAAATCTGCATAGTTATTAATAATAATAGAGAATGAATCACCGCCGCATGGTGGATAATACATAGGGAAAAGCAGAAACAAAACGTTTAGGGGTGAGCGGGCTTTCGACGAGAACTTGCGTTAATACCGACATCATTATGCTAAATAGTCGTCATTGAAAATTATCATAAAATATTATAATTGTTTTTAAAAATAACTTGGTACAACAACTTGTACTAACACATTTAAGTACTTTTAATCAATCAAAGTTAAGTAACAACACTCAATCGACCAAAATCTCAACAGATTAGACCCGCAAATATTTTATAGACCTTTAAATTGGACACTGCAAATTAAGCAGTGTTTTCTCGAGATAAGTTACTGGCAACTTAGAGTTGAAGAAGCCCCCGGGATGTCTGTTTTATCCAAACCCTAGGCCGGCTACGATGACCCCTTTACCGCTCCTCGGGGGTTGTAAGGCCACTTTGAATTCCAATTTTGCGAGTTAGGATCTGATGCTGCAAGATTCTGGCAAAATAGGTCGGACAAAGCCAGTGTTTAACTTATTTCTTTTTCTTTATGTGAGTTAAAGAATGTTTTGTATATACAGAGTGTTACAGAATAAGGTGCTGATCCTTAACAGTGTTAATTCTTAAGTGATTTTAAGAAGAAAAGTTTGAATAAAGCTATGTCCTAAACTTTTGAGTTATAGGGTATTAAAGTCTGAAGAAAAAAATCGTTTCGTTATCCTAACTTCCTAGATATCTTTATAAAATTTAGCACAAACCCTCTAAGAATCAATAACCATTTTTTGATGTAGGATTTTCTTTTAAAGTTTAACGAGTGGCGTCCGTACAGGAACGAAAACTATTTATTTAAAAAAAAATATTAACGCCACTGCTTTTCCGTAAAATAAAAGCTATTTTTATATATCGTTTGTAATATTGGTTAGGAGATCAATAAAATCAAAGTCCAATCCTATTTAAACTTATCGTCGTTTCGCAAATTATATTTGCAACTTTAGGGCGCTAAAATATAATAATAATAATTAGGACATCAAAAAAAAGTGTTTGTGCAGTTAAAACTTAATAATAATGGAAATTAAGACTACTCCTGACTTAAGTTCAACATATTGAATTGTAAGTATTATTTTTTCTCATTGCTGTAAAATCTATCCTTTTTTTCTCGTTTGCATTATAAGTGTGTATCTAATGTTGGTTGTATTACAAATAGGAAAATCAGTTTTATTTATGTTAATTTCAATTATAATTAAGTTTTAACTGTACAAATACTTTTTTTATGTTGCCCTAATTATTATTACTCTATTTAAGCGCCCGAAAGATGTAAATATATTTTGAGAAACGTCGGCAAGTTAAAATAGGATTGGACTTTTAGTTAATTGATTTATAAAACCCGATAATATTATAAAAGATACAATTTTATTTTATAAAAAATACTATTTTCATAATCCCCATTCAATTTGGGGCAAATTTGATTCTTGACTTTTTTTCATCTGACATGCAATTACCACGGTCAATTTATTCATATATAATATAAATTTAATGATGAGCACTCTATTCTGTTATACCCTATAATATATGGTGTGAGTTTTTATAAGAATTGATTTAAATGTAAGGTTAATAGCATCTAAAAAAGAAACTTGGTATAATTCTTCATCAAAACGAAGTGAGTTTATAAAAGTTAGTAACCCTTATAAATGTGGTAAAATGGAACTATGAAAGTCTCTTATTTTCTATCAATTTTATTAAATATTTACTGAATAATATCAACTGAAAATAGCGGCAATAATTATTTCATTTAAAAAAATACAAATTAAGTTCTTTAATACTCTGATGTACAAAGTAAATTCAAATCACTCAGATCTCTTGCTTTTTCTTTTTGAGTCAACAACTGACCAATGGTCCAAAAATATGCTTAAACAATTTGCAATAAAATTAAACCTGTGTGAAGAAAAGTATGTTTATTGTATTTGCATGAATAAATAACATTCACCATTTAAATGGCAACTGTCTAAGATGGTTAAATTAGGGTAAAGCATGTTTTTCATTAAAGATGTTTGATTTCTCATTTGGTCACTTAAAAGCTGACTTCCAAATAAGCTCCACAAAAAGATAATTCGGGAGTACTTAAAACTGTCATATTAAAATGAGAAGATTATGAGAAAAAGACCGATAATGGTAGCTAATAGACAAAATATATTGAAAATCTGAGAGTACTTAAAAGTATATAAAATTAGTAGTATATAAAAAAACGAAAAGTTTTTAAAACATATTAGTATATAAAAGAAAAAAAAATATTAAGATATTTAAGATCAGCCTCGAAATAATGATAAGAAAAAGTTTAAACTTTTAACAATGGCATATTGTTTAAAGATTGCAATTTTATAAGGTTTTTACACCCTTATAAAAAAAACTATTAAATGAAAACTGATGATTTTTCTGAAGTTTTCTGAAAAATTAAACTCGACCGTTTAACCAATATCCTTCTAAAACAGAAGGACTTAATTATCCAGTGCAACTTATTACAAAAGTACACCACTATATTTCAAACTTCTTATTATAGGAAACACGTAGCTATAATTTTGATTACTAGTGCCTTCAGCCTCTCCAGGAGGATGCTATCGTTGACCATGTATCAATAAAAATATGCAATTAAAATGCCAAACTAAAATAACATATGTGGACGTTCCTTTTAAAGGTTCAAACTCCTTAAAGATAGTTCTGAAACCCTATATGTTGCACTGACAAGACAAATAACCACTTTGGCCTTTCTATATTTTTTGTGACTTACTTTCTTAAATTAAATGCTTTTGTTTTAAAAGCAATTGCGAAAATATTTGTCGGGTAAAATTACTCAGAGTCTATCCTTTCTACGATGTTTGTTAATATTTATTGACATTCTATCATAAGTCAGATTCGAAGGATTTCATTATCTTAAGCAACTTATTAGATAGGAACCCCACTATATTCAAATAAACCAAGTATCTGTAAGGTTATTTACTAGCCTCAGCCTCTCTAAGACGATACAATCGTTGGCCCTATCAAAAGCATGGACGAATCAGTATATATATATATATATATATATATATAGCCTGGAGACCTCTCAAAGCAATTGGATATGCAACCTAAATACCAAACAAATTAATATATGTGGACGTTCCTCATAAAAATCGAAACCGCCTACGATTAAAGATACTCATTAAACTCGATAAGAATTTTTCACTGAAAAGAGAATCAAGCACCTTGTGCTTTTCTACAGAATATCATTAAAAAAATTAAGAGACAATCACTGTATTCATTGGATATAGGACTTTATAAAAACTCCTCATTCAATTTTACTGTTTTAATAAATATTTATTTACAAAAGAAGCTTCTTTAAATTTTATTTCCTTAATATTTATTAAGTCTATTAAAAATGAGACTATTATTTTGTACCTCCTAATATATAGTATACTTCTAGTTGATTATGTTACAAATTACTCTAACCAAGAATGCGAAAGTTTTGCAAAAAAACGCAAATCGATTTCTGTGACCTTGAGAACTGGTCTCAGAAAAACTTTGAATGACAAGTATTTTGGCTTATGAAAAATAAAAGACAAACTACATTGATGTTAAAAATTGTTTTCTATGTTAATATAATGCTAAAATACGAGATTATCTGGTAGGTACCTAATTTAGTATGGACAGGACGCAGAATTGAAGTAATAATCAAAATATTTTATTTGGTTGGAAATATTGTACCTGAGTAGTTCTTCCAAATCTTGAGCTGTGTTTACATACACAATTAAAATGAGCATGTCAAAAATTCAAATTTTAATTTTATTATAATATTATTATTATAATTATTATAATATTTTATATCCTTAGTCTAGCAAAAAAATAAGGATAATAATAATTTTTACTAGTTAATGAAACAAAATAACATTTCATGAAAACTCAATAATGGTCAACTAAAGCATTATAATATATTTTTTCTTTGCTTTTTATCTAAATTTATAAAATTTTTATGGACTAAAAATATATATTATTTTTAATTTAATTACTCTACCATACTCGCACAAACCATATTCATTTATTTATAATACATAATTTAAAAATACTTACTTGATCTGGTTTATTTAGCAAATAGATACAAAAAAACTGACAATGATAATTATTGTTGCATTAATGTATAATAAGCAATGATGAAATTAGAAATCTGATTTGGTCATATAATTATTATTAGATTTGAATAATTTAGTAATTAATATACGCAGATAGTTTACCTTTGAGTAAATATTTTATGAAAAAAAATTATTTGCTTATAATATACAGGGCGTTATTATCACGTCATTGGTTACATTAAAGGTTAAAGTGTGTAAAATTTCATGTTAAATAGAAAACAGCAACTGATATAAAGTGAGTTGATTCTATTCTACAATCACAAGTTTCTTCTGGCATCTACGTCAATAAAGAAATAAGTGTATGTTCACCAATATATACTATATTTGATTTTTCTTAAACTGACCATAGAAGATCTAAGCTTTGTAATAATCTATTAACGCACAGCTAATAGCAATCCCCCTATTTTGATTTATATAGTACTTTAAAAAACTACATATTTTTCTATACCTACTGTGTATTAGCTTTTAAACAACAAATATAATTATAGTTATTAAAATTATTACCTATTCTGGTTTCTATAGGGAGTTAAGAGAAATTAATTAAACATTTTAAATCTAATATAACGTTAATTTATTTTTGCTCTATTATTTTAACTAGAATCTGACGACATACCTACAATAAATGCATAATGCGATATTAATGAATTCAAAATTAGAACAACAAAAATTCTGAGCTACATTCGCAATCTCTTTTCACGTATTTGATTCGATATTAATTACATCGCTTAGATTTATGCAAAACTTGTTTTTCGTCTAAATTATTTGATTTTATTATGAACGGGGAATTATTTAAAAGTTTATAGTATATAGTTAGTCTATATTTTCCACCTCATTTTAATAAAATTTTCCAGTTAAAAATAAAAAAATAACAAAATATTTTCTCTTTCATTTTATATTAAATATTCAGGAATTTTCTGGTAAGAAAACATTTCAGTTATACCAGAATGACCTTCTTTAAAGTTTACTTTCTTTTAAGTAAGATCTGATCAGCTGCATATAAAAAATCTCAAAGAGTTGTTTAAGAGACATTCACGGTAAAAAAAAATATATTAGTTTAGTTTTGTGAGTGACAGTTGTATCGTTAATTAAGATTTAGGAACTTGATGGTAATTTGATTCTCATTTCTGAAACCTTTGAACTTAATGTAAATTAAAATATCTTGCGAAAAAATATAATGAAATGAAACCTAAACAATTAACACAATCCAAAAATAAAACTATTTATACATATATACATAAATCAGAATAATTGAGACATTTAGATCAGAATAATTGGACAAATGTATAAAAACCGAATTAAATACATATTTAGAAAATATTGAAATTTAATACATACGAAATCATTTTGAAACCACTGCTAAACATTAATGCATTCAAAACACAAAAAATCATCATAGTTTACCGAATATATACAGGGTGTTCATTTGAAAACTTCCCACCACGGATTTATCGAAAACTGTTAAAAAAAAAACGCCGAAATACGTCAAAAGGTTTGTCAAGGGGGATAACTTTCTAACCTAAAATTACTTCACCACCTTTCACCCTCTGCCCCCCAGGGTCATCCCCTTAAAAATTTTAAATGGCAAGCGGTATCGAGTAATAGCTTGTTTAAAAGGTCTTTCAAAGTCTTTTATTTTGACGTTTGATTTTTTTAAATCGGTCGATTCGTTTTCGAGAAAAATCTTTGTTTATCTTAATTTGTTCAGATAGAAAACAAAAATATGAAAATATCAGTTTTTATTTAAATAAATATTCAAAATGTTGCCCGTTTCTGGCCAAACAATGATATAGGCGATGTTTAAATTCCTGATGGACATTTTCAAAAACATGTTGTGGGATATCACGGCAGCTGTCGATGATACGTTGACGAAGTTCATCCAAACTTTTAGGTTGGGGAGTAAGCACAATAGATTTCAAATGACCCCATAGAAAAAAGTCTAACGGCGTTTTATCAGGAGATCTAGCAGGCCATTCTATAGGCCCCCTTCGCCCTATCCATTTATCTGGAAACGGAAACTCGTCGTCTAGCCATTGCCGAACGGGAAGAACATAGTGAGGAGGAGCGCCGTCTTACTGGAAATATATTTCACCTCATCAAGTATAGGGTCTCCATCATCATCGATTTGGTTTTCAATGGATTTAGTGATAAGCGGATTGATGGTATTTTCCAACATATCCAAATAAATGTCTCCATTTAAATTTCCGTTAATAAATAATGGCCCAATCACTTTATTTCCTAAAATGCCTGCCCATACATTAATTTTTTGAGGGTACTGGGTACCCTTCTATAAATTCATGAGGATTTTTATTGCTCCAATATCTACAGTTATGGTTATTAACAAATCCATTTAGATAAAATATGCATTCATCGCTGAAGCAGATATTCTTTACATGAATAGAATTATCGTTAATCGCTTCAGTAATTTTTTCACAAAACTCAACTCGCCTATCGAAATCGTCTTCGGTTAACTCTTGGTAACTCTTGGTAACTGTGTAAACAGAGCTAATGAAATACCAGTGGCAGCAACAATTTTGCATAATGAAGTATTAGGATTTATTCCAAAATGACCCAAAACTTCAACTTGAGCGGCTTCATTCAAAATTCGCCGATGATCACGTTTTTATTTGCAACAGATCCAGTTTCAGTAAACTTAGTAACAAGGTTCAAAACATACCTATGCGAAGTTATCTTCTCCGGATGTCTGGCGTTAAACGTGACGGCAGTTTGCCGAGCACATTGATTTTGGGCACCATAAATTAGAATAATTTCCACTCTTTCGACTAGTGTGTAAACCATTTTGGACGTAAAATCTTCAATTGAACAAATAAATTTTCACTATTCCAAGACTGTCACAAATGTAACTGACGGCAAAATAAATTCTTTATTTTCCTTAGCAACTATAAATAACTAAGCAGGTATAACAATAAATACAGTTCGCCCAGGATATCTGTATTAATGAAAAGAATGCGGAAAAAAAATTCAGGTTGTTCTTTAGTTTTTTCCACGTCTAAACTTCGGAATTGCTCTTTATGTTGGTAGTTTCCGTTTTAAATCATAAACGAATTGTATATTTGGCAAATCCTAACGGGCAACATTTTGAACACTTATTGAAATAAAAACTGACTTTTTCATGTTTTTGTTTTCTATCTGAACAAATTAAGATAAAAAAAGATTTTTGTAATTTTCTCGAAAACGAATCGACCGATTTAAAAAAGTCAAACGTCAAAATAAAAGACTTCGAAAGACCTTTTAAACAATCTATTACTCGATACCCCTTGCCATTTAAAATTTTTAAGGGGATGACCCTGGGGGGCAGAGGGTGAAAGGGGGTGAAGTAATTTTAGGTTAGAAAGTTGCCCCCCTTAACAAACCTTTTGACGTATTTCGGCAGTTTTTTTTAAAACAGTGGTTTTCAATAAATCCGTGGTGGGAAGTTTTCAAATGAACACCCTGTATATAGTATACATAGTATAACAATAGATTATTAATTCTAAGGAAGTAAAATTTTGAAAATTGTAAATAGCATAATTTAATTCATTTAAAAATAGAAAACAAAATGTCCACATTAATATAACCGTTAATATGGGTGGATGACCACTTCGGTTGCTAATAACAGCTTGATATCTGTTTAAGGTGATAATACTTAAATGATTAATGTCGTTTTGCTTCATTTGTAGTCATTGGTCTTGCATACAGTTTAGTAATTGTTTCTTTGCCGAGAATACTTTTTCCCGATTTAAAACATTCCTTTTTAATTTATTGAAAACGTGCTCGAGAGAGAGATTTAAGTCAAGGGACTACACAGGCCAAGAATATACCTGAACATTGTCCTAAAATATTTCCAGCGCTTCTTGCAACATGCAGACGTTCATAAGTACGACATTTTTATGAAATTCTATAGCGGATGGATAAACAATGGGTTCCAGAAATTGATCCCTGTTTGTTGTTAAAAATTCTTTAATCGGAACCAGATTAGTTCAAAACATCAAAGTTCGGTCAAATGTTAAATGGTTTGCAACTAAGATGCATTGTCAAGTGTTCTTCACAGTCGCAGTTCTCTTAAATCAAAACGTTACCCAAACCTTGATTCATTAATAAAAAATAAGCAAGCCTATACAACCTATTCTTATAATGCTTTTAGTAGAATTGAAGAATTGTCGAATATTCAAAAAAATAATAAATTCAAACAAATAATAAATTCAATTTGTCTTAGAACTAATTGTTTTTTTATTAAAACAAAAAGTAAAACGGCTATTTCTCCTTGTTCCCTAGATCATTTTAATGTGTGTATATTAACATGTACGTATCTTGTTATTATGTTATAAAATAAGAAATAAGTCGCCCAGATATAAGTAATTCATAAGTAAGTACATTAACCTTACATTCGCTCTGAAATTGACCAGCTGAAGCAAAAGTTGACAATTAATTGCTCCGTTAATAATAATATGTAAAAAAAATTATATTAGAACATAGTTAAGCCGAAAATTTGAAATATAAGTAATCTTCTCAGGATTTAAATTAGGAGAACTATTTCAATTTGTTTACTTGTGGAAGAGGTTGCCTACTGGAGCTTGAGTATTACAGCCTGAATATTACAGGGTATACCAAAACTCAAAAGGAAAATAAAGCAAATATCGATTTCCCAAAATCGCCTTCCAAAGATCTACAAATCTAATTTTTTTCCTGGGCCAATCGTTAGTTTTATATTGTAAATACCGAGAAACTAGCTGATTCTCCGTAATTGCGGAATGACATAAGTGACACACTACACGACGTCTCGAAGGTTAGCGAGAATCCAGAATAGCGTTCTGACGAGTATATAAGGAGCCGCATCGCTAATGGAAGTCAGTTGTCAGTTCAGTAAATAAAATCAGATATAAATTGTTGTAAATAAATACAGTAATAATTAATATTTGAGTAGTAGTAAGTGTTATTAAGCCTATTTCGTAGTGTAAATGTGTAAACAAATTAGTTGACTATTTTTGATTGTTTTAATTCAGACAGAACGTGTAAGAACAAACAATATGTTTTGCAACATATTCCATTGTAAAATATCTTGCACATGTTTTACAATCACTGACGAGGAAAACTGATAGCTTTGGTAATAATTACTCTCTTTTGGCTCAATAAGTAAAAGCCATAAAATTCTATCTAAATGATATTTTAGTCGCTTTTTAGAGTGGATTAATAACTTAAAATATGACAAACAAATATGAATATAGTCACCATTTAAATACCTTTCCCCCAATAGCTCACCACTGACGATAAAAAAATTTCCACAAGAATTAGCAATAATTCTACCATCAAATAATTCAAACCTAATAAAGGAATTTTGTGGATGCATCAACTTTTCAATAAAGACTCTTGTATTTTTATTTCATTCAATTATAATAAATCGGATATAATATCGGACCAATAATATCGGACACCATGACTTTACTGCTATATTGTAATTTGTTATATTTAGAACAAGCATACATCAATTGAATATGTAAATTGTAACTTAATTTTTATACACTATCTTTCAGTTATTAAAATATAATTTATTCAAACAAAGTTAGACAAGTTTAAAATTGTTATACTAATCAGGTTTCCGTACTAGATTTATACATTTGATAAGAGTTTATTCCACTCGAAGCCATTTCAATAAGAAACGTCTCTAAAGCAGATGAGACAGTAAGCCTTATATTGAAGCATTAAGAGAATTATTAATGTTTTAAATATTCAGACAAACATCTCTATCACAGACTCACAATATTATTTAACTAACTGAGAAAAATATCCCAAATGGTAATGATATTGCAAAATGCAATGTCTTATTTATTAGGTCTTTTAACACCATTTAAATATAAACTCAGAGATAAGAGAAAATAAGGTACAACTCTAATATTCCTAATATAAAAATTTTTGTCTCTTTAGTTTTTTTGACAACTGACAAACTTATGCAAAAATTTTTTTTTTTTAAATATTTAACGTTCTTAAATATATTTGTCAATTTGTGCTTTTATACTAGGGTCATTCTATTCTACAATTAATCAATAAGGTTTAGTAAAATTTTTTTCCAATTGCTTTAAATACATAAAATTACAATTTTCACTTTTACTCCACTTCTTACTGGACACTGCAGATGGTTTAGGAAGTAAAAGTGATTTGCCCGTAAAAATAAAATACCGACTGGAAATACAAAAAAAATGGATTTTTATTTCCTTAAATATTCTATACTTTTCTTCTCATTCTATCAAGCTAAATATGTTATTTTATGTGTTGCTTTCTTCCTGAGAAATAGGTGTCAAATGAATATATAACAAGACTCAACGTTTCTTATCTAGATCAGAAAATGTGTAATATATAAATAGAGCGAAGCCAGTTTATAGTTATCATTTTAGAAGCCAGCTGAATATAGAGTGTTCTTTTCATCTAACTGAAATATTCATTTTAGGTGCACTTAATAATGAGCACTTTGAAGAAGTAGGAATATGACAATATGGCTAACATTAAAAGGTTAAAAAATCATTTTTTTACCTATTGTTTCTGACAAAAATATCCACAACAGACACACGACATGCATTTCTTCCTACCCAATTGACCATTTGGGCACCTTAATGTGGAGGGTTGAGCTAAAACTTAATGTTGAGCAGAACATTTTCCAAGTTTTACTATGTGTTTTATTTAAACGGGCCTTTTTAATGAAACTAATAATCTACCAAAATACGCTTGAGGTGCAACGAAAATACATAATTAACTTCTTCTTACTAATTTTATTTAAGGTTATATCATAAGATCATTAAATTTAAATGTATGGACGTGCATATTTTCTAAAACTGTAAAAACCAAAGACTTTTTCCTATTATAAAGCAGCTCTTTAAATACAAACATTCATGTAACCGGCTACTTTATTATGATGATTAGAATTTATTTCCCCATCAACAAACAATAAAAACAACGTCAGTTTGCGCATTAGCACACTCAAGTGGTATAATATAACTTATAGCTGGATCGCATGTTCTCCAACTACTTATTAACTTCAGATAAGAACCGCAGATTTTAAAGTTCCACTAGGACTTTGTTATTTTCCTTTTGATCCCTGAACAGATATACGCCGACATTAGGAGTAATTTTGAATTAATTTGTACGTTTTAATTATAATATGAGAGTTGTTGGTGGGCAAAAATACCAAGCCGAGCTTATTTTCAAGCGAACTTGCAACATAAAGTATGTTAAATAGGGTGTTTGCTAAAAGGGAGTTTACTGTTATCGGGGTAATATTCTGGTTAATGAACTTACTTACATATTTTATGTTTTTTTATGTATTAAATTTATGGAGACTTATAAAAAATAGAAAATAGAATTTGGCTGTTGAGTATTGGAATACATATTCCAGTGCTTTTGAAGGAATAATCTTTGAATAGATTTACATATAAGAAATTTTATATTTAAATTAATGTTTTTTTTCGATTTGTTAAAAACTAGTTAAGTGGGATCTGAATTTCGTGAACCTAAGGTATAATAAGACAATTAGGTATAAGTATAGACATACGAGTAAAGTCCAACAATAACCAGAAAACAGAGGAATATTATAATTCCGTGGACATATTAAACTTATACCTATAATAAACCTTATTATAATTTTTTAGATTAGAGATGAGCTTAACTTCATCATATCTCTTGTAGGTATTTAGGAAGTTAATAACTGAAACTTAAACATATATCTAAGTAAATTAAAGTCGATTGCTTCAATGTGATTTGCATTGAGCGACCACACTATCAGCGCATATTCGAAGTGTTAGATGAGTGTGTAGTAGAAATGTCAAAAGTATAAATTAACTACTTAAAAGTTTAGACTTTAAGTTTATTAAATTAATTAATGCAATTAAGCTGTTGAATGAACTTAAACTCTTATATACTTTAATTGTGTTCATTCTAATGTGTTGAAATTTATGCACTATACATACTTTAAAGAGAATAACGTTTTCCTCAAAAAGGTAATAACATTACATTTGGAAAATACCAACCAAACCATTTTCCTTTTACCACTTCATCAACCTATTTACATATTTCTGAAAAGTAGCATAATTCCCATCATGGTTAATTGCTCGACATAGTTTCAAGTCATTAGCGAAGAGTAATTAACATCATAAACTTACTTCACACTTACATATGTATGAAAAGCTTCAAGAGTCTTACAATCAGTGCGTTGAGGCATACTGGATGATACCAAGCAAGGATTTGAAAGAAACTTAATGACTTTAACACTATGGCATCTATTTACCATCAAATTCTCCTACAATTTAAAAGTTAATCCAGCAGTGTCGATGCTCTATACTTTGGCCAAAAATAAAAAGTTAATCACACGGTAAAAAGCTTTTAAGTATTCTGTGAAAATGCGGTAAACTATGTTAACCGACCCAAAAAGTTCTGACAATCTGGTAAATTGGTAACTATAGATTTTTTAGGACATAAGCAACCATTAAACTTAATATGTTTTTATTGTCAAAAACTTCTTAAAATAGATAGACTAGGATAGACTTAAAAATGCAGTAGTAACATCAGTATATAAAAATGGAAATCGTAATAAAATTGAGACAACATGCCAATAGTGTTTTAAATTCTTTGGCAAAACCTTTTTGAATTAATTCTATCTAAAAATATATCAGATATCTTTAATAGATTTTCAAAATCTCAACATGGTTTTGGTTAACATGGATCTACGCTGATTGCACTAAGGCATTTAATTTTGTCTATCACCAGATTCTGCTAGACAAGTTGCTCGGCTTTGATTTTTCTGAACGAACGTGCTCATATATAAATATACCTGATCTTGTAAAGGAATTATGGAAGGAAACACGACAGCAGGTTGTTAAAGTTAGAAAATCAATATCTGGAGGTTTTTCTGGATTCTGTGGTACCACAAAGTAGTAATTTATCGTTACCTTATAAGTTTTATTGATATTCTTATGAAAGTAGTAAAACACCCGGAAAGCCTTTTTTGCTGATGACTTGCAAATATATAAACGTATAAATTCAGAAACATACTGCGAAAAGTTCTAAGAAGATCTATACGATGTAAAAAATTAGTTTAAGCAAAATCGTAGAACTTTTACCAGAAGATTTTACAACTAATAATTCTACAGGTTGGTCGTAAAATAAGAAAAAAATAATTTAATATCTCGTAATTTTAATATATCTCTCGAAATGTCTGGAAAAAGCTTTTTGACACTAATTTTTAATTAGTTTTAAAAAGCTTATAATTATAAAAAAAAATTACGAAGCATGTGCAAGTGTCCAATCGTTTTTAAGTTATTCTCATTCAAAATTTGAAAATTGAAGAAAAAAATTAAAAAGAGAAAAAAATAAAATAACTTTAAAAACGTTTTATTCTATCGAACATAAAGCTTCGTCAACTTTAAAATAATTTTATTTCAGCAAATGATCGAGATGTCTTCCGTTAGTCACCTGACAGTAGCCTAATCGATCAACATTCCGAGCGTTATTCGACGTATTTCTTGACGGATTGATTGTTTTAAATCACCTAGATTTCCGATTGGCTTTTAACTACATTCCGCTTTCAGCAATAACCTCATAAGAAAAAGTCTAGTAGTGTTAGATCGGGTATTCTTGGTGGCCACTCAATAACACCGCTCCCTCCAATCTACCTGTTTGGGAAAGTATCATGCAAAAAAGTTTGGACTTCCATAGCAAAAAGGGGAGAAGCACCATCTTGTTGGAACTAGATGTTATGATGTGGCAAATACGGACGTTCTATCTCGGGAAAAAGGGTAGCCAGAGCTAGAACAATTTTTTCTTCTAGAAAGCTTTCACCATATTTTAACAGGTATCTTTCACCTGTTAAATTTTCTTTAAAGAAGAAAGACACGATATAAATGTCATCAACAACGCCAGCCCACATGTTTATTTTTCGATTGAATTATGTATATCCTTCCCTTATCCAGTGTGGATTTACATCGGACCAGTACCAATAGTTCTGGATATTTACGCCATCATTCAAGCAAAAAATGGTTTCTTTGGAAATAAGGATATTTTTGACTAAATTTGAATTCTCAAACCCATATTTTGCACAAGCTCACAAAATCCGGTTTCCTTCCAAGAGTTCTTGATGAACTTGTATCTTATAAGGGTGCTTTTTAATTGTATGTAGTATCTTAAAAACACTTGTTTTTTCAATGCTTATATCCTTTGCTGCCTGCCTAGATGCTACATGCTGATTATCTTGAACCGCCAATAAAACTTCTAACTACATATTTTCATTAACTTGAGGACGACCACATCTAGGAACATGTCTTATATGACCGAATTGATTAAACTTTTGCTTAATCTTGCTAACTGTCCATTGCGATATTGGCGGACGATTAGGGTATTTTTTATTAAATATCTCACAAAGTTTCTGACTTAATTACCGTAGCCAATCATTATCAAGATTTCTATGCGCTGTATCTCAGTAAGCCGCATATTAATGTAATTTAGTGTTGAAGAAATTAAAATAGACTGGTAAACCAATAAAACGTTACCAAAATACACACAGAACTGTCAACGATAATCACTATTAATATTAATAATTTCTTTGTTTCCCGCATCATAAATCCAAAGCTTGCTTACTCCAGAACCCTTAAACTTAGGTATATGCAACATGCTACATGAAAAATATTTAGAATTGTAAGGAAAATCCACAAATATAAAAAGAGAGAGAGGAATTTAGGTTTTAAGGCCATTTAGCGCCCTGTACGTTTTCATCCACAATAAAAGGATTTCTAATTCTGAAAATGTTGGTAAGGAGACTTGGTCTATTGTTAATGAATTAAAGGGATAAGGCTTCTCCATCTATCACAATCCCCACTTCACCGGATAACTTAAACAACTACTTTATAATAGTAGCCAAAAATCTCATGAATACCGTAAACTCCTTCCCACGATCCTCTCTCATATCTCGCTAATGAGAATTTACATAATTTCTTTCTTAAACCCATAGCATTAGAAGAACTACGCAGCACAATAAAAGACATTAAAAAACAAATCTTCATCTGGGGCTGATGGTCTAACACTCAAAATGTTTTCAAATCTGCCGGATATCACTTTTAAGCCATCTTTCCAATTTGATTAATATGTCTCTTCAAATTGGAATCTTTCCAAGCTGCCTTAAGACGGCAATTATTATTCCTTTACATAAAAGGGGGCGAGAAGGATCAATGTTCGAACTATCGCCCAATTGCACTTCTCCCAACATTATCGAAGATTATTGAAAAGACTGGTAAAGAAACGACTTTTATCCTTTTTGCTTAAATTTAAAATTATAACCCCCGCATCAGTTCGGATTCTTAAGTAACAAGTGCACCAATGATGCTATGTTGTCCCTCTTTAATAATATATATTTCAGCCTAAATAGCCATCTCTCTACAGCAACAATTTTCTGTGATTTCTCTAAAGCTTTCGACTGTGTAAACCCATAATATCCTAATTAATAAATTGCAGCACTATGGAATTAGAGGAACACCTCTCGAGTGGTTCATGTCATACCTGAATAACAGGAATCAGTTTGTTAGGGGTACCTCAGGGCTCAGTTCTAGGCCCTATTTTGTTTCTTCTATTTATAAATGATATTGCTAATCTGGACATAAATGATAAAATGTCTCTTTGCGGACGATACTAGTTTTTCTTGGAGCAACTTAAATATGGTGGCTCTTCGTAGAACCATATCTCGTGACCTAGTCACCATTAAATCGTGGTGCGATTCAAATCTCTTGTGCCTTAACGTCTCAAAAACTAGAGTATTATCATTTAGCGGTGCATTGCAACCTTTTGTAATTAATAACAACAGAATGGAGGTCGTTGACTCCGTAAAGTTCTTGGGACTAATGGTAGACAACCTCTTCAAAATGGGATATCCACATCGATTACTTATCCAAAAAATTAAGTTCTGCATGTTTTGCTCTGAGATCAGTATCCAGGGAGCTAAGTTTGGCAACGGCTATAACAGTTTATTATGCCCTGTTTGAGTCGCACCTCCGATATGCCCTTCCGTTTTGGGGTACGTGTGGTGCGACTCAATTTGAACGCATATTTAAGCTACAAAAGAGAGCTATACGCTATTCATTAAGACTAAATTACAGAACTCACTGCCAGGAATATTTTAAAAAATATAAAATACTAACTCTTCCTTCCTTATTTATATTTGAATCCGTCTGCCTAATCCGCAAGCACTTATCAGATATGTCAGAAAGGCCATCTCACAATTATCCTCTTAGAAACGCAGAGTACGATCTTTATCTACCCAACCCCACGATCAGAACTAGTTAAACGATCCATCTTTACAATGCAAAAAAAAATGCACAATCATCTTCCATTTGAAATCAAATCAATAACAACTTTTTACAAATTTCGGAAAGTTCTGAAACTCATACTTGCTGGAGAGAGCCTTATACACAGTAAACGACTTTTTTTAACAATTAATGTTATGTAATTTTAAGCACGCGCTTCCTAAACACACTGGTAAATATTGTTTATGTTGTTATGATATTGTACATAAATAATATTCGTATATTATGTAAACAAATTAGTAGTTTGCTAATAATGTTTTTGTAAACAACTACCTTTTGCCGACTTTGTATACAAGTGATTGTATACATATTTTTAAAGGAAATGTGACCTAAACAATTTATAAAATTGTTAAGTTTTTTGTATGTTTTGTTGTATTTTTTATTTTTATATATTTGTATTTTTTGTTTTGTCTTTGTGTATATTTTGTTTGTATGATTTATTTAAATAATAGCTTTGTCGACAAAATTTTAAATTTTATGATAATAAAGCATTGATTGATTGATTGATTGATTTATTTTTATATTTTATTATATAGATTTACTTGCTTTAAGAATTCTATTATATTTTTTTTTGTTTGGTTCAAGTATTTGTTAGTGGTGATTGGTAAATGTGTTTTATTTTAAATGTATGTAGTCTATTACAATGTGCAAATATGTTTTATGGTGAGATTATGGTCATTGCAAAAGGTGCATATTGGTTGATTTTCTTTCTTTAAGATATATTCATGAATGGTTTTCCGTGTGGCCTATCAGAATTCTAAAATAATTGATTGGTCTTTTCTATTTAAATTTACATCTAGGTAAGGCGAAGGTTGTATTTTGATTATCTCGAGAAACTTATTGTCGGTTTCGTTTAAATCTAGTTTGAGTTGAGTTAAATATTGTTTTTTGTTTGCAGAAATAGATCTCTATAGTAAAAGGTATTTGATAGTCTACAGCAAATACTAGTTGGATTTTTTGCCATGTTATCAGCTGTTTCATTCCCGCCTATACCTATGTGACTGGGAATCCAGATAAAATCATTTACCATTTCTATTGCATTTAATTATGTTATTTTTTGAATTTTATGAATGCTGGGTGTTCATAACTATACCTTTTAAGAGTATTTAATGAGCTGAGAAAGTCTGTAGCAAATTGAGAATTTATTAAAAGATTATGTTTTTATGAAAGTAACTTACTTTCTTCAAGAGCATGTATTTCTGCTGTAAGTATAGTGCTATTTAAATTTATTTCACAACTTTGTGAAATAAATTAAAAAAAACATATAAAAAAATATAAAAAAATAGCAAAGCTTTTTTTTTTTGAAACACTGTATAAATTTTTTTTCACAAATACGTCTCAAAAAAAAATAAAATCGACGAGTCTGAGCGATTTTAAAGAAAAAAATAAATTTACAATATATTGAATTTATTCCTTACTTTACGACGAACGTGTATAATAAGTATATGTAATACACTGGTAAGATTTAGAATAATGCTTGGGTAATATGGATATAACAAGCAAATCACACTGGATACAATAGAAAAAAATCAGAAAAGAGTTTTAAAATATCTTTATGTTAAAAGAAATAATGTCTGCCATTACCTAGTTCTATATAAAACCACTCTAAAGTACTTTAATATTCAAATTTTAGCAATAAGAAGACAAATATCCTAATTTTATTTATTTACCACTTAGTTACCAAAATTAAATATGGGGTTGGCTTCTAATAAAAAATATTCCATCTATTGAAATAATGATTAATAATGAAAAATTATTTTGTGAAAGCTTCTTAAGCTGTTCACCCCATCAACAATATGATGTGTATTTTTAAACAGATTTTAAAAAGATTATAACGTATCTTTTCCAAAGATATACTAACAAATAGAAATTGTATGTTTGGAAACTCAAACCATTTTTCTGTAATTGGGTTTACCATCATATTTACTGTGTTTAGGGCGTTTTCTAATATTTATTTTAGTTATAAATCTGTAAAAAGTATTAACAGCCTCTTGTATGTAATTAACATTTGATTCTGTTTGTAAGGAGTAACCATAAATTAATCAATAAATAACTTACCTCTTCTTTAATAGATAAATTAGTGGGAGCCGAGGGAGCGTGCATTGGCATAGGTGGCACCCCAGAGGGGACCCAACATTTCACCGTTGTCCTCCTCCACGCTGCCTTCTGCCATGTCAGCCTCGCATCCTGATTCGTCTGCAATAAAAAAAGAAAGTATTAAGTTTAATAATTAAAATAGCCTTTCTGCAGTAATACGCGTTAAAAAATACGGTTCCAACTTATTTTTTGTTTCACTTACTTGCGGATACTCTAAAAAACTCACCGGGTTTTTGGGTTTTTTACTTTACGACCCGGGTTAACTTTTTGTTTGCACATAATGAATTTTTTATGTTCCCGTTTATATTATTTTATCTGAGTTTATTACTTAAAATATTGAAAGACTAAAATTAGTAAACAACAACTTTGTTTGAGTTCGACATGTGCCCAGGGGCAAGGAGGCTGTTTTGTTGACAAACATATTCATCGATTCTCTCTTGTCAAGTTTACACACATGTTCAGAGGAGACATTTTCACCTATATATCAACGCATATATTAATGTTAATTTAACTTATTGGTGTTAGATTTGGGTTTTAAAATAACAAGTGAGGAACAGATATATCTTATTTAAGCGCAAAAATAAGATTTTTAAAGCAAAATAAAAATTATTAATATTCTTGTTGTAATTTTGTAAATTTAAAATGGCAAGACCCGCAAGCAAAAAACTAATGTCATTTTGCGAAATGTCAACTTGTTAACGGCTTTATGTTTACATTCGGCATTTATAAAGTTCTTTGTTTTTTCTTTAGTTTTTTGGTTAAAAAAGGAAAAATGTTTCATTTGAGTGTTTTTGTGAACTATTATGATGATAAAAACTTGCCGTTTTTGACCGTCACAAGGCCCAATATAATAAATTTAAAAATACCGAAATCACAGTGACCAGATCAGCTTTTGTTAATCACCTCCTCGACTCCAAACATAATTTTCCTGACAGCCAAAATATAAAAATACTGCATCAATGCAACAAAAGCTAAAAAAACTAGTCTTGTTGGAGGACAATGGAGATTAGTAAAGCTTTTAAAAGTCCAGATCTGTCCTGTGTTAATGAAACGTTTGATTTTGATGGCCACCTAGTTTTTAATAACCTTAAGTAGTTCTAGACTCTTAAATGATGGTTAGATTTATAAAATGTATAAAGTGATTGGATTGTTTAGTTAAGTTCTTTGTACATAGATAGTGCCACTTTATTGTAAGCTTTGTTTACTTATATCTCGGGTGTTTTGTGTATGTAATGGTAAGTTTTTGTTGAATTCTCCTTTTTTCGGGTTACATAATTTTAATTATTGTTTAGGTCTGATGATGCTCTAGTCGAGCGAAACATGTAACCTTCGTAATTTTATTAAATGTATTTGTGATGCTGTAGATTTCGTGTTTTTTACCGTCTATAAAAGAGTATGACCAGCATCTTTGGGATAATGGATGAATTTTTCGAATAAAGGTGATTTAAGCTGATCTTTTCCAATACTATCATAACATCATGCTACTGTCATCATAAACCTAGAATAACAAAAACTTATTATGAAATCTATACTAATTATAAAATATTTTATTTCCGTAAAAATGCTTCTTATTGGATAGGCACCTTTACTCTAATGAAGCACATTAAAAAAACTTATAAAGAGTTGATAAACGGTAATATTATTAATGGTCTAAAGCATAATTTATTATAAATAAATATTCATCATGTATATTTTTTGACGACGTCACTGGTAAAGATTCCATGTGTCGGTGAAATCAATAATGCGATCAAGCGGCGTTGAGATGTTGTTGTCTTTTTCTCTAATATAGGCACGTTATTTGCATTCAATTGGCTTTGAATATTGACTTCTCTATAGAGTATCTTTTCATATTCTACTACAGAAAATTATTCATATTTTAATTACGAAGAAACTTAGTATTGTTTTGTGCCTGTCAAAATAAGTAGCAAATTTTTATAATATTATATAGTATTTTTCTGCTATTTCTACATAGGCATTTGGCATCAATACATCAGAGACGTTGCAAGCAAACAAACTGCCCATAGTTTTACGGAAATACTAATTCTAGCCTTTAAATCTTCCAAGGTTTATCATCAAATGTACACCTTTGGTTTGCACGTTAATAAAAAGGTTTTACTTTCAAATAAGAAATCTCTTTTAAAGTTGCCTAAATCTAAGCCCTAAGAGATACTTAGAACCATTTTTTTATAATAGATAACTTACACCCTAATGAATGTAACGTCTGATAATAAAGAAGATTTGTGTAGAATTTGTGAGTCCTTACATTGACCAATGATAGCTTTAGTAATCAACTTTTCAAGAAATTTTTTAGTTGAATGACAAAACTCTGAATCTGAAAAAAGCTTTGATTCATAAAGTTATTAAACAAATTATTCCAAACTAAATGCAACAGTCCGATAAAACGCGAATCGCTTTTGTGATCTCCAAAAAGTAGTCTCAAATTAGTCGCATGTATAACTTGAAGTATTAAAATTTAAGATGCTTTTATATAATAGGGCAGACGCGATAAAGAATCGAGATATATATATCGGCTTGGAATTCGGTTAGATTAAAATGATAGAAACCAATAAACATAATAGTTAGAGGTTTCTACTATTATGCTCTAATTTATCTAAATCTAAATATTATGACTGTATTTAGCCTCTCTATTTCATATAAATATTGTTCCTAATGATACAACTTTAATATTAACTAAAAAAAACTAAAAACTATAATATTACATAGAGGGTTTTTGATGTGCAATCAAATCCTGGGGCGTGTGCCTGATACCAATTTTGAACCTTTTACACCCTGATGATCGACACCACTGTGCCCGAAACATGTAGGGAATTTTAAGTTTACTTAATGCTTAATAAATAAGTGGAGGGAGACTAAAGGATTTTTATTTTACCTTAAAATAAAAAAGCTATTTGGCCCAATAAACAGTACCATACTTTACATTTACTAAAAACTGTAAAATAGTACTTTATTAAATAATATATAAATAATTTTGTTAAACTTATTATTTCTTTTATGGTGCCAATATTCACTAATTAGTCAGTGTTACAAGTAAAATAGTCAGTCAATATTTTGCAGTATATTAATTAAAAGTATATTTTTTTAGTACTCAGGGCTTTGCGCGTTACTGATATTGCTATACAGTGTATTTTAATTATACTTTATAGTTTATTAAAAATACTGTTTACCTTTGAAAATTTTAATGAGTTATATGGTGTGAAAATGATGAATAAAATGAAATAAAAAAAAATTACTAAAATTACGAGAGAAAAGTTTTTAAAGAAAAGCGTGTCTTTTTTAATAAAGCTCTTTTAAATAATTGTATAACAAAAACTTAATGTGTTCGATATATGCAAAGTAGTAACCTTAATATAATTATTAATAATCAATAGAATACTATACAGGGTGTTCCATTGATCATGTTACAAACTTCTAGCAGATAGAAAATGTCAAAAGAAAAACAAAAGTTCATATAAACATGGGTCTGGAAAAGCTTCCTCAGGGAGCTAGAGCTCTTTGAAATTTAAAAACTAGTTTTTTTTAATAGCTCCGGAACTACTTTAGCTACCGCAACCAATTTTGGGAGGTAAAATATTGTTAGTACGTTTATTCTTTTGAACCTACTAAATAAAAAAAAATTTACCAGGGGCTTCAGAATCAGGGGGGTATTTGGTAAATTTAGGCCCATTTCTTTAAGACTTTAATTTCTGCCCGTTTGGGCATTAGATTATGATGTTCCTATGCTTTTTACATAAAAAAGGTGCTCTTAGTAAAAGTCGGTAAATATCACCGTTTTTGTGGAAATTAACTAAAACCAAACTAAGATACAGCACCTGAATTAATTATTTTAATAATAATAATAATGCTAATTCGTTGCCACTGTCAGTATTTTTTAAATTTGTCACTGTCAGTATTTTTTACATGATATTAATTCCCTTTTTATTACGGTTAAGTAATGGAAGATTACACTTTTGCTAAATACGCCGATATGCTTTTAATTTATGGGGAAGTTCGATGTAATGGTAGAGCTGCTTCTCGACTATATGAAGAGCGATTTCCCGAAAGGCGAATCCCAGCTCACACACTTTTTAAAAGGGTCAATCAAAGGCTCAGGGAGACTGGCTCCGTTAAAATAAAACGCCAAGATCATGGCGCACAAAGGAACATCCGAATCCCGGATTTTGAGGAAGATGTGCTTCAGCGATTTGAAGATAACCCATCAGTAAGTACTCGAGCAGTAGCTGATGCGATGCATGTAAATCATGTTAGGGTATGGAACGTTGTTAATGAACAGCTTCTTCGGCATTACCACCTACAAAAGGTGCAATCATTAGGACCCAATGGTTTTATGCCCCGCGTCAATTTTTACCAGTGGTTTCTTGACCGGTGTACAGAAGAACCTCAATTTCTAAAATATGTCCTTTTTACTGACGAGGCTTTATTTACAAAAGAAGGCATTTTTAATTCTAAGAATAATCATGTGTGGAGTGAGGAAAACCCTTATGGTATTCATTTTAGGAGCTTTGAACATAAGTTTTCGGTCAATATGTGGGCCGGCATTGTTGGAGAACGCTTAATTGGTCCAATTATGTTGCCTCCTCGTTTAACGGGAAATATTTATTTACATTTTTTAAGAAATGTACTGCCAGAACTATTAGATGATCTGCCCCTAAATAGATGACAGAACTTAGGGCTTCAACACGATGGAGCGCCAGCTCATTTTTCACTTATTGTCCGCGAGTTTATAAATTTAAATTTTGGAAGGCGCTAAATTGGCCGCGGAGGCCCTGTCACCTGGCCAGCGCGCTCACCAGATTTGACACCCTTAGATTTTTTTCTTTGGGGGCATATGAAAAGTCTCGTATATGAAACTCCAGTCGAGTCAGAAGAAGACCTGGTGGCCAGAATTCCCGCAGCTGCTGAAGTAATCCAAACCACGCCTGATATGTTTAACCACGTCAACCTTAATATGGTGCGTAGATACAATAAATGTATCGATCGTGGCGGCCGGCATTTTGAGCAATTAATATTGTAAGTTTATTTTTGTAATACCAATCTTTAATAAAATTTGTTTACGTTTCCAAAATTGTTAATTTGTTGGTTTTTTATTACACTTAAAATCATTTAAACATTTTATGCCTCAAGGTAATTAAAGTGACAGTTAATTAATGTGAGTACCAATTTATTAAAGTGGCTACCTTAACTTTTTTTAAACATTTATTTTTTATTTGCGCCAGATTTTTTTTTAAATTGTTTTTTGTTTGTTTTTTTTAAATTGTTTATTAATAATAATAGGTAATTCATTTTTGTATCTCATAACTTGCTTTTCGTCAATTTTCACAAAAACGGTGATATTTACCATTTACCGACTTTTACTAAGAGCACCCTTTTTATGTAAAAAGCATAGGAACATCATAATCTAATGCCCAAACGGGCAGAAATTAAAGTCTTAAAGAAATGGCCCTAAATTTAGCAAATACCCCTCTGATTCTGAAGCTCCTGGTAAATTTTTTTTTTATTTAGTAGGTTCAAAAGAATAAACGTACTAACAATAATTTACCTCCCAAAATTGTATTGCGGTGGCTAAAGTAGTTCCAGAGCTATTAAAAAAAAACTAGTTTTTAAAGGTTATTTTAATAAGATAAGGTTATTTTAATTAAATAAGAACCAAAAGTAATAATAGAACATAAAATATAAAAAAGAAGGCAATAAAAATTAAAACTTAAATAACACATATCGCGACGGATTTTGATTCTGATACAGCCTGCGCTTGTATTTATTCTTTAAGAACTTTATACTAAATAAATCCGAAAAAATGTCTTTAGATCTCAGATACATATTTCATGCATCACAATAGCAGGCGATGAGGTCTTCTTATCAATTCATCAAACCACAGCTAAAATATTTAAAATGTTTTATATGACTATCACAGCCTGAGCCCTCTTTCTAAAAGGACATAAATGAAAATTAAATAGCATTGATCTAAACGAAATCAGCTAGTAGCTATTGGGATACCGCATATTGGATTCATACCCTGTAAAATCGTACAAGAGCAGTAATCCGAATAATAAATCCAAGTTATTTGAAAGCTTGATTTATAATATTGTAATAATAAATATTAAATTCAAAGATAGTCTAGAACAGTACACCATTTCCGAACTAGAATTTGCCTTTATTTAAGTCATTTAAAATGTCAACAACTTTTCCTTTATAGTTTCCTTTAGATTTAAAAAAACATAAATTCATCTCAAACTCAAGGACATCAGACACTTGGTCAAGTCATCAAAAAAAATTAAAAAGAAAACGGGGCCCAAGATACTACCCTGAGGAAGCCTAATGTATTGATGAGCATTACTCAGTTTAAACCATAACGAATAAAACACCATGATTAACCTTGTCAAAAGCCTTAGCACAATCCGTCTATAAGATTCATGTTCCTGTTTATTTAAGATCATATCAAATACTCATTCAGAAGACCCAGTTTTAACTGTTGATTTATTTAAAAGGAATTTAGGTTGGCATATTAAAAGTTTGTTTGGAATACTTAGAGAAAAATAAGATAGTAAAATTTAAACCTAGTTTCTTATTTAAACCTTTTGTGAAAGTTAAGTGTTATAAACAGAAACTTGTTTGGCTATACTTACATAAAAATTGTTAAAATAAAACTATTTTTTACGTTATCGATATATATTAAGTTTTATACATTATCATGTATCAATAGTGTATACATAAGTAAATAAAAGTTAATTTAACTACTTTCAAATCCACTTTTAATAAGTATATTTAAAGCAAGACATTATCAGATAGAAAAATTGTTACCAATCACTAATCACTAATTCATTCAACCTTATAGCAGTAAAAAACTTAGTAGTAAGTAAGTACTGCTATTACTTACTTCGAGTTCAAAATCACTACACATATAGTATATCGACGATACACCAGTTGAAGAAAGTAAATGGATTTTTAACGACTACTTATCGTAAATATTTTCTCTTTCTTTATACATTCCCACACATTTCTAATTTACTACTTGTAATAAGTATAAAGATTAAAAAGCCATGATCTGATAGTACAGAAACCTCTATTATTGTTATACAGCATATAAATTAAGATTTTTTATGTTAGAATTCTATAAAAACATTTTAGTTTTGCCTATACTAACTCTATTACTTTTAAAACTCACTGAATAATTTTTTTGACGCTATTAAGTGCCAGTGCCATTTTGTAGCGTCAAAAAACCTCTACTACAATATTAAGAAAAATATTTTAAAAAAATATTTATTTAAAACATTGTTGCTATATATTTTCTATTAAGGATAAACTCATTATCAGTATTATAAAACCGATCAACATATAATTCTTACTTAATAGAGCTTAAGGATGTAACAACACATAGATAATTCAAATACTAATTAATTTCCCAGATTTTCCGACAATAAATTAAAATCAAGGTTCTTAAATTATAGCAATTCTCGTATATAGAGATATCATTTAAATCATCGTGGCACCGTAATATTGAACACAAAACTGTATGCATTGGCGATTTAGCAACAATGGCGGTAAATTATTCCCACACCTGATCGCCACCGATGGCGAATAACGTATCGCGATGTTATTAACATTAGGCATTTAAACGATCCGGCGAAATTACGCGGAAAATTACAATTATCAGCTTTGATGCGTTTTAACTTTTTTTATGAATAGTTTATGTAACGTTTGTGTCTTAGTATAGAAAAGTAAATGCTAGTTAACTTCCTAGTCTAGATTATGTATATTTCTTATAGGTAAACAATAACATTAAGTTTTATTATGTATATAAAAATACTAAATTATCGTCAAATTAATTTCCATGCAAGCTTATATATCAAATGTAATTCAAATTCAAAAAACTTGATTTGCCAAAGAATAACAAAAACAAGATGCTACTCGTTAAATTTCTAGTGAATATGTATGTATCTCGATTTTAACAGAACCAATACATAAACCCACAATGCCCACAATACAAATTGTACTGGTATTATTAGTAATTTGAAGATAAAATATTCTAATACTAATACGCTTTAAATTTAAAAAATGCAAAAAGGAGGAAAGGAAACTTATAAGGAACAAAAAAAGAGCGGTCCAGAATAAAATTCTACAGCAACTGGAGAAGGATCCCAAAAGCAATAATAGCACGAGATTCTTACAAGAAATAGTAAAGACATAACTAAAAAAGACACAACATAAAAAGTAAAGAGTATTTTAACAAGCTTCTTATTGTAGATAACTGCATACCTGTAGAGACCACGATATACCAAAGGGCGGAAATAGACGTAAAGGAGCCGAGCTTCCAAGAAATAATTGGGGCAATCAACAAACTCAAAAATAACAAATCTCCTGGATGCGACATAATACCAGAATGTCTAAAATATGTAGGAAAATAACTCATAACAGCAAAACTACATACATAAATACTAAAAATATGAAAATGGGAAGCCTTGCGAAATAAATGGAACGAGAATAATATTATCCCCATTCATAAGAAGGCAGACCGCATAAAATATATTAATTCCAGGGTAATATCAATACTGAACGCAGTATACAAGATACCCTCCAAATTGCTATTGAGCCGTATCACCGTATACGGAAGACAAATTGGCGACCATCAGTGTAGATATAGATCAAAGAGGTAAACAATAAACCAGATATTCACGATCCGACAACTACTGAAGAAGCACTGCGAATTTAATAAAAACGTGCAGTTGTTTAGACAAGCTTACGACACCGTTATACACGACAGTGTGTGGCTTGGCTAGCCATGGCAAATATAGGTGTTGCTATAAGATAGGTCACCATATAACAGAGGAATTTTTTGGTCATGAGTGGATTGAGACAGTCGCGCCTACTCTTTACCATAGTTTTAAATATGGCTATCAAGAAGACAAACATCGCAACGGAAGTAGTTACTAACCAGGGGCCACAGATGATCCTGACATTCGCGGACGATATTAACGAGGTCAAAAAAATTACAGTTATAGGCAAGAAAAACTTTCTAAAAACGGAAAAGGAATGTAAAAAAATTAGCCTCAACATTAATGAGGAAAAAACCAAAAATATGCACATTACTCGACAACCAACCAGGGACAGAATCGGTCAGAATATAACGATAAACACCTATAACTTTGAATGCGTCAGACAGTTTAAATATCTTAGAGCAACGATATGCTAGACAATGACATAAACGAATAGATTCAAGCACGAATACACAGTAAAAATATATTTTGCTTTATCATGCGAGCTCTCATGCAACTCACAACGGAGTTGAAAGTATCAAAACAGGTATACTAGGCTGTGATCAAACGAGTTAACTGCTGAGACGTGGACCCTTACGAAACACAATGAAACTCTACTGAAGTGGATTAAGAGGATAATCCTGAGAGGAATATTTGGCTCCGTTAAGAATACAGATACGAAGTAATATTGCATAATTACGAATTAAGAACTTCAGAACCTATGCCGAATGCCCGATATCATAAATCAATAAAATTCCAGCGGCTGATTACTGGCTGATTAAGGTAGCATAGGAAAGAAATTCAGCAAAGAAGAAACTGCTGGGGCCAAAATCAGATAAAGGAACAACCATTTTAAACCACCTACATACGATGATATTTAGGCTATAAGCCTACTGATACGATATATGACTAGAAGAAGGCCATGATGAACCGACACCGATGGAGGTAAATCAGTGACGCATCCACCAAGACTTGTAGTGCTACCAAAAAGATAAACACGTTTATATCAAAGAACTATGAATGCATATCATATCAACATACACGATGTATGTTTTAAAATTCTAAAAGAAATCTTTTAGTATATTTTTCAAATCTGTAAAAAAATATTCATTTGCACAAGCAGGTAAATGTAAATGATTCGATATTATAATGGCCACAAAACCGAAAGATCGCTGACACGCGACTGTACGATGCTAGTACATTCTATAGTAATTAAAATATCTAGTATTGTGGGAGTGATTACAAATATCAAATAGCACTTAGTATACCTCAGTTTTGATTATATGTTTTCCAAATTTAAATAAGAGTAAAGAGTAAAAAAAAGAAGTTTTAGGACTTCTGTATGATATTCCATAAGAAAACCTCAAACAGGAATTTTGCAAATTTTGCATAGAATAAGATACTGCTAACACTAACAACAACAATTGTAATATTATAAACTACACCACTAATGCTTTGGATTATGCAGACCTCTTAAACTCATGTGAGCTTAACGCTCAGCTTTTTATTTATATGAATTAAGAAGGTTAAGCTGCTGTCAATAGTCAATCCTAAATTTTTGGCTTCACCCACTACTATTGGAATTCTAGAGCATAGTTGTTCTTTGTTCTTTGAGTTTAATTTTATTGGATTTTAAGAAAAGACCACATGACTTAATAGCATTTAATTTTATATTATGTTTTTTACCATATAAGAAGTTTTAACCAGATCATTTAAAAACTGTGTTCGGGAAAAAGGTAAGAAATTTGGACAAAATGCGTGAGAATAAGTCAATTTTCAATTCTTAATTTTCAATCAACTTGAAGCACTTCAGTATTTAAAGGTATATAGCTGGGTTTTGAAATTAAATATTGACCTTTAATTACAATACAATAAAATCTATCAGAAAGATAAAACTTTAATAAATTTGATGAATTATCTGAAAAACGAAAATAGTGCAATTCTACAAGTAACATCTTATGACTAAGTCTATCAAGACCTTTGGAAACAACCGGTAAAATACTAATAGTCCTTAAATTTTTAAGCTCCTGACAATTGGAAGCTAGTGGTCTGCTAATACCTTTTTTCCACAAGTCAAGAAATGCATTTTTTAAAATATATATAATAATAATATTTAAAAGTTGTTTATTGCAAAAAGGTAAACATGAGGTTTAATCTCTCATAAAAGATCATCTTCTTGAACAGACTTGGTTAAATCCATGGGTTTTATTAGAGTTAATTCATCTATTAATCTAGAACTAAGCTTAATATTAATAACTTAGAGTTGCATGAGTAATGACAAAATTAGTATCAAAAATGTAATTCAACTAAATCTCTAGTAACTTAAAAGATATTACAAGGGTTGTTAGTTATATTTTTAATCTTGTCAAAAAAAGCGTTGGTCAGTTGGTATGTTAAAAGTAAAATATGTACATAGTTCTAAATATGACTTAAATGTGATGCATAGGATTATGTGATGTAGGGACGTAAAAACCATACACATCTCGTGAGAGTTAAGACATATTTCAATTTAGAGAATCATTTATATCTCGTATTGGAAAAAGTATTTTTGTAAATATTCTATACCTTTTAATTTGATTAAATTTAATGGGTTATTATATAACATTTCGTGAGCATCTTTTTGTTTGTTATATGCCTATCTTTACAGCCATCTTTTCACTTCACCATCCGATTTTAAAAAGGATGCACCTTTCATATCTTAATTAATATTCTCATACATGTACTTCCTAAGAAAGGTAAAAGAATATACAAATAATATTAAACGAGTCTAAAATATTTCCATTTTTTAACCGTCATGAATAATATATTTTCCATAAGTAAACTCATACAATCAGTTAATCTCAAAATACTTTCAATATTCAGATATTATAGAAATATTTGTATGTGAGACATGCCCAAAATCTCTATTTTGATGATAAGATTTAAAAAAATATTTCTGAGGTATTTTAAATATGTAATGTAAAAAATATCTTTTAACTTTGCTAATTTTAATTAAATGCTAAACCTCTCCAACATTAGACCGAAACAAAGCTAGAGAATGAAGTCAATAATGAGATAAAAAATATGCTAATTAAATATGATTAATGAAGATAATTAGGCGAGTCGAGTCATGGAAATTTGGTTTGGGCGAGCTAATGATTTTTCAGCTAATGATTTCGTCGGTGGATTATAATATGTTTGTGTTATTTTAATGCTGTTCCTTTGTAATGTGCTTGGAATGTAGGAAGTTGATGATGAATACTTACAATAATTAGTTTAATTATTATAATGATTGTTGGATTTTTTTTATGTAAGAGGTATTTACTTTAGCTATTAGGTAACGAAACGAGTCGAATAAAATTAGCGTTTATTATGCCCGTATAGTAATTTTGTTTAGGATTTTCTGTCTTCAAGACAAATAATTTTGATTATGTTCAATGTATGTATGATGATTATTTACGATATAGATTTTTTCATGTTATTTTTAAGCTGTAATATCAATTTAGTGGTTATAGAAGATGAATTGTATATTTCAAGTAAACTAGTCCAAGTGCATACACTGAAAAATTTAGCATAAACTCTTTATGAAAAATAATTTAATTGTTACTAGTACTGCAAAGGAGTAAATTATATTAAAGTTTCTTAATTAAAGATAATTTTTTATTTAAAAAAAATAATGATCATTATTTTCTTATTGATAATTAGAGTCGATCTATTTACCATTAAAAATTGTAACAGTGTTTGAAAAAATAAAACGTTCACTTCCTAATAACAGATACCTGACCTACATACCTGAACAGATACCTAAAAAAATTGTCTTTTCAGAGAACCCCACAAAATTCTTTTGTTTTAACGATATTTGAAGAAAAGCTTTTAAAAGTTTATTACTCTAAAAAAATTTGTTTTTTGATTTGTTTAAACCATCCTTGTTTGTTGCAATAAGTTGACAAAAGAAATTGTAAGAATAAGATTCTCTACTTTACATCAATCAATTTTCAATAAAAGGCTTCCACAAAAATTAAAATATATGAGGAATAAGGGACTCTATAAAATAAGATAATTAATCATCTTGAAGCGGTAATAAGTTGTTCGTAATAATAATGAGATAGCAAAAAACTATATCCTTTGAAATTATATTATTAGATGTTTAGATAAAATTTAACAATATAAAAAGTAAGAAGGAAACGTAAATGAATTAACTGAACATAAATAGTTTTACAGATTACAAATAAAATGTTCCAAGCATTTAACGAAACTTACAAACTTAAATATTTATGAGATATTAATATAATTTATATGGAAACTAGAGATCCATCAACTCCAGTCTGCCATGAGTGCAAACGTCTAAAACAAAGAATTTTTTTCAATTATTTTACAAAGTGGTTTATCTACCAAGTCAGTAAATTTTTTAATAGAAAACTATTTTTTGTAACACAATAGCTGATAAGGTAATACTATTACATTACTTCTAGTATCTTCTTTTTCTTCAGGTGCATTCTCCTTTTTTGATGGTTTGCTATCATAGTTACTACTTTGACTCTGGAAACTTCTGCTTTGAATAAATTTAATGACATGACCACTTCATTAAGTTTATAAGCCAAAATTTTTATTTTTCTCCCGCAAATTTTAACTTGGATTGGAAGTTACGAAGTATGATATCTAAGATCTTTCATAATGTAAGATGATTACCATTCTTCTGAGAAGCCGTTGGTCACAGATATTTTACAGAGTTCTTATACACTATAGTAAGTGTACATTTCGAAACTTTTTCCAAATATCTACACAATATTAAAGAACTGGACATAACAATTTGCTATCTAAATTCATAGTTACAGGCCTAGATCAAAAACTACTATGACAGAAATCATTGCAGAATTTAAATCCTGATGAGCATAATCATGTATCGGCTTAAGCCTTTATTTTTAATTGTTGTGACCACGATCGGTTGGATGTCGTAACGACAAATATGAATGTAGACTACCGCAAAGTCTTTGATTGCATGCAAAATTTAAAAACCAGCAGAACTACTCAGTGCAACAGGCGTAGGCGAAGCTAATTAATGAATCATTACAGAACTCTACTGGTATCAGACAGCTCCAATAAAGGTAAAGAACAACGTATTGGACGAAATAGCCTTAGGAAAAGAAAGTACCACAAGGATGTAATGCATATTATCCCCGCTGCTTTTTAATCTATATTCGCGATTTTTTTTAAAAACACTAGTGCTGATATCAAAATCAATGGAAAAACAATTAACAATATGAGATATGCCAATAATACAGTCGTTACTGCCAGAAACTTATCTAAATTCCCGCAACTCGTAGTTTAAACAGAAGCTGCTCTCCGAATATACAACAAAATCTTTGAACAAGTATCATCCTTCAGATATCTAAGGGTACTTATGAATAATAGTTGCGATTCGACGAGGGTAGTACTATTAAGAATTGAATAGGCCAGGAAGACATTTATCAGTACGAAGAACTTCTTTATCAGGCGTGACCTAGACCTAAGTATAAGTATAAAACTCCGAATACTGCGCTTCTACGCATTCCCCATCCTACTGTATGACTGCGAAAGCTGGACCCTTAACCCTTTGCTAGAAAAACGCATCGAAACTTTCGAAATGTATCTTTATCGGAGAAGACTACGCATATTCTGGATCGAAATAATAAGAAACACCGAAGTTCTCAATAGAATGCAGAAAAATAAGGAGCTGTGTCTCATAATCAAAAAGCGCAAATTAAGCTATATTGGTCATATAATGAGAGCAGTTAAATATGAAATACTTTGGTTGATTAGCGAGAAAAAAATTCAGAAATAAATATCAATAACGAGAAGACAGAACTCATGGCTCAGGAACCGATCCGATGAATGAGTAAAACATCATCTGATATCAGTAATATAGCCAACCCTAGAAGTCTGGCTTCTAAAAGAATAAAAAGAGAAAAAGAATAAGTGAAATTCTAAATTGATTATGCCCATGAGTGATAAAAATGCGTTGCTAGAGAATCTGCGATAACAAAAAATTAAATTCTTTTCTTTTTTGAAAATTTCTACACGTGGCAAACTAGGGATATAGTCAGCTAGTCTTTACAAGAAATGGATACCAATATAAATGTTTGTGTTCTTTACAAATCTTACAAGAATTTTTAAAAAAGCAATAAAACAATGACGTCTCATATAATGTCAAAAACAAAACCTTACTACTAGATCCGATGAAACCAAAATATTAGTGAAGATAATAAAGTTACAAAAAAATATTATATTCTGAAATATAAAAAAAATAAATTAAACAAATCATTGGTAAAAGATTACAAGCACTGGTTTTCATAGCATTGGCGCTACTCGTGATACTCGACTACCATAGGGTCTGCCCTTTTATGGCAGTATATTCTGTAAAAAAAAACGAGATAAAGAACAAAATTAAATAAAAGAAGATAAAAAATATATGTACATAATTTAAAAACATATACTTATCGTAAAATTATACTGAATAATTTGAGAGCACTTGAGTAAATTAGAATTTGGATTTAAACAGTTCCTTTTTAAAAAAGGAATAAGACGAAAGGAGAGGCTGTAAAAATAAATGACTGAAAAAACGGACTCAACGAAATACAAAAAAGAACTTGCGCCATATTTAGGTTATGAAAACTAAATTATAATGTTTTATATTCATCATTAAATAAAACCAAATACTTACATTACCCTCAATACTAAATATATATTTATTTATTAATAAAAATTATAAATCAAAAACAGTATATTGCGATAAAATAACTACCATCGGTTCATATGCACCCCTTTAACATTTCCTTAAAGCCGTTTGCCCCCAATGGAAAAACAAAACCAGCTATAACTTTAATGAACATAATCAACGCACTTCACACTGGAAGGCATCGGGCGACCCCTGCCTGGAGAGTCCTTCCTCTTTTCATTCAAACCGTTTTTTCCTGGGACCGGTCCTTTGTCTTCATCACGCACAATTTTGATTCTTTAGGCGGGGCGCACGACTCTTTTCAAGGGCAATTTAATCAACAAAAAAATTGGGGAGAGACTCCGTTAATGCTAAATGAATTGGCCCGAATGTATTTCAGCTTTTAAATAATTAACAGTTTGGGTTCCCTTATTTTCAAATGATTTTTTTTTATAATTTGAAGAACGGATTGTGAGCCACGTGAGCACGTTACGATTGAATTAATAACCATGGGAATCATTATTTTTATCAAGCGATTTAGAAGTTGCTTTGTTTTGGTCTAAATGCCAAAAAAATTGCAGACAGATATGTTTAATGAGTGCCTATGCCCAAGAAGATTAGGAACGTTTTTTGCTTTCGAGAAAAATAATTGGTTTTGTGAAATCATAGTTTGAGTCAATTGTCTTATAATAATATAAATACTACTTGGAAATGAAAACAACTTGATGCAATAGATATAGAAGCCATCATTAAATTATGTTAAATCAGTTCAGTCATTGTTTGACTCAACTTATATACGTATATACGTACCTTAAATTTATAGGATATCTTTTATTCAGTTTATAGTAATGAGCAAATACATAGGGGAGATAGACTACTAGAGTTTTAGTCTTATCTTAATTTTAATATTATGTAATGATGCTTTTATTAATATGCTAATTATTTGTTTTTAAGTTTTACAAAAGTAAACAGAAACACTTGTAAATTAATTTTTTTTAACCTTTAAAACAAGGCAATCGTTAACTTTACCCTCATAGGGTTTGAAAAGAAGCGTGTATAGTTGAAGACTGCTTATAAAAAGATTTAGTTTATTATCATTCACTTTCACGACAGTTCTTTAACGGTACTGGACGGTTTTTGGAATCATATCAGATTGAATCTCTTTAAAAATACTTTCTGAAACTTCTTGAAATGCGACATCACTTTCCTTATAAAATTACACATTTTTATATTTATTTATATATTTTCAGTTAACTTATAGTCAAATTTATTATTTACAAGTTAAATAAATTATTATTATATTGGCTTATGATAAAAATATATACACTATTATTGCCTTTACAGTATAAAGAGCAAACCAGCGATATATGGTTGGATGTAAGAACATATTTATTTATGTAATTTATATGCTGGTGAATAGCAGAATGTAAGCAAGGGGTGACTCAAAAAAATTGATTAACAAACATTTTAGATAAAATTAATGATTTTAGATATCAATGGAATGGACTTAAATCTGTTGAATACTCCATGCAAATGTGATATTGGTTCCAGCTTGTGTAATTATAAGCTGTAAAATTCTATAGCAAGCCAGCAAAAGGTTTTTAAACCATGATTTATGTTACTTATGTATGCAATGAATTAGCTTTCGCTACTGATAATATCCAAATCCCTTTTCCTATAAGGTTTCCATCAAAGTAGTATTCTTTTCTTCTTCTTCTTCTTCTTCTTCTTATTTTAAGACAGTCTTTTGTTTTTTCAAAGTTGTTGCCTAAACTGTACTTTCGATGTCCAATTTTCGAAACAACGTTTTAAAGGTCTTTTTACTAGTCTGCGGTTAGTTGATTTCTTTTCTTTTGCGATTTTAGCTAGTCTTTTGTCAGGAATAACCTTTCCGTGCTCTTCGTTTTGTTCTGGATCATCTTACAACATCTTGTATGTCATATTAGGATCTGATGTCGCTGCTTCTCACTCCTGACTTCTCTGTCTCTAAAGGTCTTTCCCACAATTGGCCTAAGCGTCTTCATTTCCATTGTTCTGAGCAGTTGTCTAGTAGCAGCTGTTTCTGCTGGCATATGTACACATGTCTTGTATATTCGCTTCTTGCTTCCGATACTCTTTTTTAAATTAATTTCTATTATTAATTTCGATAAATTTATTCCTTCATATTATATCTTGAAGGTACCCTGATACCCTACCTGCCACCATGTTCAAACTTCTTCTTTTAGGTTTCTATTACTTGTGATATTAACACCTAGGTATTTAAAGGACTTAGCTCGCTAACTTGCACCTTCTCTTGACATTATCAAGAGACTTAGTTTTCTGGACAGAAATCACAGTGTTCAATTCCTTTGCAACTGTTTCGAATCTATAAGGTATTCTTTGCAAGTTGTCCTCATCTTCCGATATTATCACCGCGTCGTCAGTATAGCAAATTATATTAAATTCTTTTGCACACATTTTATATCCTTTTTCCGCGGATTTAACTTCTTGGAGGATCTTATCCATTGGGACAATAAAAAGTATGGGACTAAGACCTTGTCCGCTTGCCTTATTGTTGTTGAGACGGGTATCTTATTGGAAGGTTTGTTGTTTGCTTTAAGTCTAACCCTATCGAATGCTTTTGTTTATTCGGTAAAGCACATAAAGGCAAGTTTGTTATACTCAATTGATTTTTCCGCTATTTATCTTAAAGTAAATATTGCATCTCTGGTGGATCTATTTTGTCGAAACCCCTGTTGTTCTTCTTTTTGCCCGTCTGTAGAATTTCTTTAGCTTGAATTTTTGTGAATAGCTTTGAAAGTGCTCTTGACAGACTAATGCCTCTATAATTTTGTATACCCATCTTTTCTCCTTTTTTAAAAAAATTGGATCGTTATACTCTGTTTCCACTCTTCTAGTACCTTAGATATATATTTGTATCCTTTAATTTTTATCTTCGTTGCTTTTGGTGTTATCATTTTCAGGTTCTAGTCCTATAGTCTCTTTTATGTGTGAGTTACTATAGATGGTTTTAAAGTATCTCCCCCACGCTTCTAATGTACATATTCGTTAATAGTTTTTTTTGCGGTTTAGTAGCATATTCCATATTTTTCTTTGGCCTCCGTACAAATCGTGTTCCATGTCAATTAAGTATTTCTTCCAAAACACTCTTTTAATTTGGGAGTTGCTGCGTTCACCCTGTTTCGAACCATTTTATAATCTTCGTAAGAAATAGGTTGACTTCTAAGTTGTAGGTTAGCTTTTCTTTTCTCCACCGCAAGTATTTTAATCTCTTTGGTAAACCATGATTCTCTGTTTTGCTTTCCATTTTTGTGTATTTTGTATTGATCTATTGCTTCATTTCCAGCTGCTGGTATGTTATTTTTCATTAATTTTCTGCTTTAGTCTTTGCTAGTATATGTACTTTGCGGTAGCATCGCTGAAGGCCTCCATATTAAGTTTTCTTTGTACACATCCCCTTAATTTACCTAATACTAATCTGGGGTTGATTCCTATATTTGCTGAGCTTAGTACCCTTATATCCAATATTTTTGATAAGCTTTCCAATCACCAGGCTGTTTAGTTTTTCTATGTTTCGAAAGCAGTGAATTTCTGTATTTTTTCATTTGTTTTAAAGCGTCTGTAAACCAAGGTGCTTTTGGTTTTGTTACCTCAACCGTGGTGAAAGGTGCATACCTATCAAAAAGTTGCATAAGAGTATGCGTAAAACACTGTACTTTATCATCTAGTTTCTTTAAACTAAACACCTCACCCCAATCTACTGCGTTAAGATCGGAATTAAAAGCAATCCTATCTAAACTCCTAAAATTTCTAAATGTGACAAGTTTTGGCCAAATTTTTGGAGCATTAAGAGCAAGAGCGCAATAAATAAGTTGATGGTCGGAGTGCTCATGCATATCTTTATGTCTAACATTACCTATTAGTAGATTTCTATTTCACAGCATTATGACATCAATTATACTTGCTTTCTGCTTTGAAAACCTAGTCGGATTTACAACCACAGAAAATCAAACTGCTAATTTACAGATTTATATTCTAAGAGGTTAATGTTGAGGTCACCTATTATTATTGTTTCATCTACCATTGGAAGAATGTATGAAATTGAAGTGTTCAAATGCTCTAATGCTCTAAGGACATTAAACTGAGGCGGGCGATAAAAAACCCCAAAGCCTATTTTAACTTTGTTTATTTCTAAAATAAGCCATTGTTGTTCAAAAATTTCTACTTGTTCTGACAAATCCACTTTATGAACTGTCAAATTTGTCTTGAGGTCCTCACGTAAACCTCAACTTCTCCACCTCTAGATGCGTACCAAGGAACGTATGTTGACATGACCAACTTTTAAATTTTTAAAATTCCTTTGAGCCATTTAAAAATATTAAAATACACATACCTAACAAATACGTAAGTAAACAAGATAAATTAGTTAAAAAGTTCTTCCAATATAGCCTTATTTTTGTATGGATTGGCTTATCGCTTTCACTTTTTCTTACCAAGGTTCTGCCATCACGATACAACACATATCGATACCCCAAGTCCTTAAGTTGCTTTGCCTTTTTAAAAAGCGTATAGTTTTCCTTAGTCATCTTCTCATTAATAAAAATGGGCGTGGTCTTATTGCCAACTAATCAAATCAAGTAACTGACATTTTGGCTCATTGTCATAAATTCATATTTCGTACAAATAAATTTGTCATGATTTTAATTGCGGCTTTTATTTACTTGGCCTATTCTTTTAACTACCATTTATACAGTGCGATTCTGAATCGTCCTCCTCCTCTTATCTTTTCACTGCGTTTATATAAAAATTTAAAATTTGGCACAGATAATAAGCAACCTAAATATTACTTTTTGGTCCCTAGCTCATGTCGCAAAATAAAACTGTAAAACTAAATAGAAAGAGGGATCATGTGATACATTTGAAAGCTCCCACTGAATGCTTTATGGTCTTAGAATATTAAGTCGATACTTATATTAATTGATATACCTTTTCAGATGCAATTTGTTTGTAGGTAAGTTGTTATTTGTAGAGTTTTTTTTTATCAATGTCAATGTCAAAATATTATCATAAAAGTTACTCTTCCACACAAAAACTTATTTGGTTTACAAATGCCATTAAAAGCGAATAATATCGAAAGAAGAGCATATTTTTGCTATTTCGTTTAGTGCAATTTTATTTGTACCTTGATTTAATCGAGATTGCCTGATCCACGTCCCCTTGCTAAAAAAATTGAAATAATTTTCATCATATGGGTATTATAGCAGCTATGGTAAGAGATCCACAACAGTCTACCTCCAGAGTTGGTGATAAGTGTGATGTATCTTCTGCTATTCTGAAAAGGGTACTTAAAAATCGTAAATTTCATGCGTATAAAATTCAAATGGTTCATTAATTGACAAAGGATGATCCTGATCGACGTATGGAATTCTGCAAAATAATGACCGAGAGAATAGGACGCCGGCCTGCTTATGTAAAGAACATGTGTTTTAGTGATGAATGTACTTTTTTTTACTTTACAAAATTTCCATTATTGGGGCGACGTAAATCCTCACATATTTCGTAAAACACACGCACAATACCCAGAAAAAATAAATGGGTAGGCTGGCATATTAGGGAATTACATTGTTGGTACTCTCTTTTTAGACCAAAATTTGACAGAGCATCTTTCATCATCAACAAGTGCAGTGGAATCAGTGATCCTTAAGATTATTGAAGACAATCCTCATGAATTTGAATTAGAAACAGTTTTTCCACGATATGGGGCACCGCCTCTCTTTAGCAGAAATGTTAAGAGAATAAAAGAATTAAAGAGAATATCTGACTAATACTTATGCTAATCGGTCGATTGGTCGTCGAGGGTCTACCGAGTGGCCTACCAACACAAATCTGGACTTTTATCATGGGGCTTCTTGAAACAAAAAATCTACATCAACCAGCAAGAATCTATCTTCCATCTACGTCAAAGAATAATTGATGTATGTCACAATACTGATGTTGCCACTTTCCAAAATGTTGGTGAAGAGTTCTTCAATATATTATCTTAGAGTCTTGAAGTTAACGGTACTTATTCTCAACATCTTTTATAGTGAAATAGTTACATTTCTGTGTTATCTATAGTGTTTTCTATTACAACTATTTTAAATGGAAATAAAAATGCAAAAAATAAGGTTTTGGAAGGCTGCTATATATTGCTATGAGTAAAAGTAATGAGTTAATATTTTAGGATTATAAAGCATTCAGTGGCAGCTTTCAAACGATGTAGCGCGTGACCCCTTTCTATTTAATTTATTTTTTTAAAATGGCGTTCCGCAGTCATTTTAAAGTTTTGCAAAATAAGCTAGGAACCAAAAAGTAGTATTGAGGTTGCTAATGATGTGTGCCAAATTTAAAATTTTTATATAAAGGCATTCAAAAGATAAGAGAGAGGTGACAATTAAGAACCGCACTATATAATAACATATTTTAAAAAAATCGTTATACATATTAACTAAATATGTAATTTCCAAGTTTGTATGCATGCTAAATCTATCTATTAATTCAGTTTTCATTTAGATCTTAATAATTTGCGTGGGAGTAAACCGAAACGCACCGGTATTAGTCATTGTGTTCTGGTTTATTTTGAGAACCTTGCATCTCATTAAAACCGTGTAATACTATTGCATAAATATTCTCGAGGCAGTTAAAAAAAACATTTTGCAAATTGACTTGCAATTAATTTCTAACTTCTAAATATATACAAGGTGTCTTATAAAAAATCTTTACAAATACCTACTAATTTTCACACTACAATCAGATGATTTAAATAAACTAAGCATTATATAAAGTTTATTAGTTTGACTGCTATACTGCTGTAAAATAATATTCTAAATTCTTTCTTTGTCAGTATTTTTAAGACTGCCTATACTATTTTACCAAAATTTGGTACATTTGCATAGCTTATTAAATATGATTACTATTAGGTTTTAGGCGTAAAACCAAAGTTTTTGAATAATTACTCGTTTTAGTTTTTTACGCTAATCGAACAATAGGATACTGGTGGGGGGTCAACTCATTTGCTACAACAAAAGTACTCTTGGTCAAACTCGATTCCTATCATGAAAAAAAAAAGAAGAAATGGGATTCGATTAAATTGCAAATTGATTCAAAATTCCTTATTAATTTTTATGACTTAAAGAAAATTGAAATACACCCAGCATCGCTATTAAGAATATTTATTACATCTTGAATATGTCGTCATAGTCGTTTGGAGTTATTTTTGTAAGTCAATGTCTTGAGAGGCATTTGTAACAATAGTCCAATGGATTTAAGTCCGGAGATCCTGATGGCCAATTTACAGCGGCACTACATCTACTAGCCCAAGTGATAATGCTGATTCAAAAAATGTCTTACATATTTAATGTTAAATGGAGAAGAGCTTAATCTTGCATAAAACCCCCTTGTCTCTCGAAAATTATGAAGATAAATCTATTTATAGATCTGCCAGAGTATTTTGTAGATATTACAAATAAATTTCCTTAGTTTGTTAATCTTTGTAGAAGATTGGCAGGACCAACAATGTGAATACCATATGAAATAAACCAATAAGATAACTAATTTAAATAATGTTTAACCTTGATAGCAAGTGTATATTTATCCGAATATGTTCATCATTAAAATTCATAATTCCTCTTCATGTAAAACATGCTTCATAAGTATACATATTATTCTTGGCAAAGCAAAGTTATGATTCTCCTTCTCTGCGTGTAGTAATTTAAACACATTAATAGGAACCTGCGTTGGATAAATATCAAAAACGTGAAAAATCGCTACAATTGCACCTTTTCCTTAATAGTAGTTAAACTAAGTTAATAGACACTGCCAGATTAATCATGATCAATTATTTAACCTAATCCAAATGCATAAAATCTCAAACGTTCATCTTGAAGCCTTTTGATAGTGAGGTCGTGCACTGCCTGATAAGGATCATATCGATTACTCAACATAAAACCTAACATTTTTTAAGTATTAACAGTATATACATAAATTATGAGTTCTACAATTCTACAAAGGTTAAATTTTCTTGAAAAATGATTTCCTAGTGTTTTCTGCTTACTGTTTTTTACTTTGTAAAAAGTGGGGTAAAGGAATATGTTTATATATTTGGTTGTTAAGTCTATTTGGGTCGCTCTGCAAAAATGGTTGATCAACTAGGCTACTTATATCATTGAAAAATTTAATAAAATGACTAATTTGACTTTAGAAACCCCTACAAAACGCTATCTTCTATTATTAATGGCTTTGGGAGTGATTTGGCTAAATATCTATAGCGGTCTTCTAACAATAAACTCACATTATGTTCTTGAGAATGCCCGAACTAATATCATATCGGTATATTATGCATTAATGTATTGGACTGCCACGATAATTCGCAAACTTTAAAGTTTTTTAATAATGAATGCAAGCAAATAAAATGATTGATGTAAGCAATAATAATAAATGTTACGAATTTAATCGTATTATTACACTGTGATAAAACTAATAATAACCAACAATTATTACCGATTGAGAAGAATAAAGTCATGTAAACCATAACTGAAAATTACCGTGCGAACAAAAATTAGAAATCAGGAAAACTTCTTTTTATAGGAATATATCTCTTTCGTAGTAAATAAGTTGGCTTAATTGAAACTGCAAATTAAAACATTTTATCTTCCGTTCGCTTAGAAATCAAAAACAGAAAAGGACTAACGAACTTAAGAACTACATCCAATCAATATTGATCTTGATATTCAGATTTTTATTCCATAAAACTATCCCAATAAATCAACTTTTGGCAAAACTATATAGATCGTTTTAAAACTAAAATAAAAAAAAATTAATATATGCATAAAATACATATTTTCTAAAGGCATTCAGTCGCAATCAGAAACAATATGAACATTTTATTAAAAATACGTTAAGGCCTATGGTAAACCCTAAAACGAAACATATTAAAAAATAGTTGTATAGAAAAGTATTTAAAAAATCTGAAAATATTTTATTTGCAATAAACAACAAATAAAACGGGTTTGTCTGATTTAATTTGACGCTTTTTTGGGAATAAAAGTTTTTTTCTGATGCGGCCGAAGTTAAATTAGGTCTTAACGAAAATGCCGCCGTAACCATCCAGGCGTCGAAAAGTTTATTGAGATAAATAACCCGATCTTTATCTCCTATAACTTTCATCCTCATAGAGTTAATGGCAATTTTTATGTAACAAATGACTTTATTAAATATAAAAAAATAAAAAAGATTTTTCATTAAAAAGCAACAATTTATGCCAAACATATAACTTAAAAATAAGGTAAAAAAAAATTAAAGAACAACACTTTTCTAATACTTTCTATTAGAAATCTCCAATAAATAAGACAGTTTTCTGTGAACCCAAATTGACCTCCTTCAGAGAATCAAAGTTTTTATTTCGAAGAGTTCAAGTTAAGAAAGGTCCAAAAAACACCGACACGTCGAAAAGTTTTTAAAGGTCAATAACTTTATTTATTTTTTTTTCTTCTATAACCTTATATTCCCTGTATATAAAGTTACTAACAAATTTCATATCTATAAGACTAAAGTTATGGTCAAAAGTACTTTAATTTTTTATATATTGAATTTCAGTCTCTTTGAGAACAATAAACGACTTTTTCAAGTTTTATATCATTTATAGATTTTTAAAAAAAGTCTATTTTGGTATTTTTTTAAAGAAAAATATGCTTTAGTTTAGGTCTATAATTATTAGATTTTTGGTTAATGTTTCATCTCTTCTTCTTCTTTTTCAGGTACCTATACGTTTCGGATACTAGGAATCATGTTGACAACTATAACTGTTTTTGTAACAGCTCGAAATACTTCTACTAAACTTTTCTCAAACCAATTCCGTAGGTTCCACAAACATTTTCTTGTTCCGGGTTCTCTTTTACCCAATATCTTTCCTTGTATTATGGTTTACAGTGGGAAGTATCAATTTTTATCTGTTATAACATGCTTCAGATATTCTAGTTTTTTGTTTCTAATAGTGTACATGACTTTTAGATCTTTTTTCATTCTTCTTAGCATTCTTATCACTTCTCTGTTTGTATTATGAGCTGTCCATGAGCATTCTATACAGCCACATCATAAATGCTTTTAGATTTTTAGTGGTGGCTTTTATAAGTGTCCAGAATATTACGCCGTACAATAAAATAGAAAATACATAGCATCTAAAGTGTCTTACTTCAGGTGCTGTGTCTGTTCAAGAGATATGTTGTGACTTTTAAAGATGGCACTTATTTTGTGAAATACCATTCTTGCTTTACCTGTATGACATTTTATTTTTTGTGCATTGTCCCATTGTTCATTTATGACGGTTTCAAGGTAGCAATTTTGTTGAACACGTTTAATTCGGATTCCGTCAACATATAAGTGATCTCCATTTATATCTCTTTTGCTGGTGATCATTTGTTTCGTGTTCTTTACGTTGATATTAGAACCATATCATAACCTCTACGCTACAATAAATGCATGAATCTTAAAATTATGTTTTGATATTTCATTCCTATATTTATATTTGATGTTTAAATACTGTTTCTCATTAAATTAATTACAAATGTTGGTTCACTACATATGAGTGTCACTGACTGTTATTTTTTATTTATCTATTTTTACTTAAATTATTTATAATTTTTAAAAGCACTTTAATTCGTTTCTACTATATTTAGTTTCTCTATACGACATTTATAATTATTGATCACATTACCTATAACAATCATTCTTTCATTCAGATCTTCTTTAACATGTGAATCCGAGAGGATTATTATATTCAAAAATAGAACAAATGTCTGTAATTTAGCTTATTACATATGCTTTTAATTATTTTTGAAGTAATATTTCTATCAACTTATTTCAATTTTTTTGACATTTTGAGTAATTTTTGAAAAACATTTACTTCATACTAGGTGATCTAGTTTTGAAAGCGGAAATTTAAGTGGCAAATAGAAAACCTCAAAATAATCTCACTTTTTAATGTAAACTATATAAACTATTTTGGAAAAATGCTTCGTTACAAAGATACAGGGTATCAAAGTTTTAATTAAAATATTTAAATTTAGTTATATTTTTAAAACTACTTTAGATATTTAAATGAAATTTGGCATGTTTGGTTAGATAATAAAGATCTATCTTTTTGTTATTTGACTTTTACCAGTGGTGTGCGTACGGAAACACATTTGCACAATTTGTATTGAAAAAACTTGTACGTATGAATAAAAATTATATTAATTTTACAACACAAAATGAATATAGTTTAGGTTTTTTTTCTTGTAGTTAGATTTTCATTTAATACGTGATTTGCTAAAAGAAAACTAAATTCATTAAGGAATTGGATCTAAGTTTTTTTCAATAAAAAAATCATAATTTGATTACAATTTTCAAACATACTGGTACTAGGTTAACTAGGTTTAATACGTATATGTCTACGGCAAATAATGTATCCTTCTTTAATTTATTTAGAAATATATCTGTATAAATCCCCTTGAACTTCTAGTAAAAACGCGACAGTTTCAGGAGTTTTTCTACTTGGTTGACAAGCAGATAAAATAAATTTTAGTAGAAATTAAAACAGGCCTATGTTTGGCAAATCATCTTTTAGAAAAATTTTTTTTTTTTAGTTCTAAAGGTATTGACCTAACTATTAATAAGTTTGTGTCATCGGCAAAACTAGAAAGGTGGAAGTTTTTAGGATTTCACTAATTGTGTTATTTAAATAATTTAAATTATGTTAATTTAATAAGTCTTGAACCTGTAACACTAGTGTGTACTTTGAATATTGTATCTAAGATACCTTTTTTATAAGTATAAATTTTTTTCACTCTAAAACTGGTCTTTGTATAACAGTTTATCAAATGAAGGGTACAGGCAAAGAAGGTGCTATGTCAATTTTTACAGAAAATGAGTTCTTAGTCCCATCTGTTAGCCAGAGGTCTAAACTATCAATTATAATAGGAGGTATAAACTATCTAAAATATAAATTACGGCTAAAAGGGTATTTGGTCAGGAATATCAGCCTATCTAAAATTCTCTAGTCAGGCTAAAAAGGTGCTGTGTCATGTTTCGCATATCGACTGATGCATGAACTAAAATAAAAACGATGGAATTATTTTGTAAACGAACGTGTTTTCTTCAGTGCCCAATCATTCCTAATTAAAAAGCAAGTGTAATGGAGTCGAGTGAGAGTGAAAATACGAGTAGTAATAAAGATTAAGAACTGATAGCAAAAAAGGAAGGAATACGGAAAAATGACTGACGTGAATAAGTTAATAAACTTAAAAAGCCATACTATAGGTGAAGACTGGGAGTGTAAAAGATTCAAGTCTTTGAAAGTGTACCAGAAGATTCTCGAAAAAAAATTATTCAGAACTTCAACCTACTTAACTCAGTTGATGAGCAGAATATATATTTGTGTGGTCTCATCACGGCTCTCCCGATCAAACAACGAAGAAACAAGAGCAAGATGCTTTTGTTGGTTACCGTGTAAGAGTTGTGAATAATACGAATGGGCAAGTTCAAGATATCGAAATATCTAAAAAGGCATTCATGTCTATGCATGGAATAGGTCGAGGCAAGTTAGCATCGCTACAAAAATCACCGAAATTAAGAGGAGATGCACCAAAAGATCAGAGAGGTAAACACAAAAATCGACCACACAATCTTTCTGTTGAAACACGAAGTGAGATAAAAAGACACGTTGGTTCATTTAAGGGTCGTAAAAGTCATTATAACTTACATGATGCGACCAAACTATATCTACCAGAAGAACTAAATATCATCAAAATGTTTAAGATGTTGTGCGAAATATTTTCAAATGAACATGCGTCATATGAAACTTATAGAACCATTTTTTCAACTGAGATCAACATTTCGTTTGGATATCTAGCCAAACTAAAAAGTCTAGAAGCTGCAAAATTAAACTTATCGCAGACGAAAAATTTTCCTCACCGTAAAATAGAGAGAGATATAAACATGTTAAGCAAATAGAATAGGCTACACAAAAAGAAAGTCACTTTTTTTTTTTCACTTTTTCACTCAAATTTTCTGCGATTCCTGTGGAGGGCAGAACTTATACCATGACAGAAAATTATACCATGTTTTGTTTCCTGCATTATGTAGTACATGTAGAAAAACGACTCGATCTAACTAAGGTAGCCTTTCCAATTAGAGATCATCCGTACATGGAGTGCGATGGACTTTGGTCTAATAAGTCAAAAAACACGAATCGAACTTCGGCAGAACAATGGCAGGATGTTTTCAGGTTGGCAAGAAATATACCTTCTCATTTTCAAGTGGAAAACGTTATCCAAACGTACTTCAGAAGCTGGACAGATTTCTTTGAGAAATGTTATAGACGAACGTGTCCGTTTCCTTCCAGGCCTATTAGGGAAATGAAGATAAGAAAAGAACATACAAGAATGATTTTTCACCGAGAGAGCTACTATGGTACGTGGAAATCCACCGCTACCACTGACTCCAAATTCAAATCTATTTAAGATAATCTATTTTGAGTAATTTTACTTTAATTGAGTGTTTAGAAGGTTATACTAAAATACACCACAAAATAATTTTTCACATTTCATTATCCAATAATAAACGAACACGAGAGGGAGTTTAAACCCTAAAAACCGTTTTTCTCAAAACTAATTTTTTTGACATAGCACCTTCTTTGCTTGTACCCTTCAAATGAAATCCTATTGCAGATCCTATCAAGAGTCTTTGGCCAATCTAAAAATCTACCTAAGCATATGTCTCTTTTTTAATAATATCGTAGACTACGATAGGTCACGAAGTCTTAGGGACAGGTTAAAAATACTGGAATGTGTTTATCCGTTTTTCTAAAACATTGTTTTCCAATAGTTTAGAAAAGATTAGATATTAGGCTTAAGAGTTATTAGTAGAGTTTTTTCTCGTTTTTGAAAATTCATTCCACCGTGGCTCCTTGTAGCTCCTCTTAACCTAGCCTTTATCTTCCTCTGAGAAGTAACTTAATAATATATTTCCTTGAAATTCTGATTTTTTAGCTAAGTAATGGTCATAGATACTAGCAAATAATTTAAGTGGATGAAGAAATAATTATTTATATAATAGTAGTAGTTCAGGCAGGTTAAGTTTAGGCAACATAATGTTTTTATTGAATATGGAGTCAGGTATATAATCTTGTAATTAAACATATTTATTGTATTTAGTATTTCTGCTGGATCAAATACCTTAATTTCTTTTTCTATTGGCCACATCCACTTATTTATTTTTACTTTTGTTAATTTGTGGTTGTCCATTTTTTTTGGTTTAAAGAATTACCTTTTTAAAGCTAATGATGACGCGACAGGTAGACATTCCCAAATAAGGGTGAAATTAAATATTCTTGCACTGATTATAGAAGAAGAATGAATCTACTTCTTTATCAAATACTATTTCGGGATGAAATTAATCTCTAGGTTTTTGCATTAAAACTATATTTGTCTTGTAATATTTTTAACAGGTTTATATTGTCTAAAAATAGTAAAAACGATATATTTTTTCATTATTCAACATTAAATTCTACTGCACTTCTATGTAGCATTTAATTATATTCTTGTTACGTAATTTTACTTATTATAAACAATAAACATTTATTTATTACGATCCTTCACGATACGAGTGTGAGAAAAAAAATCATTTAATCGTAGATATTCTATTGTCAAGTAAAATGCTATGCACTTAATCTAGGTCTATAATAACTACTGAATGTATTTTAAATGTCATAATAATCCCAACCTAGTGACGCTAAGAGTTTATTTTTAGCACTATATTAATGCCGCCATTAGCGATAAAAACCAACTCAAGTTTAATTTGCGCTCTGAGATTTTTATTCATTTCTAATTTACGATACTTAACCCTAGTTAAGTTAAAATTATGTCAACATTGTCAACGGCTAGGATGTTTAAAGAAAGTACGTAATCAAATAGTCTTGGCATGCAACAATACCGATTATACGAACTGAATTTAAAAATTAGTATGGCAAGGCATTTTTATTAGAGAAGAAACTTGTTTTGTACATCAAACTAATTAGTTAAGTAAGGCTTAATAAAAAACTAATACATAATTAATTAAAAAATAACTAAATATTAATTTGGCTGAATGCTAATTAATATTAAAGCACCTAAGCCGGTATAACAAGCGTCAATGTTAACAAGTTCGAAAATGATGTGAAAATGCACAAATTTCGCTTTGTAAATGATAAATATAATATCAAAACAAATCGTAAATAATTATGCATGAACCCGAGTCGGCGGTATAAATCGCGCATTAGAGGAAATTTTACATAAATAATGGAGTTAAAAGGGAAATAATAGCTATTTAGAGTGTCTGCCGATAGCAAATATTATGCATGTTCACACGCCAATATTTCGGCAAATAGCGAAAACCGCATTTCGGTTTTCGATTTAATGTTTTATGGCAGCGGACGGCGCGAACTCTGACGAAGGTAAAAGTGTTGAAAAAGTCTTCATATATAAAAGGTCTTTTTTTATATTAAATTTTTTTTTAAATAACTAGTCAAAAATTAGTTGTAAAATACTAATTTTTAAAGTTTGGTAAACTAGAAGTAGTTACATGATTAGGTGAACAAACATTTATAATGTCAGTGATTTTAAAAGTTAATTAAGCCACCATCAAATCTGGTTTTATTTAGCACTGGATAAGATAGCACAACAACATACTTCGAACAGCAGTGATTTATTAAACTTAACGACTTTATTAAACGGAATTTATAATTTTTTTTCCCATCGGTTTGATTATAATTAAAAAACTATATTAGAGGTTAGGTCATTTAAAAAATTAGTTAGACTTTTAGTTGATACTTGAAGTAACCATTAGCTAACATAGCTATATGAGAATTTTAAATCTCAATATCGATTTTAAGGGTTATGCTTGTTGAAACACCACCCGAAATGAAACTGCAATAAATATAATATATTTGTTCTTTTATGGGCTTAAATAGGATCAAATATTTATTATAGTAACAAATTGGAAAACAGAGAAAATTAAAACTAATTTTTTGTATTCCTATTATTTCAAAATTAAATATTTTGGCAGTTATTTAAAAAGACGACTCTCACCCAACAAAAAACAGTTTTTATTTTCCTATTAATAAATATTAAAGACCTTAATAGTTTTAAATGCAAATCGCATGAAAAAGCAACAAAATTGTACTTGCTGAATGGGTTTTAATCTATTTACTTTAATGCTTATTTTCGATCTAATTATGTTACTAAATTGAATATTTTAATATTCCTGTTAATTTTGAAATACTTGTATACAAATGTAAACTTTAATAAAATCTAATCATATAATATTATAGCCTTAACAGTTGCTTTATATTTAGTAAAAGGGCGGTGCTAAATTTAATTGTGGTTAGCTGGTGATAAATATGTTAATTTCATCAAATGCAGTTTAGGTAAAACGGGATGCCCTACTCTATATCATTATCCCATTTCGAGCCAATGTACAAAATGTGTCTCATATTATACTAACGCATAATATTAATGGTATTACTAAATATTTTGACTTCCTTTATAAATAAATAAATCAAAATTTGTATTTCACTTAAGTTAAATAACTCCAAAGGTTTTAGTTTTTTATTAATTTCTTTTTATGATTGACCAGAAATAATTGCGATTTTAATTTTTTTAGGCAACAAAATTCCCAATGATATTGCTTTACCACAGAAAAACTAACAGACAATCCTGGAGTGAGCAAGCAGTGGATGCAGTTATATAGGCGGTTTCATCTGGACAATATGGATACCTGACTTTAGAAGATAATTAAAAAAGAAATAGATAATTCGGTTTGAAGAAACATATCCTTGTTAGCTTTAGGAAACTTTGGAAAAAAAGGCTGATTACTAAAACTAACAAGTGCTATAAAATATAAGTTAAATATTTCAGTATATATTATGATTTCCATTTTAGTTTTGCTAACAATTTTATCTAAGTATGTCGGCCTTTCATATAAAACATGGGCATTTAATTAACAGAAAACTTAATAAAAGTAGTTCTTACTTCTCCATCTTAGATATTCTGCCTTACAAATTAAATCGTCAAATAATAAGATGTATGTACAAAGGAAATGTATACATTTTTGCTTAAAGCTTTCCTTGAAGCTTTCCACTAACGACGGACCGAAAACAGGTTGCCTGAAGATTTTAAAATTTAGTATGCGAGATTAATTGTACTAATATAAAGTGAAACTCTTAAAACAGTATTCCAAGTTTCTAACTGTTATATTCTACAAAGTCCGCGGAAACTACATCAATGGATTTTATGGAAACTATGATTTATTAATAAAAATATTGCAAATTTGACAACGTGGCCGGGCTATTAGACGACACACAACAAAAACATGTTGATAGCGTTGGTATGTCTGTTTACACCGAGGCCAAATTTTAACTTCAATTACATTTTTCGATTCTACGTGAGAATTTAGTCACATTTATTACTATATAGCTGCTTTAAATGACTCTATGATTCTGGGATAGTTTGTAGGAAATATGTGGTTACTGTTTTTATTGGATAACACTGGATGACGCTAATAATTAGGTTAAGTTGTTTGAGAACTAGGATGGTAAAGATGTCTTTCGATAGTTATATTATATATATTATATTATTATAGTATATAATGACACGGTTTTCTTAAATCTTCCCTAAGTGAAGAACAATTAACATCTATCCAAATCTGGTAGTATTAATTATATAATGGTATGCGGTATAGAAGTGACCTAGTGTCTGGATACTGTAAACTAAGAATGTCTTAGAACAATGGCCTCATGTACATTTCTAGCTAAAATAAATTCCCTAGCGCTCTTAGAAAAATTTAAAAATTAAAAAAAATAATTTCAGAAAAACGCAAAAAAAAATCTACTAAGATTTTTTACAATCTTTAAAAATATTTTTTTTTACTTCCTCCAAAAGGGAAAAACCTTACTCAACCCAATTTTTTTAGATAGGGTGATGCCACTTGTTGAACCTCCTAACGGAACGGTGTACTCTTCTATTTGAAAAAACCAAACCTTTACTGTAAATTGAAAAAAACTGTTTAATGGTGTTGCATTTTATTTTTCAATTTAAATTGATTTTTAATACAATAAGCTAGATGCCCCATTCGTTACTTAAATAAATCACAATAAGAATTGTTTATAATTATTGAGTAAGGAACAATTTCTCATGATTAATATGACTGAAATACATTTTTATTGCTTCTCTTAAAGTGGAACACCTGTTCGGTATACTGGTGGCGCTAGTATCGCTACGCCGCGGATTTTTTTATTTATTGGATTCTGCTCCCTGCCTTGGTTCTTCATGGGTCTGTCACTTGTTAAGATCGATATCGATTGCCACCTCCGATATTTCTGCGGACTTGGTTCCCGTGTGTTTGTAGGAGCGCCCGTAAAACTTTACAGCCCAACCAAAGAGGTAAGAATGCAAGTTATATATAATATATTCCTTACTTTTGATTCATTGGAACCTCTTTTACCTTATTAAGACAAGATTTGGTTATTTCTTGGCAGGATGCCTAAGATTTAATTAGAAACTTAGCGATGGTTTTCTTTTCTTTTAATTTCTTTCCCGTTCTTATTTTCGATTGCTTCTTAACCTTAACACTGCCTTGAGGGTGTAATGGTTTGGAGTTCTGTGATGTGCCACCACTGACACCAGAACAATCTAGTTTTTCGGTCACCTACGGTAAGGAAGCCTAACTTAACTATGAGCCCCATTTCATACAGATAGGACTCGGACAGACTGCCCAGCTTGTCTTGATAAAGCTCCACGTGTTGCTGACTGGTGACTAGGAGAATTCAGGCCAGTTTTATTATATTTATTAATTTTTTAAACCTTTTTCTATTTCTAAATAATTTGTTTTTTATTTGACTAATGTTGATTAGGGGGATATGAACACATACTCGAAGCCATATAACCTTGGGTTGTGTGTTCATGTCTTTCTCGCCTCACTCAATAACTATATAATATGTACTATTTTCCATACAATTCACTTTTAAATACTTTTTCAAACCATAAGCTATAATCTAACCTAAAGTGTAACATAATATTTCAAATTATTATTTTATAAAGAGTGATCATTGATTATATTTTACAAATATTGTATAAATTGTAAAAAGTGCTTTATGTGAATAAAATGGGTTGTTGTTAGGAACTGTTGCTTCTGATTGCCATAGCGCAATCCCAAATATTTTTACTAAAATTGAAATAATCTGGTAAGAAGTTTTCTTAGTTTTAGTAAAACTAAGTGGCGCCTATTTGGTTCTCTTTATTACTATTTTAATTATTTGCAAACTGTGACTTATTGAATCCTTATCTACGAGCGGCCAATAATTTTGAGCTACCGTCTGCAATACTTGTGTACAATTTAACATTGTGCGACAATGGTATAAAAATTTAAAAAAAAAATTATACCGACACTAAACGCGTATTTTATTCGTAACTCATCCTGATTTGCCCCCACTGAGTCAAAGTAATGTAAGTAAAATTAAAAAGCAATTCATACCTTATGGTCATGTAAAAAGTATTCTTAAACAAAAGCAACCATCGGTAAGCGAGAATGTAAAACTGGATATTCTCGTGAGTTATGAAGAAAAGTTCTAAAGTCAGCAAGAAAAATAGGCTTTAAAATGAAACCAATCCAGGAGCTGCTAGACGACAATTCTGATTGTAGATTAGAATTTTGCGAAACAATGATGAATTTGGTGGATAATAGTCAAATATTTTAGTTTGGGTTTTTTACTATTAATGAAGAGGAACGTATGTAGATGTCTATGTCACTTTAAAGTTTAGGCTAAAATTATCTTTATCTTTTCTTTTTAGGAAAACTGGCAAAATTGTCGTTACTATGCCAAAACATACATGTAAAAAATTGCTTTCACTCAACATCTTTCTCTTTTAACCTAAAAAAAAACAATAAACTTGTAATTTAAAAAAAACAAGTATTAAGTAATAAAAACGATACAATATTTCAAGGAATTAAATTAGATAAGCAGCTCTCTTTTAACCCGCATATATTGTCATAAATAACAAATTAGCAAGTGTCATTTTCTTCTTATGAAAAATAATGCAATACACAACAATAGGCATTGGTAGAATTGCGTACATGGGCATGTTTCCGAGTCTAATAATGTATGGTGTATTGAGATGGGGTCAATCTACAGACTGGCATATCATATTTATTCAATCAATAAAAGCAAAGAATCCTAATAAAATTGAAACAGATAGACTCATGTCACCACACTTTAAAAATTTAAAAATGTCATTTTTCCTGCAGCATACATAGAACAAGCACTCCAATATGTAAAAAAAGTCAACTTACCAATATAAATAAAACAAGAAATACAAAATAAAGTTACGATTTCTCACCATAGACTAGCCTTAACGCAAAGAAATTTTAAAATATTATTCATCAAACCTTTTAATTGCCTCCCAGATAAAATAAAAAGTCTGCCCTCTAATAAATTTAAACTCACAATAAAAAAAAATCTTCCTTCACATAAGTCCATATAACATTCTTATAGTTTGCGGTAATGCAAACTATTGCTGAGCTTAGTAGAGCTACTACTATTTGTATTTATTTGTATTTTGTACTATGTATGTGTTAGTCTTAGTATTTAAAAATGTACTTAAAAAGTTATTAATAATTATAATATTTTATTCCTATTTTACTAAGTACAATATTTTGTAACCAATTTATTACTTAAGGTCCTATAATTAGTGGTAGATGCTAGATAACTACCTTATTAACAAACTAAATAATTTTATTAATTAGTTTAACGATGTTCAAACTTACATTGTACTGTAGGCGTTATTGTACAATTGTAGTTGTATTCATCCATTCAAACAAGTACAAAATTGGTGGTCAAGTAGCACATACATCTAATGTGTGGACGGGCATCATTCGAGATCGAATTATTGGTCCAATATTTTTTTTACAACTGGTGACACATATCTTAAATTTTTACAGAATATGTACCTTCACAACAATTTCCTACTAAAAATGGAAATTTTGGTGCACGTTTTGTACCCTGGTAATGTACAATAATATCTTAATTATATGTTCCGCAATAAATGGATTGGACGGAGAGGCAGAATCGAATATCCAGCAGGGTCACCAGACCTTAGATTTTCAACTTTGAGGTTCTCTGGAAGTAAAAGTCTGTCTAACTAAGCCGAAGGATCAGAAACGAACATCGAATTATTACACCAAATGTTTTAAGATTCGTTAAAATCAGATTTTTAGGATTTTTAAATTTTAATTAAAAAATTAAATCTCTTAGGTGGTCAACCATTTTTTTCCTTTGTAAAGGATCAACTTTATTAGATGATTAAAAAAGAAATACTCATTTTGGCTTTAAGAAACTCTTCTTCTTAAAGAAGAAGAGTAACTAATAAAAAAGTGTCGCAAAATGTATAAAAAAAAAATTAATTTTAGTTCTCTTTAAATTTTGCTAACAATTTTATCTAACTACGGCGCCCTTTCTTAAAATATGAGCATTTAATTAACAACAGCAAACTCAACAAAAAAATAGTAAATGTCTTTCTTCTTCTTTTATATATTTTATCTCACAGACTAAACTGCCCAATAATAAAATGTGCGAATAAATAAGAAAAGGGCAAGATATGCTTGCAACTCGCGGGAGGCCGCCCTTCGCGTCGCCCGCGACCTTGAAGCGTCGCGGCGGCGGGTGCCTTGATACGAAAGCGAAAGTGCACGTGCTGCGGTCCAATGCCGTCACGTGAGAAAGGTTAGGGTCGTGGCGGAAAGAATTTCTCCATCGAGTTTTTTTTTGCTCCTTTTTCCATTTATCCTCTGCCCGTCTGACGTCTGCTTGCCGTCGGATTTCTTGGCTTTCTGCCGGATTTTATGGTTTTCCTGTGTATGTTTTTTTCTCAATCATGCATCCTTTAAATATATACATGAAAGGAATTTTTGTTTTTTAATAACAGTTTTTGATTCTTAAAACTTGGGCTTAACATTTAACCATTTTTCTGTACAGCCGTATAAGCTCATTCTCATGAATTCACCAACTCCATTACACGAAGTAATTTTCCAAGCACTCCAATGTCATGGCTCAAAACCCTATTTGGTGAGGCGGATAGAGGCCATGCTCTCGCAACGTTATCCCAGATAATACCGGACATGCCAGAAACATACCATTTAAGTCAAATGTATGACCCAATGTTTCAGACATTTATCGTACACTCTAGTACGATGATTTTTGTAAATTAAAGCAAAACAAACAAGGTTTTTGAGATACATTTAAAGCAAAAAAACAGGAAAAATCCGCGAACGCGAACTATAATATTGTTTGAGCATAATTATTATTTTTCAAGACGTTTTAAAGGGTATTTATGTAACAACCGACAACGCCGCTTTTGCCCCTCCATTTTTGTACTAGCCACGCTGCGACGTGGAGAAAAGAGAGATCTGTGTGGGTTCTAGAAGGGTCGTCCCGCTAGAATCTTTTTGTCGCGCTTTATTTGTAATTTTGAAGTAAAAATTATAGTTTCTGTTAGTAAAGTGCAGCACAGTTTTCATTCATACAGTCCACTACTTTGAGCTAACATTTTTGGTCCAATCGAGACGGATGGGTCAGTATTTGAAGTGATTGCTCAGATAAAATATCCGCAGTCAGGCGGCCATGTTGGCCCGTGTAGCCGTCGCATCGTCATCGTACAGGCAGGTTGATGTGTATGGCCTACGTTAGAAGGTTCCAGTCCGAAGAAATTGGGTCGACGAGAGAGTAAGTCCGTTCCATGATAATAAATTTATGATTTTGGTCTTTCATTTGGTATTGTGTACTGTATTTAGGTTTTGGTAAGAACTAGAATCATTTGTGTGTTTATTTTATTATAATTTATTGGTAACATGGAGGATCTACGTAAATTAAAGATAAAAAGGGGAAATATCAAGGGATATTTAACCAGGACCAAGTCCTTTTTAGACTCTATTGATTTAGATTATTTGACCGAATTAAATTTGATACAAATTAAGACAAGATTAGATAACGTTGAACCTCTTTTGTGTCAGTTTAACGATGTTCAATCTGACATCGAATGTCAAATGACCTTGGAATCGCAAAGTGATGAGGATTCTAGTAAAATTTTTGAGGAAGAGTCTTTGAACAGAGTAGGTTTTGAGAATGAATATTTTTCACTAATTTGCAGTTTAAAATCAATTATTAAAGAAAAAGAGGAAATAAATTCGCAGACTTCGGTAGTCATTAATAATAACGCAGTTAGTACTCATGACGCGCAAAATGTGGTCCCATCTAAACCCTCAATAAAATTACCTGATCTGAAGTTGCCGGTTTTTAATGGGTCGTATGAAAAATGGCTCGAATTTAGAGATGCGTTTCAAGCCATTGTTCATAAAAATGTGCATCTATCGGACGTTGAAAAGTTCTTTTATTTAAAATCCTTTCTTGAAGGTGAACCTTTACAAGCCATTGCTAATTTGCAAGTTACGAATGACAACTATTCAAATGCTTGGTCAATATTGTCAGATAGGTACGAAAATAAGCGATTAATTGTATACAACTATGTTAAAAACTTATTTGAGTATACGATTTATTTAATAAAAATTTAAGATCATTAAAAAGTCTTGGGCAAGAAGTTGATCAGTGGGACACATTAATCGTGTTTATGCTGATAAATAAATTTGATTCTGTGACCCGTCGCGAATGGGAAAGTTTTCCCATAAAAGGTGAGTTGCCAGGATTGGAAGATGTTAATAAGTTTTTAAAAGCAAAGTGCGAACTACTTGAGAAGTTGGAGGCTTCAAAACAGGATGGTAAGTTGCCTATTAAATGTGAAAGGGTTAAATGTCACGCTGCAACAACAATACAATCGAAGTTTTCATGTTATTATTGCAAGAAAAATCATTCGATTTACAAATGTTTCGCATTTAAAAACCTTAATGTTAATTCTAGAATTGCGGCAGTAAATAAAATGAAACTGTGTAGTAATTGTTTTAGTCCTGATCATACCCAAAATAATTGTCCTAAATCTAATATTTGTCGTCAATGTGGAGAAAAACATAATTCATTATTGCATTTAAACATCCAGTCTCCGGTTGCGCCCGTGCATAGTAGGCCTTTCGTTTCGGTCAACTCCCCTCCGCCAGTAACGAACGGGATCGAGAATTCGACTCATGAAAATGCCGTAGCTTTGAGCGCCACAATAGGGGAAGTCAACCACGTGGATTCGAATGTTAAGGCAACGTTGTCGCTTTTAGTAACAGCTAAAATACGGGTTTTCGATTCACGCGGAAATATTTTTATAATCAGAGCGTTGTTGGATCCAGGGTCGCAAAGTAACTTTATATCGGAGAGTTTGGTTAGTAAATTAGGTTTAAAGCGGCAAAATGTTGATTATGAGATTAGGGGTTTGGCTCAGGCATTGTTAGCTACATCGAGTTCTCGAGTAAACGTAACTATTATGTCGAATATTTGTGACGATTTTAAAGAAATAATTCCTTGTTTAGTAATTTCAAAAATTACGCAAGATTTGCCTTATATGTCTTTTAATATTTCTCAGTGGAAAATTCCAGGGAATATAAGCTTGGCTGATGATACATTTAATGTACGGGGTAATATTGATATGTTGTTAGGTAATGATATATTTTATAGAATTCTACTTATGAATCAAATTTGTAGCCCGGGCATGCCTGTTCTTCAGAATAGTAGGTTGGGATGGATTGTTGCAGGTAACTTTAATCCAAAATGTATACCTGTTTCTGAGAATAGAGTTTTGGCATGTCATTCTTTTGAGCAGAGTATTGATCAAAGCTTAACTAAATTTTGGGAACTGGAGGAATGCGAGTCAAATAGTAAAGTTTTGTCGAAATCTGAACAAGATTGTGAAGAACATTTTGTGAGCAGCTTCGCGCGCAATTCCGAAGGTCGTTTCGTAGTTAAATACCCCTTTAAAGAGAATTTACATCAGCTAGGTTTTTCAAAACAGATGGCGTATAAAAGATTAATTTATTTAGAAAAAAGATTACTTAAAGATGAAGTTTTAAAAGAGGATTATATAGCGTTTCTTAATGAATATAGAGATCTGGGACACATGACTAAAGTTAAAAACTTTTCTATCGACTCGAGTGATTCGAATAAATATTGCTATTTACCACATCATGCTGTGGTTAAAGAGGGTAACTTAACGACCAAAGTCAGGGTTGTTTTTGATGCTTCGGCTCAAACTGATACGGGACTCTCTTTAAACGATGTACAGCATGTTGGTCCCACAATTCAAAATGATTTATTGGCTATTCTTTTAAACTTCCGAATTTATCCTTTCGTGATTAATGCAGATATCACAAAAATGTACCGACAGGTATTAATTGACCCTAGTCAACGTGGATATCAAAGAATATTATGGAAAAATATTGGCGATTTATCCGCAGAAATTGAATGTTTTGAGCTTAATACCGTCACTTACGGTTGTGCCTCCTCGCCATTCTTAGCGGTCCGTTGCTTATATCAGTTGGGTTTGGAGTATAAAGATAAATATCCCAAAGCAAGTCAAGCGATTATGAATTGCTTCTATTTAGATGATTTATTAGCTGGGGAGTTTTCGCAAGCTGCTCTATTGCAACTTCAGCATGAAATTTCTTTTATTCTCAATACCGCGGGTTTTAAGCTTCGGAAGTGGCTTTCAAATAAGTCTGAGCTGGTATCACAATTTGAAATTGATAAAAATGAGTTTTCCAGCATTTTACAATTAGGTGAAGGCCAACAAAATAAAACATTGGGTTTATTCTGGGATGCCGCGCAGGACTCTATTCATTATTCCATAATAAATGGTGATGTACCTAAAAGAATAACAAAAAGATTAATTCTGTCTATCACTAGTCAGATATTTGATCCACTTGGATTACTAGGTCCAATTATTGTAGTTGCAAAATTAATATTGCAAACTCTTTGGCAGAATCGCCTATCATGGGACGAGTCAGTTCCTCAAAGTCTAGCAGAAAGGTGGCTAGAGTTTTATAAAGATTTGCAATTTCTAAGTCAGGTAAATGTCCCTCGCTATGTTTTGGCTGATAATTGGAAGATTTTGCAAGTTCACGGTTTTGCAGATGCATCGGAAAAGGCTTACGGTGGTTGCGTATATTTGGTTTCATTTTCATCTACGGGCGAATATATTTCTTCGCATTTAATATTGGCTAAGTCTCGTGTGGCGCCATTAAAGAAAATTACCCTTCCGAGGTTGGAGCTTTGTGCCGCGGTTGTCACGGTTAAGTTGGTTGAGAAGGTCAGAAATTCAATATGTGTGTCAATTGACCATTGTGTTTATTGGACTGATTCGTCAATCGCATTGTGCTGGATTCAAGCTTGCCCCAGTAGGTGGAAAACTTTCGTAGCAAACCGGGTAACTGAAGTTCAGAATTTATCTATCCCTGAAAATTGGCACCATATTAGATCAGAGATGAATCCAGCAGATTGCCTTTCTAGAGGAACTTCCGCTGCTTATTTGCTTTCCTTAGAGTTGTGGTGGAAAGGGCCTATTGACATATTTTCTAGTCCACCTCCCGATATGCAAAATCTAATAGAACCTAAATTTGATATACCAGAACAAAGGGTTTTGAGTCATTATGGAGGTGTAGAAGAGACATTTGAATTTGATTTTTTAAGATATTCAGCTTTATTAAAGTTACAGCGAATTATTTCGTATTGTTTTCGGTTTTATCATCGTCTTAAGTCAAAGGTTAAGAAAAATGGTCCCATTAGTAGTGACGAGTTGAATTGTGCTCTTATTTGCTTGTTAAGGATCTGTCAATTACAATCGTTTTCTAAAGAATATGTTGCTTTGAAAAGAAAGGATCTGGTGTCAAATTCAAGTCGTATCTTATGTTTGAATCCTTTCTTGGATAATGAAGGCTTGATAAGAGTTGGAGGACGCATTCAAAGGGCAAACATCTCTACGGAACAGAAACATCCTATTATTTTGCATCCTAAGCATATGTTGACTTCTTTAATATTAAGGCTGGAACATGTAAAATTACTTCATTGCGGGCCTCAACAGCTCTTATATTCAATTCGACAACGTTTTTGGCCAATTTCTGGTCGAAGAATTTGCAGATCTATAGTAAGGAGTTGTGTTGTATGTTTCAAGGCAAAACCAATTTCTCAAAACTATTTGATGGGCAGCTTACCTGAAAGTCGATTAACCGCATTCCAACCAGTGTTTACACATACGGGCATTGATTATGCTGGTCCTATATCCATAAGAGATAGGAAAACCAGAAATCCGAAAATTTTAAAGGCCTATATATGTATTTTTGTGTGTATGAGTACCAAATGCGTTCACTTGGATGTGGTAACTGATTTAACTACTTCAGCTTTTATTGCGGTATTAAAGCGTTTTATTGCCAGACGTGGAAAACCTTTACATATCTATTCGGACAACGGTTCAAATTTTGTTGGAGCCAATTCAGTACTTTTTGATTTCCTAAGGTCAAATTCCGACAAAATAGGTTCAACTTTGTCCACGGAAAGTATCTCTTGGCATTTTAATCCGCCTAGAGCTCCCAACTTCGGTGGGTTGGGGGAAGCCGGCGTAAAAGGGTTTAAGTTTCACTTAAAGCGGATTATGGGTGATTCTAAATTATCTTATGAGGACCTGAGTACAGTGATAATCCAAATTGAAGGAGTGTTAAACTCCCGACCAATATCACCATTATCTACGGACCCGCAAGACCCCACTCCACTCACTCCTGGACATTTTTTGGTGGGAAAACCCCTCACTGCTATTCCGGAGCCAGTTTATACCGAAGTTGCAGAGAATCGTCTCAATAAATACCAAAGTCTTCAAGCTATGATCCAGCACTTCTGGAAGAGATGGAGTTTGGAGTACATATCCGAGTTACAGTCACGTCTCAAATGGAAGAAGTCCTATGTAACTTTGTTAAAGGTCGGCAGTCTAGTGATCGTCAAAAAAGACAATGTTCCAGTTTGCAAATGGAAGGTTGGACGTGTCCTTGAACTTCATCCAGGTCCAGATAATATCACGCGTGTTGTGACTTTGAAATGTGCTGATGGTTCAGTGTATAAACGTGCAATCTCTAAAATTTGTGTATTGCCAGTAGAATAAGCTTTAAGAAATCTTAGAGTCAAGATTTGTGTTCAAGTGTTTATTTTGAAGTCGTTTATTTTGTCAAGCCTAAGGCAAGCTTTACATTTTGTAATTTTATTTATTTGTTGTGTTGAAATTAAGTATTTCAAGGCGGGCGGCATGTTTGAGCATAATTATTATTTTTCAAGACGTTTTAAAGGGTATTTATGTAACAACCGACAACGCCGCTTTTGCCCCTCCATTTTTGTACTAGCCACGCTGCGACGTGGAGAAAAGAGAGATCTGTGTGGGTTCTAGAAGGGTCGTCCCGCTAGAATCTTTTTGTCGCGCTTTATTTGTAATTTTGAAGTAAAAATTATAGTTTCTGTTAGTAAAGTGCAGCACAGTTTTCATTCATACAGTCCACTACTTTGAGCTAACAAATATATAATATATATAAATTATGCAGCAAATCAAGAATTTAAAAAATCCAGTTTCTGGCTAAGTGTTGTAAAAATATAATATTATACTACCATTTCACCATAATATTTCGTTTAAATACCTACAGAAATTTTGCAAAACGATCTTAAAATTATCTAAATTATGTATTTAAATTTACCGCCATAGAAATGACATGAAATACATCTTTTCATTATTGGTTAGAAACTAAAAGACACCAGATTTACGTTGGCAGCGCTAGCTGCAGTGACGCTATGAACGAGTCGTAGACGGCGTTTTTTTGTCCACAGCCAATATATTATGTATTAAACGCATACATACGATGTTCTAAAATGTCGCAGAAATATTCCACAAAAGATGTCATGCAGACGTTGAAAAGGGGACATGGTCGCTGCCAGAAATATTTCTGGTATATCTATCTATAAGGAAATAGGGTCATTGCTGGCATGTTTCTAGTGTCGCATGTTTCTGTAATGTTCCCAGCATGATACGAGCCTGTACTATTAGGAATGTATCTGCCTAGCTAAACAGCGAGATTGTCAAAACGTTGGCGGCTAAGGGCTGCCCGCAGGGAGGAGTATAATCCCTAACCTTGGTGCCTAATGGTCAATAGCTTGTTTGAATATTTAATTAAGGCTGGCCTATACACACAGGCCTACATTGATGACCTGGTAATGCTATGACCGGAGAAAGATGAAGCCACAATGCAGGGCCCGATGATGAGAGCTTTGCGTATAGTGCACAAATGGTGCCTCTCAGGGAGTCTCAGGATCAATCGACAAAAAAAGCAGAGCTACTAATAATCACGAGGAGACGTAACTTTGACATACCTCCTGCTTCTTCACACCTTTTGCAATACTTCAGGATAATTTGGTTCCTGGAAATCACATTAGATTCCAACTGTCCAGTTACGATCACGCAGTCACCTAAATTAAGAAGGCCACCTGCCTGCTATGTGTCTGTAGAAGCGATGTTGGCAACACTTGAAGTCTGACCCCTAAAATCCTGAACTTGATCTATTCATCCATTATCAAACCTCTTCTCACATGTGGCTCTATCGTTTGGTAGCCATATACAGAGAAAGCAAAAACCTAAGCCCAACTGCATAGCATCCAGTGCCTTACATGTTTTAGAATAACGAATTTCATGCGAACAGCGCCAACTAAATCGCCAGAAGCTCTGTTGACTCTTCCGCGATTGGACCTGACGGCAATGAGAACGGCACATAGACCTACGGGCTGGTGGCCCTGACTATGTAAAAATCTGGTCCCAGACCGTACAGGAGCGCCCTCTTCTTCTGATGGGCAGTGACTGTAAGGCCCCTGAGACTGTGGATTACAGGGGTTTTGTGACCTACATCGTAGGCAGAGAGGAGTGGCAGAATTCCAGTAGGCCTCTAGTGTTAAATTAAGAGATTATTTAGTATACAGATGGCTTCAGAAAAAACAATAGAGATAGTATAGGGCTCTGTGCTGAGGTCCCACATACCAGCAGAGCGTATTTGCTAGGAGAGTATGCTGCATGTCTTCTAGGATAAAGTTTTTGCTGTGTTGAAATGCGGACAGAAAATCGTAAACCGCAAGTCAATCGTATCAATCCATTCGGAGAGCAGAACTGCCCTTAAGACTATTACGGTCAAAAAGGTTAACTCCAAACTCATACTAGAGCGCATAAAGTTCTAGAGGAACTGGTAAAGGTGGGCTGTAGGGTTCAGCTTGTCTGGTTATCTGGGCAGTCAGTTCCTGCTGAGAAAGCACATTTTTTTGATAGACTAGGATTTGCAAAACAGCCGGTGGGGCCTGAATCCATAATCGGTATAGCTAAGTGCGTAGCAGCTGCATCAATGAAGAGTCTGCTAGACTAGTGAACCTTTCGCAGATAGGATGAGGCACTTGGCATGAGGCTAAGGCACACATAGACGGGCTTTCTCTGCCTGCCTCATCAGAAATTTACTGCGCTTAAGAAGACGCAAAATTAAGCTAGTGACGAGTCTCTTAACCAGACACATAAGGCACCATCTCCACACTATCGATATAGCGGACAACCCGGAATGCCGGTAGTGTTGGGACGAGGACAAAACTTCAGACCACGTTATCGGGGAGTGCCCAATTCTCACGCGTAAAGTACAAATTCTTGGGTAGCACCTATAATATACCGAGCGACTTTAAGTCCTTCAAACCAGAGAGCCTAATTACTTTTTCCAAGACTATTGGCCTCTAGTAATCCTTGGTGAGGCATGGGTTCATCTGAATACCTATGTGCGTAACAGCTTTCGGCTGTACACTTCTCCGCAAATAAGCAATCAATCAATCAGTATAAAGAATTAGAAACAGTTAGTATAAACATTAAGACGATTACAAAAATTTCTTTAAACTGTAGCTCAAAATGTAACATTTTCATGTTCACTTTCATTCACATCCAACAATAAAATACTCAAACAAGCAATAACTTAAATAACTATCCTTATTATTTCAATAACAAAATCTAAGAAAACGGAATTAAAAAGATCAATATGGGGGTTTTAGGAGTCTGTTAAACCAGAAGAAACTAGGTTTTCTCAAAAAAGTCTGAGCTCACAACTTGGGTCATCTGTCTTAAGACATTTTTGTAATACTCCTTGGTGATTGTTTGGCTTGGAATTTTCTTGCTGGGGAATGCGTCAATTGTGACGACTGGGATTTACTTTCGGTGGCATGTCAGCACACCTAGGGCCTTACTTATGATGATAGTAAATGTTTGTCGATTTTATCATGTCTTGAAAGACATTAAGACGAAGTTGCGCAATTTATCGGATATTGCATATATACACACGACGGTCGTATATCACGACAAAGTTCACTTTGGCAATGATATTGTCATATTAATAAGTGAATATCCGACCAGAGAATGATTCGTTTTGCACCAGTAGGCACTTTTCTTTAAACTAATTATAACATCTTTAAATTCTTATTATATCCATAGCATATAACCATTTATATCATCCGAATCGTTTTTACTGATTGTTTGTAATATTTAAGGCAGTACCTCTATTCTGTCAGTTTACTGGGACTAAGAAATTAACGCAAGAACCTCACATAAGCTCTGCTTTTAAACAACTGACTCTACTTATAGATCATAAAAAAGTATACATATACACGAAGGTTCAGAGTTAGCTTCTGCAACCGGACTTAATTTGAGAGTGTCACTAGAGAGGAGACTTAGTTTTGGAAAGTAAGGCTTAGATAAATTTACTAATTGTTTTAAAAAACATTGAGACTTGTTGGCTTCATCAGGGTAATAGTACATAAAACTTGCAGAAATCAGTTTTTTACGTACCAGCATAATTTGGTCACCAGCTTGTCATTGTTATGGAACAAAAGAACAATTCGATGTATGCATCGTCCTACTATTATTAAAGAACATTTGAAAAACAGCTGATAAATATAAATAGATAAGAAAAGGCGTATGCTAGAGAAAAATAATTTAATAAAACAAAAAAATAACATATTTAGAAACCTGCTTAAAATCGTAAACATTTATAAGGTATAAAAGTACTGCTTTTAACCAGGTTATTATTGCAATCAAATTTGGAATGTAAATTGGCATAAAACATTTCTCACTGTGGTTGTATTATATATTAAACTTCAAAACATGTTGATGTCAGTGTAACTTGAAATTCAATTTAAACGAAGCGAGTCATTAATATATCAATATACTTATTACTAATCCAAAAGGCATACCATATCGACATTACCTTTACTTTATATTCAGTTTTATGTATTTTCGCGTTTGGTAATTGAATATGACACTACATGCATATTAAGCAGCACTTTCATATTAAACGCTGGGATTTCTGGTCGGCTTGTCATAAATCCGCCGATTTTACGGAGTGTTACACATTTATTTTTTAAATCAAGCTACGGAAAAGCTACGATGTGTAATTAGGAGATTACCGTGAATTTAAAAATCTTTGCTAGATCTAGTCATGTTTTCTGAAGGCTTGCTTAATATTTTAGTTAAAAGGGTTTTAGAATAATTTTACTTGCCTAGTAACTGCGTAGTCTGGTCAATCAAATATAATATCAAATGAACTATTATTTTACAATTTAGCTACAAAATCTTCTTTTATAACTATAATGACTCGAATTACCCGTTGAGACAGACGGGGTAACGAGCAGACAAAAAAATATTCTAAAATAATATGGCCAATTTTCCATATAATTTGCCTTTTATGATAAAAAAATCGTCTCAACCCTGATTTGCCATTTTTCTTTTCACAATGATTCGTTAATTAACCGGCGAAATAAGATGAAACTGGGGCCAAGTTCAAGATCAAGGCCGGGGAGTTTTTTTTACTTATTCTTTGCTTTATCTCGGCGTTAGCGGACTGATGATATTGTTTTTGGCCTAGTTCTGCCGTATAAAGTTTATTAAGAATCTTAACTATTTTCTTGATGTTTGGTGACAACTTAAAAAAGACAGATTGTGAAATCAGATTTTTAGATTTACCAAAGCTAAAGTCCATTTCCTATTGCATAAGAGCACAAGAAAGGGTCGATACCCGTAAAGAAGTAATAAACCATTGGTGCTACATTTTGTGGTACAAAGACCCAAAGAGTTTCATTTGTCGAGTTTATTTACTAGTGCAAAAGTTAGGTATCATAATATTAGTAAATAGTTATTACATTGTCAAGAGCCGATTTTACATTGCAGAATTAACTAGGTATTTCTAAAGGTACTTATGTAATAAATAATCTAAGATTTGACAACTATGTGGTGATGTTATCGACTAAATCCAAAAACCACTAAGAAAAGTTATCCATATTAGTCGACTCATTGGTTACTATATGGTGTTAATAGAAATTTGATTGGTTTTACTTGGGGTTCATTGGTACCAAAAAAGGCTTTCTTGTTTTAATTTCAGAGAATTAAGAAGTCGATAAAAAAAACCCTACTACTCCAGGAAAATATTCAATTTTTTATAACATGTTATCAAACATATATAACATGTTAAAAAGAATTTTTGTTAAATAACATCTTAAAAGTAAAATAGGGTTGAAATGAGTAAAATACCAGAACTAGGTTTATAAGTTCTTGGATATCAATTGCCTTTAGTCAGGTTGTAACACACTATTCCTTTCCGGGATGTTTTATTTCCTATTTTAAGGCAATTACTTTCCTAGTACTTTTATTAAATTCTACCTTCTACTTTATTAAATC